>NC_056726.1:1997770146-1998497646 GCF_019279795.1 Protopterus annectens | reverse complement strand
TATACACCTATACTTTATTAGAATGACAGCATGACCAAAGTAATACCTGGAAGGAAGGGAATGCAGGAAGGTAAATTTGAAAGGGCAATGGTAATTCCTTATGAACATCATAAAAATAAGGTTAAGGACATTATTACTAAAAGATGAAACTTGGCATTTAATTATTTGGACATTGCTTATAAATGGGAGTTACACCTACCTTCTCTTATAGAATTGGGAAAAACATCAAGGACAATATTTGAGAATGTTCACTGCAGTAATGCTCCTTATGGTATAAGCAAGTGTGAGGCTTATACATAATGTTGATTCATGATGGTGCCGCTCTTAACTTGTTGGCTTACCTGAGGAGTTTTACAAATAATGATAAATTTAGTTGTGGAATGACATGGGTTATTTATATTGATTCATGGCTGACTTTCCATTCCTTTTATGTGGGTAAGAGTGAGCACCAGATGAGAGCTAGGATCTATAAGGATGTCTATGCCATTAGGAAGTGTGACCCTAGTAATCTACTGGCTTATCATTCTAAATAATTTTTGTTTTATATAGTTGAGGAAGTATACCATCCAGAAAGGGAGGGCTTTGGGAAGAATTAGTTGAGTCAAGGGAACTATATACTAGCAAATTAAACTGGATGCAACCTAGTTGCCTGGCCTTAATGACAATATATTGCTCAGTAGTATTTTACTTTTAAGGACTCATAGAATTTAGATTGCATTCCATTCTGTGGTATATTTAATTATATATCCCCTCCTAAATTATAACAAACCTTCTGCCAACCCCCCCCCCCTCCACACTCAGGTCCTCAAAGCCCTGTCCAAGGCAAAAAAACACAGCCTCTGTGGGACCAGACAACATCCCAGGCTGTCTTATAAACAGGATAAAACATGAACTAGCATCATCACTACATATTATTTTCAATCGTAGCCTAACCTCAGGCTTTGTTCCTGTAGAATGGAGAACAGCAACAATTATTTCCCTCCACAAAGGTGGCCTAGAAACAGACTCAGGGAACTACAGACTCATAAGCCTAACTAGTCTCATCTGTAAAGCCATAGAACATATCATTATGGACCTCATAAATAAAGACATAAGTGACCTCCAAACCCTGGGTCCTACCCAATTTGGCATTGTGAAGGACAGATCCTACCTGTTAAGTCTAGGGGATTTCTTTGAAAATGTGACCGAGGCCATTGACATGGGCAAATCTGTGCACACTGTACACCTTGACCTGGAAAAGGCTTTCGACACAATCCCACATTCAGGCATTACCGATAAACTTAGCAAATTGAATGTAAACCCCTTCATTGTAAGATGTGTTGCCAACTGACTCACAAACCAGACACACGCTATCAAAGTGGAATGTAACAGGGGTCAGTGCTGGGCCCCCTACTATTTGGTATATACTTCTTAGAAGCTCAGGTCAAAACTAAGTGGCTGTGGCTTGCCAAGTTTGCAGATGACTGCAAATTAGGTGCAATCATAGAATCCCCATATTATATTAGTATAGTCCGGGAGTGTCTCATGCAGACCAGCAACTGGTGTATTAGTCACTGTCTCAAACTGAATGCAAAGACATGCATCATCATTCCCTTCAGCACAAACAGTGTCCCCTCACATTATCATATCAGTAACAAGGGCAGGATTACGTTGGTTTGGACATGTGCTGAGGAGGGATGCAGAGTATATTGGGAAAAAGACGCTAAGGATGAAGCTGCCAGGTAAAAGGAAAAGAGGAAGGCCTAAGATAAGGTTTATGGATGTGGTGAGAGACGACGTGCAGGTGGTTGGTGTGACAGAGCAAGATGCAGAGTCCAGGAAGAAATGGAGACAGTTGATCTGCTGTGGCGACCCCTAAAGGGAGCAGCCAAAAGAAGAAGAAGAACAATACCCTAAGTAACCATGAAGTGGTAAGGGACCTGGGATCACATGTTGACTGTGACCTCAACTTGGACCACCATATGTCTAGTGTAGTAAGGAAAGCTTTCTACACAGCACACTTGATTAGTAAAGGTATCACTTTGAGAACACAATAAGTTAAAACTCCCCTATACTCGGCACTTATCCAGCTTATAATTGAGTATAACACCCTGTTTGGCATGTACCGTACTAAGCAACTACAGCAATTAGAGAGACCTCAGATCTTTCTAACAGTGAAGATCAAGGGGTTCCAGTATGTGCCTTAAACAGACTGACTAAAGTCCCTGTCACTATACTCTGTATGGTATAGACTTCTTTGGGGAGAGTTATGCCTGGTCTGCAGAGCAATTCAAGACTCAAACCAAATGAACTTGCTGCATATCCGTAAATCAAATGGGACTAGGGCTACCCACTCCAGGGACCTAAATATAGCCTTCAGCTTAAACAGATCATGCTGGAGAGACAGATTCATCTCCCAGCATCTGCCGTGTCTTTGGAACAAGCTACCATTTCATGTTAAACAGAACACCTCTATGACACTGGATTCCCCTATGAGAACTCTTCTGCCAGAAACAAATATGATGGCAGATTGCTGTTCTTGTGAAGCTTCAGAGCTGATTCCTTTTGAGTCGGCAAGAAAATATAAGGTTTCTTTACTCTGACTTCTAATTACCCTCCAATTGGATGTCCAATCAGCAGGTGGAGTGAAGGCATGAGAAAGGACGCAGAGCTGGTTGTTCAGTCTTTGACAGGATACAACCCATAAAGTCAAAAGACTACTTTCCCTCCAATTGGATGTCCAATCAGCAGGTGGAGTGAAGGCATGAGAAAGGACGCAGAGCTGGTTGTTCAGTCTTTGACAGGATACAACCCATGAAGTCAAAAGACTACTGCAGCAGTGAGGATGATGAACATCACAGGTGACAAAGCCTTGTTACTAGTACAGTCTAGGTATACATAATATATGCAGATACACACATTCATATTGCTGCCCTTATGGAAACTGAATTTCTGTGCATGGATGCACATTTATAGGTTAGTTGAATAAAGCTTACATAAAATTGCACATTACTGTGTTCCTCTTCATCTGTTTTTGGTTCTCAAGACTGATGCTGTATTTCCAAACACTGCTGCTTATATCTTAACTTGTTTCTAGGGTGTGCACGAGTTAGTGTACAAAATGGTGACACATTTTACAATTCTGCAACTTTATATGTTTTTGTACATTATGTATGTAAATGATTCAAACTACCACAAATACCCATTATTCACTTTTTGAACTGGTCGACATCTGTGATAAAAGTGCAACTAGGGTGCAACTAGGGTTTTAAGCACACATCTGCTATTCTGGGCTTGTAGGCTCTTGAACAGGACATGCATGAGTGCACACATCATGCTTCTGAGAAGCAACAAGCTGCACTACCTATGATTTAGAAAGTATGCTGTACACATGATTCATAGGAAAACATTTTACTCCTCATGAAACTTCCGCCATTTTCAGAGTAAACCTGTAATGCAATGGCTAATTCTGCTATTGCCCAGTGGACAGTGCTTTCCCAGTATTTGAAGAAGAGCAAGATTATGCTTTATCTTCTTAAAAGCTAGTTCAGATAACATCTGCTTTGGACTCTAAGGCAATATCAGGTTGATATGGTTAAGGTGCTTACCAGACTCATTGACATTACCAATATGAGGTATCAGTGCAGGCATCTGTTTGATAATATGTGATGCTACCACCCTGATGAGCTCTGTGCATGAAAAGCAGAGAATGGGCAAAAATACCACTATTTACTTATTTATTATGATTTTTTTAATTGTTTAGAGGGATTCGTCCTCGCTACTGCCAGGTCTTTGTCTCTTATGGGATGGAGTTCCAGAGTATGACCAGTGTGACCAAATTTCAATCAGCTGGGAGGTCTGCCAAAAGGATTGGGAATTAGTATCTTCAATTAGTTTGTCCATCCTTGGGGAATCATGATTTCTGCTTGCACCTCAAGCATTCCCAGGTGGAGGGCTTGGGTATGTTTCCTTAGTTGCTGGCAGGCTAGCATTGTTATAGTAGTTGGGGTAGATAAACAAGCTGGAATGAGGGGCAATGATGCTTGTGATGTCATGTTTGAGCTACCCAGTTAGAAAGTCCCTGTTTCTGCATCTCAAACCACAAAATCTCACATCTTTCTGATAGGGCAAATAGCAGTCTTAGAGGTAGTAAAGCATACAATCTTTCCCCTCCTGGAAGAGGGGAGCCCATTTGCAGGGCTACAGAAGGATTCAGTCAGACTCCTGTTTGGAGATATATGGGAAAGGGGGATACTGGTGGTCTTAGGGTACTATACTGCAAGGACATTCTCTTGGAGTAAAGAACACAGGTTAATAGTGGATATGCAGAGACATCAGTTATGACTGGACAGGAGGATATACAAAAAAAAAGAGAGAGAAAGAATACATGGGTGGGTTACACTGTGTTCTTTTATGTCAAGTTAATATTGTGGTGGCAAGTGTTGTCAAATGCTAATTACCTTTATTATAGGATTCTGTATGAACTTGTTATGTAGTAGGGTAATGGTGAATCACCTCATCATGCTAGCATGCCATCTGGTGTGTCCCTGTGTGCACTAGAGTAATTTATCTTGTAGGTCTGTATATACAGAGGACACACACACCTGCCTACTGCCTGGGATGGAAGGCATGAGCACAGGTATGACACCATATATTGTAAAGACAGTTGTGTAAAAACTTACCACAACAGTAAATATTCAAATAGATTATATCCTGCCAAAGATATGGTACACCCAGCCAGTCTACCAAAGCTTAAGTGTAGTTTTGTTTCATGTCGTACATCTCATCTTAGATCTATGCAACTACTTAAGGGGAGTATGGGAGCGAAGATCCTCAGAGCTTTCTTGACTCAGGAAAAGACTGAGGCTAATAATCTAAGATGATAGACTCAGATAAGAGTAACAGAAAGGGGGACTTGATAGGAAAAGAAATTCAACCTCAGCCTAGCATGGAGAAGGGGCAAGTGAGATGTTGCATATACTGCAACAGTGATCTGCATCTGCTTGAGCACATACTGTTATGGTAAGTTCTTACACAACCATGTTTACCATCAGATTACTGTTGTAGTAATGCTAACTGATGGGACAAATCAGTGTGAGAGTGCCACAAGAGTCTTACAGGTAGTAAACCATACGATCATTCCCTCCTGGAAGAGGGGAGCCCATTTGCAGGGCTACAGAAGTTTTCAGTCAGACTCCTTTTTGGAGATATACAGGAAAGGGGGATACTGGTGGTCTTAGGGTAGTATACTGCAAGGATATTCTCTCTATGGAGAAAGAGAGCTCTGCAGTGTTATACCAGGATTCAGATGGACCCTTCCCTGAATAATAAGAATGGAGTGAAGAACACTTAGGTGTATAGTGGGTATGCAGAGACATCAGTTATGACTGGACAGATGGATATACAAAAAAGAGAGAGAGAGAGAATACATGGGTGGGTTACACTGCGTTCTTTTATGTCAAGTGAATATGGTGGTGGTAAGTGTTGTCATATGTTAATTGCTTTTATTATAGGATTCGGTGTGAATTTGTTATGTAGTAGGGTAATAGTGAATCATGTCATCATGCTAGCATGTCATCGGTTGTGTCCACCAGAGTCATTTATCTTATAGGTCTGTATGTACAGAGGACACACACACACACACACACACACACACACACACACACACAAACATACACACACACACACACACACACACACACACACACACACACACACACACACACACACACACACAACCTGGGATGGAAGGCATGAGCATAGGTTTGAAACTATACATTGTTAAGACAGTTGTGTAGAAACTTACCACAACAGTAAATATTCAAATAGATTATATCCTGCCAAAGATATGGTACATCCAGCCAGTCTACCAAAGCTTAAGTGTAATTTTGGCTCATGTCATACGTCTTACCTTAGATATATGCAACTACTTAAGGGGAGTATGGGAGCGAAGATCTTCAGAGCTTTCTTGACCCAGGAAAAGACTGAGGCTAATAATCTAAGAAGATAGACTCAGATAAGAGTAACAGAAAGGGGGAACTGATAGGAAAAGAAATTACACCTCAGTCTAGCATAGAGAAGGAGCAAGTGGGATGTTGCATATACTGCAACAGTGATCTGCTCGAGCATATACTGTTATGGTAAGTTCTTACAGAACCGTGTTTACCATTAGATCGCTGTTGCAGTAATGCTAACTGATGGGACAAATCAGTGTGAGAGTGACACAAGAGTCTGTTTTGGGATCAATTTTATTTGCATTGTTATGTCAGAATTACCAATTCATAATGATATATGGATAAATAAGTTTGCAAATGACAACACAATTGAGGCAATAGTGAATATGGTAAAAGATTAGTTGAAATTAAGAGACATATGTGGACATTTTGTACTTGTGATCATTAAGGAACCACATGGAATTTAAAGCTGGTAAAACAAAGGTGTTGCACTTTGACAGCAGCAATGGGTGGTGCAGTGGTACAACGGTTAACATTGTCACCTCACAGCAAGAGGTTCACCGGTTCGATTCTCGGCTGGGGTGCCTTCTGTGTGGAGTTTGTATGTTTTCCCTGTGTTCGCGTGGGTTTCCTCCGGGTACTCCGGTTTCCTCCCACATTCCAAAGACATGCATCTGGAGCATTTCTCCCCGGGCCTCCGCTGAAAACAGGCTCTGTGGATCCTAGTCGGACTTTCCCGGTCAACAAATCATAAATAAATAAATAACCCCACTCTCCCATATGGCATTAATAATGTAATTTTTGAAGGAACTGATAAAATTCAGAACCTGCATATTACAGTAGATAATAAACTTAATTTTGATAGCTATTTTTATTGGTTATTATAAAGTGGTATTCAACCATTAAAGCTATTTTACACAGCGTGGTTAATAAGGATGAAAATATCCTTATTCCTAGCTATAAGGCTGCTATGAGTCCTATGATGGAGCATCGTGTGGCTGCATGTGCCTATAATCAATTGTAATCACAAATCATAGGTTTGAATGAGCCCAGAAATACTGTACCAGACAGATCACAAGTATTAAACACTTGAGTTATGTGGATATGTTGGAAAGACTGTTCTTCTACTCAGTTATTTATAGATCAGTTAGGGGACATTTAATATTACGCAAAACAATCAAAGAAACCCTGACGGGCAAAGCTGGAAGACCTCAAAAAATGTAGCACAAAACATAAAATAAAGAGGAATTCCAGAGACACTGCAGAATGTATAAAACATTGTTTAATAAAAGACAACACAAAACGTAAAAGTGAACAATATCGCAACTAATGCTTCATCAGACGAGGTTTAAACGATGTTTTATACATTTTGCAGCGTCTCTGGAATTCCTCTTTATTTTACATTTTGTGCGACATTTAATATTAATATATACATTTATAAAAAACAACATTCTGTTATATACCTTGAGTATTGAGTTTGGGCTGCACTCCTTAGGAGCATTGAAAAAGAAGTTATGTACCTACCATAATGTTCCATGTTTGTTGTCCTTCATCTCGCCTTCCTTCTTGCTGGTTGGGTTCGGAGCCGATCCTCTGCTCCAACTCGGCTGATTTACTAAAGCTCGAGAGCTTATACTGGCTCGAGGCTAACCCCTATCCTAACATGCCTAGCGGTAGCTACCCAGATCTCATTTGTAATAGCCCACACTAGACAAAATATAGTAAATGCAAATTTTACTAATCCTACACATTTAAGGTTAGGAAGGAAAGAGGAAAGACAAGGCATGGTTAACTCACCTGGTATGTCAACAGGAAACGCAGCCAGTGTAATCAATAAAGAAATTCCTCTCGATCCTCCAGGAAGAAGGAAGGCGAGATGAAGGACAACAAACATAGAACATTATGGTAGGTACATAACTTCTTTATGTTATGTTGTTCCATCTCGCCTTCATTCTTGCCGGTTGGGACCGCATCCCCAGCACCTGGCTCTTGGGTGGCTCACTGGAACAAACTCTTCAGGACAGTGGAATCAAAGGATGCCCTGTTCTGGGAGACCACATCCACTTTGTAATGAGTGATAAAGGTATGAGGATTTGCCCATGTTGCTGCTGCACATATTGAATTTAAGGGCAATTTGGCTTGGAATGCAACGGAGGTAGCTAAGACCCTGGTTGAGTGTCCCCTGGCCCTCCCTGGAAGCTTCCTATTATGCAAATCATAAGAATAACTGATTGTGTCTGACAGCCACTTTGATAAGGTCACTTTTGAAACTGGAGAACCTTGTTTATTGTCAGCAAAGGATATAAACAATTGATCTGATTTTCTAAGGTCTTTGGTCCTGTGTAAATAAAAACGTAATTGTCTATGAACATCCAATTGGTGGAGTCTATACTCTGCCTTGTTGCCATAATTGGGGAAGAATACAGGAAGCTCAATGGACTGATTCAAATTATACTCTGAACATACCTTTGGTAAGAAGGAAGGATTGGTTCTAAGAGAGACTCTATCTTTGTTAAAAATGAGATACGGCAGGCGAATAGATAAAGCGTGTAATTCAGAAATCCATCTAGCTGAGGTGATGGCAACCAAGAAAAGGGTTTTCCAAGATAGAAATTTCAGGGGGCAAGATGCTGCTGGTTCAAAGGGTGGAAGAACCAGAGACACTAAAACCAAATGTAGGTCCCAGGGGGAAGGAGGTTCTCTTACCAGGAACCGTAAAAGAGTTGTACCTCGTAAAAATGCTCTGCACAGCTTATGGGACATGATGTTAGAGCCCAACTCTCCTACATGAAAATTAGAGATGATAGCTAGTTGAACCCTAAGAGTAGCTGCAGCTGCCTCTCGTTCAAAGGTTTCAGCCAGGAAATCAAAAATCTTGTGAACAGGAGCAGTGAAGGGATCAATATCATTACTCTTCGCCCAATAAGAGAACCTCTTCCATTTGCTACTGTAAATCTTCCTGGTAGTGGGCTTGTGAGAGGACAGTAGGATGTGTTGTACTGCCAGGAAAATGTTAGGGAGCCTGGCTAAGACTGGAAGTGGAGAAACCAAGCAGTCAGCTTGAGAGTTTGAAGGGAAGAATGGAGCCCACTCGACTGATGCATCAGGAGGTCCGAAACTGGGTCCAGTATCCAAGGCTCCACTTGAAGATGATGGCAGAGAAATGGAAACCATACCTGACAAGGCCAGTAAGGAGCAATGAGGATGAGTTTGCAACCCAGTGACTTTGCTTTCTGAAGTAACTTTGGGATTAGAGGGAAAGGAGGAAAGGTATAGAGTAGTCCCGGAGGCCAATCGTGAACAAGTGCATCCCTGGGTGATTGTCCTGGTGGTGGGACTAGGGTGAAGTAGCTGCTGCATTTGTTGTTGAGGGTAGTGGCAAAAAGATTGCGGAATGGCTGGCCCCATTTGCGAAAAATCAAATTGGCAACTTCTTTGCTTCAGGGACCACTCATGAGGCATGAGGATAGCCCTGCTGAGCCTGCCTGCTATCACGTTGGATTTTCCAGGAATGTGCACCGCAGTCAGAAAATGTTAGGAAGACATCATCCGTTGCCATACTCGAAGGGCCTCCAGACACAAGGGGTAAGATCTGGTCCTGCCCTGCTTGTTGATGTACCATACCACTGACATATTGTCTGTCTGAATTGCAATGGTCCTAGTAGGTAGAGAGTCTTGAAGTGCTTGCAACGCCAGAAGCACCGCTCTCATCTCTAGAACATTGATGTGCAAATGGTACTTGTGAGGTTGCCACATTCCTTGGACAGTCTCTCCCAGATAATGCCCTCCCCATCATATCAGGGAGGCATCCGTGGTCACTGCGGCTGCTGGATGGGGCTCTAGAAATGGTATGCCCAGTGTCACCTGGGGGGAGACAAGCCACAATACTAAGTCCTTTTTGCAAGATTCCATGATCAAGATCATGTGTGACATTGGTAAATCCTGGAAAGACCATTGAGCAAAAAGAAGCCACTGCAGAATCTTCATGTGGAAGTGAGCCATAGGAAGTAGAGTAATTGCTGTAGCCATTGAGCCCAAGACTTGCCGTACTTCTCTTGCCTGAACTCTCGTCTTTTTTATGAGAAACGCAACTTGCTGACGAATGACTGACACCCTGTCTTGAGGCAGCTTTGCTATCATGTGTCTTGTATCTAAGATTTCCCGTATGAAGGTAATAGACTGACAAGGCAACAAGGCAGACTTTTCATAGTATATTGTGATGCCTAGCTGGAAACACGCTTGAATCATGTAGTCCTGTGCTTTGATTAGTTGATGCTTGGTGGTGGTAGTGAGGAGTCAGTCATCTATATATGTAAACACCTGGAATCCTAAATGCCTCAGGTGAGCCATGACCAATGCCATACACTTGGTGAACACCCTGGGGGTTGTGGTGAGACCAAAGGACAGAGCTCTGAACTGATAATGACCGTCTCCCAGCAGGAAGCATAGGAATCTTCTGGATTGCCTGTTCATTTTTATGTGGTAGTACGTATCCTGGAGATCGATGGAGCACATCCAATTGTTCTGACCCAAGAAGGGAAGAATGGACTGCAGTGTTACCATCCAGAACTTCATCTTTTTTACCGATTTGTTTAGCTTGTTGAGATCCAAAATGGGTCTCCAGTCCCCTGTCTCTTTTGGAACTAAATAGAACCTTGAGTAAGTTACGGATTCGATTTGGTCTGCGGGGACTTCCTGGATGGCTCTTTTTTCCAGCAATCTTTGTACCTCTAGGATTTCTTGGTCCCAAAGACTGCGTGGAACATCTGGGATAGAACGTTTTTCTCTTGAGGGGGGTAACAGGGAAAAGGGAATTTTGTAACCCCTGGATATTATTGACAGTACCCATGCTTCTTTTGTGATAGTTTGCCAGGCTGCTGGGTACAATGATAGTCTTCCCCCAACTGCCACCAGAGGCGGACAGTCGGGCCTTCCTTCAGGAGTGCTGAAAGGGCCTAGCAGAGAATGTATCTCTGTCACCCTGCTGTTGTGGACCCCCTCTGCCGCGAGGCCGGTATCTTCCATTGTTGTTTCCCCCTCTACCCCTGGGGGGAAAATCTCCACATGTGTCAGGCGAAGCTCCCTGGGATTTTCAAAGCCACATATTTTCACTCTTCTGACCTTTAGGATAGGGTTGAGATGGAGTGGAAAAATGGACTCCTATGGCAGAGAGAGTCTTGCCATCCTGTTCACACCTGGTGAGAGTCTCTTTTACCTGAGGCCCAAACAAGGTCGAGCCATCAAAGGGGGTATTGGTAAATGAAGACTTGAAATGTTCTACAAACTGACAAAGGTGCATCCAGGAGTGTCTCCACAAAGCAACTCTGGTACCTGCTGCCCTACTCACTCCATCTGCTGCATAAGAAATGACCCTCACAGAGGAGTTAGCCACTACAGTCAAGGTTGCAAGCTGGGAAGATGCCCTGTTCGCAGCTCCCTCAGCTGTAGGATCCTGCAGGATATCTCCTAACTCCTTTAGGAGATTACTCTGAAGTTGTGTGAAGTGTGACAAGTAATTCAGCAACCTTAGAGTAAAGGTCGCTGAAGAGAACATACGCTTCCCATACCTGTCCATCGTATGGGACTCCTTGTTTGGCGGATGGACAAATGAAGAAGTTTCCGCAAGTTACTTCTTAGTGGTTGCTGCCACTACCATGGCATCAACCTGACCCCTTTGGAAAGGAAAGATCTGTCCTCCGGTGCAGTTATAAATATATTTGGTCTCCTCAGAACTGGTTCCATGGTCTCTGGAGCACTCCACACCTGTCAACTCACTACAGACAAAAGTGGGTGAAAAGGCGGAGACACCCAAGAGGTGGAGGGTCGGGAACCAAATACGTCCAGGTAGACAGACTCGTCCTCAAAAGGGGATAGGGACTTCCAGCCACCCCTCTGTCTAAGGATTTCCAAGATGTCCGAAAAAGAGACATCCTCACATAGCAAATCCTGACAGGTCATTGTGAAATTTGCCACATAGACAACTGAGGAAAAAGTATTATCCTTACTAAGGAAGCCAAATCATCACTTCCACTATGAAAAGGCATGAGTCTTTATAGATAAGGATTACTGTGCCAGCACAAGAAGGAAAAGAAGAATTTATGTATTTACCATAGCATCCCATCTGTGTTGTTCATTTGCATTCTTCCTCAACGGATAGGTTCGGATCCAAACCCTTGGATCCAACTCGGCCGTTACAAAAGCTTGTGGCAACCCTGAACTCTCAAGCTTCTCCCTTACCCATAATGTACCACCCCATTACCTCAGATCTTGTTTGCAGATTATAGCAAAAGACTAATATTTTACTCATATAGAAAAAGCTTCTAAACAGAAATATAACAGAAAATGGAAACACAAAGTTACATCTCAACTCATGAAAGGAAAGAGAAAGACTGTAAGACTGGCACTATCCACTCACTCTTCACACACATTGGATGGGGATTGGTGGGTGGGGAGATGAGGATGAATGAAAATGGACAACACAGATGGAATGTTATGGTAAGTACATAACTTCTTTATCAGATGTTGTCAATTTCCATTCCATCCTCGACTGATGGTATAGAGTCCCTAGCTACTATAATCCCAGGGTGGCCTCAAGGAAGGATATTCCTAATGCCCTACTTCTAGAAACTAAGTGTAGCTTGTAATAAGATATGAAGGTGTGAGGTGAAGTCCAAGTTGCTGTTGCACAAATGTCATCCATACAGGTTCTTGAATGAAATGCTGAAGAAGATGCTATGGATCTTGTAGAATGAGCACGCAATTGCTTAGTTAAAAGCAAATTCTTTTTATCGTAAATGAAAGAAATGCAATTAGTGAGCCATTTGGCTAGGGAAACTCTGGACATTGACTAGCCCAATTTCTTTCCCACAAAGGAAACAAATAACTGATCTGAAGTGCTTAGTTCTGTATAAGAAGAAACGCAATTGCCTATGCACATCTAGTGAATGCAGCAAATATTCACCTTTGTATAATCTGGGAAAAAAACTGAAAAGTTGATAGACCGGTTAATGTTGGATTCTGATACAACTTGGTCAAAAAAGATGCATTAATTCGCAATGTAACTTTATCTTTATGAAAATATTAGGTATGGAGGTTTCACTGATAAAGCCTGAATTTCTGAAATGTGTCTGGCCAAAGTAATGGCCACCAAGAAATAAAGTCTTCCAAGATAGAAATTTGAGATCACAAGTATTTGCAGGTTCAAAGGATGGAAGAACCAAAGCTTGCAGTACCAGAGTTAAGTCTCACTGTGTAGTAGGATCTTCAACTGCAGGTCTCAACAGAAGTGTTCCATGTAGAAAGATCTTACAAAGTTTATGCAGAGTAAAGGAAGAACCATCAAGACCAACATGGAAACTGGAAATTGCTGCTAATTGAACCTTTAATGTAGAACAACTGGTTTCATGATCAAAAAGCAACGACAAAAAGTCCAGGATAATATACATCGGTGCAGAAAAGGAATCCACATCATTATCAAGTGCCTAATGCACAAATCTTTTCCATTTGCTAGCATACGTTTTTTTCTCATAGATGGTTTGAGGGAACAGCTTTGTTTGAAATCACAGCTTGGTACTGGTTCTCTCTTGTTTGCTTTTCCATTAGTTCTGGCGTGTCTTCCAAAGTGGCCAGCCAGCCAAGAGCGCACAAAACCTGAGGAGCCAATTGTGGATAAGCTTCCTGTACCTTGAATCAAGCAAGGAAACATCCAGAATCCATGCAGTCTCAAGTGAGCTAATACCACTGCCATACATTTGGTAAACACCCTGGGGGCTGTGGTAAGACCAAAGGGTAGTGCTCTGAACTGGTAATGAATGGACCCTAGCCAAAGCGTAAGAAATTTCTGGATCTTCCTTTCATTTTTATGTGTTAGTACATATCCTGGAGATCTATCGAGCATATCCAGTTGTTTTTCTCCAGAAATGGAAGACTCGATTGAACTGTGACCATTCGGAACATTGTCTTATGAACAAAGTTGTTCAGACTGCTGAGATCCAGAACTGGTCTCCAGTCCCCTATTTTCTGTGGCACTAAAAAAATCTCAATTAAGTTCTGGATTCTTTCTGGACTGGGTGAACCTTCTGGATGGTTCTCTTGCCTAGCAGCTATTGCATGTGAATTGCTGTCTATTCCCTCTGACTGGGTAGAATACTGGGGATTTTCCTGGAATTTAGAGGACAAATGGAAAAATAAATTATATAGCCTTTAGATATGATCCTCTGTACCCAAGTGTCTTTTTTACTTCTAGCCAAGCTCTCCAGTGTAGGACAAACAACCCCCTATTGCCTCCAGAGGAGGATAGTCGGCCCTACTCTCAGGAGTACTGGGAAGGATATGCCAAATAAATATTCTCTGAACCCCTGATGTTGTGGGCCTCCTCTGCTGTGAGAGTGGCGTCTACCATTTGAACTTCCCTATGCCAATGGGGGAAAAACCTCCACATGTGTCCTGGAAGGAGGCTTGTGATTTTCTGAACCACATCTTCCCACCACCCTGATGATTCCTCAAAAAGGGTTTTTGGGGGAGTGGAAAAATGTGTATCCACAGCAGAAAGAGTCTTTCCATCCTTCTCACACCTGAATAACTTATCTTTTACTTTGGGGTGAAAAGAGAGATGCCAAAGGGAGCACTGACACATCTAAAGACTGAAAAGGTTCCGAAAGGTCACATAAGCACATCCAGGCATGTCTCCTGATGGAAACACCTAAACCCATTGCTCTAGAGGTTCTTTCTGCTACTTTAGAAATAAGCCTCATAGAAGAATTGGGTATTGACTGTAGGGTAGCCACTGAGAAGTGACAGTAGTCTGCACCTCTTCCGAAATGGTTCCTGAGAGGGTGTCTGATAGCTCCTTAATCAGATCCCCTGAAGTCTTGTGAAATGCGCCAAATAGGTCAGTGACCTTAGGGCAAAGGTCACTGAAGCATAGACATGCTTTCTGGGCATCATTCACAACTCCTTGTTAGGAGGATGTACAGAGGAACTGTCCTTCTCTGCAAGTTCTTTTTTTTTTTTTTAAGTTGCCACAGTGACAACCATAGTATCAACTGGCACAACCTTGGACCACAATTATTTATCCTCTGGAGCTGACATGATTTATTGGGCTTCCTAGGAATCAGGTGAATATTGTCAGGATTCTTCTGTGCCCAATGATGGACCAAGTTAATGAGCCTGACAGTGGGCAGAATCACCCAGGAGGTAGACAGGCCAGTACTGAAAGCCCCCAAGAGTACAGGTTCTTCAGTAGAAGGATTGCTGGATTTTCAGGAACTTCTTTGCTTTATGACCTCAATAATGGCTCCAAATGACACATCATCAGGAGGCAAAATTGCAGACCCTTCACTTTCATCAAAATGTGTGTCTTCTGTGACAGATTCTGGGGAATCTAAGTGCTTCCTCTTGCAAATTTTCTTCTTAGGGACCGCCTCAGTGGGATGCTCTGGGAAAATAACAGAAGAAGTGGAGATACCCTGTTGTGAAGTTTGGGGGCTTGGTTCCAGCTGTCCCTGTGGCACAGAGAGGTGAGACGCTCTGTGCAAAAATGGTAAGGTTACTGGTAGAGGATCTGAGGGAGCTAGGAACCATCTGTCAGAGAAACAGACAAAGTATTCTCCATAACCTGAAATGCCTACTACCCCAGAGAAGAATACCCCAGGATCCAAGAAGGCAAGCTTCTGGACCATGGTCCCCCCCTGCTCCGAGGACAACCTTCCTGAGGGAGAAATCTGAGCCGAACTGACCACTGTCGAGGGCCCAAGGTATACAGACAGTTCTGAAAAACTTCAGAGTTGATGTGGTAGTCTCGGCTTCGATTGAACCAAAGTGCTTAGAGCAATCTTCGGATATGAGGATAAAGCAGTCCTCAGATCAGTGGAGGACAGAGCCAGGCAGCTCGGATCCAAGGGCCCCAAGACTAAGAAGGAGTCAGCAGAGGAGCTATGAAGGTTTGAAGTAGCTGATGATAGGACTTCCAGACCCGAGATCTTGAAAGATGAACCGGACTGAGAGAGATGCTAGTCAGATCTGACAAAGTCAGATCTGATAATTCCATTCTATAATGTCTCGAATCAGATGGTGAGGTCAGATCCATTGTTTGTCTTCTTTGGTGTATTGGATTCGATCATACCTCTCAACCTCTTAGAACAAAAAATCTGGACAAATCCATAAATGGGGGGGGGGGGACAAAGACCCAAAAATAGGGACAATTTTTAAATATTGCTCTTAAAAACTTAGAAAGTTGATAGAATAAGAAGTTATGTACCTACTATAACGTTCCATGTTAGTTGTCTTCTTCTCGCCTTCTTTCTTGCTGGATGGGTTCGGAGCCAATCCTCAGCTCCGACTCGGCCTACTACTAAAGCTTGAGAGCTATTTACAGGCTCGAGGCCTCCCCATATCCCACAATGCTAGGCGTCAGATACCCAGATCTCCTTTGGCAGAGTTAACACCATGGAAAAAAATTTTAAGGACACCTGTCCAAACTACAAGGTTTACCTACAGTACTAAAAACAGAGGAGGACGTAACCTAGATAAAACTCAGCCAGTGGAAGAAGGCCTCAAAAGGGATTCTTCTCGGTCTGTCCAGGCTAGGGGGATGGAGGGTGGGATGCAAGAAAAAGGCGAGAAGAAGACAACTAACATGGAACGTTATGGTAGGTACATAACTTCTTAATGTTAAGTTGTCTGTCTCGCCTTCATTCTTGCTGGATGGGACAGCGTCCCCTAGCACCTTAGCCCTGGGTGGCTCATCGGAACAGACTCTTGAGCACAGTGGAACCAAAATCAGCTTGACTCCTGGAGGCCATATCTAACTTATAATGTGAAATGAAAGTATGAGGAGTAGCCCATGTGGCTGCAGCACAAATAGATTCCATTGGTAGACTTGCTTGAAAAGCTACCGACGTAGCTAATGCTCTGGTGGAATGAGCTTTTGGTTTTGTAGGGAGATCTTTATGTCTAAATTGATAAATCAAAGTGATAATAGAGGCCAACCACCTGGATAAGGTTACTTTAGAAACTGGCAGGCCCTGCTTGCCCTCAGCATAGGATAGGAAGAGTTGGTCCGATTATCTTGTTTGTTTAGTCCTATCCAAATAAAAACGTAATTGCCTGTGAACGTCCAATTGGTGTAACTTTTGTTCAGCTCTATTCGAATAGTTAGGAAAAAAGACAGGTAGATCAATAGCCTGATTCAGGTTTGTCTCAGAAGGAATTTTGGGCAGAAAAGAGGGATTAGTCCCGAGTGAAACTCTATCCTTGTGAAACACAAGATAAGGAGGACGAATACAGAGGGCTTGAAGTTCCGACACTCTCCTAGCTGAGGTGATGGCTATTAAGAAGAGAGTCTTCCAGGAGAGTAATTTTAAGGAACAGGAGGCTGCAGGTTCAAAGGGAGGGAGAATCAAGGAAGTTAATATCAGGTTTAAATCCCACGGAGGCGGGGGATCTCTAACCAGGGGCCTAAGTAAAATAGTCCCTTTAAGAAAGGCCTTACAAAGTTTGTGGGACATGATGCTGGTTTCTGACAGGCCAACGGGGAAATTAGTGATAGCAGCCAATTGGACCCTAATGGTGGCAGACGAGGATCCTGCTCGAAAAAGTTCTGCTAAAAAATCTAGAACATGATGGACTGGGGCTGTAAAGGGGTCTATATTTTTAGCCTCCGCCCAGAAAGAGAAACGTTTCCACTTACTAGCATAAGTCTTCCTGGTAGCAGATTTGTGTGAAGAAAGGATGATTTCACGCACTGGCTGAGAAATATGTGGAAGCCTGGCTAAGGTTGGAAGTGGAGCAACCAAGCTGAGAGGTTGAGAGACTGAAGGGATTGGAGCAGCCTGCCCGACTGATGGACCAAGAGGTCTGGCACTGGGTTCAGATTCCAAGGCTGCTCCAGCAGTTGACACAGGAATGGGAACCAAATTTGTCGAGGCCAGTAAGGGGCAATGAGGATCATCCTGGATCCCAATGCGGTTGCTTTCTGAATTAGTTTAGGAATTAAGGGAAAGGGTGGGAATGCATACAGAAGACCCCGGGGCCAATCGTGAACTAGAGCGTCTCTGGGGGAGTGGCCGGGGAGGGGGAAGAGAGTGAATAAATCGTTGCACTTGCTGTTGAGAGGGATTGCAAAAAGGTCACAGCAAGGATGACCCCATCTGCGGAAAATTTTGTCCGCTACTAACTTATTGAGAGACCACTCATGAGGCATGAGAATAGCTCTGCTTAGCCTGTCCGCTATGACGTTGGACTTCCCAGGGATGTGCGTTGCTATCAGAAACTGTTGAGAGGAGATCGCCCACTGCCAGAGTCTGAGTGCTTCTCGACATAAGGGATAGGACCTGGTTCCGCCCTGCTTGTTGATGTACCACACTACAGACATATTGTCTGTGTGAATTGCAATAGTCCCGGTGGGTAGAGAGTCCTGAAGAGCTTGCAACGCTAAAAGTATCACTCTCATCTCCAAGACATTTATGTGCAGGTGGTACTCTAGAGGTTGCCAAGTGCCCTGGACAGTCCTGCCCTGAAAATGCCCCCCCCCCACCTGATCAGGGAGGCATCCGTTGTCACCGTGGCAACAGGAGGAGGAATAACAAATGGTCTGCCCTGAAGTACTTGAGAGAAGACCATCCACCAAGAAAGGTGGTCTTTGCATGATTGGGGGATTATTATGTTGTGAGACATCGGAAGCTGTTGAAACGACCATTGGGTAAAAAGCATCCATTGAAGAATCCGCATGTGAAAACGAGCCAGGGGAAGTAATGTGATTGCTGCTGCCATGAGACCCAAAGTTTTCAGTACAAATCTGGCCTGAATTCTCTTGCACTGTAGTAAGGTCTGGATATGTCAGCGAATGTCTGATACTCTTTCTAAGGGAAGTTTTGCCGACAGCTCTTTTGTATTTAATCTTGCGCCTATAAAGGTTATAGATTGACAAGGTGACAACGCAGACTTTTTGAAGTTTATAGAGATACCTAGCTCAGAGCAAGTTTGGATGGTATAATCCCTGGCTCGTAGTAGCTGATGCCTGGTGGAAGCAGTCATGAGCCAGTCGTCTAGATATGGAAACACCTGGAATCCTTGCCGTCTCAGGTGAGCCATAACCACTGCCATGCATTTGGTGAACACCCTGGGGGCTGTGGTGAGACCAAAGGGCAGGGCTCTGAATTGATAGTGACTGGCTCCCAGCCGGAAGTGGAGAAACCTTCTGGAGCGTCTGTCCAATTTGATATGGTAGTAAACATCCTGAAGGTCTATGGAGCACATCCAATTGTCCTGAACCAAAAAGGGTAGAATGGACTGAAGCGTGACCATCCGGAACTTCATTCTTTGAACAGATTTGTTTAACCTGCTGAGATCCAAAATGGGTCTCCAGTCCCCTGTCTTTTTTTGCTACCAAAAAGAACTTGGAGTAAATCCCGGATCCTTGCTGGTCTGCTGGGGCTGGCTGGATGGCCCTTTTTCCTAGCAGTTTTGAAATTTCTAGTACTGCTTGTTCCCTTAGACCAGGTGGAACATCTGGAAGGGACCTGTTTGCTTGTACAGGTGTGTGAACAAAGGGGATTTTGTAACCCTTGGATATGATAGACCGTACCCATTTGTCTTGTGTGAGGAGTTGCCAGGCTTCTGGGTACAGTGACAATCTTCCCCCAACTGCCTCTGAAGGTGGACAGTTGGGCAGCCCCTCAGAGGTGCTGAAAGGGTTTGTCAGAGAAAGATTCTCTGCTACCCTGATTTTGCGGACCCCCTCTGCCCCTCGGGCGGTGTCTATTATTGTTCCCTCCTCTGCCCCTGGAGGGGAACTCACCACGTGTGTCAGGCACGACTCCCTGGGGTTTCCGAAACCACATTTTTCCACTCTTCTGACCTTTAGGGTATGGTCTAGAGGGAGTAGAAAAACGGACTCCCATGGCAGAGAGAGTCTTGCCTTCCTGCTCACACCTGGTAAGGGTATCCTTCACCTGTGGTCCAAACAGAGCCGAACCATCGAAGGGGGTATTGGTGAAGGACGCCTTAAAGGGGTCAGCAAAGTTACATAACAGCATCCAGGCATGTCTTCTGAAAGTCATGCCTGTACCTGCGGCCCTACTCGCCCCATCAGCTGCATAAGAAATGAGCCGCATGGAGGAGTTGACTATAGAGTTAAGGGTCGCCAGCTGGGAGTTAATCTTATCCTGGGACCCCGCAGCTGATGGATCCTGAAGGGTATCACCCAGTTCCTTGAGAAGATCCCTTTGAAGGTGGGTGAAATGGCACAGATAATTCAGCGACCGCATGGAAAAGGTCGCTGAAGAGAACATCCGCTTCCTGTACCTGTCCATTGCCCGAGATTCTTTATTAGGTGGATGGACAGGCACTGAAGGGTCAGCCAACTCCTTCTTAGTGGCTACTGCCACCACCATGGCATCAACAGGGACACCTTTTGTCAGAAATTGTTTGTCGGATGGAGCTGTAATAAACTTAGTGGGCCTGCGGGGAGTTGGTTCCACTGTGTCCGGGGCTGTCCATGCCTTTCGCACCACCACTTCCATGAGCGGGTCGAAAGGTGGAGACACCCAGGAGGTGGAAGGGTGAGAACCAAACGCATCCAGGTACACCGACTCGTCCTCGGAAGGGTTAAGGGCAGTCCAGTTCCCCCTCTGCCTAAGGATCTCTAGGATGTTTGAAAAGGAGACATCCTTAGAGGGGGACCCTTCCGAATCCTCCAAGTTGGTATCAGACGTGACTGACTCGGGGGAGTCAACATGTTTCCTCTTACATTTTCTCTTCTGAGGGGGCTCCTCTGAATGATCAGGGGAGGCCTCGGAAGAGGAAGATACGCCCAATGGGGCGACCTGGAGCGTCTGTTCTCCACGCTTGGGGTCAGGAGGGTGGACAGATACCGATGCAGGCACCATGGGGGGAGGAGCCGAAGGGGCCGATCGTGGAGCCAATACAGGAGTCAGCACACTCCTCATGACTTCGAAGGTGCCCCTATCAGGCAGAGAAGAGGGTCCCCACTCTGAAGAGACCTGAACCCCTCGCGGCACTGAGAGGGATGGCTCCGAGGCCAATGTCGGGGCCGAGCTCACCCGCGCCAAGGCCCCGAGAGGGAGAATGGGGTCGGACAAGGTTCCAATGCCACTTGCCCCCTCGGAGCCGATGAGGGAGTCTCGGTGCCCGGATCCCTCCAAGGACGGAACCAATGAAGAGATCAGAGCCGACAAGGGAGCCGAAAGGTGTGGTATCGGCTCTGACATTCCTACGATTTGAGCCCCAACGAGCTCCAGCTCCGAACACAGTGGTAGAGTCGGAGGAGGAACTGCTGAAGACACAGGGATAGCCACAGTCTGTTGAGAAGGGCTGGTCAACATTTTGGCCAGGGCCTGTGATTTTAGGAGCCTACTGACCACCCTCTCCAAGTCATGATCGGATAGCCTGGAGGACTGAGAGGAGTGAGACCTATGGCTTCGCTCTGATTGAAGCAATGGAGACCTCGGAGCCAAATGAACAGATTCTATAGAGGGGGACCTTGAACGTTTTCAGCTCAGAGAAAGTTCCGACACTAAGGTCGGAGCCGATTGAGGTCTCGAGATGTCGGTTCCAGCCGGAATCAACAAGGAGGCAGGAGCTCCGCTCGGCGATGGCTCCGAACAGGGAGCTGACGGTTTGGCGGGCTTTAAGGATTTTCCCGACGGAGGCTTAGCCGGGGATCCTTCTGACTTAAGTAAGCATCTCAAAATGAGCTTGTTCCTACGCTCCTGCAGGACTCTCAGGCTGAAGGCATGGCAGACCGAGCAGGAGTCCTGCAGGTGTAGGTGACCCAAGCAATAAACACAAGAAGTGTGACCGTCTGTCAGAGACATCTTCTGACAGCATGAGTCACACTTCTTGAAACCTGAAACTTTGGTATCTTTAGACATATTGGTAATGGGATACCAAAAGGAAAAAAATAACTAGTGCTTAATCAAGGCACACACACACACGCACTAGATAAAACTAACACTAATAATAGCTATAGAACTATAGCCACAAAACTACCTTACTACTAATAAAAATATACAAATATACAAGAAAAAAGTACAAGACTAACTAATTGTGGCTAAACAGGGCCTAACACTACCGTAACAAGGTGGGGGGGGGGGGGAGAAACTCGCTAACAACAAAAACGAGTTTCTGAGTGGGATAACAAGGGGTACACAATCTATTTATACTAACAGGGAAGAATTATCTAAAAATAAGACAATATAAAGGTAATAATACAAGAAAAGATTTATACGACCTGGAGCCAGTAAAATCACAACCTCGTAGCTGAAGCGGCAAACGAGATCTGGGAATCTGATGCCTAGCATTGTGGGGTATGGGGAGGCCTCGAGCCAGTAAATAGCTCTCGAGCTTTAGTAGTAGGCCGAGTCAGAGCCGAGGATCGGCTCCAAACCCATCCAGCAAGAATGAAGGCGAGATAGACAACTTAACATTAACAGGTTTCACATTAGCATGAATTTTCTGAAAGGTATTAAGTCTGAAACTGAAATGTCTGTCAATATTTTCTGACTGCAGCACTCAATGATTTGCCAACTACTTGCCAGAAAACCACATTTTTATGAGAAACAGACCAAAAATATAAGGCAAAAATCTGGACATTCTGTGAAAATCTGTACAGTTGAGAGGTATGGATTTGACGGTGGATTCAGATCCATTGTCTATATTCTTTTATGCATCAGATCCAGTGGTGAATTGAGAATACAAACAGGAGGTCCTCCACCAAGGTAAACTGCTCACACAAAGCACAAATCCAAAGAGAAAAAAGCAGTTACCAAATAATATGGAAATAATTTATTCTTCAGATAAATATGATGGCAGGTAAAAAACAAAATAAAATCCAAACACTGTATTGTAAGCATTTTCGGGTGACTACCCTTCTTCAGACAAATGAAGATACAAACAAAAAGCATTTTAAGCTATAATTAACCAATTAGTGTTCAGTATTGAACCCATATTTTCTTTAAGGTTGGCTTAATAGGAATGACTTCATTGAGACCAGGCTGTCTGTGTGCTGTCACTTCTATAGGATTAAAAGATAGGAAATTGATTGAGTATTTCTCCAGGAGACTCATGACAGAAGAAGAGCATAAAAGGATGCAAAGGAAAGGAGTAACTATACTTGCACAAGATTGTTTCAGAGGGGAGGAAGGAGATAGCTGTTAATATTAACTAGGAAATACCATAAAACAAAAACAGAACTTATCTATAGCCGGGGTTGTAGTGTGGTGGGGGCAGTCAGATGTCTCTCAATTTGTAAAGGGACAACATATGTACTTCCTGGTGCAAAAGATAAAACAGTAAGACAATGCTAAACAGGATTAGGCAAAGACAAGAAGGAATTTTATTGATAGCAGGGAACTGGAATATGATTATGAATAGGAAAGGAGTCAGTGAAGGAAGACTGCAGAAAACACCTAAGTGGGAATTAAGATTTAAAAAATTATTCAAATGTCGGGACTGACAGATGGTGGACATTGACAATGAGACAGGATACAGAGTTAGGCTTCATTTACTACAGCCATAAAGTGGATACATTGGTCCAGATTGGACAGAGTACATCTCCTAATCATACAAAGGGACAACCTTACAGGAATTGCAGTGGGTCCCATGATTTATTTTGATCATGTACCATTACTGATAGAACTGACAATAGGGTTAAGAATCAAAGGATTTAGACACAGGAAATTTTCAAAGTTTTGGCTTAGAAACCAGGAATTTGAAAGTTGGCTAAAGGGAGAAACATGTGAGTTGGCTAGGGATCCTGGAGAGGAGAATGAGAAAATATGGGGCTAGGTAAAGCAAGAAATAAAACAATGGATAGTGGGGAAACTAAAGAATATATTGTTAATGCAAGAATTGCTAAACAACTAAAGTTAACTATGTTGTGATCTTAGCAAACTAAAAAGCAAGCATTACGTGAGGAATATAGGCAGGTTCCTCAATAACTACTCAGGGATCTACAAGGTGAGGAATGCAAGAGCGTAAAGGCTCAGGGAAACATATTTAGAAAGATATGGCAAACATTGATGCTGGGCAGCTAGTTCCTAACCGGTTAAACATAGGCAGCTGAAGGTGGAGAGGTCTATATTTCAGCTGTATGATCACAGCACTCACTAGTAATAGAAGAGGAGTGAGAGGTATTAAGCAGTTTTAAAAATATATTATCACAAACTGTATAATGAGAAAAAACACAAAGGAGAGATTACAACAGGATATGCAGCAGTTTCAGCATGAGTTCCCTTTACAGAGATTAGAAAAGTGGGAAATATAAAACACCAATAAGAAGATCTCACAGCAAGAAATAGAAGTTATGTATTTATCATAACTTGGTATCTGTTTGTCCATTTTTATTATGCATCACAAATGGGTCTTCGGATCTGTCTTTGGATGTGACTCAGCCATTTCTTCCAGACATATGATATGAGCCCCAAACTCCTCCCTCTCCCATGATGCCTCACTCCTCTTCAAACCCTCAAACTGAGTTTGCTGCCTCTTCCTAAAGAGAGTTATTAACAATAGTACTAGAGATACAAAGAAAGTGACCAACCAGAGCCCAAACTAGGAACCAGCAGGTTCCTTAATCTTCTAAATCTCTCTTAGCTGTACAAGGAAGGGGGAAGAGAGTGGGATGTGATGCATAATGAAACTGGACAACACAGATACCATGTTATGGTAAGTACATAACTTCTAATCTGATGTTGTCCATTTCATTATGCATCATGTATGGGTCAGAGTTCCCTGCTACATAAACCCTGGGAGGACCTAAAAGAAGCATATGTCTGAGCACCGTGGGACCAAAGGATGCTCTGTTCCTGGAAATAATGTCCAACTTGTAGTGAGATAGAAATGTATGAGCTGGGGACCAACTAGCTGCAGTGCAAATTTAATCAATGTGGGGTTCCTGTGGAGAAGGCTGAAGAAGTAGACATTGACCTGGTAGAGTGGGCTCTAACTGGATGGGGAAGGTGCTTGCCATGCTGAGAATAAGCTGCAGAAATACAATCAGTACTCCATTTGGCTAAGGTGACCTTGGATACAGCCTGGTCTAACTTATTCAGGGAAAAGGCAATGAACAACTGTTCAGATTTTCTATGACATCCAGTTTTGTGTAAATAGAAATGCAATTGTCTGTGAACATCCAAGAAATGTAGCATGTATTTGCCTTTATTGTAGTAAATAAGGAAAATACAGGCAAATGGATGGTCTGGTTAATGTTCGCCTCTGAAGTGACCTTTGGTATGAATGAAGGATTCATTCTAAGAGAGGCTCTGTCTTTGAAGAAAGTTATGTACAGTGGTTCAGAAGACACAGCTTGCAATTCTGACACTCTTCTAGCTGAGGTGATGGCCACTAAAAAGGCTATCTTCCAAGACAAAAATTTTAACTTGCATGAGCTAGCAGGTTCAAACGGTTTCTGGGTAATTCCCAAAGTACTAGTGTAAGATCCCAAAGGGAGAAGGGTCTTTAACTGGAGGCCTGAGATGAAAAACCCCTTTCATAAAAGCCTGACATAGCTTAGAAGTGGAAACAATAGAGGGAAAGCCAATGCCCTTCCCTACATGAAAATTCATGATGGCCACAAGTTGTACCTTTATGGTAGAAAAACTAGCTCCATTCTCAAAAAGTGAACTTAGGAACATAAGGATGTCTGGGACTAAAGCCGAAAAGGGGTCAATATTCCTCTAAGAAGCCCAGAGGGATAACCTCTTCTATTTTCTACAATATACTTTCTTGGTGGAGGGCTTCTGAGAAGCAAGAATAATTTCACAGACTGGGGAAGCTAGCCTGGACTTTAGCAAAATCACTGAAAGTGGAGAAACCAAGCAGTTAGTTCGCAGGATCAAAGAGTGGGAATCTGTTGTTCCAATGGATGGGAAATCAGATCCTGTCTAGGATCCATTATCCATGAAGGATATCTGCTGTGAGACGGCAGGAAGAGGAACCATACCTGACGAGGCCAGTAAGGGGCAATGAGAATTAGACTGGTCTTTAACCTTCTGGCTTTCTGTAGAAATGTAGGTATCAAAAGAATTAGGGGATAAACATAGAGGAGATCCTGGGGCCTGTCATGGACTAGAATATCCCTTCGTGTGTCCCACAAAGGGGGGATCAGAGTGAAGTATTTGCTGCACTTGTTATTTAGGGGAAAAGCAAAGAGGTCACATCAAGGCTGGCCCCAACTGCTGAATATTTGATTCACTACTGACTGGTTCAGGTACCACTCGTGAGAACTTAAGATCAATCTGCTCAACCTGTCCTCTAGAATGTTGGATTCTCCCAGAATGTGTGTTACCATGAGAAAGTTGTTTGAAGAGATCGCCCATTCCCAAACCTTCATGGCCTCTCAGTACAATGGTTAAGAATGGGTCCCCCCTGCTTGTTGATGTACCAAACCACCAACATATTGTCTGTCAGAAATGCAATTTTCCCCAGAGAATGGCAGTCCTGAACAGCTTGCAATGTGAGAAGAACCACCCACATCGCCAGCACATTTATGTGCAATTTGGTTTCTGTGGTGAGCCACGTACCTTGGCCATCTTTCCCTGAAAATGCCCCCACCCCAACAAGGAGTCATCTGTGGTCACCATGGCAGAAGAAGGGGGAAGAACGAAGAGTTTGCTGAGATGGAGGTCATCTGTAAGGATCCACCATTGTAGATGATGCCTTCAAATCGTAGTGAGCCTGACTAAGGCTGATAATGGATGGCATTGAATAGACCATTGTACCGCCAAGGTCCACTGAAGAATTCACATAAAAAACCTGGCTAGGGGCACTAGAAGAATGGCAGCAGACTTGGAACTTAGGGCCACGAGGACCAGCTATGCTGGAGGAGTTCGAGTGTCTAATAGGCATTGAACCTGCTGTCTCAAGGAACTTATTCTCTGGAGTGGTAGGGCTGCTATCTGTGTGATTGTGTTCACTTGCATCCCTATGAATTCGATATCCTGTACCAGGCTCAGCCATGTTCAATGTGATTCCTAGATGATGAAACAGGTGCAGCATAACCTGAATTGCCTGGAGTAGTTGATGCCTTGTGGGCGCCATTATGAGCCAATCATTCAGGTAAGGGAACACCTGGAATCCTTGCAGACAGAGGTGATCTGCAACCACTGCCATGCATGTGAACACCCGGTGGGCAGTGGTGAGGCCAAAGGACAGTGCTCTGAATTGGTAATGACTGGTCCCCAGCCTGAAGTGAAGATATCTCCTGGAGTGCCTGTCTATTTTGATATGAAAATACATTTCCTGGATATCTACAGCACGCACATCCAGTCATCCTTGCACAGAAGCAGAAGAATGGCTTGTACTGTAACCATGCGGAACTTCAACTTCTTTTCAAATAAATTCAGGCTGCTCAGATCAAAGATGGCTCGAAGGTCCCCTGTCTTCTTTGGCATTAAAAAGAAGCATGAGGAAGTTCTGCATCCTAGTTGTTCAGTTGGGACCTGCTGGATGACTCTTTTGTCTAGAAGTTTTAGAACTTCTAGAAGGCCACTCTCCCTCTGACTGGGTGGCATGTTGGGGAGATACTCAGAACTGGGAGGAGGAAGGGAAAAGGGAATATAGTAACCTCTGGAAATTATATATATAATACCCAGGTATCATTTGTTATGTTTGTCCAGGCTTCTGAGTGTAATGAAAGTCTGCCCCCAATTGCCTCCAGAGTAGGACAGCTGGGCAGGACTTCAGGAGCACTGAAAAGGCCTGTCAGAGAAAGGTTCCCTGTAGCCTTGGTTTTGTGGACCCTCTCTCCCTCTGGGGTGGTGTCTACCATTGAATCCTCTCCCTCCGCCTCTAGGAACCACATCTTGTTTCCACTCCTTTGGTTTCTGGAGAATGTCCATTGGGGTGAAGAAAACTTGATCCCTACAGCATTTAATGTCTTGCCTTCCTGTTTGTTGTGGGTAAGAGTCTATTTAACTGATGGCCCAAACAATGAGGAACCATCAAAGGGGAAGTTAATGAACGATGCCTTAAAGGGCTGCACAGACCCGAGGCCTGAGGGTCTGCCAGACAGGATGGTTTGGATGATGCTGGCTCCCCTAGATCTGATGGCCCTCTCGGATCCTGAGACAAGTGAGAGCATGAAGGATCCAAAGATGATGGATCCAAAAGCCTCCTGCTCTTTTCTGGAGCAGAAGTCGATGTCCCCAGAGTAACAGAGGGGGCACGCTTCTTCTGGACAGGGGTCTGGCCTCCAGAAGTCAAAAGAAGCCCTCTCAAAATAAGTTTATTTCACCTGTCAGAGACAGCCCTGGGACTGAAGGCAGATATCACACGGCATCTCCAAGTGCCCCGCACCCAAGCAGTAAACACATCTCTTGCGGGCATCCATTTGGGAAATCTTATGCCCACAGGAGGCACACCTCTTAAAGCAAGAAGGTTTGTCCAGCTTGTCAGACATGCTAGCAGCAGCACACACACAAGCAAGAGTCACACACACACATTATAAACTACAACTAAAAAATACAGGGAACATTTTTTTTTTTTATCTAAATAGAAAGAGAAAGAAAGAAAAAGAAACGGAAGGTGTGAAAGGACCCTAACACCAGCAAAAACTCAAAAAGGCAGGAAAAAGACCTTAACAGGGAAGGGAGTTTAATGCTACATGTATGATAAAGCTAAAGAATAACTTAAGGAGAAAGCTAAGAAAAACTTACAGAAATAAGGAAAATTTTGCAATTCTTTGAAAGGAGGCTTGGAATCGTGTCTGTGCTAGAAGGTGGCAAATGAGATGTTAGGGTATGAAGAGGAGTGAGATATCATGGGAGAAGGAGGAACTCGAGGCTAAGATCATATGTCTTGAAGAAATGGCTGAGTTGGAGCTGGGACCTGATCTGAAGACACAATCGTGATGCATAATGAAATGGACAACATCCGATTAGAACAAATTTTAACTGAGCAGAAAACAAACAAAACCCCAGAAAGTGGTGGAAGTGTGGTTACTGGGTAAAGAAACAATGATATTGATGTGGAAAACATTGTGTAATAAGACATTGATGGGGGGGGGGCTGTCTAGACACCTGGAGACATGGAATAATATCAGTGATATATATAGAGGAGAAGAACCCTATTGTTGTTGCCTCTAACAGACCCCTTATGATGTTACATCATGATTGTAAGGTATTTATGGCACTAGTAGCCAAGTGTTTAGCTGGGATGATGCACAAGTTGGTTGACCCTGGTGAATGTGGGCTTACAGATTGTAGAAGAACCTGTGACAACATCATTGGGCAGTTATTGATTATCTAGAATGCTAAGGATGGGGGGAAAGAGTGGTGCTGTTTATACGGGATGCTGGAAAAGATTTTGATAGGGCTGAGTGGTGTTTCATTAACAATATATTTTTTTATTTTTTCCCACTATTCTTTGTTTTATTTTTTTAGTTTGAAAAGACTTCAGCTTAGTTCAAAGCTTTGGAAGCAATGGAAATACCTTCACCATAGATAAAGGTACTGAGGGACACTGCGGTGTTAAGGATAAATATTAATTGCAAAGCAAACAAACAAAGTATTTGGCAGTGCACATTTTCATTATGTTTATTATGTTTTTAAGAGGGGTATTAGAAAATTTTACAATTTATTTTATAGAACTACAAGATAACATATTTTCCATATTTTAAAAGCCTACAACACACATATGCTAAGACATGCCGTAACAAGTTAGAATTTTAGATTTACTTCTGTTAGCACAAGGAATACACATACACATGAGCATATTAATGTTTCAGTATTACATAAGAAAGAACGTTTTAGTTATGTACTGAAGTATGTTTTCTTGTACCCATTGAACCTTTGTACTTAAAGAAAATTCCATCAGGGTGAGAGAAGGAACAAGTCATGCTGACCTCTCCATGCTGTCCTTCAGCTGTAGCAATTAATAAGTCAGCTTTAACAACAGATAAAAATAAATAAGTAAATAAATAAATAAAATATTTATACCCCAAACAGACACCAGAGAATTTTTTCTTAGGTAGACAGCAAATGTTGGAGGTGTGACAGGGAAAAGAGAGGTAATTGGAAATATATTTTCTGGTAGTGAGATATTTTGGTGGACTTTAAGGATTCCCTGTGAGATGCGCTGTCAGAGATGCTGAGTGGGCAGATTGGTGTGACAATGGAAATGATTTTTTCTGAGATATGATACAGAATTGGAACTGCCTAGACATGGTAAGGCCTTGCTGTGTCTAATTATGGTGACTGTCAAAAAAGGAATTACTAGAAAATGGAAATCAAAATCTAAACCAACCATACTAGAAATAGAAATATAGTAACAGAGATAAAACAACTGGAATTAAGATCTTTAAAAAAGGGTACGAGCAAACTACTTAGGAAAGATGGGAATTGTGGGAGCAATACATACAGGGCAGAAAATGAGGTTTAAAAGAAGGCAGGACTTAAATGAGCTATGTAATATTTGACTGAAAATAATTGGGTAGATTATAAGTGATGCATAATCTTTGCAAATGGGACTGTGTCAGTATGGTCTGTGATGTAAAATGCTTGCAACTAGGATTGTGTTGGTGTGGTTCATTTTCATTTATATAAATGTATGACTGCCTATGTTGTAAGTGATGGTTTAATAAAGATCTTTTTTGTTAAAAAAAGGAGGCAGGAATTTAATAATTTAACTAATGCTGCTTGGGTGATATGATGCATAGTAATATATGTATGACGTATAATGTTTTTAAACATGAACTTGTTAACACAGTTTGATTACATTTATATAAATGAAAACATGAGATAAAAAGTTATGTACTTAATGTTCCATCTGTGTTATCCATTTTCATTTATCCTCAACTGATGGGTTCGGATCCGATCATCAGATCTGATTCAGCCAATACTAAAGCTCATTGTAACCAAAAAGTTCTTGAGCTTCTCCCTTACCTCTGATGCACCAACCCCTAACATACCCTAGAACTTGTTTGCTGATATACCTAAAGTAAGACGTGGTTTATTAATAGAGGTTACCCATTGCCTTTATTAGATGATATTTCAGCATATGTCATGTCATTAAGGAATGGGGTAAAAAATATCCACCTGTCTTGGGTAATAAGTTAGGTAATATAACAGATATGAAAAACAAGAAAGAAAAAGAATTTAATAGGGTGTGTGTACTAATATATTCTCCTTTTGTGGCTGATGTTAAAAATATCACAGAAAAGCATTGGAATAACGTAGTCATGGATGATGAATTAATGAAAGTAGTTGGAAAAAAAACAAGCTTTGTGTTTAAAATGGGTATGAATATTAAGAACGTATTAAATAGAATGGCTCTTGATAATATGGTAGGGGACACACATACCAAAAAATGTTGGTCTTGCAAACAATGTCCTGCAATCAATGAAGCGGCAGGAATTAGATTGGATGATATTAACAAAACATATGTGGTTTTTAAAAAGGGAAATTGTAATAGCAAAAATATAGTCTATTTAGCTAAGTTTATATCTTGTACAGTTTTTTACATAGGAAAAACAGAAAGACAGCTTAGGAAGCGTATCTATGAGCATTTATACAAGATTAAAGTTAAGGATATGAAAAATGCCATGTTTAGGCATATTAGTAAATATGGAGAGACACATAAATTTAAATTTGCAATAATAGATCAAGTATATATATCCCCTTGGGGGGGAAATTACAAAGCAGAGCTAAATAAGAGGGAAAGTGTATGGCTAAATGCAGCAAAGTTTCCTGGTATAAATGAATACATCTCCATCAAACCATTACTGCAACTCTTATAGCTTTGGCTATAACTTAAAACATAAAATGTTAAGGATTTTAAACTAAATATATATTATTTTCACATATTTTTTAATATATTTTTTAATGTTTTTTTAATGGTTATAGTCTGGAGTTTTAATTGTTATGGTACACAATGTTTATGATGTAATTGTACATTTATACAATTTTTATGCATTGGCACTTTAAAATAAGTTGCTTGGCTGCTTATCGGTATTTTTTGGTGCCAAAAAGTTTTTAAAATACATAAATGGATGATTGAACTGGTGTTCTGAAGAAGTCTGTATTCAACAGATGAAAGTGCTTAACCGATTGTCACAGTAGTGTGTATAATTTAATAAAATATTTTTATTTTACTTGCCCGGGTCCAGTTTCACTCGTACTGTTTACTTAGCAGAGACAGCGTGTTGTCTCACCTTGCATTTTCTAGATAGATAGATAGATATAGATAAATATAGGTATATATATATATATATATATATATATATATATATATATATATATATATATATAAATTCTACAGAAGGAACTATATCGGGAGCTCAACATTAAGGACAGTGGTGTCCTTATAATATCTTGTTCTTTCAGAAGTCTGTTCTGATAAGGGTTGGGGGCTGGTCGGTGAGAAGTTGAGGAAGAATGAAAATGGACAACACAGATGGAATGTTATGGTAAGTACATAACTTTTGTAATCTGATGTCAATTTTCATTCTATCCTGAACTGTTAGGAGAGAGTGGGTGAATCTAAAGAAGGATATTCCTGAGCACAGTTGAGACAAAGGCTGCTCTTCCCCTCAAGATCAGATCCAGTTTGTAATGAGTAATAAAGGTATGAGGGTTTTCCCAAGTTGCAGCCACACACATATCGTCCATGAAAGCTCTAGACAGAAACACTGAAGAAGTTGCCATGGATCTAGTTGCATGGGCTCTGAGGTTTTGTTAATGCCAGATCCAACTTGTTATAGATAAATAAAATGCAATCCATCAGTCATCTGGCTAAAGTTACCTTTGAAACTGGTTTGCCCAATTTGAAATCTGCAGAGGACACAAATAATTGATCTGTCTTCCTAATTTCTTTTGTCTGATGTAAGTAAAAACATAGTTGTCTACGAACAGCCAATAAATGCAACACATATTCACCTTTGTCAGCAAATTTAGGAAAGAATACTGGCAAATTAATGAATTGATCGATACTGGATTCTAACACCACCTTACGAAGGTAAGATGAATTGGTACCTAATGTGACTCCATCCTTATGAAAGATCAAGTAGGGAGGTTTAGATAACAATGCTTGAAGTTCTAAAATTCTTCTAGCAGAGGTAATGGCCATTAGAAAACGTTTTTCAGGTCAGGAACTTAAGATCACATTTAGCTTCTGGTTCAAAGGGAGAATGAATTAAGGCCTGCAGTACCAAGTTCAAATCCCATGGTGAAGTAGGACCTTTATACAGTGGGTCTCAGTAGGAATGTGCCTCTCAAAAATGTTTTACAAAGTTTAGAAGAGGCCACAGAAGAATTTTCAAATCCAGTACGAAAGTTAGGTATTGCTGCTAATTGGACTTTAATCGATCAAAAATCGTACAAATTGTTGCCAAAAATTCAAGTATACTATGTACTGGAGTTCAGAAGGGGTCAACATGAATTTTGTCGTGCCCAGCAAATAAACCTTTTTCATTTACCTGTGTAAAGTTTTCTTGTGGAAGGCTTATGGGAAGATAAAAGAATATGATGGACAGGGACAACAGCATCGGTTGTCTGGCTATTAACGGAATAGGAGAATCCATGTTGTCAGCTTGAGGTTTGAGATATCCAGATGAATCATACCTGTCGGGTGTGACAGAAGATTTGGAACTGGATCCAGAATCCAAGATTGGCAAAGTAGATGAGACCCATAGGAAGGGAAACCAAATCTGTCAAGGCCAGTAAGGTGCAATGAGAATGACTTTGCTCTTCAACCTGGCAACTTTCTGCAGGAATTTTGAAATTAGGGGAATTGGTGGGTAAGGATAACATAGACCAGGAGGCCAATCATGGAGAAGAGCATCTCTCAGTCATTTCTCCCAGAGGGGGGATAGGGCAAAGTAATGCTAAGGGAGAATGACAGGATGGCCTTGTAGAACCTGGTCTGATTGAATTCACCGCCAGAGGTATCTCTTGCATGCCTGACTGAATCTTATTTGTGCTGACAGGTGCTGATAAAGAATTGACCACTGTATTGCTAGCATCCACTGAAGAATTCTCATTTGAAATCTTGCTACAGGAACTAAGATTATGGCATCCAACACTGGCCCCAAAGCTTGAAGGATCAACCAGGCTGAAATGTTGATACTACAAATTATTTTCCTGACCTGAAATCTGATAGTCTGTACTCTTGAGAGGGGGAGAGAAGCTGCCACTGCTATTGTATTGAAGACTGCTGCTATGAATATCAAGGTTTGGGTTGGTTGTAACTGAGACTTCTCACAATTTATGGTTATCCTTAGATAAGGACAAATCTGAAGAACCTGATCTCTTGCTTTTGTTAGTAGATGCCTGGTCAGGAGGTAATGAGCCAGTCACCTAGATATGGAAACACTCAGAATCCCTGCAGTCTCAGCTGAGCTGCTAACACTGCCATGCATTTGGTGAACACCTTGAGGACTATGGTGAAACCAAAAGGCAGTGCTTTGATCTGATGGTGACTGGCTCCCAGCTGGAAGTGTAAATTTCTTCTGGATTGTCTATTAATTTTTATATGATAGTATGCATCCTGAAGGTCTATCAAGCACATCCAGTCATCCTTGCCCAGGAAGGGTAGAATAGACTGAACCATAACCATCCAAAACTTTGTATGTTGAACTGACTTGTTCAAAGTGCTGAGATCCAAAATTGGTGTCCAGTCCCCTGTTTTCTTTTGGCAATAAAAAGAACCTTGACTAAGTTCCGGATTCTATCTGGTCTGGTGGCACCTCTTGGATGACTGTCTTTTCTATCAGCTTTTGTATTTCTAGTGATGCTGCTTTCCTATGACTGGGTCGATCATTGGTAACTTTGCATACAGTTGGAGGTGGAAGGGAAAAGGGAATTATATGGCCTCTGGAAATCATCCTCTGCACCCAAATATCTCTTGTTATAACTAGCTAGGCTCTCTGGTGTAGGGATAGTTGACCCCCAATTGCCTCCAGAGGGGCACAATCAGGCCTACTTTCAGGAGCACTGATGGGGTCTATCAGAGAAGAATCTCTGGACACTTGGTTTTGCGGGCCTCCTTTGCAGCATGAGCATCTTCGTCCATTAGTATTTCACCTCTGCTCCTAGGGGAACTATCTCCATGTGTCACAGAAAGGACCCTGGGACATTCTGAACCACATCTTCTGACCACCTCATTGACTCATAGAAAAGGATATTTGAGGGGTCAAAAATGTATGCCATCTGCAGACAGGGTCTTTCCATGCTTTTCACGCCTGCATAATGTGTCATTCACTTTTGGGCTAAACAAGGATTTGCCATCAAAGGGTGCATTGATAAACATGGACTTGCAAGTCTCCTCAAAATCACATAAGTGCATCCAGGCATGTCTCCTAATGGATATGCCTGACCCTGCTGCCCTTGAGGCTCTTTCAGCTTCATGTGAGATAAACCTCATGGATGGATTTGAAATGGACTGGAGAGTAGCCACCTGAGAGGCTACAGATGATTGAGCCTCAGCAGTAATAGTCCCGGAAATGGATTTTGATAGTTCCTTGATCAGCTCCCTTTGCAGTCTAGTAAAATGTGTCAAATAGTTCAGCAACCTAAGGACAAAGGTTGCTGATGCAAACACATGCTTCCCAGACCTGTCCCTCACACAAGACTCCCTGTTAGGGCAATGGATAGAGGAACTTTGTTCAGCAAGTTCCTTCTTGGTGACCACTGCCACACCCATGGCATACAGAGGCATCCCATTCCTTCCCAACAAGTGGAGTCAGAATCCGATCTGGCCTCATAGGGATTGGCCAACTGAGTCAGGCTCCTTCCACACCAGCCATGAGACCAAATGACCCAGGAGGTAGATGGGCCAGCTGCAAAGGCCTCCAGAAATACTGATTCCTTGGTGAAGGGTTGCTGGAGGACCAACCACCTATCTGCTTAAGGATCTCAATGATGTCTGCAAATGAGATGTCTTCTGGAGGTGAATGTCGGGACCCTTCTCCCTCACTGAAATCAATATCCTCAGTGTCTGACTCTTGCAGATAGTCCAAGTGCCTCCTTTTGCACTTCCTCTTCCTAGGGACTTCCTAGGTGGGATGCACCGGTGAAGTGTCGGAAGACATGAAAAAACACTACTGGGTGGTCTGGGGGGTTTGAATTGGCTGTCCCTGTTGTACAGAATGATGTGGCAGAGGCATTTGGGATCTGGATTAGAGATCTGAGGGGTTGGATCCATCTGTACTTTTGGAGCAGAAAAAAAATGTTTTCACTACCTCAAAGGCAGACTGCTCTGGAGAGAAGAAAGACATCGGCCCTAAAAAGGTAGGCTTCTGGACCATTGCCTCCCCCTGCACTGAAAGCAATCTCCCTGAGGAGAAAGTCAGAGCTGAGCTATCCAATGCTGAAGCTCCCAGGGGCAGAGACAGCTCTGTAAACCTTGCAGTTGGCTCCACGCCCTGGACCAGACAAAGAAGCTTCGGCTCCAAGATCATCCAAATCTGAAGATGTCAGAGCTGGTGCACTCAGAGAATGTTTTGGATCCAGATAAGGTTATCTTCACATCTGAGCCAGCTGGACATGGAAGGTTCAGATCAAGGGACTCTAAAGCAACAAAAGGGATCACAGAAGGGGCAAGTAGAGATGGTGTGGTAGATGGACAGGCTTGCTAACCCAAGGGGTTAGGAGCCAGTAAAACACCTATCTGTATCTGCACCAAGAGAAACTTTCTCATCATTCTGTCCACATCTTCCTCAGTCAAACTCCTGGCAGAATGAGCTGAGGCAAGGGATGGTGACATTGATTGATGCCTTTCCAAAAAAGGGGAGGGAATCCTGGAAGTCACTGGGCCATAAATATGAGATTACCTAGTTCTCAGAAGGATTATTGGATCTGAAGCAGTCTGTTCCATAGATTTCTTTGTCAGAAATGAGGAGGTTGGATCTGTTAATTTCTTCTTAGGATCCAAGGGAGAGAGCCCTTGAACTGGTTTGGGTCCGTTCTTGGTCTTTGCCTTGACAGCTCCAAAGATGGAGTCTAGGAAGTTGAGGCTTAGGAGACTTACACAATGCCTCCTTAGTTTTCATTTTGGGGGAATGAGCCCCAGAAATAGCTTCACCAAAAGAAGATGGAAACAATCCTTTAAGAATAAATTTGTTCTTCCTTTCAGCATCTGCTCTAGGATCAAAGTTTTTACATATTGTACAATCCTCATGGAGATGTTGACAGCCCAGACAATAAACACAAAGTATATGAGCATCTGAAAGGTGCAGTTTGTGCCCACATTTTTGACACTTCTTGAAACCGGAAGGTCCTTTTTCAGACATACCAGCAAGTAAATGGAGACAGTGAAGAAAGAAGATTTTTTTAATAGAGAAGCTAAAAGAAAATACCAAAAATGGTAAGAAAGACTACACTAGCATTTAGAAATAGAAACAAATAGAAAGAAATAGGGAGTAAGTTACCAATGATGGTAAACAAGAATTACAGGAAATGTAATAAGGGTTAGGGAGTACTGTACTAATAAGGATTATAAGAAAAAATTAAAACATTTTAAAAGAGAATAAGAAAAATACACTTATCTGAAGGAAAGTTGAGACCTAAGGCTGACCACATCTTTTTGCGAAAAGTGCCAAATGGGATCTGGGATATGTTAAGGTTGGTGTATTATGGGTAAGGGAGAAGCTCCGCAGCTTTTTGGTTCCTATGAACTTTAGTAACAGCTGAATGAGATCCGAAGATTGGATCTAAACCCAACAGTTGAGGATAGAATGAAAAATGACAACATCAGATCAGGTTTTTCTATAAGACTTTTTTTTTTGTCAAGCAGTTCCAGGAGTGACAATGAACAAAACAGAAATATTTAGGCTATGTACTCGAAATAATATAGACTGTTGATTTGTAGCACTAAGGAGGAGAGCATGTAATATATCATTTCAAGCTGCATTGGAATTATAGAATACATTTTAAGCAATGTACTGGGGTAGCACAGAAAATTTAATTTAAGTTTACTGTAATATTTCTTTATACCAAAGTATCCTCTCTTGATACCCATAAGGTGTCACTTTTTATAACACATTTTTACATTACAGTTTCTTTAATAGCATTATCTTTGTTGCAATTATTAAACATAAGTGTTTTAGGATGTTTTTATTTATTTATTTATTTGTTTGTTTATTTTGGGGGATAAATTATTACCATTGCATTTGCCTTTGTCATAAAACAGCTTAATAAATGTTTTTGGTAAAAGAGTATACTAAGGCTAAAAGACAGATTACAATTACAATAGCAATTAAACATTGAAAAAAATACTAGTTTTAATGTTTTATAATATGTTTTAGCCACCCAAACAATGCTTAATTTATTTAATTAGATTTTTAGCAAGCTGTTTTATGTAATTAGACATTTTTTTATTACAAAACTTACATAAATTTGCACAGCAGTACTTTTTGATAAGGGGCAGACCATGCCTTATGAGAGAAGTACAATATTTAATACCAATTTATTTTGCAACACTACAGCTTTTATTTTAGTAATTTTTTATTAGCTATACTAATATGGCGATCAGTTATTGTTAGCAAATTTAGTTAATACATGCATCAGTGTATTTAAGTTAGCTATAGTTTGATAAATATCATAATAATGAATAAAGTTAATACTTATTTTTTTGTACTTCTTTGTTTTTATTCTGCAACTGACTAGTTGGAAGAGTTTAAAAAATGTCCGATAGCGGGAGTTATGCAACTACTATCATAACCAGTTGGTGGTGAGCCATGGATAAGCATGACTTGTGTAGATAAAATAATGATTAGCCAGCAAGCTTATAACTTGTCATTAATTATATGATTTTAATTTGAGTTTATTTAAAAGGCTTTTATTTTGAGTCTTATTACATATGCTGAATTTTGCTTGGACATTTTTTCCATAGTAGGTGTTACCTGAAGAGTATAAGACCAGCTGAAAATCTACTTTTTAGAGAAGCTGGGAGACAATGTGGTCTTTCAAATTTTTGTCTGAAAGTTTGTGATTTAGGGCAATTAAATCAGTATGGTTTAATATCATGACAGCAGCAGCAAATGCTTTTAGGGAAGACTGCAACTCACTTGCCCCAGGATTTAGTGCTATGCCATAGTAAGCTAGAGGCTTTTTTTTCTTGTATGATTTTGTGTGAGCACACAATACAAACTCACATTTTAATGACAGGAAAGTAAACGTTTTTTTTTTTTTTTAATTAGGAAGACCCAAGGCAAGAGCATTTGCTTAGGCTTGTTTTAACAAAAAATTATTGTTTTTTTATTTTTTTTTATTTTATTAGTGGTAAAGGCTCTGCTGTATTTTGCTTTAATACACTTTCCAGTGGCTTTGTTAGTTTTGCATAATTTGGAGTTTACTATTTACATTTTGTTTTGTTTTTTCTTTTTTAACTTTTTTAAGGACCTAAGTTGTTTTTGAGTGACTTGGTAGGGTGCTTTAGTTATAGCTTTTACCCAAGAAGATAGTATTTGTTTGCTTTTCTGAGCTATTACATGACTTGGATATTCTACCTTGGGAGACCAACATTGAAGTTTTTTTGCTAGTTTTGTCAACAGAAAAAATAGTATTTTGGTGACAATACTACAGAGTATTAGATGCTATACCTTAATTATTAACATACTGCACTAGTACTGATTTGTGAGGGAACTGCACATTATTTTTTTTAAGAAAATATAGGCGGTAATTTTGTGTATTTTTTAGACAGACTTGTCTAAGTGTATTGCTGTCTTCTGTATGCAAAGGCAAATAAATACTGATTATCAGGGTACATTGGTATAGAGAAGAAAGTAGAACACAAGCTTGAGATAGAAAAATAAGTAGCCCATGGTGGTATGCAAGTAAAATAGTTGCTTTGAATAATTGGATAAGATGACAGTACTACTTGATTTAAAGCTTTTAAATTTTGTACAAACCTATAAGTGTTTTTTTTTTGGCTTTTTGATTGGAAGAATGGAACTATTACAACTTTGTACAGGAACAATTTTTTTGTACTAAGGACTGAATAACAGTCTGCATTTTTGTTTGTTTTGTTTTGTTTTTTTTTATTTATGTTTTAAAGAATAATGTGGTGTTTTGGGAGGTAGCTTATTTGAGTTCACTTGAATTTTAACTGGTTTTGCAGATTTTAATTGTTTTGCTTTATTAGAATGTTGTACCCATGTAATTTTGGGTACCTGTTGCAACAACTGTTTTTTTTTTTAGTTTTACCTGATGCAATTAGATCCACTTTTTAGGAGTGCAACAGAGGCTACACCCTAACTTACACAAGTCTTTTTTTAATAAATGTATTGGATCTGTGGTGCTTAACAAAAATGCATTTTTTTATTGGATTTCAGCACACTGATATGGTTTGCGATACAGGATAGATAGTTGGAGTATTTGTTATTTTTACTGTTTTGCTTTTTTACTGGGCAATGGTATTCTACTGGTTGAATTTATGTTAAGTACTGATTGTGTATAGCACCCGTATTAACTAAAAATGGACTTCTTACATGCTTAATTTAACACAAGTTTTCTTTTGGTCAATTGGAATTGAAGCATTTAAACTAATTATTTTATTCATATATTTATTTATTTTTGCGTGTAATGCATGGAACACTGATTAAATTGTTAGTATGGTACTTTTTGACTTTTTGAGTTTGAGGAGGTGGGTTACGGAGAGTAGCATTGACTGTTGCAGGGTCTAATACTGGACACTGGACATGTGAAATGGCCAAGTCAGAGACTAGCAGCAATTTATATTTTGTAAGTTGGAGAAACAGAAATGCTGCATTTTTGTTTTTGAAAAAAGGGCATCTACCGCATGAGGGACTGCAACTGTAAGTTAAGTTTTATGACAACTGAAGCAGCATTTACCATTACAGCAGAAGCAGCAGCAGCTGGGTTACGGAGAGTAGCATTGACTGTTGCAGGGTCTAATACTGGACACTGGACATGTGTAATGGCCGAGTCAGAGACTAGCAGCAATTTATATTTTGTAAGTTGGAGAAACAGAAATGCTGCATTTTTGTTTTTGAAAAAAGGGCATCTACCACATGAGGGACTGCAACTGTAAGTTATGTTTTATGACAACTGAAGCAGCATTTACCATTACGGCAGAAGCAGCAGCAGCAGCAGCAGCAACTATTTTTAGGCAAGGTGGCAACTCACTTGACACTGGATTTAGAGTTATGCTTATGTTTTTTTTTTTTTAGTAATTAGAAACACCCTGAGCAGGAAGGCTTGTTTTAACAAAACAAATTAACATTTTTTTAAAGGCTTCACTATCACAGTCATGGCAAGCATTTCACTCATAGTACTATTGTGCAAGTTTAACTTACCATAACAGTAGATGTTCAAATGACCACTGGTGTAGGTGCCTTAGCTGTATGGGCTATATCCTGCCAAGGATATAACAGCTAGTCAGCTTCCAAAGCTTCAGGGCACCTTCCACACACATAAACTATCAAGCAGCTTGAGCTGAGCTAACTAAAATACAAATCTGAGCCTGAATCCTTCAAAGCTTTCCTGCCAGCAGACAGAGGGAGGAACAACTCTGAAAAGTGCAACAACAAAAAATATGTCCACAGCCTGACATAAAAAACACATAAAGACAAGGGGTTGGGCGGAGGGAGTGTCTATCACAGCAGTGATCATTCAAACATCTACTGTTATGGTAAGTTCAACTTACACAACTACACTTTGTTCTTCATATTGATCACTGCTTCAGTAGCCTTAGCTATATGGGTGTATTACCACAGGTAGCTATATTTGGGAGGTGGAAGGAGAAGGATCCAGGAGCAACTGGAGAATGGTCATACCAAAGCTTGATCTAGACCTAGAGAAGGAATTAAGCTTATTGTGCTTCATAAAAGAATGCACAGAGGACCAAGTTCCAGCTTCTAGAATACTTCTAGAATCTAACCCTTTCCAAAAAGTCATAGATGAAGCCAAGGCCCTGGTAGAATGGGCCTTTACCCTGTCTGGAATAAATTTGTTATGGTGAGCATAAGAAAAGGTTATTGACTTAAAAACTATTTGGAAATCGACTGTTTTGACACAGGCTGTCCCTTCTTACTTTCATAAGAAATGAGCACTTTATCTGAAGATCTAAAATATTTAGTTTTGTCAAGATAGTACCTGAGTTGTCTGTGGACATCCAAGGTATGGAGTGTCCATTCTCCCTCATTTTTTAGGTTTGGAAAAGAAAATGTGGAGATGGTTATTTTGGCATAAAATAAACTCAGATACCACTTTAGGCATAAAAAGGATTAGTTTTCAAAGAAACTCTGTCTCTGTGTAAAATGAGATAAGATTCACTCACCATAAGAGCTTGCAACTCAGATAACCTTCTTACAGATGTCTGAGCAATCTGTAAAACTGTTTTCCATGTTAAGAACCTCAAGTCAACCAGATTAGCTAGTTCAAATGGAGCAAGTGTTAGCTTCTATAACACAAACTTAAGATCCCAAAGAAGGGGCACTGGTTTTCTAGGAGATCTTTTATGAAAAATCCTTTTCCAGAAGATTTTTACATGATATTGCATTGAAACAGGAGGATCCATGGGCAGACATGCTGAAATGGCCTATAACTGAACCTTTTAGCAAAAGGAATAAGTAAAGCCCTAGCCCTATAATAGTAAAACCAGAGAACAACTAGCCCTGGAATGGTGCTGGTTGTGTTGCTACCACTAACTAGAAAATGTCTTCCATTTGTTAATACATGATGTTCTAGTAGCAGGACTTCCTGCTTCCATTAGTACCTACTGCATGTCCTTGGTAAACAGGTCTCTAAAATGAAATGAGACCCTATCATCCACAGAGCTAAATGAAGATGATTGATGTTGGGGTGTATCAACCACCCCTGGTCTTGTGCGAGTAGATCCAGTCTGTGAGGAAGCTTCTGATAACTGCCCCTGGCCATTTACAAAAAAAAAGGAAGAACCATGGTTGCTTGGGCCAGAAGGGAGTCTCCACAATGATTCTGAGGAACTTCTTCTGAATCTTCAGAAGAACACGGGATATTAGTGGAAAGGCATATAGGGCACATCTGTCAAATGGAAAGGCATCTGTCTTCCAAGCCTTTCTGCATGGAGTCCTAGAAACATAACTTTTCCAGTTGATTGTTCGAGGGGGGGGGATAGCAGGGCAAATAGGTCTGCCTGAGAAATTTCTCACATATGGATCAAATTATGAAATATCCTCAATGTAGTTTCCATTTGTAAGGGTCTGCTCTGATCCTGTTCAGCTTGTCTGCCCCACAGTTTTGCTATGATGAGGTATAAGATGCCTGCAGAGTAAGATTGTGCTGTGAGGCAATATCCCAAGCCAGCATGGCTAGTCTGCAAAGGGGGTACAACCTGGTCACCCTTGCTTGTTGCTGTACCTAAGACTGTATTACCATATTTGGGAGGTGGAAGGAGAAGGATCCAGGAGTAACTGGAGAATGGTCATACCAAAGCTTGATCGAGACCTAGAGAAGGAATTAAGCTTATTTTGCTTCATAAAAGAATGCACAGAGGACCAAGTACCAGCCTCTAAAATACTTCTAGAATCCAACCCTTTCCAAAAACCACTTTAAGAGGTCCTGAGGACAAAAGATGGTTCACAGAGTTGAGTGCCTTGATCAGGGAAAGCATCTCCTTAATATTTATGCACTTGCATCTGTCCTTGGTGTCCTACACACCCTACACTTGTATCCCTCCTGAGACTACTCCCCAAGCAAAGTCCAAAGTGTCTGCAGTGACTGACTGCATTGGAGCAGGGAAGGAGAAGGGGAGACCTGCATTTAAAGATATCTGATGTCTCCTCCAAAAGATTTCTGTTCTGGCAAACTCCAGCACTGGGATCTGAAAAAGATAATGGGGGGGCTAATGCTGGTAGCAAAGACATTTCAGATACCACTGTATCTTTTTCATGACAGGAGTATCATGAGAAATGAAAGTTATGTACTTACCATAACGACAGATCCGTGTTGTCTCATTTTTATCTGGTTCAATATTTGAGTAGTCAGATCAGATCAGATCTGTCCTCAGCTCATTCTGCCAGAGGTTTAGATTTGAGGCTCTGATTATCTCACTACCCACAATTCCCTCTTTCTGTCTGAATTACCTCAGATCAAGTTTGCTTACTATTATAATCACATAGAAAACTATCCTTAAACAAAAATGGAGTGAAAAACAACTTATTACGTGCATTACAGTTGGAAAGGTAACCTTAAACAGACAGGACCTTAGTTGAGGTCTGTCCAAACACTAGACTGTATATAGCAATCTGGAAGTGGGAAGGAGAGAGGGATGTTGAAATGGATGAAAATGAGGCAACACAGATCTAATGCTATGGTAAGTATGTAACTTTCATATCTGATGTTGTCTATTTTCATCTGATTCAATGTTTGGGACAGATTCCCAAGCTGCATAAAAAAGACCTAGGTAGTCTTAAGAAAGGACATTCCTAAGAATGGTTGAGCCAAAAGATGCGTTAGCTCTAGATTGCACATCCAACTTGTAATAAGATATAAAAGTGTGAAATGTTGACCAAGTTTCTGCTGCACAGATGTCATGAACAGAAACTGTTTTCATGAATGGTGTAGAGATGGCAACTGCTCTAGTGGAATGGGCCTTAGGTTTTGAGTGTAGAGACAATCCTCATGTTTTATAATTGAAGGAAATGAAGTCTGCCAGCCACTAAGAAAGTGTAACTTCTGACACATGATGTCCCAGTTTTGCTTTAGAAAAGGAGATAATTGATCTGATTTTCTAATATCTTTGGTAGAGTGTAAGTAAAATCTAAGTTGCTTGTGAATATCTAATGTATGAAGTATATATTTTCCTTTACTAGAATAATTTGGAAAAAATATTGGCACGTCAATATACTGATTCAGATTTGCTTCAGATGAATCTTTTGGGAAAAAGGTAGGGTTCATTACTGATGACACACTATCTCTGTGGAAGACGAAGAGTGGTGGCTTACATGAATTCTTGTAATTCTGAAACTCATCTAGCAAAGGTAATTAATGGCAATCATTAAGACAGTTTTCTGAGAAAGAAACATCAAGTCAGTTGATTCTGCAGGCTTAAAAGGTTTCTGAGTCAGTGACTGAAGTAACAATATGACATCTCATGAAGGAAATGTTTTTTGAATAGGAGGCCTCCGTAAAAATGTTCCTTTGAGGAAAACTTTGGATTTCCTATGAGAAGCAACAGAAGAGTCATTATGGTCTACATGAAAATTTGAAATGGCAGCCATTTGAACTTTGATAGTAGAAAAACTGGAATCCTGGTTGAAATGTTCTGAAAGAAATGCCACTACAGGAAGGATAGGGGTAGAATCTAGTCCTTTTGTTGATGCACAAATAGAAAATATTTTCCATTTGCTTTTATAAGCCTTTTTGTGTTATTACTTTTGAGAAGAAGAAATTATGTGGACTACTGGAGAAGTCAGCTTGGCATCTCTGGCTATCATCAAAATTGGAAAAAACATGTGGTTAGTTTTAGGGTTTGTAGATCCAGTAGAAGCCCACTGCCAGACTTGCATGGCCTTCCAGCAAACAGGATAAGAACCTGTTCTCCCTTGTTTGTTGATGTACCATACCACTGACATAGTGTCTGTCTAAATGGAAATAACATCCTGTCCTTGGGTAGGTAGTGCTGAAAATCCTGGGAGGACAGCTCTCATCTCCAAGATACTGCTGTGAATTTTGGCCTCCGCAGGTGACCATGTCCATTGAACTGCCTTTCCCACAAAATGCCCCACTCTCACCCTAGGAAGGAAGCATCTGTGGTTACCGTGGCCTGGGAGATTGGTGAACAGAAGGAGCTCCCTTCTACCACTGATGGAGAAGTTATCCAACAACTTATGTAGTTCTGCATATGTGAGTAAGATGAATTCTGGCATGAAGGGGATGGAAACTCTGTGACCATTGGTCCAAGAGCATCCATTGCAACACTCTCATATGGTATTTTCAAAGTGGTACTAAAGTGATGGTTGAAGCCATCAGATCTAACAGACATAAAATCAATCTTACTTGTGGACAGGGATGTTGAAAAACCTGAACAGCTACACGTCTGAATGACAGAACTCTTGATGTGGGATGTTTGGCAGTCTGATGAATTGTATCAGTTTGACATGCAATAAATTCTATTTGTTGAGCAGACAACAGTTTCATCTTTGCTTGATTTATAGTTATTCCTAACTGATTTGAAAGACAAAGCTGGAAAACCTGGTGCTAAAGTAGTAGATTACTGGAGGTAGCGGTTAGGAACCAATCATCCAGATATGGCAAAACTTGGGTCCCTTGCAGTCGTAGATGAGCTGCTACTGCTTCCATAACCTTGGTAAAACCTGGGGGGCTGTGGTGAGACTGAATAACAGTGCTATGAGCTGGTAATGACTGGCTCCCAGCCAGAAATGGAGAAATCTCCTGGATTGCCTTTGAACCTTTATATGGTAACAGACATATTGAAGGTCTATAGAGAACACCCAATCAACCTGCCTTAATAGAGCTAGTATGAACTGTAATGTGATCATCTGGAATTTTGTCTGTTTTACAATATGATTGAGGTGGCTAAAGTCCAATATTGGCCTGAGGTCCCCTGTCTTCTCTGGAACTAAAACGAACCTGGAATAGACTCCAGATTCCAACTGGTCTGTGGGGACCTGTTGGATGATTCTTTTTTCTAGCAAGTTTGAAATTTTTGTTACTGCAGATTACAACTGATTGGGTAGAATAGCTAGAATCTTTAATCTTTTCTTTGCAGGATACAAGAAGGCTATGGTATAGCTTTTCATGATTATCTTTAACACCCATGAATCTCAAGTAATAATTTGCCAGATTTGTGCTTTATTTGATAGCGGTCACATAGCAACATTAAAAGTAGATTGTAGGCAGACATTTGGATGTCCACTGTCTATTGGATGTTTGATGGTAAGTTATCCAAAGAGACTCGGATATCTCCTTGATCAAGTCCCTTTGAAAATGAGTCAAATGAGCAAGGTAATTCAGCTTCCTAAATGCAAAAGTCCTTCAAGCATGAGTCCATTTCCCTAGCCTATCCAAAGCCATAGACCCTGTGTTAGGGGATGGGCACAAAAACTCTCTTCAGGTAGTTCTTTCATTGTGGCTGCTGCTACCCCATGGCATTTACTGAAGGACATTTAGACCAGTGATTTCTGTCTTTTGGAGCTATTAAAATTCTGTCTGGCTTCTTAAGGTTGGCTATGTAACATTATGGTACTTCCATGTTCTCTGTGCCATACGATCTATTAAGGCATTAGGAGGGGGACCACCTAGGATGCAGACAAGCAAGACCAAGAGGATTCAAGGAACAAGGACTCATCTGGTGAAGGAGTTTCAGTGGACCATCCCCACCTTCTGCTTCATCAGTTCTAGGATGTCCCCAAATATGACATCTTCTTGGAAATCTGAGGGATCCTTCTTCCTCATCTAAATCAGTGTCCACAGTGACAGACTCAGGAGAGGAGTCTATGTGTTTCCGTTTGCATGTCTGCTTTCTCGCAATATGTCTCTGGGGTTCTGGTGGAAACAGATCGGAATCAGACTGGGACCTCAAGCATCGAACTGCCCTTATCAACCCAAATAAGAGGTATAGAGAACAGGTTTCACTAGGTGTTGGGATGGATCCAAACTGGGTGTATGCACCTGCCTTCATGGTCCTGCCAAGGCCCCTTCCACAGCCTTGACAGCCAACTCTGCCACTGGAACCAAAGGAGTACTTTCTCTGTCAACTGACTCAGGAAGATCCCCCTTCCAACAGAGATCAACTCCAAGGAGGACCTTGCACCCAAACCTTCAAATGCCAAGGCACTGAGGTGAAGAAACAGGTCTGAGAACCTCAGGGTTAACTCCATTATTGGCACTCCATCACCAATGCTTTGTCTACAGGACTTTTCTCAAACCAATTAACATTGGAATTGAGACAGAAAGGGATATAGTAGAAGCTGAAGTCTCTTGGACTGTCTGATCCAACTGAGGTGTGCCAGAATGGTTAGGACCAGTGGGAACCAGATCCCAGTAGTGGACCAGTACCACAGCAAGGTGTGCCGAGGTTGATGGACCTGTTCATCTAGCTCCTCTGGTTGTACAAGGAGGATTCCCAGTTGAATCTGTGTCCTCAAAGAATTTCACATCATTTGGTTAACTTTTATTATTGTAAGAAGTCTGTTGGAGCTAATGTAACAAAAGGAGATACTGCCAGCTCAGCTATATGGAATTTTGTAAATAATTATATGTCATTTGCGAATATCAACATGATTAATATAAGATACTTGTGTTGCAAATGTATTACAACTGTATACCAGGTGTATATCAAACTGCTGGTACATAAGCATGTATTGAAAAGGTTTTTGCATAGTGCTTAAAATGTAACCACAGCATACCATACTGGAATAGAACAAAAATGTACATATACTATTGCAACTGTTTAAATGTATATATTTTAACAAGGGAAACGAGAATATAGAATGTTAACTTGCAAAACTTCAGAACGATAGCTGAAATTAAATTACTTTATGGCTGGGCCATACAAAAGATGCTATCTTTCAGTTTCAGTGCAGCAACAAACCAATGTCAATGCTGAAAATTTTTCAGTATTGTCTTGGAAGTGTTTAATTGTTTTATGACTTCCAGGATATGAAAATATCTGAGGAAAAGCCGTTGTCTATGTATTTTCACAGGTGGATGCTAAATGCTGCTAGCTTTCAGCAGTGGGGGTTTTACCTGGGATAGTCAGATGACAAGAAATTATGTCATTCTGCAAGGTATCCCAGCAGTAATATTTGAGATATTAATTTAAGAAGTCTCTGAGAGAGAGAGAGAGACTCTGCATTCTGTATTATGTCTTTGACCTGACAACATCAAGATCCACTCACCACATCTGCCTTGCTGCTCTAATTAAGTAAGTGTACTAGGTTATAGTAATTCTCTTAGACATAGTCAGGTATATAGCAAAGCTTAGCTTAGATATTTTCTTTCTTTATTTGAGACTATCCTGCAATGTTGCTTTAAATTTCTTGTGATTTTGAACTCTGATATCACTGAAAATATATACTGAGTAGTTTTGTGTTCTTTTATTATATATATATGGGTTCCTATCAGTTCACTGACAGTTCAGAACAGCGACACTCACATCTTCAACACCAAATCATCGACAGTTCATAACATCGACGTTTCAGGTAAGCGATCTTCCCCCTTACAGGACCCATGGTAGCACTCGTTTCTCTGTTACGAAGGTAAGGACAACGCTGTCAGGGTAAATTGTAAAGAATCACATAAACCTTACGCGTTGTAACAGAGAAACGAGTGCTACCATGGGTCCTGTAAGGGGGAAGATCGCTTACCTGAAACGTCGATGTTATGAACTGTCAGTGATTTGGTGTCGAAGATGTGAGTGTCGCTGTTCTGAACTGTCGGTGAACTGATAGGAACCCATATATATATATATATATATATATATATATATATATATATATATATATATATATATATATATTTAAACTTTTCATTGTGGCTGATCTGTCTAGAGATATTTAAGTCCTGATAGTACGTGCATGCTTATTTGGTGACACTGTAGGCCACTCCTAATAGCTTTGCTCTTGGTCAAACCACAATTTGTACTGATAGTAACATTACACAGTAAGAATGGACACCCTTTGTTAAGGGCCTTAAAGTAGCTGATAAAGGGTTCCTATTACCTGATCGAACATTTAAGTTAGTGAATACCTAAATGTCGAACTGGTAATACAAAAGCAAAAATTGCGAACAGCCAATTTAACGCATGGAAAGAATTCCCTTGGATGTTATGCAGTTTTTGCCCCTTTCCCCATTGTAGCGTAATCTCGAAGTTGGTATATTTTATTCATTTTGGTTTCATTTTTTTTTTTTTTGCGGCCGAAGGAATTCATTCCCTACGTTAAATCGTCTGTTCGCTGTTTTCATTTTTCGATATTACCAGGTCGACATTTAGGTATTCGCTAACCTAAAGGTTAAATTGGGTAATATAAACCTGCTAGGCACAAGACGAGCGTACACTGCAAAGTCCAACAAGGTTTAATAGCTGAGTAAAACAAGCTTACAACAATCGGTAGTCCGGTGCACACTCCAGTAACTGCCAAGCAATAAAAAGTTAAAAACGATCTGGCTGCACAGAATTCAAGTCACAAAGTGTAAAGCACTTTTCGTTAGGAAACACTTCTCCTAACTTCTTCAGACAATAGTACTCAGAAAGAAAAAACAAGTTTAAGTACTATCCTAGTGACTCATACTTTTTAATACAATTAGCCAGTTAAGCACAGTCACATAATTTAAAGGTATAATCCTAAAAAAATGAAGTCAAACAGTTTGTTTTTGTTAAGTCATTAGGTAAAAATGAGTGCCTTAGTTTTATAAAAAAACAAAGTTCTGTTGTCTTGTAATGGAACATGTAGTAAATTAGATAGTATTAATTAAAATCATAGTTAGTTTACTTCACTTATAGCTAATGTTCAGGGACCCATGGAAGTAGTAATCTTTTCATAAAAAACTGTGTTGTGTAATGTTTCTTTTAAACTATAAAAGGTGGTTGTAACTTAGCAATAATAACATCCCTAGGGCTAATGAGCATCTATTATTTAACCATCCAACAAAAATAATGTATGTACAGCTACTATCTCTTAAGGCTCTTTAATTTTAGCACACATAGAATAGAAGTAATTTCATTCAAGCCCGGTGGAAAGCATGCATTGAGTCTAAGCTGCCACAAAAGTTCCAATTTCACCAACATAAGTGTAGACGCCTCTACTCTACTATTCATCTTAATTGAGTCGATGGCCTTAAATTTGAAACTGTGGTTAGGGCTTTCAATGCAGTGTCTAGCTAGTGGGTTGTCCATTTTCCTTTTGTTAATGTAATAAATATGTTCATAAATCCTCTCCTTAAACTTACGATCAGTCTTGCCTACATAAAAACTAGGGCAGCACTGACATAATGCTACATAGACTAAGGCTTTGGAGTTACAGTTAAACTTGTTCTTCAGGAAATAGTCTCGCCCCCTAATAATGAATTTTGACCCTGTAGCAATGTGTCGACACTGGTTACATGCCTCACATTTAAATGTCCCTGGGGTGCCTCTAAAAGTGCTGTTACTACTTTCAGTAAGTTATTTTGGGTTCCTTCCTTTTTTCCAGGTGACCAGCGGTTTGTCTCCCAACTTTCCTTGTATATCCCTATCAGACAATAACAACTGCCAGTTTTTGCCCAGTATTGTGATCAGGGCTTCATAATCTAAAAATAATGTAGTCACGAATCTCAAACTATTTTGCTCCCTTTGTGGTCCAATACTATTCCTAACTACAGGGTTACTCAGTTCTATCTCTACTGAGACGTTGGTTTCCAAAGTGTGAGCTGCTATCCATCCTTGGGAGAGGATGGGTCTGAAGTGGCCAGAGGCCCTTTTACTACTCACCTCCCTTATAAGGTCAGCAATCAACTCAATGGGGTACCTCCTGTTGAAGAACATGGACTTCAAAAGTTCACATTCCTCAAAGAAGTGGTCATCCTCCGCAGTCATCCTGGCCACTCATACCAGTTGGCCCTTCACTACACTCCTCTTCTGGTGCAGCAGGTGAAAGCTAGTGTAATGTAAGAATGAGTTAGAGTAAGTACTCTTTCGGAAAATCCTTGCTAGATATTTTTTCTGGGCTCTATCTTTAGATAGTTCAACATCCAAGAAGCTCATAGAATCTATGTGGAAGTTACTAGTAAACCTGAGAAAGGTGGTGGACCTATTAAACTGCTCCAAAATTTCAGCAGCTAGTTCAACACCCCCTTTAATAATCATAAAAATGTCGTCTAAATAGTGGGTGTAATAATAAATACACTCATTCAGTCCAGGGTTATCAAAAATTGTGTCTTTTTCCTATTTGGCCATGACTAAATTGGCGAAACTAGCTCCACAGGGGGAGCCCATAGCTACACCAATCTGCTGTCTGAAAAATTATTTTTCAAAAGTAATATAGTTATTGGACAGTATTATACCTAGCAATTTCTCCACCAATCTCAGTTCTGAATGTTCTGCCCCTTTAAATCTCATATGGTCGATAACCCATTCTATTCCCAAGGTTTGTGGGATCACCGTGTATAGATTGCAAACATCCACTGTTAAAAAACAAAAGTGCTCATTATAAGCGAAAGAGTTAATACTCATCAAAAATGTCTAAGAGTCTTTGCAAATCTGAGGTTCCAGGGCCACAAATCTCTTCCGAATGTCATTTATCACCTTAGCACAAGAATAGGTGATTGATTGTCGAGCGTCCACTAAGGGGTGCATAGGTGGATCTCCTTGATTCTTGTGGATTTTGGGTATTTCAAAAAGTACAGGTAGTCTAGGTGATAGTACTGACAAATAGTTAAACATGTCAAGGTCGATGATCAACTATTAAACCTTGTTGGACTTTGCAGTGTACGCCCGTCTTGTCTTGTGCCTATTAGTTTTTGGACGTTTTTAGTAAACATGTCTCTTGTGGAGTCGAACGGCACTGAGAGTCCATTTCTAACACAGACTCAAACCCAAACTGAAGTTGGGAACCTGACATTACTAATTGAAGTTATGACTCAAAGGCTGGACGACCTGGCTACATGCATGAATACTTTATCGCAAAACACCCGAATGGAGGGAAGTTCAAACATGAACAACATTACTGTTTCTAGTGCAGGTACCAATGTGACAAGCACTTTGAGAAACACTCGTCTGAATACTGGTACCGGTAGTGTTACTGAAGCAAGGCACCGTGATCTTTAATCTTCAGTCATTTTCTCTACAGACTTCTCCCAGTGTTTTTTCTTCAGGGCTATCCTTATCTTTTTCCTTCCTCTTTTCAGTACTTAGTGAAACAGATGTAGGTTTTGTTTCGGAAGACGTAGTGAAATACCTTGTCTGCAAAGGAGGCAAACCCTTGATTATTTTTTTCTCTCCTACCTTGAATGGCTCTAGTCCCAAATGCACTACAAATTTCACAGTTTGCCTGAAGGTGTGATGCACCCAATCAATAAACACACAAGGAATGGGGATCTTGAGGAGGGATTCTATGTCCACAGGCTGAACACTTTTTAAAGCCTGATGGTTTGTCTGATATCAGAAAAGAAAATCAATCCACACTATTAAAAAAAATTGTGTGTGTGTGTGTGTATATATATATATATATATATATATATATATATATATATGTATATAGATATATATATATATACACACACACACACACACACACACACACACACACACACACACACACACACACACACACACACACTGTACGTATGATTAAGCAACAACTATCAAAATAAATAGCTGACAACTACAAAGAAACAAACATACTGTCACACAAAAGTATAAGTAATCTTCTCAAAAATGTAGCTATACCAGAAAAAATTTGAAAAATCAAGCTGATAGTCTTAAGGATTAATAAAAACAAACTACCTAACAACCTAACATAACTGTAAGCTATTGTATACACTACACTAAGCAATGTAAAGAGAGGAGTTGATGAGAAATTTATCATTGAAAAAGCTTCAACTATCATGACTACAGAACGAAGTCTCAGAAACACATCTGGAAGAACAGACAGCAAGCAAAGTCTGAGGTAATTCAAACAGGAGGAGGGAATTCTGGATAAGGGATGAGTCAGAGTCTCAGATCCAAAGTTCTGGCAGAAAGTCCCAAGGTCAGATCAATAGGATCCAACTACCAAAACATTGAATCAGATGAAAAGTACAGTTGTGTACATCTACCATAAATGTAGATGTTCGAGTGTCTTCACTGTTGCAGTCATAACTGTAGGGTGTTCCTGCCGGCAGGCAGCCCGAGGTCGGCCAGAATCCCAAAGTCTGGGTCCGGCGTCGGCTGTACCAGCAAGTACCCTGACGTCAGAACGCAGAGGTATAAAGCCGTCAGCCGATGCCATCTTCTCCAGCCTTTCTTGCCCCAGATGTCAGAAACCCCTAGTAAACCAAAAGGTGTCCGAAAAGGAAACACAAATACACCACAAAAGAAGTGGAAGAGGGAACAAACAAGAATAAGAGGGGATAGGTGGGAGGGAAACACCGACTGCAACAGTGAAGACACTCGAACATCTACATTTATGGTAGGTGTACACAACTGTACTATGTTCTTCGTGTTTCACTGTTGCAGTCATAACTGTAGGGTAGAATCCCAAAGCAGAGAAAGAGGGAGGAGGCTATGCAGAAGTAGGGGCAGCAAGAAGACCCTGCAAAACAGCAGAGGCAAAGCCCACCCTCGACTTAGAATACAGAGGGAGATTATAGTGCTTGGAAAAAGTATGCACTGAACTCCAAGTGGCAGCTTCCAAAATATCCTTGGTAGGAACTCCTCTGAGAAAAGCTGCTGAAGTGGCAGCTGCTCTAGTAGAATGATTCCTCACAGTACCTGGAATCTGTTTCCCATAGTGAGAGTAACAAAACCTTATTCCATGAGAAATCCATTTGGAAATTGTTTGTTTAGAAATAGCCTTACCTAGAGAACTGGAGGCATAAGAGATAAGCAATTGATCAGATTTTCTGAAATCTTTTGTTTTATCCAAGTAGAATCGTAACTGTCTGTGTACATCCAATGAATATAAAATCCTTTCCCCTTTATTTTGAGGGTTAGGAAAGAAGGTAGGAAGGTGAATAGTCTGATTTAGAGCCACTTTCAAAATCACCTTAGGCATAAATGTAGGATTGGTCCTCAAGGAAACTCTGTCTTGGTAGAAAATAATATATGGTTCCACAGCCATGAGAGCTTGCAACTCTGAAACCCTTCTGGCAGAAGTCAATGCTAACAAAATAGCTGTCTTCCAGGATAAAATCTTGATATCTGAAGCCGCAGCAGGCTCAAAAGGTGGCAAAGTGAGTTTCTCCAAAACATAATTAAGATCCCAAGCAGGAACAGGAGGAGATCTGGGAGGTCTTAAATTCTTAGCCCCTCTCAAAAATTGTCTCACCAACTGGTGAGAAAAGATGGGAGGATCAGTGTTGAAATGAGCTGAGATAGCAGAAGCATGAATTTTGATGGATGAAAAAGAGAGACCTTTAAGCAGAAGGTCTGAAAGGTAAAGTAGAATAGAGGAAATATCAGGCACAGTAGGGTTAGAACCTCGGTCCTGCATCCAAATACAAAATCTTTTCCATTTAGAAGCATAAGATTTCCTAGTGCTAGGTCTTCTAGCTTCTAAAAGAACATCCAAAACTTGCTTGGGAAGAGCAGAAGGAATCAAAGGCCCTTGAAGAGCCAAGCTGCCAGACATAGGGTCTTGAGTTGAGGGTGTAGCATCCGACCCTGATGTTGGGATAGAAGGGACGGGTTCAGAGGTAGCATCCAAGGAGGTTCCAAGAACAGGAGTTTTAAGGTAGGATACCAAAACTGTCGAGGCCAATTTGGAGCTATCAGAATGATCATCTTGGGCTTGTCCTGTTTTATTTTCAATAAAACTCGAGGAAGAAGAGGAAGAGGAGGGAAGGCGTATCCCGAAAGGTTCCTCCAGCTGAAAGACAGGGCATCCACTTTCCAAGCTGTTTTGTGGAAGGACCTGGTGCAAAAGAGAGGCAACTGATGATTGAGATGGGATGCAAACAGATCTATCTGAGGACAACCCCAAACTGCCATAATCTTGCTGAATAGGCTGGGGTCCAACATCCATTCGTGAGGATCCAAAAGGTTTCTGCTTAGGCTGTCTGCTAAGAGATTCTGTTTTCCTGGAATGAATTGAGCTTGCAGATGCAGATTCAGATTTAAAGCCTTGTCCCATAAATTCATGGCTAGTCTGCAGAGGGGGTAAGAATGAGAGCCCCCTTGCTTGTTTATGTACCACATGACTGTGGTATTGTCTGTACGAATCAGAAGAGGCCCTGGATTTAGATTGTTTTGGAAGGCTAGAAGAGCATTTTGAACTGCCAACATTTCCTTCAAGTTGATGTGCCAGGCTGGATGTTTCTTTGTCCAAGAACCCTGCTGGCAAAGATTTTGAAAATGAGCTCCCCAAGCATAATCCGAAGCATCCGTGATTATGGTCTGAGTAGGTTGAGGCAGACGGAAGGGTTTCCCTTCGTTTAAAGCACAAGCCCTGGACCACCAAAGGAACTCCTTCTGGAGGCAGGGAATCAGTGGAATCATTGTGTCCAAACTGTGGTAATGCTGTGACCATACACTCTTTAGGTACCATTGAAGTTTTCTCATGTGAAGCCTTGCATTTGGAATCAACAGAATGCAAGAAGCCATGTAGCCCAGTGCCTGCAGGAATTTCCTTGCAGTGAGCTGAGTTAAAATAGCCAAGGTTTTGAAAATTGAAGCCAGCTGTAATTGTTTTTCTGGAGTGAGGAAGGCCCTTTGCAAGTTTGTGTCTAGAAGAGCTCCCAAAAAGATCATTTGCTGAGAGGGGATCAAATGTGACTTTTTTGTGTTTACTGAAAATCCCAGTAAAAGGAGAAGACGTTAAACAAAATGCAGATGCTGAAGTAAAAGGTCTTTGCTGTCCGCCTGAATCAGGCAGTCGTCCAGGTAGGGGTAAATTTGAATCCCTTGGAGTCTGCAATAAGCTACTACTGGAGCCAGGCACTTGGTAAAGACTCTGGGCACAGTAGATAAACCAAAGGGCAGTACAGAGAATTGAAAGTGCCTCGAACTTGCCTTGAACCTGAGGAATTTCCTGCATTCCTGCCTGATGGGAATGTGCAGGTAGGCTTCTTTTAAGTCCAATGTCACCATCCAGGCATCCTGGGGGAGCATAGGAAGAAGTTGTTGTAAAGTAAGCATCTTGAATTTTGGAATTTCCAGAAAGGTGTTTAATACCGAAAGGTCCAGAATCGGTCTCCATGAATTTTGCTTTCTTGGAACCAGGAATAGTCTTGAGTAAAAACCTTTTCCTATCTCTGAAAGTGGAACAGGCTCTATGGCTCTCATGGCCAATAAGGCGTCCACTTGATTTAAGGCCTCTGACCACTGATGTTTTGGCAGATCTGGCCAACCGATAGACCTTGGCAGAGTATGAAAGTGGAATTTGTAACCTCTTAAAATTACGTCCAAAACCCATTTGTCCTGGGTAATCTGAGTCCAATTTTGGTAGAAAAGAGAAAGTTTTCCTCCGAGAGGGGCTTCCAGGCAAAGAGGACCTGTAGCCCAGCAGAGGGAGTCATTGGGTCTGCTTCCTTTGTGATTGAGATCTGTCTTCACCCCTTCTAGGTGATGAAGCAGTCCATTGTCTGGACCTGTAAGAGGCCTGTACCTGAGCTCGGCCTCTGGAGCATCTATATCTTCCCCTTTGAGGCCTGTCAGACGTGGGAAAGGACCAATTTTTGGAGGGCCAATTTCTAGAAAATCTAGGAGGCTGAACCTGTAAGAAATCTTTCACAGTCTGCATAGATTTTGCTTTTTCTTCCATCTTTTTAATAACCTCCTCAACCTTGGATCCAAATAAAACATCATGCTGAACAGGGGCATCTAACAGTTTAGCCTTAACATGCTCAGGTAAATTCTGCTCACGAAGCCAAGCATGTCTCCTGATAACAGTAACAGAGGCTGCAGCCCTGCAAAAAGCTTCTAAAGCATCAAAACCACAATGTAAACTATGTTTGCTAACTTGTTCAGTGGCATGCAATACATCCTGTAATTCCTTGTCCTCTGCACATGCAGGAAAGGTAGAAAGCCTTTGCTTTAAAACAGACAAAAGAAATTGCTGATACTTGAACATGTGAAACTGGCAATTTAAAGCTCTAATAGAAAGAGTAGCAGAAGTATAAACCTTTTTGCCCCACCTGTCCAAGGCACGAGAATCCTTTTCAGAGGGAATTGGATTTTTTAGATGAAGCGGCCTTAGCAGCCTTGGAACCCTGAGAAATATTTTCAGGATCTGCAGAAGGGTTCTTAAATAAGAATTGATGGGAATCAGGGACTCTGTAAAATCTATCAGGCTTAGAAGGAGCAGGCGGCAAGGAATCAGGATTCAGGTTAGCTTCAGAAAAAGCATCATCCACAATATCAAGTACAGGAGGAATAGCCAAAGGCCTGTGTTGAGGGAGAAGGAGAAATTCCCTAAGTCTCTTCTTGGAAGCAGAGTAATCCTGACCTTCCCAATGAAAATGCTCTCTCATCTCATGTAAGGTTTCCCCAAAAGAGAAATCTTCAAGGGGAGAAGCAGAGGGAATAGAGTCCTCTGCATCAGAATCCTCATAAGGAGGAAAAGAATAATCCTGTTCAGAGGAAGAGACTGAAGACACAGAAGCCTGATCAGAGGAATCATAAGGTAAATCTTGTCTAGGCCTTTTTTCAGGAGGAGGGTGAGAACCCCTAATCATTGTAAGCAAATCCTCAGCCATCTGTAGTAATTGCTTCTGGGACTTAGGAGCTGTATCCGAAGCAGCTTGAGAAGAAACCCTTGATTTAACAGGAGTCTTTGACTTTGCCTTTGCTTTTGTAGAACTAGTGATATTAGAAGGCCTGAAAACCCACTCAGAAGCCGGTACCTGCACAGCGGTTCCGGACCCATCTGAAGGAGTGACGTCCGAAGGTCCTGCAGCAGATAAAATACTAGGCCTAGATGGCTCCCCATGGGAGTCCGTGTCGGCCATCGGTTCCGAAGTGGTGGACGACAGGGGCTGCAAAAGCGCCTCACTGACGACCGCCGAACCAGAAGCTGGCTCCATCTGCAAAGTATCCAGTTTGGACCTCGGAGGCCTATCCTTGTCCTTGCGTTTCTTTTGAATTCCGGTTGTCGGTAAAGTATCCGATGACATCCTGTAATTGAATCGTCTACCGAAATAATTCAAGGCCCAATCGTACCTACGCTTGATAGTGTGAGAATTAAACCTGGCACAGCACAGCAAGAAACGTCGTGGTCTGGGCCTAAGCAAGGTAGACAGTAAGAGTGGAAATCTTTATGAGGTATTTGTTTTCCACACGATATACAATTATTAACTTTTTCTGACATCGGAGGAGCAAGAAAAAGATTCCCCAATGGGGTACTTAGCTTGAGAAGAGAAGTAAAAACTTTGGACCGACGACAATCAAAGCACGTTGTCTTGAATGCGCCAACCAACGACTTGCGAGCTGCTTTCCACCGCACGGCAAGAAAGGCTGGAGAAGATGGCGTCGGCTGACAGCTTTATACCTCTGCGTTCTGATGTCAGGGTACTTGCTGGTACAGCCGACGCCGGACCCAGACTTTGGGATTCTGGCCGACTTCGGGCTGCCTGCCGGCAGGAACACCCTACAGTTATGACTGCAACAGTGAAACACGAAGAACATATATACAACATTGGGTTCACAGATGCCAAGAGACATCATAGTGAATGAAGTCTGAGTGGAAAACCATAGAACTAGATCTAAATAAAGACCTATTTTTTCCTATGGAAGAAAAACTGTTTGAACTGAGGTGACTAGTTAACATCCCAGGAATATAATCCTGTGTGAGGGTGTCAAGAAAGACTTTTGAATGTTCTCCTGGAATCTCAGTTTGTGCAAAAGACCTCTCACCCAACAGAGAAATTCCTGACACCCTGAAAAAGACTGCAAAGATAAGCAAGTCATCTAAATATGGAAAAACGTGGATAACTTTGAGCTATAATCAGAGCTAGACACTTTGTGAAGACTCTTGGTGCAGTGGTTAGTCTAAAGGGTAAGGCAGAGAACTGATAATGTAATCCAGACACAAAAAACCTTAAGAAACATCTGAAGGCTGGATGCATAGGGATGTGATGATAAGCATCTTTAAGTCTATTGTTATGAGGAAACTTGAAAGAGTAAGAACAGGTAACAGGTTATGAAATGACATTTTGAATGTGGGCACTATCACAAACAAGTTTAGGAAAGAATGATTCAGAAATGGTCTCCAAACAATTTCTTTCCTTGGCACTATGAACATCATTGAATAGGACTTCCAAGATGGCTGCACAATGAGTAACAGCTTAATTTCAGCCCTCCCAGTGTGAAAACAGAAACTCAGAATAGAGAACCTGAAAGAAAATCAATCACAAATAATGTGAAGAAAGAACACTGACTGGGAAGAATACTGTAGCTGTTTGCATGCTCCAGCTTTGGTGCAAGACATGACTTCATGTAACATAGAGGAAAAATAAGTCAAATGTATTCAGAGCTGATTAAAATAAGTAAAACACTGATGGAGTATATAAACTCAAATAACAAAAGGCTGAAAAAATGGAAGTTGTTTTAAAAAGATATTCAGACACAGTGATAAAACTGCAAAAATCAGAAGTCAAAATGAAGAAAATGCTAACTGATTATGAGACTGCTCAAGAACAGATGCTTTAAAAAAGGGAAAAACTCAGTTTTTCTGCTTTACCAGATAAGGTGGAAGGAACAGAGTACATTAATTTGATGAAAGCACAAAAATGCAATTACACTGGTATTCCACAGCAGGAGTTGTTAATTGAAAAGGCACATCATGTACATGCTCCAATCCTGGCCATGAGAAAGCAACCTAGACCTTTAATAGTAAAGAAGCAACCCCACCAGAAGAAGGGGTTGATTCTGACAAAACTGCGGCAGAAGGACAAAGTACTAAAAGTGGGGACAGTAGAGTATTTCTGGAAAATGATTACTCACTGTACATCAGGCAGTAGAGAAGTAAATTTATTCCACTGATCAGGGAATGTTGAGAAGCAGGTGTGAGATTCAAGCTACTGTACTCAGTTATCTTTCAGAATATTTTTTTTCTGGAGGAACAAAATCATTTTTTGATGCTGAACATGCTAAGAAGGAAATTCAAAAGTTTGTCCAACAAAACGTGAGCTGTGAAACAGAAGGAAATTCTGCATCTTCTTCTTCTGGTAATAAAGACCACAGAGAGATTGTGCCAGTGAAACCTTTTCCATTGTTTCAACGGAAAATGCTTGAGAGACATAAAAAGCATGAGTTTACTAGAATAGCTGAGAGTAATTTGGAAATAAAGCAGAGACTGGATATGGGAGATGGAGATAAACAGGAATAAAAACAGCAACTCAGAAATTGACAAATAAATGTGGGATTACAAAGCATTAATTACATTTGTGAAACATGACTGAACAAGAACACCTGGAAATATTGGACTTTTTTGACTGTGTTAAACATGTAGGGGACTCTAAAGCATATGCCCTACTTCATGTCATTAATGTTTGGAAGAACACTTATTAGATGAGAAGAGAAGGGAGAGAGTTAACTGTAAGTAAAACAAATTTATTTCTTAACAGTAGTATTTTTATAATACATGAAATAATTGGCATGTTATAAAGTAAAGTTTTCTCAATTATTTTAAGTGTAATGGGGATACTAAAATAAACAGGTGCCCATGTTTTTTTACTTCTTCTCTATATCTCCTTGTTCAGTGTTAAGAAATGTAGGCACTATAGAATAGAAAAATTAGAAAAATATGGAAAAAGAGCATGATACAAAAAATTGATGTGCTTGTTCTCATTATTCTGTACAAAAAACACCACCACCAATGGCACAAACAGCAGTTTTTATCTAATTTTATTCACAATAATACAAGATTTAGTGCTTTTGCCTTACTGGAAGACTTCATTAGAATAAAGTATCTCTGTTTTCCACTGAATCTATACAAATATGGTATAAACATAGAACATAATTTCCTGCTTTAGAAAATTACATAATTTTCTTGTTATACAAAAAATAATCTTGTTAAAATTGATACAAACTTCCCATCAAGGTGATATAAATGAAAGCACATATTCTAAAATGTATATTATGTAAAAGACATATAAACACCCATGTCTTTGGATATTCTCTTTGTAATGGCTACTAAGAAAAACAGTTTTCCATTACAGGAATTTCAAATCAGATTTAGCTGAAAGTTTAAAGGGTTTCTGCATTAGACATTGTAGCACAACTGTCATATCTCACAGTGGTGAGGGATTTTTTATGAGACCTTACAAGAAAAATACCTTTCAGGAAAACTTTACATAATTTAGATGAAGCCAGGGAAAAATGTCTGTTCCCCATGTGAAAACAGGAGATTGCAGCCAGCTGAATTTTAATTGTAGAAAACTAGCTCCTTCTTCAAAAAGAATTGCAATATTTCCCAAAGAGAGAGAATCTTGAAATGCCTGCAATGATAATATAACTGCTCTCATCCCTAGAACATTGATATGCAACTTGGTCTCTTGGGGGGACCGCATGCCTTGGACCATTCTTCCTAAGAATGCCCCCCACCCCAGTTGAGTAGCATCCATGGTCACTGTGGCTATCAGGGTTGGTAGACTAAAGGGTCTGCCTAGATGAAAATTGTCCAATTGTATCCACCACTGGATACGTTGTTTACAAACTGGGGTGAGCTTGACTGGAAAGGATAAAGGTTGATGCAGAATAAACCACTGCACAGCTACAGTCCATTAGAGAACCCTCATAAAGAAATGTGCCAAGGGAAGTAGCACTATGGCTGCTGCCATGGAATCTAGTTCTTGAAATACTAAACTTGCCAGAGGATATGGATGGGCAAGAAGAAGATGAACCTGGCTTTAATAGTTGACATATGATGAGGAGGTAGAGATGCAACTTGTGTTGTCATATCTAGAACTGAACCGATGAACTCCAGGCTCTGGACTGGTGTTAGGTTTGACTTGGCATGATTTATTGTTATACCCAATTATAGATCAGAGTGCAAATGACGTGTGCTGTTATCTTTAAAAAGCATGTTAAGGCTGCACATGCATGTATAAATTCCAGACATGTGCAATCCCTAGTGCCATTTTGTAAGAGCAGCCAGAGTGAGAGCATGCAGGAGAGCAGTTGTTAGATTGTATATAAGTTACTTAACTTAAAGTCGGTAAACTTCTATAGTGATGTGTTTGTATAAAATAAAGTGGCTTGAACAGAACTCATGAAGACTCTTCTATTGTGCCCAAAGTAGGAGAGCGACATGGTGTCAGAATTGGGATCGCATAGAATAATATCTAGAGCCATGAGGTGTGGAGATGACAGTGAAGGTAAAACTAAGAGAAACAAGCACAAAAAGAGCCAGAAAAGAATCAAAGGTAATGAGAAGTAGCATGAAATGTTTGTTGAAAAGAAAAGACAAAACGGGCAATACAAGGGCACAAGACAAGCAGAAGGCAAAAAGTGTGTTAACTAAAAGACATTTTTAAATTAAAAGTATATGATGAAATGATTAATGGTAAAGCAAAATTAGCATGTTTAAAGCAAAAGGAGTGTGCTTAAAGCAAAACTTGGCATGTTTAGAGTAAAATGAGCACAAGAAAAGTACGGTGGGCATGAAAAGGGCTTAAATGAGCAAAACTAATATAATAAGGGCAAAAAGGGCACATTAAGCAAAAAGTAAAGCAAGGTGACTATATGTGTCATATGTACTGGACGGCACAGTGGTGCAGCGGTAGTGTTGTCACCTCACAGCAAGAGGTTTTCTGGTTTGATTCTCTGCTGGAGTGCCTTTATACTTGTGGAGTCTGCATGTCCTGCCTGCGTTCGTGTGGGTTTCTTCCAGTTGCTCTGGTTTCCTCCCATGTTACAAACACATGTGTCTGGGGAATTTCTCCGGGTTAACAAATAAAATAAAAATGTGTTTTGGCATAGTGCTATGTTTTGGCATAACTACGACTTCGTATTGTATCAAGGGCATAACTAAAGTTATTCAAAGTATCTCAGGGTTTGTAAAAGTGCTTACAGTGTGCTTATTGCTGTGCATGTATTTTGAAGAGTTTATTGTGTGCAAAGTTCAACTATTTCGTAAAATACAGTCAAAGTATACCCATTTTGAAAAGTTTCTTGTGCCCCCATTACAGAGTGTTTCTTGCACTATAAAGAGTTGGCAAGCAAGGTACTGCCATTCTGGGGGCATTTCAGTGTACTGTGTGCAGAATGGCAGTACCTTGCTTGCCAACTCTTTGCAGTGCAAGAAATGTTATTGAGTTTTAGGCAAGAGAGGTCCAGTTTATTCGCATTGTGCAGTTATTTTATATGTTTCTTGCACTGAAAAGAGGTTATTTCTTGCAAATTATATTGTAAGGGCATTGCAGTGCACGAGAGTTTATTTCATTCCCATCGTTGTTTGAGATGTTTCTTAAAATGATGATAAATGACTAACATTGCAAAATTATATTACAAGACTGTTAAAGTGCCTGAGAAGATTATTTTGCAAAGTCCAGTTTTTAAAAGGTACTACAAGTTTGTCCACTAGCATAATTTCAAAAAGTCCAAAAGGTATAAATTCAGAAGCACAAAAGGCACTGAACAAAGTTACACATACTGGCATACGTTTCTGGCATATGTGCATGTGTGTATGTTTGTGCTTATTTGCAAAACCCTTCACTGATATGTGTTAATATGGCAGATGGATTTCGAAAGCCCCTGCCACTTGTATTTGATCAGAATATTGAAACGAATTAGAGAATATTTGAGCGAGAGTATGATATTTTTATACAAGCAGCTTATGCAGATAGAGATGCACGCACCATGGCATTCATTTTGCTAAACTTAGCTGGGTCAGAGGCAATAGAAAGAGAGTGTTCATTTGTGTATAAATCCACCTGCAGTATATGAAGGAGAAGGTGAAAACCATCATATTGTTGTTCAGGCTGAATCAAGAGAAGACCCAAGTGTTTGAAGCGCAAGTTCAGAGAAATGTGTAACCCCCAGACAAATATTACATTAGAGAGGCATTTGTTTTACATGAGAGATCAGAAACCAAGGGAAACATTTGCAGCTTATATAACTGACCTGAGAAACAGAGCTAAAACATGTCAGTTTGGAGTCTTAAAAGATGAACTAATAAAGAACAGGCTTATGTGTGGTATTAACAGTGCTGCTGTGAGAAAGATTTTACTTTGTGACAGTGATTTAACGTTGAGCAAAGACAGAGATTTGTCAAATCCATGAGGTCACAGAAAAACACACAAGTATGCTTGTGAGTGACAAGAGCATGGTTTCAGTTAGTTCAGAGCAAATGTAGATAGCATGCAACATGTGGCAAACAAAAGCAGGCCAAGTACATGGCAGCTATGGGGTTTCCAGGGAAGATGCGTAGCTTTTCAGTAAGTTCTAAGAAAGGAATTTGCTCTAGCTTAGTGCAGTACGAGCATGAATCAGCAAAATCCAATTCTAGCTTTATTGTTAACTGTCACAATTGTGGTGCAAATCATGAGTCTAAAAGAGAGACGTGCTTAGCATTTGATCAGCAATGTCACAAGTCTAAAAAATGGAACCATTTCCAAAAGTTTTGCAAATCAAGTAAGCCTCACACAGTTGTAAAGAAAGGTCGCACAAAAAAGCAAGTTGATCAAGTAGAGCCGAAGCAGTCAGCTTTCTATGTAGATAGTTAATCAGTGCTTGATGAAAGAGTTGCAGTGAATTTATTAAAAAGGTGCAAAGTGTTTTGTACTGTCCAGATTAATGGAAGATCCACAGAGATTAAAGTAGACTGGTTCAAAGTGTAATGTTATATCAGCAGATACATTTGCTAAAGTGAGAACTAATGAACAACTCAATGTAGCTAGTAGTGAGAGACTTGTTGATTATGGAGGTGGAGAAATTCAAACCAAAGGTTCTGTGATGCTTTCAAGTTATTTGACCGAGAACTGTCATAGCTTGTTATTCTATGTAGTCCGAATACCAGTGCAATATTTATTGGGTCTCAAAGATAGTTTGAGAATGAATCTGCTTTCTTTTGCTAAAGAAGTCCATCATGTAAGTGCATGTCTGAGTTCTAATTTTTCTGAAGCCATTTTCTCAGAGTATGCTGATGTTTTTGATGACAAGTTAGGCAAACATCCATTTGTGTATTCCATGAGGTTAAACCCAGAGGTCACTCCATTTGCTATTGCAGGCCTTTTTAGTGGAAGCCCTCTGAGAGGCCAGGATAATGTCATGAACAGAAGGGGCGAGCCTGGACTTTCTTACAATTACTGAGATTGGAGAAAACATGCAGTCAGCATGAGGGTGTGAAGATTGGGAAGCTGTCTTTCTGACAGGTGAGATCTGCGATCCTGTATGGGATCCAGAATCCAAGGTGGATACCCGAGGTGAGACCAAAGAAAGGGGAACCACACCTGGCAAGATCAGAAATGGGCAATGAGGATTAAGAAACTTTTTGACCTGCTGACTTTCTGTACAACTGTTGGGATCAACAATAATGGGGGGGTACGCATAAAGGAGACCAGGGGGCTAATCATGGACTAGAGCATCTCTCAGTGACTACCCCTCCGGGGGGATCAGAGCATAATACTTGTTGTAACTGAAGTTCAGGGGAGAGGCGAAAAGGTTGCAACAAGGTTGACCCCAACAGCCGAATATCTTGTTTGCTGCAATCTGGTTGAGGGACCACTCATGAGGGGTCAAAATGGACCTGCTAATTCTGTCTGCTAGAATGTTGGTTACCCCCAGAATGTGTTCTGAAATCAGAAAACAGTCTGAAGATATCACCCATTCCCAAACTCTCATGGCCTCCCTGCACAATGGGTAAGAATGGGTTCCTCCTTGTTTGTTCATGTACCAGACTACTGACATGTTATCTGTGTGAATCGCAATCATCCTATGAGGCAGACTGGCCTGGAAGGCTTGCAATGTAAGGAGGACTGCTCTCTTCTGTAGGGCATTGATATGCAGTTTGATCTCTACAGCTGACCACATGCCTTGGACCATCTTCCATAGGAAGTGTCCCCGCAGATCGGGAAGCATCTGTGGTCACTGTGGCTATGGCTGGGGTGAGAGAGAAGGGTCTGTCCATAGAAAGGTTGCATGATTGAAGCCACCACTGTAGATGATTCCTACAGATCTGAGTCAGTTTTATGGGAGTAGACAGTGGGTGACAAAGAATGGATCACTGAACAGCTATGGTACACTCAAGAACTCTCATAAAGAACCTCGTTAAGGGGAATAGAACAATTTCAGTTGCTACTTACCTCAGATCCCATAGAGTGGTTGCAGGAGATCTAATAAATCTTGGATGTGTTGTCTCAGAGATACAATGTGATGTATCGGCAAGGAGGCCACTTGTGTCATTGAATCCAGTTGCATTCCTATGAACTCTAAGTTCAGAACAGGTGTCAAGTTCAATTTTGCCAGGTATATTATAATGCCCAGGTGGTTGAAGTTTTTCACTAGGTAGTCCCTTGACTGCAACAGAAGATGCCTTGTTAGTGCAGTAAGGAAACAATCATCTAGATGTGGAAACACCTGGAATCGCTTTAGCCTCAGGTGAGCAGCTATGATTGCCAAACATTTGGCAAACACCTACGGGGCTGTGGTGAGTCCAAAAGGCAGTGCTCTGAACTGGTAACAATTGGCTTCCAGCCAAAAGCACAAATGAATTCTGGACTGCCTGTCAATCTTGATATGATAGTACACAACCCGATGATCCACACAGCACATCCAATACTTCTTGCGTAAAAGTGGCAGAATGGACTGAACTGTAACCATTCAGAACTTTGACTTCTTGATAAAATGATCAAGTTGCTGAGATCCAGAATAGGTCTCAGCCCTCCTGTCTTTTTTGGTACTAAAAAGAAGTGAGAATATGTTCCAAATCCTGTTCGGTCAGGAGATCTTGGATGACTCTTTTTTGTAGAAGTTTTTGAACTTCTCATACTACCTACTCTCTCTGACTGGGTGGAACATCAGAGAGTTTCCGCTTTGAACCTGCAGGATTTAGGGAAAAGGGACTGTATTAGCTGCTGAATATTATGTTTAGCACCCAGGTGTTGTCTGTTATACTTGTGCAGGCATCCAGGTGCAGGGATAGATGACTCCCGACTGTCTCCATAGATGGACAGCACTTCAAAAGGGCCTATCAGGTAAAGGTTCCCTGGAGCCCTGATTCTGTGGATCCCCCCTGCCTCTGGGGGGGAACCTGTTGTTGAAACCCCCCCCACCTCTGGAGGATGTATCCCCATGTGGGTCCTGAAAACAGCCTTGTGACTTCCAGAAACAAGTTTTCTTTCCTCCTCATTACTTCCTCAAGAAGCCGTTCTGAGGAGTAGAAAACTTGATCCCTGTGGCAGACAATGTCTTTCCTTTTTACTCACTGTGGGATGATGTGTCTTTCACAGAAGGTCCAAGCAAGCAGGACCTTTCAAAGGAGTCGTTAATGAATGATGCCTTTAAGAGTTCCTCAAAGTCACAAAGCCGCATCCAGGCATGTCTCTTGATGGCTATGTCTGTACCGGCTGCTCATGAATTGTTGTCAGCAGCATGCAAAATCAGCCTCATTAAGGCATTAGTGAGGGAATAAAGAGTAGCCAGATGGGGACAGACCTTTTTCAAGTCATTCTTCGACATGGTCTCAGAAAGAGAGTTGGATAATTCCTTAACCAGGTATCTGCAAATGGGTGAAGTGCACCAAATAGTTAAATGACCTCAGTGTGAAGGTACATGAGGTGGAAACACATTTTTCATGTCTGTCTAATGCTCTAAACTCCTTGTTAGGCAGATGGACAGTGTAGGTTTGCTCTGCTATCTGCTTCTTAGTGGCTACTGCATTGACAATGGCATCTACAGGAACATCTTTACTTCAATGTGTATGATCTGTTGGCAGACTTAGGAACCTGTTGGGACACTTGGGGATAAGCTCTAATATGTCCTGTTCCTTCAAGGCCCAGCAGAAGACTAGGTCAATCATCTCATCTGCCGGCGGACTCACCGAGGATGTAGACGGGCTTATACCAAAAGCCTTGAGGAACACCGATTCCTCAGAAGAAGGAGGTTGGGCAGACCATGCACCTTTCTGCTGAAGGAGTTCTAGAATGTCTTCAAAGGAGATGTCCTAAGGTGGTGATCAGGGAGATCCTTCTCCCTCATCAAAATCTGTATCCATAGTGGAGTCTATGTGCCTCCATTTACACTTTATCATTTGAGGATCCTCCTCTGTGGGGTGTTCCAGGGAGGTATCGAATGATGGAGGGACTCTCTTTGGTGTAGTAGCCTGGAGGCCCATCAGGACAGGCTGACCAAGGACAGGAATGACGGGCTCAGTGCTCAGATCTGATGAAGGATGGGGCAGACCCTGGGTGTGAGGAGATAACTCTCTTAATCTAGAGAAAGCCCTTTCTGCAACCTGGAAGTCTAACAAGGCTGAGGAGGCCCCCTCCCTCTCCCACGGAACTGAAGTCACTGGAGGGGATAACTACCTATGGATCTGAGACCTCCTGACAGAACCAGATCTGAGCTATCGAAGGCCTAAGCCCTGAGGGCAAGTGACAGAGCAGAAAAAGTCAGAGCCAAAGAAAACCCCTAGAGTCAGTGCCAACATCTTGGATCCAGGACCCATTCTGATCCGACAAAAACAGAGCACTGCTGGTCAGGGATACAGTCAGAGTAGAGAAAGAAAGCTTTCTTGGATCCAACACTGACTCTCTTCAGGTAACCAGGCTTCTGGAATTCTGAAACCAGGGTCAGATTGGAAAAGAAGTCTGTATGAAAGGAGGAAAATCACTCATGGATCCGAGATGGGACTGAGATGGCAAGACCCCCATCTAGATCTGCGCCCCAAGGAACTTCCACATCATTCAGTTCATATCGGCCTCTGTGAAGCTTCAGGAAGACCTGGAAGAAGCCAAGAATGCATGTCTTCACTTGGATGGGGTTTGAAGGACATTCAAGGAGAAAAGCTGGGGATACAGTTTCCACCTGGAAGGCTAATGTCAAGCTCCTAACCACCAGATTCGAAGTCCTGGGATCAGAGGAGGGAGGTGCTGGGAATGGGAGATCCTGATATGACAACAGGATCCTAAGTCATCTTAGAGGTGCTTGGAGCCAAAGAAGATGGATTTGACAGATCCTTTGGATCTGATGCTTGCCTCGACACCCTAGGAGCTGCAGCTGACTGATCTGAAGAAATCATTGGATCTGAAGATTTACTGGAGGTGCTAGGATCTGATACTGATTGATATGAGACCTCAGCCATTTCCTACCATGCTCCAACTCTGCAGAGGAAGCTGAGAGGGCATAGGGGTTGCTTTCAGCCACCATGCTTAAAGGGTTTTGATCCCCAGAAATGGAGCCCTTTAAAATAAGCTTGTTTCTGCAGTCAGCTAAAGCTCGGGGATTAAAATCCACACACACAATACACTCCACATCTAAATGTCCTGGGCCTATGCAATAGATGCACTTCTTGTGGGCATCTGAGTTAGGGATCTTGTGTCCCCAAGAAGTGCATCCCTTGAACCCAGTTGGTTTCTCAGACATTATCACAGGTCACGTGAACACACACTGTAATAATACAAAAAACCCAACTACCGTTAGCGACTGTCAAGTCAAAACAACTATATAAACTAATTAACAAACAGCAAATACCAAAAAACTTGCTTAGAAAACCTTTTTTTTTTGATAGAAGAGTGCCACTGGCATGAAAGAAGAAAGGGGAAGCTCTAAAGTTCCTAATGCTTCAACAACTATAGGAGAGAGGGGAAACAGAGAAGAAGAAAGAATTTATGACACTAACAACTGTTAATAATGGAAATCTTTCACTTATCTCTCACAAAAAAAAACACCAACACCACTAGCTGGAGACTGGAACCACGTCTGGATGCAACGCACGGCAAATGAGATCTGGGAAGTTGTGGAAGGTATGGTGCATTATGGGTAGAGAAGGAGCTTGAGACTCAGATCCTAAAGGCTTGGATATCAGATCCGAGACTCATTAGTGAGGAGGAATGAAAAGGGCAACATCAGATAAGTAAGTTATAGTTTCATGATATCTGTTAAAATACAACCCTCGTAGCATTAAGAGACTTTTCCTGTAGAGAAGACTGCTGAAAAAGCAACACAAATAAGAAAATGAAAGTTTTTTTCTCCAAAAGGAACTTATCTGCCCAGCAAAAGAACAGTACAAGTCGACCGACGAAGCTCAAAAGCCTCAGATAAGTGTATTCTTTGGCAGCAATAAAGTTTGGAAGGAATTTGTGCCCAAGCTTGCCTTTAGTCAGCTCAGCTTAAGCTGCCTGATAGTTTGGGCATGTAGAAGGTGTCCTAAATCTTTGGAAGCTGACCGAATGTTATATCCTTGTGGAGATCTGTATGACGAACATCTGTAAAATGTAGATGTTTTTATACTCAAAGCAGCAGATAATCTCTCCAACATACATATGATACGACCTGCTCTAATAAATCAGAATTTTAGATTTACCCATTTCAAGGATGGAAATGGAAATACATATAAGCATATCAATGTTCTGGTATTCCATAAGGCATAAAGTTTCAGTTACGTACAGAAGTTTCCTGTCCATACTCCATCTGTACCTGATTAACCTTTATACTAAAAGAACATTTGATTAGGGTCAGAGAGGAAACAGTTTATTCAGACCACTCTAAACAGTTTTTCAATAAGACATTTTTGTGCCAACCTAGTGCAGGAATGACCATGAACAATACAGAAATGTGCAACCTATCTAAGAGAAGTAATATACACTGTGTACTTGTAACTCTAAGGAGGAAAGCATGTAACATTTAATTTTGAACTTCATTTGAAATTATAAAACGCATTTTAACAATTTCATTGGAGAAGCATAGAAAAAATGCATTTACTTTTACTGTAATGTTTCTTTATTCCACAACATGAGCAACTGCACAGGCTACGATAGTAAAGAGTTTATCAGATTCTTTAAACAAATCAAGGGGTACATAACACGGTTGCCCACAATCTCCTATCCTATTTACCTCATGCATAGACCCCTCGGCAGTTAAAGTAAGATCTAAGGATATAGATGGGGAGGACTAAACCTTAAAACTGGCCTTTATGCAGATGATGTGATTATTATGCTGGCTGACCAAGAGAAAGACTTAAAGAATTTATTGTCTATTCTAGATAAATTTGGTAGAATTTCAGGTTATAAAATTACTGAAGAAAAAACTAAAGCAATAGGGGTAAATATAAAAGGCCAAGAAAATCTGAAAAGGGGATATTTGAATTGGTGGAAAGATGGAGTGATAAAATATCATAGTATATGGTTAAAAGACTTATCTGAAGTGCAAAGGTGCAGAGCACATTGGAAGATGCTGAGGTATATAAAAATAATCTTAGAAAGTGGGCAACATTTAATTTGGAACAGAAAATTCAGGTAATCCATTGGCATGTAATATCCCACCTTTTTACAATATGCAAGCTTTCTGTCACCACCCCCTCCCCAGACAAGAAAGCATTATCAAAGGTTAGAAATTGGATCAAAGATTTTATATGGGGAAAGGAAAAATCTGGGTGAGTTGAAAAATTTGATACAACCAAAGAAGAAAGGGAGGTTGGAATTCCCAGACCCAGACAGATATACAAAGGCTATGCAGATATCTCTTATAGCAAGACTGATGGAAGAGAACAAAAGTGGGAAATAGATTGATATTGTTAAAGTATTCAATGAACGGATGGAAATTACAGAAATGGTGGAGGGTTTATTAGAGAGAGAGAGAGAGACAGAGAGACAGAGAAAGATATTAGAGTTGCATTCTCTATTACTAGAGACTTTAAGCAAAGTATTAAAAAACAATTTCAATATAATGAATTAAGGAACTGAAGACAGGACATTTTGCCCATAGTACTGCTAGAAAAGTAGATACGGTGGAGAAAAGATGGAAAAAAATGAGAACTTAAATAGTTTACTAGGAAAAGATAGTTAAGGGAGATCACTTCATAGACTGGAAGAGCTGCAATTGACTTATTCCTTGCATAATACGGGGCATTTTTATTATATAGCATTAGTACAGAAAAGGAAAAAGACTCTATGGATGAAAGGGAAAAAGAAGTCTTGACCACAGCTAATAAGACAAGTAGGGGAATGCAGACTGACAGGAGTGGAAAGCACAGGCTTGATCACCAAAGTCTATTAGGAAATACAAAGTTCGGAAAAAATAAAGAGCAGTAAATGATTGGAGTCGTGGAGCACATTTTTGGGTAGGCTGATAGAAGACGATGATCAATGCAGTCAAATATGGGCAATTGCATGGAAGGCAATTAAGCTAAGAAAATTTAGAATCTTTTCTTGGAAGTTTTTACATAAATACTTCTATACACAGGAGAAATCAGACAGACTCTTTCAGGATGTGGTCACATCTTGGAGATGCAATGCACACATGAGATAAGGAATTGGGAACATATCTTCTGGATTTGTCCAGAGTTGGATGATTTTAAACTAGAAGTACCTATGTTAATAATGAGAATAGAAAAGAAGCCAACTGGGCTGAATAAAGAAAGAAAGATGGTTCTTAGGTGCTGATGGTAGCTTGTCAAAGAGAAGGGGAAAGGAACCGTTATTGGAACTGGCAGTGTTACTAAGTAAGAAGGTAATAATGATCTGCAAAGCTATGGAGAGGATCATAATGGAACTCATAAATAAAGACATAGGAGACTTGCAGACTTTGGATCTGACCCAGTTTGGCTTTGTCAAGGGCAGATCATGCCTTTTAAACCTGGTTGACTTTTTCGAAACAGTCACCAAGGCCATTGATGAGGGAAAGGCAGTCCACACAGCCTACCTCGACCTGGCAAAGGCTTTCGACACAATACCCCACTCAGGTATCATTGAAAAACTCATCAGCTTAAATGTAAACCCATACATCACAAGATGGGTTGCAAATTGGCTAAGTGACAGAACCCACAGGGTCAGAGTTGCTGGCGCCATGTCAGACTCAAAGCCTGTCACAAGTGGTGTCCCACAGGGCTCAGTCCTGGGCCCTCTCCTGTTCGGCATCTACTTTTCAGAAGTACAAGCAAACACAGGAGGATTATGGCTGACAAAATTTGCAGATGACTGCAAACTGGGTGCCATAGTTGAGAACACATCTGACACAGATATCCTTCAGAAGGGTCTTATAGAAACGGAAAACTGGTGCCAGAGCCATGGCCTAAAGTTAAACGCCAAAAAATGCATAGTCATACCCTTCGGGAAAAACAAGGTTACCCCTAGCTACCATATAGGCGGCAACCCACTAAGCACAGAAGAGGTTATCAGGGATCTGGGTACCCAGGTTGACAGTAACCTTTCATTTGACACTCATGTCGTCAAAGTAGTTAGGAAGACCTTCTACATTGCCCACCTGATCATGAAGGGATTCACATCTAGATCAAGGGAAGTCATTGTCCCCCTGTACTCATCACTCATCAGACCAATGATTGAGTACAATGCCCCATTCGGAATGTATCTGACACGACACCTGCAGCAACTGGAAAGACCCCAAAAGTTCCTCACCAAAAGGATAAAGGGTCTCAAAAATATGTCCTATGCTGCCCGACTGCAGGAACTTCAGCTCTATTCAGTCGCTTACCGTCTGCTCAGAGGTGACCTGTGCCTGACATACAAGGCCATGTCCAACCCAGAATTGATGAACATGCTTCACCTCAAAAAATCTAGATCCCTCAGAACTACAAGGGCGGGAGACTTAAACCTTGACACGGTTATTAATAGGACGTGCTGGTGGGACAGATTCATCACCCAGAGACTCCCTATGCTGTGGAACAAAATCCCGGTACATGTGAGGCAGAGCACCTCACTGGCTTTGTTCAAGAGAAATCTTGACCAATGGATGGGAGATCGCAGATATACCCAGGGATTATCTCTGTGTCACTGTTTGACAGAGGCACAGCAAAATAATGGGCATAGTATCCTCCAAACTAAAGGGGTGGCGAAAGCCACAAAACTCTGGGCTAGGCTTATAAATGCCCTTGGGCAGATAGCCTAGTATGAACCTATGAACCTATGAACCTAATAACAATATTCCTGAAGCAAAAGGTGAGTCCTGTTATTGAAAACCTATTTGACCTGAGAGATATAAACTAGGGGAATATAGAATACAGATCTGTAAAAAACTATAGGTAGTATAGAAAATGACAGATATGGACTTAAACATTACAAAATGAAAGTGGACTGATAGAAGGCTGATAGAAGTAGAGAGAGGTATCTTATCTAATAACCAAATGGGGGAGGAGACTGTAAATAATGTATATAATTAAGAGTTTTAGTAGTTTAGGGGTAAACATAAGGAAAGGAGCTTTCCAGGTTATGAGATGAGGTACGTTACACATAGTTCGTAGACCTATATACATATATATATATATATATATATATATATATATATATATATATATAAAACTGAATAAAATGAGTGGAAGAAAAGAATGAAGGGAAACTTGTCATCTAACAGAGCATAAGATTAATAAACTTAAACTAACTTGAACAGAGTAGACTGACACCTATTATTGTAACTAAAGCAAATACAATAGTAATGCATAATATATTATCTTAATTGTATTTGCCAAAATAGTTCTGATTCTACTCTGACCAAGGTTGAATGGTAAAGTATTGTTATGATATGCATATAAAATTAAGCAATAGCTGGAGCTGATACAACATAAGGCATAATGAAGCACAGTGCATGAAGATTGCTTCAGTTGTTGACGTTTGCTTTTTATGTTGGTATTTCTAATTAAGGTCTTTTATTCACAATAAAATTCACAATCTTAGACTTTATGAAAATCTGGGAAAGATAAGAAGGAAAAGAGCTTAGGGCATTACCATTCTGAATACTGGAATTCTTAAAAAGTGCTCAGGATGGATAGATCCAGAACTGGCCTCCAGGCTCCTTTTCTTTCAATAAGGAAAAGCCTGGAATAAAATCCTATTAGTTTTAAATGGTGAGGGACAGGATGTATCACTTCTTGGTGGAGTAGGTCAGAAATGACTGAGAGAACCAGATGCTATTATTTTGAAGTTACCTGTAGAATTCCTGATGGGCATGGAGGGGAAATCCACTGAAGTCTGTACCCATTTATGATAATGTCCATGACCCAAGAGTCAGCTGTTACTGTTTTCCAAAGAGGAAGGCAAACAAAAAGTTTGCTGGAAATGTTAAAGTGGGGAATGCAGATATAGGGAAAGAACAGCGGGAAGTAAATAGAAAATGAGAGTTTTGTCTCAGAAGAATTATTTGGATCCTTTGTAATCAGATTTAGGCTTACCCTAGCATTTTTCTTGGAAGATTTTTTTCCTTTTTCCTGAAAAGATTTTGACTTTTGTGAAAACAGAGCCCGGTTTAGCAGGGCAGTTTCTTTGAAAGTGTGGAAGAAGAGAAAAAATGCTTGACTCCTTGCATTATTTTCCATTTCCTCCATTTTCTTGAAAATTTCAGCAAAAGGAGGTCCAAACAAATTGTCCTTATCAAAAAGAGCTTCCAAAAGTTTATTTTAGCATCAAATAATAATTCAATAACTGCAGCTCTGGAAGCGGTATTATCAGTATCATATCCACACAGGGGGTGACAAGGCACCTGGATAGCAGAAGTAAGCATAATAGAAGAACTAGTGTCAGAGTCAGGTAGACTATCAATTAGTTTAGACATATTCCCAAAAAATAGAGAGTAAGTATTTAATCATATGGGTCTAGCATGTGGCAAAAGCATATACTTTTTTCCATACTTGTCTATGACTCCACAGTCCTTATAATTTGGTAAGGTATTGGAGGAAAGAAGAAGCATGATACTTTGCCTGACTTTATAGAAATAGCTGCTGAGTCAGAAGAAGGATTCTAATACAAGTATTTGTGGTTTTCAGGGACTTTATAATACCTATGTGGTTTCTTGGGTGCAGACGGCTAAGATTCAAGGGCCAAAGAAGAAGAAAGAAGAAAGAAATGCATTCTCCAAAGACTCCAAAACAGAGGCACAACATAGGGTTTTGGAGTTCCCATATGAAGTAAACAATAATATCTCTTCTGAGATTCTGAAAGTTGTGTGCTATCCCAGTAAAGTGCTGCATCATATTATGCATGGCATCACCTAAAGAAAATTCTTCTTGTATTGCATCTAAAGATAACATATCCTTGGTTTCAGACTCAAAACCTGAGGGAGAATACATCTGGGAAGAATAATCCAGAGGCTAAGAATCAGAATGAAGAAGGAAGTATCCTGCTTCCTTTTCTGAGGAATAGATGGCACAGACAACTGATATTGGCAAGGTTTCACAGATATCATGGCTTTAAAAAGTTCCTGAGAAAAGTTATACCATTCAAGTTGAGGATCCCTTGGAGGAGGATGGTAGTAGGTGAGATGTGAGTAGTTTTTTTTTTTTTGTTTTCTCTTCTTTCGAGTATCCATAGAAATAATAAAATAATACATGGGTAGCAGACTCCAGGATGCATTTCCAAAAGGGTACCTGGGGTGTCTTCATTGACTAAAAGTTAAGAAATACTTCCAGGTCCCTCTGATATGTCTAGCTTTGGCTCTCTTTTTGTGGCTTTGTTGGGCATCTGATTGATTGGACAGTATGTGCTGTCTGCCTGTGCCTTACTGGCCTCCAAAGGGGTCTCAGCAACTGGAACAGGCTTGAACTTCAGGCAATCAATGGGCTTATCATAGCCTCACTAGAGATGTCTGACTCTGACCTAAAGAAATAAGTGAAATGATTAGAGGTTTATTTCTGCTTTTTTGACTTTTTCCTTGACTGTGGAAGGATGTGTGAGGAAAGGGGATTCCAACTGCATCATAACATTAATTAGAACTTGTAGATGCTTCTTTTCTAAATAAATTGAAAGAGATGGCAAATAACTTCTTAGAATCTTAGATGCAAAGAATTAACAAACTGAACAGTCTTGGGTATTATGATGAGGTCAAAGACAAAAAAAGACACTTTGTATGCCTATTTTATACGGGATTGCATTTCCATTTCTTGGATAACATGAACATTTCAAATTATTTTATTGAAAAAACTCAAAAAAAGTGGAAGAGTCTCCAATAGGATACTTAGCTGTCCTTAGTGAATGTAGCTGGATCCTTTCGTGTTGCTGTTGACTGAGATTCAGATACAGAGTCTTGCTTTACTGACTATGAGTAAGAAATTTCTGAGGATTTTCATGCCTGTATGCCCCATGAAGTACTAGCATGTAGTCTCATGCATAGGTCTAAGGGTGGATATATGGCATGAGAGTGAGTGGAGGTATTGTTTGTGCTGGAGAAGTCAGAAGTTAGGTAGGGATTTGGTAGAGATGGTGGTGTGTCAGATGTATTAGAAAAGGCAGTTGAGCCTTTTAAAAAGCAGCCAAAGAAGTTAGAAGGATGTGCAAAAGATTCAGAGGATCTGTTATAGTGTTTAGTCTCTTTGAGTCAGAGATTGCAACACAAGACTGTGTTGTTACAACCCTCCAGTCAGAAGGGTGGTGGAATGATTATCTTAAGGAAATTATTATGCAGAGTGAACCAGAAAGTGAAGTAGTGGCATCCTGGGGTGACATTATGGATAAAAGCCAAAAGGAGGAAGTGAAAAAAACTAAAGAAGGCAAAAAAATTGTATGCAATGACACTGAAAGAAGGCAAGAAATAAAAGAGGGAGAGGAATGAAAACAGGTTGTGAAAAAGAAGTGTGTTGCATGTCTCAGCAGTAAAGAAGAAAAATAATTTGAAAGATAGGCATGGGACACAGTTATTGCAGCCTTATGAATATCACCTAAGGAGGTAATAGCCTTTATTCATCTTAATAGAGAGACTTTTTGTGGCATTATATTTGAGACTGGGCAATTGTAGTAAGAATCTTTGTGTTCAACATCTTTGTATCATGCACAGTAAGGGTTAAAATGTGAAACTGCATTGCGTGCAAAGAAAATAAGCTAAAATAGGTTGTTTTTCTTGTAAAGAATTTGCTAACCAAAGAGGAATGCACAGATGCTACCTTGGTCCAGGCACAAGCTTATCTTGTGACCGACCTCTGACCATCTACCAGGCACAAGCTTATCTTGTGACTGACCTCTGACTATCTAAGGCTCCAGTAGGTGAATTTATAGCCTTGACTGAAATTCCTTGTCTAGTAACCAGCTGCTGTGTACATGAGGAAGAGGGTATAAAAACCCATGTGAAGTGTACAGAAATTAGACTGCTGACATACCATGTACATTGTAGCATGTCTCCATGCATGTAAAATAAACTCTTTTTGGCTTACTTTTAGCTGCGTGATTCTTCCAGTATATGTTAAGAGTATTAAAATCTTTTGACATTTCTGGCGCCCAAGACCATGGGGCCACCTCTTCACGGGGCGAATCGCAGAAGAGGGACTGAAAAACCTGTACAGGAAAGGGAGAACGAATCTCGGGCTCCCTTGAACGGAAAGACCTCCAATGAAGAAGTTGTAAGTAGAGGCCAGTCACTCTTAGATTCGATCCGTGGGACGGTGACGAACGAGGGCGGAAGATCCGCAGTAAGGTATGCTTTTTTTCATTTATAAAAGTACTTTTTTTTAAGGGACTAGTCATAAAGGAATTTCTTTTGTTTAAATTTTACAAAAGACCGGTAGAGATCTCAGGAAAAGGAAAATAGTTTTTCTTTTAAATAAGAAAAATGGGAATAGGAAGCAGTTGTGGTGCTAGTAAGGGCTGCTTAAATAAAAGGACTGAAGATGAGGAATATGTGTTTAAATTACATCCAAAAAACTTAAAGTACATAAAAAAATGGAAGGCAAATTATGGTTTTAGTGGTAACTTAGATAGAGCAGAATGTCAAAATTTGGTGAGAGATCTGCGTAGGGATGCAGGAGGCAAAGTTAAAAATCAAGTGAAGTTGGGATTCCCTCAAGCACAGAAATGGTTAGAAGCAGCTAATAAGAGACATAGGGAACAGTTTTTTAATAAGGAAGGTGGTGGCTCGAGTGCAAAAGATACATTTTTCATCCAAAAGGATGATAATGAAACATCTGCAGTCTGTCGTAGGGCGACGGCCCCACCCTTATATCCAGACCCGGAAACCCTTAAAACTAGTCCACCTCAGTATCAGGAAAGTGTAGAAGTCAGACAAAGCGAAACCATACCTCCCGTAGTTTTTCAAAAGCAGGCGGATGACACTCTGGACCTACGAATCCGTAGTATAGACAAATCAGAATGGAAACAAAAGGAAGCCGAAGTCAATTTGGCATCCACAGAGTATCCCCTCATAGAAGTTGCAAATCCGCAAGCGGGTACGTCTGGACAGGGTCCCACCATTTTAGTCTATCGACCCTGGACGCGGGAGGACATTCGAAAAGCCGTAGAAGGAATACCACACCCTAGGTTAGATATGACCAAGTTTTGTGAAGACATCGCAGGCATGATAGAAAGTTATAAGCTAAATGCCGTAGAGGTGGAACAAGTAGTTCGACAAATTTTGGGTCCAGACTGGCACTTGGTCTGTGGGGACTGGGATCCCATAACCAGAGTAGATAATAAACCACTTGCCCACAATTCGGACTCATACCAAAAGCAGGTTAAGGATTTACTAATCCGTATTATGGATAAATGGAAGCCTAGGGTAGACTGGACCTGTATCAATAGATATGTACAAGCAGACGATGAAAAAGTAGACAACTATTTGCAGAGACTTACCCAGTGCTTTGATAACCATAGTGGAATGAACAAACCACCCGATCAAAAAGATGATTCACCTTATGAACAACAGTTAAAAAATGCCTTTTTAAAAGGATGTAGAACTGCAATCAGTAACTTCATTCAAAAACATATGATAGACCATAGGACGGCACATCTGCAACCCTTACTGGAGTATGCAAGACATGCAGAAAAATATTTAGAAGAAAAGAAAAGGAAACAAGCTCAAACCTTTACGGTGAGTGAAGATGGGACACTTATGCTACTGCAAGGTCCAACTAACAGGGGTAGACGAAGGGGCAGAGGCAGGGGTAGAGGAAGAGGGAATGTGGGACATTCCGAAGATTATGAAGGCAGACAGAAAAGAGGAGAATGTTTCAAGTGTGGTAAAAAGGGACATTTTGCGAGGGAGTGCCGGTCTTCTGAAAGAACTAAAACCACCCCGGATCACGAGTCAGCATGACTATATGATGGTGGTGGAGGTGAATCAGACCCGGACAAAAAGGCTGATGGGCCAGACTCAATAAGGCAGAGTGAAGAGGAAGCTTTTGAGGACGTAAATGAAGAGGGTAAGGGAGAATGTGCAGGATGGGAGAGTGAAATGACTGATTTTTCAGAAGAAGGCGAATATCAGGTTATTAATTTAACAGCGCTGGCTGTAACTATGCAGCTAGAGGCACAACCGATAATCACACTTCAAGTAGAAGGGAAGGATGTAGAATTTTTGTGTGATTCAGAGGCCTCCAGGACCCTGCTAAAAAATTCTGCAGTGCCATTCGATGTAACTTCTAATGACTATGTATTAGTCAAGGCAGCAAATGGCCGCATTTATAAGGAACCACTATCTAAACCCTTATGGTTCACGGACCCTGAAACTAACCAAACTATCAGGTTTCGAGTCATTGTCTCCAAAATTTGCCCTGTAAACTTATTAGGAAGAGATTTAATGCACGTATTTGGCATAGCGGCTGTGCCGACTACATCAGGGATTCTAGCCAAGCGAGTAGAAATTCAAGATGTTATGTTACAGGTGGGGCAGGGTGATTTACACTACTGGTACAGTAATGATCTTGTTGAAACTGGACCACAAAATGTAGTAAATGAGTTAATTTGGCCTTAAGCAAATATGGCACCCAACCGCCAGTGGTAGCTAAACAACTACACTGTACCATGTATTACAGAAAGTATGTAGGACCAGGCGACAAATATGAAGAGCAATTCTTTAAGCACAAGGTCACAAAAATCCTGTTACAAAATCTCTATTGGGATAAATCAGGAAATTCTGCAGTTACATGCAGTCTTACAAAAGATATGCAGTTACTTTTTCGCAATAATTCCATTGCACATGTCTCTGTAACAAGGGTAATACAAATGGCATGGTATCTGGTGGGGAGGAAAGTTACTGAATGGGCTAAAATGACGCCAGAACAATTGGCATGTAAAGGAGTTCAGGTACAAAGGCTAAATTGGGTCACCCAGGCTAGACCCACAGTGCACCTCCGCGAAGACAGGCTAACGCCACCCGGGGAAGGGCCATTCTGACTATATCTCCTAACCCCGCAGGAAGAATTAAAGTTACAATCAGTGCCAGACTCCTTATGGTCCCACGGGCAACATGACATTGGGCTAATAAAAACAGCAGGACAGGTTAAAATAACTCCAAAATCCGATTTTAGACCTCACAAGCATCAGTATCCGTTAAGTAAAAAGGCAGAAGAAGGCATTCTACCAGTGATCACAGCTCTACTACGAGCTGGGGTTTTAATTCCATGCACAGATTTACCGTGTAACACACCCTTGTTCCCAGTAAGGAAACCGGACGGGACCTGAAGAATGGTACAGGATCTGCAGGCTGTGAATGCTGCTGTAGTGCCAAGGGCTCCTATGGTCCCAGATCCATCTGTTTTGTTAAATGATATCCTTCCCACAGATAAGTATTTTTCTGTCATTGATATTAGTAACGCATTCTTTTCCATTCCTCTACAGGAAGATAGTAGGTTCTGGTTCGCTTTTACGTTTATGAGCAAGCGGTACACATATACACGACTGCCGCAGGGATATTGTGAAAGTCCTACAATCTTTTCGCAAGAAATGTCGACAAACCTGGCACAGTTTCAACCAGAGCATGGCTGTCATCTACTACTGTACGTGGACGACATCTTACTGGCTGCACCCACAGAGGCTGTCTGTGAGTCCGAAACTATTCAGTTATTGCATTTCTTGGCAAAAGAGGGACATAAGGTAAACAAATCTAAATTACAATTTTGTAAAACTGAAGTACGGTATCTAGGCTATACCATTTCAAATGCTGGTAGACAGCTAGATAGCTGTAGAAATTACGCTATTTTACAGGCACCAATGCCCAGTACGAAAAAAGAAATTATGTCATTTTTAGGAATAACAAATTTTTGTCGTAGTTGGACTCCCAACTATGCAGAGGAAGTAAGTTCACTTTCGGAACTTATCTTCGCACTTCCCATGGCAGCACATGATGTGCTGGAATGGACAGATAAGGCAATACAGGCATTTACTAGGGTAAAACAATTGATAGCAGGATCTGCAACACTTAGCTTCCCTGACTATACAAAACCCTTTATTCAGACAGTAGATTGTAAGCAGGGCTTTATGACATTGGTTCTATTGCAAACTTATGGGGATAAGTTGAGACCATTAGCTTTTTATTCCAGTAAACTGGACACAGTGGCATGATCGTTGCCACACTGTGTACAAGCAGTAGTCGCAGCTGCACTGGCCGTGCAGGCGTCTACAACCCTAGTTTTGTTTCATGACCTTACCTTATGAGTACTGCACTCTGTCGCGGTAATACTTCTACAGGATAAAGTTACCTTTCTCTCTCCTAGCAGACATTTGTCCTGCATGACAACGTTACTATCACAACCACACATGACCATTGAGCGATGCACCACTCTTAATCCAGCCACGCTGTTACCTACAGCTGACGATGGTGCCCCTCACGTGTGTTTAGATTTAATACACTCTAATGTCTTACCCAGACCAGACCTTAAGGACCAACCTTTGGCAAATTCAGATTGGACCCTGTTTGTAGATGGGTCAGCACATAAGAATGAGGCAGGTATTACACAAGTGGGTTATGCAGTCACAACTGAGACTGAGGTACTAGAGGCAAAACCCCTCTCCAGGAACCTGTCCGCACAAGCGGCTGAACTGATTGCTTTGTCCAGAGCATGCACCCTTTCCAAGGATAAGGCAGTGACTATCTACACAGATAGTCAGTATGCTTTTTCCACGGTCCATGTCTTTGCACAGCAATGGAAAAATAGGGGAATGGTTACGGCCTCAGGAAAGGAAATAACCCACAAGGATTTAATCCTTAGCCTCTTACAAGCTGTCCAACTGCCATGGGGACTGGCCATCTGTAAGTGCGCAGTGCACACGAATGCCAAGGATCCGGTATCACGTGGAAATGCACTGGCTGACAAAACTGCTAAAAGTGTAGCCTTAACCTCTACCTTTGCACTCGGGACCACACAGAAGGAACTTCACCCTACAGATAAATTTGATCTACAAACTTTACAGGCAATGCAGGAACTTAGTACAGTTCAGGAAAAACAGCGATGGGTTAAATATGGGGCTATTCAAAAGCAGGGAGTTTTTGTAGGTCCAAATGACAAGTATGTCTTGCCAACAAACCTTTTTAGGTATGCCTCATTAGTGACGCATGGCCCATCTCATCTGGGCCCTGCTGCTATGGTTCAGATAATCCAGCAAAATTTCTGGACCAAGGGCTTTATAGCGTATGCTAAACGATTTTGTTTATCGTGCCTGCTTTGTGCACGATACCATGGTGGTGGGGTGCGGATCACCCCAGCAGCTTTCCCGCTGCCTCCGTATCCATTTCACACAATCTGTATGGATTTTATTGAACTAACTCCTGTTCAACAGAAGCGATTTGTGTTAGTCATTATTGATGCTTTTACAAAATGGGTAGAAGCTTTTCCGGTAGCACACCCAGATGTACTGTCGGTAGCCAAGGCCCTTACAAATAACATTATCCCTCATTTTGGGCTACCTACACGCATCTATTCTGATAATGGTACACATTTCGTAAACCAAGTTATTCAAAAGCTGGCTGCCGTTTTTCAAATTGAGTTAAAACACCATTGTGCCTACCACTCACAGTCAGCAGGGTTGGTTGAACGCCATAATGGCATTCTCAAAGGCAAGTTACGTAAACTCATGGCCGAGACACATCGGTCTTGGATAAACTGTTTACCTCTGGCACTCCTGTCCATGTGTACCACTCCCACCTCAAAAGGGGTCACACCATTTGAACTATTATACGGGAGACCTTATTACGTCCCGCAGTGGCAAAATCTTTTGCCTGCAGAACGTGAGGGGGGTGAAGAGATAGCAGATTACATGAGGAAATTGCTGACCAGAACTAACACTTCTCTAACGAATGATTGCTTTTCAGATCAGAAGAACAACAGGATCCTGGAAGTGAAGCCTGGGGAGTGGGTGTGGATTAAAATTGTCAAGAGGAAAACGTGGGCCTCACTGAAGTGGGAAGGTCCATACCAGGTTTTGATTTCAACACCCACAGCAGTTCGAATAAAGGAAAGAAGTTTGTGGATCCATCTGACACATTGCAAAGTAGTGAAACAGTTTGAACTGCACAAAGATTTGGGTTCCCCTGAGGAACACTGATTAGTAGTAATCTTGTTTTGTATAAATATCTGACTATTGTAGCAATGCAAAAAAATACCGGAAGGGAGCAGCCTTTCCCACCAAAGCATTCCAAAATAATTTTGTTGTTAATAAGTGTGATTGTTACTTTTCTGTTTTGGCCAGTTTTATTTTCAAACAAGACTAGCCAAGTAAAGAGAGATGAAAATACGGCCTGGCATCCACCTTTTAATACATACCAAGCTACTAAGTATGCATATGCTCTATCTTTTAATGTTTCAAATTGTTGGATATGTACGGCTATTCCTACTGTACATGGTGGTCTAATGTTAGGTACAGTCCCTTTGGGGGCAAATGATACATGGACTAATTTACTATTTGAAACTTCAGAGGTAGCCTTACAGGACAAAATAGCATTACCCCTCATGGGTCGCCAGAATGGAACTGTATGCTTCCAAAGAGGGGGCAAGATTAAGGTTGGATGGAGTCAGTGTAATGTAAACATAATTCATAATTGTACAATAGATGGACACTGTGCAACAAGTTTCAAGCCCATAAAAGTGCTTATTAATAGTACAGGGCTTATTAATGACACAAGTTTCTTTGAAAAAATGTTATCTGTGTATGATCTGTTGTTTAAAGGGCTGCAAGATAAAGGAAATCATTCTGTTCCAGTCAATATTACACTTAAAGTAAATGATTGTTATTTTATCTGTGGTAGAAAAGCATACAAATGGTTACCAAGGAATTGGTCAGGCAGTTGTTTTTTGGGTTATTTAGCACCAGCTATAAGACATACATTTTCTCTTCCCCAAGGTAAAATATGAAATGTACATGCTGTTAATAAACCTGTTAATCCTGTAGGTAATGCTGATGCATCCTGGATCTATCACCACGATTTGGCCCATAGTAGCAGCAAGGGACTGTCACACATGGACTCGGGCAATGATGTTATTTCCTGGGCTGGTATTCTTCCAGCGTATGGGACAGTAAAATCCATTTGGGAGCTCAGAAAACTATCAAAACTGTTAGAAACTCTGAGCAATGCAACTTTTTCTGCGCTAGAATTGGTGACGGATGAGTTAACTGCAATGAGGACTGTGGTGTTGCAGAATCGTATGGCGCTCGATTTCACCCTAGCGGCGAAAGGAGGTACTTGTGCTCTTATCCAGGAGGAGTGTTGTTCTTTTATACCGGACAACGAACATGACATAGACAGTCATTTAGAGATCCTACAACAGGTTTCTGAACTTACGAAACCAGGACAGAACCCATTGACTGACTTTTTCCAAAATTGGTTTGGAAATTGGGGAACAGTACTTATGAATGTCTTAATTGCTATATGTGTTGGTGCTATTATATTCCTACTGTTGGGTTGTTGCTGCATTCCTTGCATCCAAATGATAATATCAAATGTATTGTCTGCTAATGCAACTAAAGCTTATTATTCTGAATATACAGAACATGAGTCATGTGAAAAACTGTATGAATAAAAATATATTACAGATGATACAAAGTGTTGTTAGGGGGAAATGTAGTAAGAACCTTTGTGTTCAACATCTTTGTATCATGCACAGTAAGGGTTAAAATGTGAAACTGCATTGCGTGCAAAGAAAATAAGCTAAAATAGGTTGTTTTTCTTGTAAAGAATTTGCTAACCAAAGAGGAATGCACAGATGCTACCTTGGTCCAGGCACAAGCTTATCTTATGACTGACCTCTGACCATCTACCAGGCACAAGCTTATCTTGTGACTGACCTCTGACTATCTAAGGCTCCAGTAGGTGAATTTATAGCCTTGACTGAAATTCCTTGTCTAGTAACCAGCTGCTGTGTACATGAGGAAGAGGGTATAAAAACCCATGTAAAGTGTACAGAAATTAGACTGCTGACATACCATGTACATTGTAGCATGTCTCCATGCATGTAAAATAAACTCTTTTTGGCTTACTTTTAGCTGCGTGATTCTTCCAGTATATGTTAAGAGTATTAAAATCTTTTGACAGCAATATATGGAGAATTTCTTACAGAGGTTTGTTAAAAAGAAAGACTGTGGCCCATGGAACTCTTACATGGTGCAGAGATTAAAAAGAGAATTACTGTACAGTTTCAAATAGAGGAGGCTAAGGAAGCATTGAAAGACTGTTTGAAAACGGTATTCAAAGAAGTGTTGGACATTATGAAAATGTATGATGGTAGTGGCTTATGGACTGTGGGGTGGGATTGTAGGGTTATTCTGAAGATGTAAAAAAATAATATTGTTCATATTCCAAGTATAATAACTGTTGAAGGAAATATAGGTTATGTAAGATATAAGGGACAGCCAAAAAGTTGTTTTTCTTTTTTCGTTTTTTTTTCTTTTTGTGAAAAGAGTGATCCTATAATAAGCAATTGTGATAAAAGAAGATGTTTTGTTTGTGGAAAAGTGGGATATGAAGCAAAGAAATATTAATTGATATGTAAAAATGTGGGAAAATGGGGCATGACTCAGTTAACTGTGATGAACACTTTCATGTTCAGCAAAAAGAGCAGATGCAAGAATATGTACATGATGTAGCAAAAAATGTTGAGCATGAATATGAAAAACAAAATGTCATACAAGAAGAAAATAAAAACACAAAGTATAAAGAAAATGAAAATAATGAAGGTGAGGAATTAGTATTGGAAACAAGTGAAGAGGAAGATAACTGGAAAATAGTAAGAGCTAAAAGAAATTCAATAGTGATGAGTGAAATATAGGAAAAGAAAATGTAAAAGTGTGATTATGAAAGAAAATAAAAGGAAAGATAAGGGGTAAGATGAAAATATAATACATCTGGAAGAACTGGAGAGTGCTATCAATAAACATTAATAGTATAAAAAACTATTAAAAGAAGGTTAGATGTATTGGAATGGTGTATGCTACTCGACATGCATGTAATTATCCTAGAGGATACAAGAATCTTAACGGAAGATGAAAGGAAGCAGATGAAAAACTTATGGGCTGGGAACATTGTATGGAACATGGGAAAAGATACATGTTCAGGAACTGCTGTATTATGTAATGAAACAGTTGAGTTTTTAGATTATACTTTAGCAGAGTAAGGTAGAATAACAATGTTAAATATGAGATACATGAAGGATGTATATAGAATTATTGTAATATATGCAAAAATCTTAAATTATGTAGGAGTAAATATGGAAATAATAATGGTAGGAGATATCAATTGTGATTTGAGTAAAAAAAAGAAATAAGGATTGATGTTAAAACAGTTTATGAAATAATGAAAAGCGGAAAGTTTTATATATATATATATATATATATATATATATATATATATATATATATATAATAATATACACTGGACATATAAAAGAAACGAGATTAAGACTGAAATTTATTATTTTTTTTATATCTTAAAATTGTAAAAAAAGGAACAAAGGAAATAGGTTTCTCAGACCATTTGGCTGTATACGTAAAAGTAAAGGAAGAATACACAAGGACAGGTAAAGGTATTAAAAGACTGAATAAAAAAGATTTAAATGAAGAAGAAAGAAAATAAATTGATTGATTATGGAAAGATTGTGTAGAAATGAGCATATTTTACAAAAATTGGATTGATTTGTGGTTAAGTTTTAAAGGGAAGTATAAAAAAGTGTTTTCTAGAATGTCAAGCAATGAAAAGAGAAAAAGAAAAGTGAAAATATAGGTTGTTAAAGTCAAACAGTATTAAGAGAAATATTAAGAGATAATAAAACCTTTTATGGAAAGGAGAAGGAAATCTTTGAAATGAATCAAGAGAAGATTAAGAAAATGTTATATAAGCAAAGGTACTTTTTACAAGGGAAAAAAGAAGTAGCTCCATATCTGAGTAAAATGGTTAGAGAAAATGAGATGGTAATAGAATTAGAAACCAATGAAGGAGAAAAAGTGAATACACAAAAAATATTTGCGGTAAATGAGCAGTATATAAGAAAATACATTAAAAAAGACAAAGATGGAAGAGAGGCAAAGATGGGAGGTAAATAAAGAAGAGAATGAGATTATGGAAAAAATATAAATAGGAGAGCTTGATAAAATCTTAAAAGACTTGGATATGGAGAAGACTACTGGATTAGATGGAATTGAGCATCATATGTACTACAATATGAAAAACTGGCAAAAAGTATATTTTGCAGCGGTACTGAATGAATGGTTAGAAAAGGGATAAATGAAAAAGAGATATGTATGGGGGTTATGAAATTTATATGGAAGAAGGGGAAGAAGTAGGACATTAGGAACTGGAGACCAATAGTATTAAACAATGCAGATTATAACATATGTATGAGAATAATAGGAAAAAGATTAGGAAAAGGTGTGGATATATTGATAGAACCTATGTTTTTGGGGAAAAAGGGAAAGGAAGTCAGGATTTATTATAGGTGTTAATACAGGTAATAGATAATATTATAAATAAAAAAGTAGAAATTAAATTATTGGTTAGAGATGTTAAAGCATTTGATAGAACACAATATGAAGAACTATGAGACAAGTTCAAGTCTCCAAATATGTAATTTCCAACTGCAACCTACGGTGTTCAAATAACTAATTCTGTAGCAAAGTAAGAAACTTATTAAAAGAGAAAACTGAACCAGTAGAATCCCAATGAAATCCCCATGAATCAAAAGTAAAGTTATTCAGCCACTGCTTAAGATCAATATGGACTGTCCCACAGGGGTTACATATGTTTAGGTTCCCCAGTGGTGTATTCCATGGCTCAACTTTATATATGGAACTTGTTAGAATGTTTAAACAAAATGGGCTTGATTTGTTGTGAATTGTCCATGAAAACAACCAAAGATGTCTGACATTTTAGTGCAATTTGACGGACTTGATATTAGGCTTTAAATACTAGGCTCAAATCTGATCCTTTGTTTGAGCAACATGTTGCAGCTTATAATAAGGCTTTTCAAGTTGTGGATAGAACTGTGCTGAACTGACACATCCCTTTGTGTCATGCAGGTCATATAAAGCAAGAATAATAATTGATGTTCTGTCTGAGTTGTTACCTGTTTTTACTCCTTGCACTGTTACAGGGTAAAAAGGCTACAGCTGCATTCAGTGAATGTTTCTAATAGGACAGTATAGCAGGAAGGTTCGGCACCACTCAAGCCTCACTGTGAGTGGCTTTGCTTCTCTCCCCATCATACACTCCATTTTCACTTACCGTCATAGTATTTAATTCATTTTTACCTCGTCACTACCCCTCACTACTTATCTCAATTACCTCACTTAATTTCAACAAATGGAAGTCAGATACACACCCATAAGATCATACTGGCACACTATCCCTCGTTCATTTACATTACTCCACCCCATCAGTACTAAGCCAACATCACACTCCTTCTTCTGCATTCAGTTTCTATAACCCCAAAGATACATTCCTTCCCTTAGCTACTAACTTCATTTAACTACACTCAAAGTCCCCCTAAATATCCACCTTTGCACTTAATCTAATTATCATAACACACAGCATACTCTATCCCTTGTCTGCTACCTCAGTTGTTACTCTCTTGCTTCTTTTCACAGCACCTTTTAATACCACCACTCCTCTGCTTCTACATTAACTTATATAAACTGTCTACATATAAAGCAACAACTCTGTCACTGCAGCATAGTACTACCACACAAAGAACACACATAAGGCACTTAACTGCACAACTTTACATCTACACCCTCTACATAGAAACTCATAGTCAGACATGCACTGATTACCAAGTTTCTCAGGCAGCAACTCTAATGGCAGCTAAACTCTGCTTACACCCTTTATCATTTATTCAAAAAAACTGAGGAAGCAACATTCTAGTCACAACTGAGTACAGCTTCCTAGGTAAAAACTTATGTGGTAGCTAAACACTCTACTACTCCATATCACAAATGCAAAAGCAATAATGTGATATTCTGATGACAACAGGGTATTGTTCTCTACTCCACTTATCCTAAACATTGAGGAGGGAGCATTATGTTGGCAGCAGGGTACCACCCACTATAGCATTTACAATATACCCAATTACCCTCAATTTAATTAGATAGTGACTCTGGTGGTAGCTGAGTCTCACTATTACTTCGTATCACTAATAGCATAAAGAGGTGATGACATCACTCTGGTGGCAACACAGTACTGTCCCTTACAGCATCTAATTTGAAAACATAACTTTGACTGTCACCAAGAACCAGTCATGCAACATACCACTTGATTTCAAATTCTAGCCCCTACTACCCCATACCAGTCATCAAAAACTTACTGCAACCTTTACTTATATTAAATACTAACTCTGGTGGCAGCTGAGTTCTGCTTTCCCTTTGTACAACCTTATTTGAAATTCTGGTGCTGAGTTTATCTATTACTTTACATTGCTATTTCCTATAAGACTATAAGAGAACTGCATTCTATAGGCAATCTTCATCCATCAGGTAGCAGCTCTGGTGGTAGCTAACCAGCAGTTTCCAACATGCTGTTAGAGGTCAGAACATTATAAGAAGTGCTTACCACTTTATTTAACAACCTCAAACAACAAAATCTCTCCTAACATCAACCTCCAACAATATATACCTCTGGAGGCAATGAACAATTGCTCCCAGTTAGCAACACAGTACCATTCTCCCTACGCCTACAAAAAGGTTATCTACTCACCATAATGTTCCATCTGTGTTGTCCATTTTCATTCTTCCTCAACCTTTGGGTTCAGATCTGACCCTTGAATCCAATGCAGCCACTTTTTTTTCCCATCTCGTGGAACACTGAAACTCTCAAGCTCCTCCCTTACCCATAATGCCCTGGTCCCCTAACATACCTCACATCTTGTTTGCCAACTCTTAAGCCTGTACCCATAATGAATACATGAATCAACAGCATCTGGAACTCACATAAAGGAACTTCAGCATCTTTCAATCCCCCGTAGAACTCAATATGGAGGATGTTTGGAGGAATGGAAGTTGAGGAGGAATGAAAATGAACAACACAGATGGAACTTTATGGTCAGTACATAACTTTTTTTATCTGATGTTGTCATTTTCTTTAATTCTTCAACTGTTGGGACAGAGTCCCCAGCTACCTATATCTTGGGAGGACTCTAAGGAAGGATATTCCTGAGCACTGCTGAGCCAAAGGCTGCTCTTCCCCTAAAGACCAGATCAAGTTTGTAATAAGTAATAAAGGTATGAGGATTTGCCCAAGTTGTGGCTGCATAAATATCACCCAATGCAAATCTAGATAAAAAAATCTGATGAGGTTGCCATAGGCCTGGTGGAATGAACTTTTGGTGGTTTTGGTAAAGAGAAAACCATTTTTCTTAAACTAAGGTAAAGCAATCAGTTAGCCATTTACGCAAAGTCACTTTAGAGACTGATTTACCAAATTTCAATTCTGAAAAAGAAACAAATGTTCTCATTTCCTACATAGATAAAAATGTAATGTCTGTCAACACCACAAATGTGTAGCATATACTCTCCTTTATTTGAGAAATTTGGAAAGAAAACTGAAGGTTGATAACCTGATTAATGTTGGAGTCTGACACCATCCTCTGAAGAAAAGAGGAGCTGGTTCATAAGGATACCCTATCCTTATGAAAAATAAAATAAGGAAGCTTGGAAGACAAGGCCTGCTGTAGCTCTGAAACTCTTCTAGCAGAGGTAATGGCCACTAAAAAGACAGTTTTCCAAGTCAAAAATTTTAGTTCATTCTTAGTTGATGGTTCAAATGGAGATGGTGTAAAAGATTGTAAAATAATATTTAAATCACACAGAGAAGTGTGATATTTTAATGGGGCTCTAAGAAGAAAAGTTTCCCTTAGAAAAGCTTACAACATTTGAAAGAATCCAAAGATGAATTATTTACTCCTGTATGAAAACTGGAAATGGCAGCTAATTGTACTTTAACAGGACAAGAGCTAGCATTGAAAATTGCAGCTAAAAATTCAAGATTTTTTTTTGGCGCTGAAAACGATGAATATATTTTTGCTGCACCCAGAAAACAAATCTTTTCCATTTATTTCTGTAAAATTTTCTAGTAGAAACTTTGTGGGAAGATAAAAGAATGTGACGGACAAGGGAGGACAGCCTGGGCTGTCTAGCAATCAACAGAAGTGCAAAAACCATGCAGTCAACTTTAGGCCTGGAATGTCTGGATGTGTCATGACTGCCAGACAGCAGACAGAATGTCTGGAACTGGATCTAGAATGCATGGTGGGTGAAGTAGATGAGGCCAAATAATGGGAAACCAAATCTGATGAGGCCAAAAAGGCTCCATAAGGATAACTGTAATCTTCAATCAAGATGCTTTCTGAAGAAATTTGGGGATTAGAGCTAATGGAGGTAGGCATAAAGAGACCAGGGGGCCATTCATGAAGTAGAATATACCTTGGTGACTACCCCAGAGGGGGGAATCAGGGTAAAGAACCTGCTGCACTTGTTGTTGACAACAGAAGCAACGAGACTGCAGAATACTTGTCCCCATTGATGGAAAATCCTTTCTGCAACCTTCATATTGAGGGATCTCTCATGAGGCATTAGAATGGGCCTACTTACCTTGTCTGCAATTACTTTGGATTTCACCAGAATGTGCATTGCTATCAGAAACCATTTGGATCAGATCGCCCATTGCCACACTCTCATAGCTTCTCAAGACAGGTTGCAAGATTTGGCTCATCTGCTGGGTGAGAAAGAAGGTTTGGAACTGGGCCTAAAATCCGTGGTGAGTGAAGATGAGGCCAAAGAAAGAGAAATCAAATCTGATGAAGCTAAAAAGGGCCAATAATGATAACTGTGATCTTCAGTCAAGATGCTTTTTGAAAAAATGTGGGGATTAGAGGTAAAGGGGGTAGGCGTAAAGAGACCAGGGGGCCATTCACAAAGTAGAGCATCCCTCTGTGACTCCCCTGGGAGGGGTGATTAAGGTAAAGAATCTGCTGCACTTGTGGTTGAGGAGAAATGCAAAGAGATCACAGCAAGATTGTCCCCATCGGTGGAAAATCCTTTCTGTAATGTTTATATTGAGGGACCTGTCATGAGGAATTATAATGGACCTACTTAGCTTGTCTGCAATTATGTTGGATTTCCTCTGAATGTGCTTTGCTATTAGACATCAGCTAGATCAGCTCACCCACTGTCACACTCTCATAGCTTCTCAACGCAGGTGGTAAGAATTGGTCCCTACTTATTTGTTGATATACCAGACCACTGACATATTTTCTGCCTGAATGGCAATAGTCCAGGAGGGAAGAGCCTCTTGGAAGGTCTGCAATGCTAGGAGGACAGATCTCATGTACAGAACATTGATATGTGCATTGTTCTCTTCAGGGGACCATGTGCCTTGGACTGTCTTGGCCAAGAAATGCCACCCCTCCACTTTATCTGGGAAGTGTCCATGGTCAATATGGCCTTGGAATGCGGGAGAGCATAGGGATGACCTTCTATTACCTGACTGGAATATATCCACCATAGCAGGTAATTCTTGTAATCCCATGTTATCTTAATCTGACTGAATAAAGGTTGGTGAAGAATGGACCATTGAGTCGCTAAGGTCCACTGAAAGATGCTCATGTAGTACCTTGCTACTAGTACCAAATCAATTGCAGCAGACATTGACCACAGTGCTTGTAGGGTCAGTCAAGCTGAAAGAAAAGAACTTTGAATGATCTTTTTGACCTAGAGTCAAATGGTTTGAATCCTTGATAGAGGGAGAGAGGCTGCTGCATAGATACTGTATTGAACAAGGCTCAAATGACCTCCATCTGAGTTGGTTCAAGTTGATATTTCTTGTGAATGATGGTAATTTTCAGGTGAGAGCATAACAGGAGTACATAGTCTTGTGCTTTAATCAGCTGATGCATGGAAAAGTGGATATGAGCCAGTCGTCCAACTATGTAAATGCACAGAATCCCTGTAGTTTCAAGTGAGCTGCTACTACTGCCATACACATGGTGAACACCCTGGAAGCTGTGGTAAGACCAAAGGGCAGAGCTCTGAATTGGCAATGACTGTCTCTCAGCCAGGACAGTAGATAACTCCTGGATCATCTGATTATTTTGATATGATAGTACACATCCTGAAGATCTACTGAGCACACCCAGTCATCCTTGTGCAGAAAAGGTATAATGGACTGAACTGTGACTATCCAGGACTTTGTGTACTGGCCTGACTTGTTAAGCTTGCTGAGATCCAAAATTGGTCTCTAGTCCTCTGCTTTCTTTGGCATGAAAAAGAACCTAGCAAGTTCTAAACTCTCTCTGTGGTCTGGAGAGACTTCTTAGACGAGTCCTTTTTAGCAGCTTGTTTATTTCTAATGCTACTGCTTCCCTCTGATATGGGGGGGGGGTGGTATTGTCCGGTGTTCACCGAATCCTTCTGGAGGGACTGTGCCCCCCACACCCCCCACTAATTATATATACCAACTCCAAGGTCACACTAAATTGGGGAAAGGGCAGGTTCTGTTAAAGCTAGGTTACCAGTAAGCTAGTAGTAGATCACAGTTCCTTTATGTTGGCCAACTATGGCCATTCTATGTCTTTATTTTCGAAGACATGCCTGGTCATTAAAAGTGCTGTTTTTTGAGTAACATTTGATGTACAGCTATTCAATTTAATATTTTTTCAATGGACGAACATAGACCTGGTTTTCTCATATCTATTTTTTGAAGTGTTGGTAATGGGTGATCCCATGTGATATAAAATTACATCATTTTCTGTAATGCTTTGTGGCTCCTGTTTCCAATGCATCTCAGATGTTTCAATATTATAATATTTACAGAATCCCTAATGCAACAGTCTTGCCACATTATTATGCCTTTCAGTATACAGGCCATTAGTGTATTGCACCCATCAACAATATGTCTGACTGTTTCCAATTCTGTTTTACAAATCTGCATTTGTCTGTTTCTCCGACATTTTCAATGGACTTTGTAAACCAACATGTATGTAGTCCACTATCCTGGGATGCCAATAGTAACTTTTCATCTTTTGGTTTAAATTCACCTCATTGAAAACCTACACCTTCCTGCGTTAGATTCTGATCGACTTGAGGTTGTTCCAGGAGTTTTCTATAATTGCAACTATGTTTATGCATTTTGCACACTTATTGCCTTCTCATCTGATCCTTCATGTTATATTCTTTCTTTGCTTTTTGACACATTCAGTTGCTGCCTGATTTTATCTATTTCTGGTTTGGTTTCCATTCCCACTTGACACTGATATGGTTCTGTTAAACTAAGCAGGGAAGTCATCTTAGACTTTTTCTCTTTATGTTTTAAAACTTTCACCATATTTGGAGCTTGTGAGGTCAGCAGATATGTCTGCAGTCCTACAACTGCAATCTATACATGTATTCAATTTCAGGGAGGCCCATACCTCCTTCAGAACTGGGAATATATAATCTTGGTATAAGCTGACTTTTATAAATCATTTGATAAGCATAAAACATTTTTGCTATTTTCCTGTCCAACTCATCCAATACCTTTTGGAGATAGTCAGTCACCCCAAAACTGTAAGTTAGAACAGGAAGAGCAAATTGATTTATAGCTTGGACTTTGTTCATAGATGTCAGGGCTGTTTTCAGTATTAACTTTAGTCTTCTAAACACTATACACTACAAATATGTTTACTAACAATATAGTTGCAATTTAAACTATCTGTCTTCGTATCCAATCTCACTTGCTTTCTATATTTCTGTGGCTGAATAAACAGTTTTGATTAAACAGTATTCTTACTTCAGAATTACTAAAGATTTAACACACTGGGTTTATTTTATTGTATCGTATACTTCTATAATATGTATTTGTCTTGTACATCTAATTCAATTTGTATTATATAAAAACTTTCTTGACTTTCAAAGTTAAGCTGATGTTATGTAAGAAAATTTCTGTGATTGCATGGAGCTTTTCTCCCTGGGCCTCCACTGAAAATGGGTCTTTGGGCCCAGTGGACTTTCCCATCAACAAATGTCAATAAATAAATAATAATAAATAAATATTCCTTACTAAGTTTTATTTACATTTGATCATGTTTTATTGTTGATCCTTCATCAATTCCTAAATATTTATATACTCCCTCCTGCTCAAGTTCTTTTATATCACATTCCTGTCCCACGCTGATATTTTCTTGGTGCCACAGCTTTCCAGTTTTAAAGGCTGATTTTGCACATTTATCAAGACCAAATAACATTCTTATATTATCTAAAGAAGTCATGATCTCTTGCAGTTGTGCTTTCAGTTCCTCAACTGATTAACCATTCAGTTTTAAATCATTTACAAAAAGAAGATAAGTCTTTACACTTTGTTGTTTTCTGAAAGACAAATTGTAGCCATGACCTAATTTGTTAAGCAGACAGCTTAATGGGTTAATGGCAAGACAAAAGAGCAGTGGTGACAAAGATTGACCCTGGAATATCCCCCTTTAAATTTTTATCCTTGGGATAATAATTGTTCCTTTATCATGGCTTAAATGCAAAGTGGTTTGCCACTGTTTCATGGTGCCTATAACATAATCAGTCAGAGAAGGATGGATCTTACATATTTGTAAGCACTCTTTTATCCATAAATGTGGGATGCTGTCAAATGTTTTTTTTTTTTTGTAATCTATCTACTCCATACTTAGATTCTTCCACCTTTTTACAATTCTCCATTATGACTTTATTTAATAACAAAAGATAATTTCTTCCATACAACCTTCTTTTATTACCCTTTTATTCTATTGCCATGATTGAATTTTCTTCTAAATGATTATAAACTCTGTTGGAATCAGTTCCAGTGCATAGTCCATACATTGTCGGAAGGCAAGTTATTAGTCTATGATTTCTAGTATATTCTAGGATATCTTGCAGGTTCGCTCTTCAGAAGGGGTGTCATTTTTCCTGTTGTTAACCAGGTTGGTGTCTGTTCAGGGTGTGCATATAACTAGTTCTTACTCACGGCTAAATCTACACGTACAGATGTTAATACTTTTAGCCAGAAGTTAGGTATTGCATATGGGTCTGGGGTTTTCTATTTAGGATTTTTTTAATTTTGTTTCAGTTTCTTTGGCTGCTACTTCATCACATTTCATATCTTGTACATTTAGGTTCATAGGTTCATAGGTTTATACTAGGCTATCTGCCCTAAGGCATTTATAAGCCTAGCACAAAGTTTTGTGGCTTACACCACCCCTTATGTTAAAAAATACTGTGCCCATTAGTTTGTTGTGCCTCTGTCCAGCAGTGACACAGAGATGATTCCCGGGGTAAACCTACGATCTCCCATCCACCGGTCAAGATTTCTCTTGAACAGAGCCAGCGAGGTGCTCTGCCTCACATGGACCGGGATTTTATTCCACAGCACAGGGAGTCTCTGGGTGACAAATCTATCCCTCCAGCATGTCCTATTTATATCTGTGCTAAGGTTTAAGTTGCTTGCTCTAGTGGATCTGGTAGATTTGGATTTTTTGAGGTGGAGCATGTCCATTAATTCCAGGTTGGAAATGGCCTTGTATGTCAGGCACAGGTCACCTCTGAGCAGGCGGTATGTGACTGAATAGAGCTGGAGTTTCTTCAGTCTGGCAGCATATGACAGATTTTGGAGTCCCTTTATCCTTTTGGTGAGGAACTTTTGGGGTCTCTCCAATTGCTGCAGGTGTCGGGTGAGATACATCCCGAATGGGGCATTGTACTCGATCATTGGTCTGATAAGTGAAGAGTACAGGGGAACAATGACCTCACTTGATCTGGATGTGAATCCCTTCATGATCAGGTGGGCAATGTAGAGGGTCTTTCTAACCACTTTAGCAATGTGAGTGTCAAAAGAAAGGCCACTATCAACCTGGGTCCCCAGGTCCCTGATAACCTCTTCTGTGCTTAATGGATTGCCACCTATATGGTAGCTTGGGGTTACCTTGTTTTTCCCGAAGGGTATGACTATACATTTTTTGGCATTTAACGTCAGGCCATGGCTCTGGCACCAGCTATCAGTTTCCATGAGACCCCTCTGAAGGATATCTGTGTCCGATGTACTTTCCACTATGGCGCCCAGTTTGCAGTCATCTGCAAACTTTGTCAGCCATAGTCCTCCTATGTTTGCCTGTACTTCTGAGAAGTGGATGCTGAACAACAGGGGGCCCAGGACTGAGCCCTGTGGGACACCACTTGTGACCGGCTTGGAGTCTGACATGGCGCCAGCAACTCTAACCCTGTGGGTTCTGTCCTTTAGCCAGTTTGCAACCCATCTTGTGACATATGGGTTTACATTTAAGCTGGTAAGTTTCTCTATAATACCCGAGTGGGGTATTGTGTCGAAAGCTTTTGCAAGGTCAAGGTAGGCTGTATGGACTGCCTTTCCCTCATCAATGGCCTTGGTGACTGTTTCGAAGAAGTCGACCAAGTTCAAAAGGCATGATCTGCCCTTGACAAAGCCAAACTGGGTCGGGTCCAATGTCTGCAAGTCCCCTATGTCTTTGTTTATGAGTTCCATTATGATCCTCTCCATAGCTTTGCAGACCAGGCTTGTTAAGCTTATGGGGCGGTAATTACCAGGGTCCGTAGAGGCACCGCCTTTGTGGAGTGGGACCACCGTTGCCGTACGCCACTCCTTGGGCACGTATCCTGTGGTAAGGCTAAGATTAAACAGCTTCCTTATATGCGGGTTTAGTTCCTCATTGAGTTCGTGTAGCACACTGCCGGGGACACCATCCGGTCCCATTGATGCTGTGTTTTTAGCTTTAGAGAGAGCAGCTTTCACCTGCGCATTTGAGATGTCTGGGAGGCTACACTCCGCTGGGATAGTTATCTCTCCTTTTGGGGGGGAGAGGGGGGTGAAGTTTGCACTGAACCTATCTGCCAGTATGTTGGCAATGTCTGTGGGTTCAGATTTAAATTTAAACTTATTATTTTTTTACTTCTTCTATCCATTCAGCATATGTGTTATGTCCAAAAAGTTTTATAGAGAATTGGAAAATAAGGCAAAAGGAATAGAATCACCTGATAACATCCTCAACTGCATCATACATAGGCTCAAACAAGAATTAGCAATGCCATTGGGTACGCTTTTCAATCATAGTCATAGGACTGGCTTGGTCCCAAGTGAATGGAAAAAAGCCACTATTATTCCCCTTACACAAAGGTGGTGCTTTCACTGACTCTGTGGACTATAGGCCTATTAGCCTGACTAGCCTTATCAGCAAGGCCATGGAGAGATTCATCATGGACCTTATCAGTAAAGATACTGGTAATCTCCAAATACTTGACCCTACTCAATTTGGATTTTTCAAAGGGAGATCATGCCTGTTAAACCTGGTGGACTTCTTTGAGACAGTGCTCTTGCTGAGGGGAAATCTGTGCATACAGCCTACCTACATTTATCCAAGGCTTTTAACACTATCCCCCACTCAGGCCTAATTGACAAACTCACCCAGCTAGGTATCAATCTGTATATCATTAGATGGGTCGCTAACTGGCTCACTGATAGAACCCATATAATCAAAATAGGGCAATCCACCTCCAACAGCAAACCTGTAACCAATGGTGTTCCACAGGGTTCAGTCCTGAGACCTCTACTGTTTGGAATCTATTTCTCCCAAGTGCAAGCTAAAACCAGAGGTCTGTGGCTGACAAAGTTTTCTGATGACTGCAAACTGGGAGCAGTCATAGCATCTGCAAATGATGTCAACATCCTATAAGAGGGTCTTACACAAACAAATGACTGGTGCCAAAGTCATGGCCTTAAACACAATGCAGAAAAAATGTATTATCATCCCTTTTGGTAACAACTATGTTCCTGCTAACTACCACATCAATAACAACATCCTAAGTATGCACTCAGTGGTGAGAGACCTGGGCACACAGGTTGAAAGCAACCTTACCTTTGATCACCATGTCTCCACAGTGGTAAGAAGGGCATTCTATATTGCTTATCTTATAAGTAAGTGCACTGCCTCCGGAAAATAAGAGGTTATAACCTCCCTGTACTCTCCACTCATCAGGACAATAATGGAGTACATAGACCCTTTTGGCATGCACCTTTCCAAGCACCTGCAGCAATTGGAGAGACCACAAAGGTTCCTCAAAAGGAAAATTCAAGCTCTTCAGCATCTGTCCTATGAGGATCGTCTGACATCACTGTCAATTTATTCTGTTTCATACAGACTACTCAGAGGTGTTCTCTGCCTTGCATATAAGGCAGCTTTTGACCCTGCTTTATTGGAAATGCTGCATATCCATAAGTCAAATGGTACACGGGTTACTTGCTGTAATGGCCTTAACTTGGTATGTGACATTAATAGAACCTGCTGGAGGGACAGATTTACTTCCCATAGGTTACCACACCTTTGAAACAGATTCCCACTTCATGTCAAGCAGAGCACCTCTTTGGTCCTCTTCAAACACAATCTAGACAATTGGATGGGTAACCATAAATTCACCCCAGGGATTCCACCTATGTCCTTCTTGGAGAGGGGTGATAGGTGCTGATCATGGAAATAAGGGTAAAACTTAGCTAGGCTTGTAAAGGCCCTAGGATCATTAGCCTAGTAACCTCCTATGATCCTATGAAGATCAAGTTTCATTTAAATGTATTCTGTTAGACAAAAATACAGTATTGTCTTTGCGTAAGTTTAGAAATGCAGCCACAATAAAGCAGGCCTTCACAGTGTGTATACAGTCTCAGTGAACACACTTTCAATCAGTGAAAATAATCAAACAAGAATACTGATAAGAACAGAGTGTGCAGTACATTTGAATACAAACACATTTTGTTTGTATGGTACAAGGCTTGGGAGCCAAGTTTAAACAGGCATATAGGCATTTGGAGGGTTGTGGTATTATTAGAAGATACTTCAGACACAGTTAAGTTAGTTAATTTGGACTGATATGCAGAGAGTTACTGCAGTACTGACACTCAATTATGAGTGCAGAAGTTAGATCAAATATCTAGCATTCCAAAATATCAATGATATTATTCAGGAGGATCAGAAAATGAGTACAGAAACTACGGACATAATTATCAGAATATGAGTACAGAAAATACAGACATAATTATCAGCATTGTTACTGTAGTCAGTACATTTCTAAGTTCAGAATTTACGGACAGTATAATGTGTGCAGAAGCTGCAGACATTAAGATTTTATTCGGATATGTTTGACAGCTACATCCATGTACATAATAAAACATTCTTAACGGAGTAACTGTGTGCAGACGTTATTCTGACAGGTCCAAGAATATTTGTTTTAATTTCTTTGGTTGCTACTTCATCCCATTTCATATCCTGTACATTTAATCTTATTATTTCTTTTACTTCTTCTATCTATTCAGCATATTTGTTAAGTTCCACAGGATCTTCATAGATATTTCTACAAAATGTGTCTGTTTCTTCTTTTTTTTCTGTTGGTGATTCTATTCCTTTTGCCTTGTTTCCCAATTCTCTATAAATCTTTTTTGGTCATCAATAAATTGCTTATTCTGTACTTTTCCTTTATATTTATCTGCTTATCTTCTACATTTTTCTGCCTGTGCTGATATATTTAGTTTATTATTTGCAATAGTATATGACAGATCCTAGATCCTGGTCTGTTCTGATACTGCTCATTGCTTTTATCACGTCTATCTTTCTGAATACTTTTGTTCATCTGTTCTCTCTTCTGTACTCTTCTAACAATCATACTTTTTGTCTTGATAGCTTTATAGTTTTCTCTATTTGATACTTCCATGACTGCATTTGATTTCTCTCCTTCCTTTCTGGTACTGCCCTGTATTTTGTGGCAAGACTTTATGTTATTAATTTAGCTGCACAGTAATATATCCTATTTACCTCTGTTATATCACATGAAATTCTCTGAACAGTCTTGATTACTGTGTTCATTAGTTTTATCAAACTTCTAACAGTTTGGGTCTTATTGACTTTTTGTAGTCTATTTCTTTCATTGATCTTAATGTATATCCATCTCTGTTAAATCAAGCAATGCTTCCCTTAGATCACTTTCTTTTAAACTAAGGCACATTCTTTGTTGTCCGTTACCTGCAGGCATTCTACAGAAAGTTCCACTATATCTTCCTGTACCATATTCTCTTCATTGTCATCCTGTGTCATCTATGGCTATTTCATATGGGAACTCAGTGGCCTATCATTCCACAAGTAAGGAAACCTCCATAAAAAAACTTCTCCAAAGCCAACTTCATGCTACTGAAGTCAGATGTTACAAACTTCATAACACCCATGCAGACGGGAACTGAAAGTTCGACTGCTGAGTCCTTCACTAAGACACTGTATGAGCACATCCACTCATGCATGAATCGTGCCATCCCAAATAGAACCAAGATGCTCTCCTCCAAAAAAAGGAAGCCAATCTGGTGGTCCCCTGCCATAAACAAACTTTACAATAAAAGGAAGAAACTGTTGCAGAAAAGAGGAAAATCCCAGGATGCAAAAAACTCCCTTACCAGCCTCAGTAAGAAGCTGAGATCCCTCATAAAATCCTCCAAAGCTAGTTACGAAAATAAAATTGCCAAAGATTCCAAAGACAACCACAAGGCATTCTATAACTATGTCAAGAATCTAAATGGCAATGCTCAGATCTGCTCTGAGCTACAACAGAATGGCATTAAATATACTGATCCCAAGGATATTGCAGTATCCTGGCAGATCGATTCAGTGCCAACTTCACCCCCCTTTCACCCCCTAAACGGCCCATCTCAATACCGAAAGATTGCCAAATTCCAGTAATAATGGACACACAGGTAAAAAAAACGCACTCTCCAAAGCTAAGAATACAGCATCCATGGGACCAGATGACATCCTGGGCTGTGTACTTCATGAACTATAAAACGAACTGGCACCTCACCTAAGTGTCATGTTTAATCATGCCCTCATCTCAGGCTTTGTGCCCACTGAGTGGTGCACAGCTACAGTTATCCCACTCCACAAGGGGGGATCCACCTTGGATCCCGGGAACTGCTGACCCATCAGTCTGCCAAGCCTGATCTGCAAGGCCATGGAATGTATTATCATGGAACTTATAAACAAAGACATTGTCAACCTTAAACACTAGACCCCACCCAGTTTGGGTTTGTGAAGGACCGATCTTGTCTCCTGAACTTGATTGACTTCTTTGAATCAGTCTCCAGAGCTGCGGACGAGGGTAAGGCAGTCCACACAGCCTATCTGGACCTTGCCAAGGCCTTTGACACCATCCCCCACTCTAGAATTATAGATAAACTTACTAAGCTGGGCATTAATCCCTATGTCACTCGATGGGTTGCCAACTGGCTTACTGACAGAACCCACACTGTAAAAGTAGCTGACTCCAAATCCAGCTCCAGACGAGTGACAAGTGGAGTACCTCAGGGTTCAGTCCTGGGACTTCTCTTGTTTGGCATCTACTTCTCTGAAGTACAGCCCAACACTAAGGGACTCTGGCTAACAAGGTTCACAGATGACTGCAAACTGGGAGCCATTATTGAATCCCAAAATGATGTGGATACTCTACAAAAGGGCCTTACAGAAACAGATGCTTGGTGCCAGAGCCATGGGCTCAAGCTTAATGCCAAGAAATGTATAGTTATCCCCTTTGGGAAAAAAACATGTACCCATGAATTACCACACAGGTGACAGTACACTAAACACTGAAAGTGTGATAAGAGACTTAGGGACACAGGTGGACAGTGGTCTCACCTTCAATAGTCACATCACCATAACATTCAGGAAATCCTTCTATGTGGCACACCTGATCACTAAGGGCTTTTCATCCAGAAAAAAGGAGGTCATTGTCCCACTGTACTCATCCCTCATTAGACCCACTATAGAATACAACACCCCATTTGGTATGTACCTCTCAAGACATCTGCATCAACTAGAAAGGCCACAGCAATACCTCACTAAAAGAATCACAGGCCTAAAACAGATGCTCTATGCTGACCACCTTAAAAAACTCTAGCAATACTCTGTCGCATATCGTCTACTCCGAGGTGAGCTCCACTTAACATACAAGGCCATGTTAAACCCAGAGCTGTTGGACATGCTACACTTAAAGAAATCCCAATCCCACAGAGCCACATGCTCCAGGGATCTAAACCTTGTCAGCACAATAAACAAAACATGCTGGAGGGATGGGTTCCTGACCCAGAGAGTCCCCAGACTCTGGAATAGACTGCCCATACATGTCAAGCAGAGCGCCTCTTTGGTCCTCTTCAAAAGGAACCTTGATGATTGGATGGGAGAAAGGAAAGTCACCCCAGGGATCACGTCATTCGCCTTGCTAGACAGGGGTCCAGGGAAGTAAATAGTGTGGGAAGAAATAGCTAGGGAATTGTTATGGCTAGGCTTGTATAGGCCCTAGGGCCGATAGCCTAGTACCAACCTATGAACCTATGAACAACACTGACTGTGCCAGAGTTACAACAGTTTGTTCTTCCTTCCCTTGCTGTGCAATTCCAACTGAGCTGTTTGGTTTCCTACTGAAGGCTCCAAAGTATCTTCATATGGCAACTGATCAGATACCTCCTACTCCACTGGTTTCTCCTTAATTTGGGGACTCATTATTCTGTCATACTGTGATGCTATCAGAGTTAGATTTTTTGCACTAAATCCTTCACTTCACAAGTAATCCATAACTTAATTTTCTATTTTTTTAACTCCTCCATTACCAATCCTCTCCCCCCCTTTGTTTTCATATTTTTTGTATTGTAAAGTTTTCCATATCTGGATGACATTGCCTGTATTTATCTTCAAATATCTTTGGTGCTGCTTTTTTTATTGGTTAGTTTTGCTATCTCCTTTGCATAAATATTGTACCATAACTCCTTTTCTTTCCCATGTCCATATTTCTCTTCAGATGTATCCTGTTCCTCCTGCTCCTCCTCACTTGTGGGGCTCATTCTTCCATCATATTGTGACACTACCTATGTTAGAGTTTCTACACTAAATCCTTCCCTTTGCAGATATAATGTATTTGACTGTATTTATACTGTGTCTTTTCCTACTTTAATACTTTATTTTGCTTTTGCTACTGTTCTTAAAAGTGTTCAATTGCATTTATACTGTCTCTTTTATTACTGCTTGTTAATAGCCTGATTACATTGAGAACATTGTTTTACCGAATTGCTGCTTTATACTGTTTTTTTTGCTGTCTTGACTGTGATTTTAAGCACTTTAAATTTCAAATACCTCTGTACTTTTTAGCATAGGCTAGATTTAGTTTTATGTTATCTAGACTGTCTTGTATCACTTGAGCAGTAAAACCAACTCTTCACTGAGATACTGAAAGATCTGAGGCAGCTGTTACTTCCAACTAACTATAAGTGCCTGTTTCTGCTCTTATATTCCACTCTTAATTTGTATTTGCATTCTACTGTCTGTTTTAATTGTCAGAACTGTTTCTGGCCATATTTTACTGCATACTGTACTACTCCGGCTGTAGCAGAGCTGATTTCCAGTCTTGCTGTTTCAGCTTCTGTTTTGTAACTTCTGAGCATCAAATTCAAGCCATCTTTGTTGGAGATTGGATACGAAGGCAGATAGTGTAAATTGCAACTATATTAAGTTAGTAAAAGTATTTGTAGTGTATAGTGTTTAGAAGACTAAAGATAACACTGAAAACAGCCCTGACATCTAGGAACAAAGTCCAAGCTATAAATCAATTTGCTCTTCCTGTTCTAACTTACAGTTTTGGGGTGACTGACTATCTCCAAAAGGTATTGGATGAGTTGGACAGGAAAACAGCAAAAATGTTTCATGCTTATCAAATGATTTCTAAAAGTCATTTTATACCAAGACTATATATTCCCCATTCTGAAGGAGGTATGGGCCTCCCTGAAATTGAATGCATGTATAGATTGCAGTTGTAGGACTGCAGACATATCTGCTGACCTCACAAAATCCAAATACGGTGAAAGTTTTAAAACATGAAGAGAACAAGTCTAAGATGACTTCCCTGCTTGTGGGAGAAGAGTGCTCCCTGGGTCCCATGTAATCAAGGGTTCTCACAGAGTGCATCCTTATTGACTAGTTTGAGTTTAAAGAGTTATTTCTTGTTTTGTATAAGCCCCGCATCTGAGCTTTCATGAGTGTAGTGCACCATCATGCACTGCTGTGTACTGGTAGTTACCATTGGTGGTTATTGCAGCAAACGTTTTACTTGTTAAATTTTCCCTTAGCACTTTGTTTGTGGCCATCCAGAGGTTTATCATGGCTCAGCTCTACTGTCAGATGGAACACTAAGCCTAGCCTCAGAGGTACCAACACACCTCTCACCCACTAGCCATTCCTAAGTGTGAACTCTCTTCCTGACTATATAAATTTACCTAACACTACAAATGTACAATTTCCCACAGTTTCTCCAGCTAGCTTGGTTGACATAGGCATCCTGAGATAGTGTAGCAACTGCCTCATGTTCACCGACAACCCTCTGCTCCTAGACCACATAAACACAACATGTGAGAGATGCAGCTATTTTAAGAACCTTAAATCTATGCTCTCTCACACACCAGTCAGTACATATGACAATGAGCAGGCTGACAGCATGCACACCTCACCTTCTACGCCACCCAAACCCACATCTCATATACAGTACCTACATAAGTAGTGGTCATCACCAGAAACATACCTAAATACCAGAGACCTCTCAAACACAAACATAAGCATGCTATACATAATACTTCCTCTGCAGAACACAATACACATACTAGCTCACATACCATTGTTTCACCTGTCAAGCCCTTAAGGCAAAACACAAAACCAAACATATTAGTCATAGGTGATTCCATTGTGAGACACACAGATGTCCCTCTCATCAGGCTGGATAAGGAGAAGGTCAGAGTCAGCTGTCTGTCAGGTGCCAGGATCCCCCATATCACACATGCATTCAAGTCTGTCATAGTCCATGTTGGTGTGAATGACTTGAGATGTACCTCTCTGGACTATATGAACAGAGACATGATTGAGCTCTCAAACTATGTATCTCAGGCTGGTATGTCCCTAGTCTTAAGCAGCATTTTAATTTACTTAGGATGATGCCTGAAAACAAACAGAAAATAACTGAATTCAATAATTGGCTTAGCTTCTGGTATCATTCCAAGAGGATACTGTATCTGTCAGCCTGGAATGACATGATCGACAGACCTCGATATTTTGCCAGAAATAGTCTTCATCTGTCACCCCTGGGATTTTGACTACTGGCATAGGCTCTTGCCACCCCTGTAGTGCCTTTTTAGGCAGTGTCTCAAGGATGAAATTCTCAATGTAAAAGCTCCATCTAAAAACCTCAAAGTTTTGCTGCTAAACACTAGGAATCTTAACATGAAACTGCATTCACTGGAAGCAGTCCTCACCTTGGAAGACATAGACATTTGTGCAGTCATGGAGACCTGGTTCAAGCTGTGAAGAGTGCCCCAGCCATATCGGGCTATACCTCCTTCCACACATTCAGACCACAAACTGAAGGCATGAAAACTAAAGGAGGTGGTGTATCAATATTCATTAAAGATAAATATATCTCCAGATTGGTTAGACAGCATGATTCCCTGAAGATACTTCAGGTACAATTAACTGTTGGTGGGATACATATTCAAGTCATTGCCAGCTATAGGACCCCCTCCATGAATCAGGACATCCACTCTGCCTATTTGGATCTACTTGAATCTATCAAGATACATCCAAATACCATGGTTTTGGGCGACTTTAACTACCCATCTATTGTCTGGAGAAATTAATCATGCACAAACTCACTTGCCCAAGGTTCCTCAACTTCAGTAACTCCAGTGCCCTGGACCAGCTAGTTGACACCCCCACAGAGGGTGCCAATATCTGATGTTTACCAATATGTGGACCACTGTAGCACCCTCCTGTGAGGTCTTCCCTGGTGAGATCTGACCACAAATCAGTCTCATTCAAAGTAACTATCACACCGCCCCCCCCTCCCCCCAGCACCAACTAAACAAAAAAAACTTCCCCAAAGCAGATTATAACCTCTTACAGGATGGTATAAATAGCTTCACTGTACGTCCCCCCTCAAATGGAACTGGCAACTATGCCGAGTTCTACACAAATGTTTTATACAAACACCTGAACAGCTGCACTGACTCGGCCATACCTGATTGGACCAAAACAAGCTCCTCAAGGAAGAGCAAACTTGTCTGATGGACAACTGCCATTAACAGGCTTTACAATAAGAGGAAGAAATTGCTGTATAACTGTAAGAGGGAGCAAGCCCTAAACTGGAAACACTCCCTCCTCAGCTTAAACAAGTAAATAAGACTTATTGTGAAGTCCTCCAAAGCTAACTATGAATCCATATTAGCTTTCTCAACTAAGGACAACCATAAGGCATTATTTATTTACATCTATAACCTAAAAGGAAAGGCCCAGAGTTGTGTCAAACTGGTAGTTAATGATAAGACATATACTGAGACTGTGGACACTGCTAACCTGTTAGCCAACAGGTTCTGTGAAAACTTCACACCCCTGCCTCCACCACACTTAACTCAAGACATCCCTACCACCTATCCTCTACCTTGTGCCTCTAAAGGGCAGGTCATGAACTCCCCTCTCTAAGGTCAGAAACACAGCATCCATGGGACCTGAAAACATCCCTGACTGCATCCTACATGGGCTCAAACAAGAATTAGCAATGCCATTGGGTATATTTTTCAATCATAGTCATAGGACTGGCTTCATCCCAAGTGAATGGAAAAAAGGCCACTGTTATTCCCCTTAAACAAAGGTGGTGCATCCACTGACTCTGGGTACTATAGGTCTATTAGCCTGACCAGCCTTATCTGCAAGGCCATGGAGAGATTCATCATGGACCTTATCAATAATGATATTGGTAATCTCCAAATACTTGACCCTACTCAATTTGGATTTTTCAAAGGGAGATCATGCCTGTTAAACCTGGTGGACTTCTTTGAGACAGTCAACAAGGCCCTTGATGAGGGGAAATATGTGCATACAGCCTACCTACATTTATCCAAGGCTTTTGACACTATCCCCCACTCAGGCCTAACTGACAAACTCACCCAGCTAGGTATCAACCTGTATATCATTAGGTGGGTTGCTAACTGGCTCACTGATAGAACCCATATAGTCAAAATAGGGCAATCCACCACCAACAGCAGACCTGTAACCAGTGGTGTTCCACAGGGATCAGTCCTGAGACCTCTACTGTTTGGAATCTATTTCTCCCACGTGCAAGCTAAAACCAAAGGTCTGTGGCTGACAAAGTTTGCTGATGACTGTGAACTGGAAGCAGTCATAGCATCTCCAAATGAGGTCAACATCCTATAAGAGGGTCTTACACAAACAAATGACTGGTGCCAAAGTCATGGCCTTAAACTCAATGCAGAAAAATGTATTATCACCCCTTTTGGTAACAACTATGTTCCTGCTAACTACCATATCAATAACAACACCCTAAGTATGCACTCACTGGTGAGAGACCTGGGCACACAGGTTGAAAGCAACCTTAACTTTGATCACCATGTCTCCACAGTGGTAAGAAGGGCATTCTAAATTGCTTATCTTATAAGTACGGGCATTGCCTCCTGAAAATAAGAAGTTATAACCTCCCTGTACTCTTCCTTCATCGGGTTAATAATTGAGTACAATACCCCTTTTGGCATGCACCTTTCCAAGCACCTGCAGCAATTGGAGAGACCATAAAGGTTCCTCACAAGGAAAATTCAAGGTCTTCAGCATCTGTCCTATGATGAGCATCTGAAATCATTGTCAATTTATTCTGTTTCATACAGACTACTCAGAGGTGTTCTTTGCTTTGCATATAAGGCAGCTTTTGACCCTGCTTTATTGGAAATGCTGCATATCCATAAGTCAAATGGTACATGGGTTACTTGCTCTAATGGCCTTAACCTGGTGTGTGACATTAATAGAACCTGCTGGAGGGACAGATTTGCTTCCCAGAGGTTACCACACCTTTGGCACAGATTCCCACTTCTTGTCAAGCAGAGCACCTCTTTGGCCCTCTTCAAACACAATCTAGATGATTGGATGGGTAACCATAAATTCACCCCAGGGATTCCACCTATGTCCTCCTTGGAGAGGGGTGATAGGTGCTGATCATGGAAATAAGGGTAAAACTTAGCTAGGCTTGTAAAGACCCTAGGATCATTAGCCTAGTAACCTCCTATGATCCTATGAAGATCAGGTTTCATTTAAGTGTATTCTGTTAGACAAAAATGCAGTATTGTCTTTGCATAAGTTTAGAAATGCAGCCACAATAAAGCAGGCCTTCACAGTGTGCATACAGTCTCAGTGAACACACTTTCAATCAGTGAAAATAATCAAACAAGAATACTGATAAGAACAGAGTGTGCAGTACATTTGAATACAAACACATTTATTTATTATTTATTTATTTTACATTTGTTGACCGGGCTAGTATAGCTGGATATATGTCCATTTTCAGTAGAGGCCCGGGGAGAAAAGCTCCAAGCATGAACAGTGGCAAAGTTAATAATGCATAGAAACATGAAGAATCACAATACAGAGGTAGCATTGGTCTAAAGAACAGTTATAATAATAAATTTATAAACTATAACAATTTTAGTAAAAATTATACTAAACAATTATACAAAACACACTAGAAGGTATGAGCAAGTCTCAGTTAAGGGAAAAGCACATATATGTTATCCTCATATTTCAAGAACGAGTAGTAACTAGATTTGGAGGCATAGGTTACAGGAGTAGGGACAGGGGTAAGAGTAAAAAGTGAAAAAGATATCAGTCTGGGTTAGTGCATGGGCAAAGCTAATGAGTTTTCAGATGTTCTTTAAGATGTTTTTTAAAAAGAGAAGTAGAAACAAGGGTAGATAATTCTGAAGGAAGCTGATTCCAGTTTTTTCCTGCAGTGTTTGAGAAAAGTGAATCCCCGGTTTTGTTGTTAGCTTTATTTGAGGAAACTAGAAGCTTATTAGGAGAGCATAGTGTAGCTAGATTTGTATATGGTGTAATTAGATTAGTGAGGATAGGGGTGTTGTTAAGGTGGTATGGGATCTTTTGAGTAATAAGTAATTGTTGACAGAGTATATAGTTTTGTAATTCTAGCCATCCAAGTTGTTTGAGGTTAAGGTAGTGGTGAGTTTTAAAGGGGGAGCTTGTGATGAATCTAGCTATGCTATTATAACAGGTGGAGAGTTTAGAGAGGTTGTTTTTGGATAGGTTAGTATATATAACAGAGGCATAGAAAAAGGTGGAAATGAGGTGGGTTTGGGCAATAGTTTTCCTTGCAGCAGGGGTAAGGAAGGGTTTGATTCTATAGAGGGTGCCAAGTTTTTTGTTAACAGACTTTATAGTGGAGTTTATGTGTTCATCATAGCTGAGACGATTATCAATTGTTACACCTAGTAGGCGGGTTGTAGTGTCTGGGGTAATGTTGGTACCATTGTTAGAGGTTATAGAGAAGAAAGGATTAGATGATTTATGAGTTGGAGTAAAAAGCAGTACTTTTGTTTTTTTGGGGGGGATTTAGGAGGAGGCAGTGTTGCATAAACCAGTTTTCAACATTCTGAAAAACAGTTTGGGTGAGGGAGTGGAGAGAGGCTATATTCTTGGCTGTACAGATTAAGGTGGAGTCGTCAGCATATTTAATGCAGGTGGCTTGAGGTATGTTCATGTGTAAATTGTTAATAAATAAGGAAAAGAGTAGAGGACCTAAGATAGAGTCTTGGGGTACTCCAATATTTACTGGAAGTAGTGAAGACAGATTGTTATGCCAAAGTACTGCTTGCTGTCTATTTTCCAGATAAGACCTAAACCATTGTATAGCTTGAGGATCAAGAGAATGGGCCTTTAGTTTGTCTAGAAGTAAGTTATGGTTAACCATATCAAAGGCTTTTGACAGGTCAATAAATAGTGCAGAGGAAAAAGAGTTATTGTTGCGATTTTTATATATAGAGTCAGTAAAGGATAAGAGGGCAGTCGATGCGCTATGGAATGGCCTAAAGCCATGTTGGCAGTTTGCTAGTAGGTTATTTTGTATTAAGTGGTTAAGTAGTTGTTTGTGAATACATTTTTCCATTATCTTAGCTAATGGGGAGAGTAAAGCAAGAGGGCGAAAGTTAGAAAGCTCAGTAGAAGGTCCACCTTTATGTAAAGGGATGACGTGGGATATCTTCCATAGAGCAGGGATTTTGCCTTCTGAGAAAATTCTGTTAATAAGGATAGAGATGGAATAGTCTATGACTTTTGCGGCTATTTGTAGGTATTCCGATGGGAGACGGTCAGCAGAAGGGGTGCAAGGTTTCAATTTTTGAAGTAGCTTACAGATGAGAGATGTAGATACAGGTTGTATTTGAAAGCTAGGCAATGAAGTATTGCAGGTATTTCGTTGGAAAGCAGTGAAGGGTGGTAAAGAATTGGCCAGGGTTTGAATGGCTACTGTAAAGTAGTTATTAAAGGCATCAGGGATCTGGTTGGAGTTGTTATGGTTGAAACCAGTTGGGTCTGGAGTAGTTGTGTAACCTGGCTGAAGAAGTTTGTTTATCCCAGACCAAAATTTTTGTGGAGCTTGTTGGCTGGTTTGTTGGAGGTGAAGGTAGAAGTCTTTTTTGTCTCTAAGAATATCCTTCTTGGTGGCATTTCTTAGCTGTTTAAAGTGGAGGTGGTTTGTTGGACATTTGGTAGCTCTCCATTTAGCCCAGATTTTATTTCTGGGGAGTATCTTTTGCCTAGTTTGTTTTGTGAGCCATGGGGCAGATTTGGTTCTTATTGTAGTAGGGCAATAAGGTGCATGGCAGTCGAGGATTTGAAGAAAGTTAGTATTAAAGTAGGTAACAGCTTCATCAAGTTCTAGATGGGTTAGTGGTGACCAGTCACATGCTTGCAATTCAGTTAGGAAGCTGTCTGGATTAAAGAATTTTTTTAAGCGGGAGGTTTTGAGATTATCAGTAGTTGGAATATGGACTTTTTGTCTAATAATGTAGGTAAGCATATGGTCACTGATATCGTCGGGAAGGGTTCCTGGAGTATAAGTTTCAGGGTGGCTATTAATAAGGATCCAGTCCAGAGTAGTTTCCTTGTTGCTAGGTTTGTGGATTCTCTTAGGAGTTGTTATTAATTGTGAGAATCCAAAGAGGTTTATGTGGTTGGTAGGGTTCAGAGAACTGCAAGTGGACCAGTCTATGTTAAAGTCACCTAGTACAATGGTCTCCTGGGGTAGTTGAGTACAGAGGTGACTGAGTATGTTCTCAAGACTATTGGTATTATTACCTGGGGGTAGAAACATGCAAATTAGATAGATAGATTTGGAGTTATTGAGTTGGAGTTTGGTAGTTAGGATTTCAGATTTGGTATCTAATGATGGAAGCACATTAACGGGGGAAATTTGGAAGTTAGATTTATAGAGAATTGATATACCTCCACCTTTTTGATTTTATGGTAATTTCTAAGGATGTTATAGCCAGGAGGGCTAATTTCATGGTCTAGAGTAGATGGTTTTAGCCAAGTTTCTGTAAGACATAGAATGTCAAATGAGTGTACATCAAGGAGTACATGCAGGTGGGAAATTTTATTGTTAATACTTCTAATGTTAAGGTGAGCTATCAAGACAAACACATTTTGTTTGTATGGTACAAGGCTTGGAAGCCAAGGTTAAATAGGCATATAGACATTTGCAGGGTTGTGGTATTATTAGAAGATACGTCAGACACAGTTAAGTTAGTTCATTTGGACTAATATGCACTGTTATTGGAGTCAGTACATTTCTGAGTTCAGAATTTATGGACAGTATAAAGAGTGCAGAAGCTGCAGACATTAAGATTTGATTCGGATATTTTTGACAGCTATATCCATGTACATAATAAAACATTCTTAACTGAGTTACAATGTGTGCAGACTTTATTCTGAAAGGTCCAAGAAGATTTGGCCAATAAAAGAGAGACTGGGACCTGCTTGGCACAAATTTGGGTGAGGACATTCATTCCAATCTCATTTCAGGTTTATTTCCAGTTCATTCCAGTATTCTACAGTCCTATCAGTTTTCCAGCAGTTATTCCATATCTTGTTTTTTATATTTTTGCACTTCCTCAGTCATTTCCTTTTCCAAATAGCCCAAGGTTTCTTGGTCTATATAATGTTTTTCATGAGTCTGTTGTATTAATGAATACCACTTTTGATTTGAAGCTTTTGACAGTTTTTCTTGTGCAAGTATTTTTCTTTCTTCTAATTTCTATCTTAGTCTTTTTGTATATCTACTGTCCAGAAATTCTGACCTTCTTGCATAATAGTAACAATATATAATTTCATTCTTATCCTCCATAGTCCACTCTGTCATGTTTATGGCCCTTTTTTTTTGTTCTGTCAGTTTTTGTGGTTATTGGACTACTACTTCCTTCTACAGCAGGTGAGCCATCCTCCCTGGAGCCTGGCCTAACACCATTGTAGGAATGTTTCCATGTCTTTAGGATTTTACACTGGAATTTTTTCCAGTTTCTGACACCAGTGCACCAACCAGGGTTGGGAACTTTTTTATCCTGGGATGTGCAACCAGATGTATTTTAATGATTGATCTAATTGGTTGAGCCTATATATATGAGTATATTATTTATTGTAATAGTTAGTCTGGGATGAATTTTATTCTGTTTTTCAATATTAGATACATTGCTGCTATTTTTGCATGTATTATACCATTATATGCTGTGTTGGAGATGAATCTCATGCTGCTGTCTAGTATCAGATGTAGTGTTCGTTATTTAATTATTATTTTTTATTTATAACAGATTATTATATGTTTATTATTTAAGATTCAGCTATTATTGTGGCTCTTTGATAATTTTTGACAATTTTTCAATTACTAATTAACTGATTATTATGGATGCCTTTAACTATATAAGGCGTATGAATTCTATGCCCAGTGTCAATTATCTGAAGAAGCTACAAGTTAGTGAAAGCGCTCATCGTAATATATTTTAATCAATAAACTTGTTCTGTGCATTATTTGGACTACATCCAGTAGATGTTTGTTTATTGAATGAACAGCACTTCTCGCTCACCGCTTGCTTGAACAATTTATCTTAATGCACTAGTTATTTTAAACAGCAAGCGTGCTTTTGGCGTGTAACCAGGAACTATATATTCTTCGTATTTTTTTATTATTTAACCTACTTCTGCCCATGATATATGCTATATAAAATATAGTATATATATATATATATATATATATATATATATATATATATATATATATATATATCTGTGTCGTGTTGATGAGATTTTGAAAAAACAGGGTCTGTCTCATAAAGGTAATCACCAAGACTTGAGAATGAATTCAGTTCCAGCAATATTTATTTCAGTTTTGTATACAAAAAGGGGTTCTGTTCCTAATATATTGTGCACCCCCTCATATATATACAATATATTAGGAACAGAACCCCTTTTTGTATACAAAACTGGAATAAATCTAAAAATGAAAATCCAAAATAGTGATAAATACAATGACACAATCACCGCAGGCACAAGTAAATGTGGACACTGTAAGCAGTGTTATGTTATTTGTGAGGAACATACCTGTATTACAGATAACATCAATAAAACAGTAGTGAGGTTTAAAAAGGTTAATTGTCAGACGCAGTATGTGGTTTACTTAGCTATTTGTACCAACTGTTCGAGTTTCTATGTAGGAAAAACCAAGAGGAGGTTACGAAATCGCATATATGACCACCTATATTGTATTAGAAAACAGGATACCAACAATGCCCTATACAGACATATAAGGGATAGTGAAACTTGTAATACCTTCAAGTTTGCAATATTAGAGTGTGTAAAGATTAATCCAAGAGGAGGAGATATGAAAGGTATATTGGGGAAAGAGAAGTGAAATGGCAGATATTATTAAATGCAGCCACCCCCCCCCCCACAGATTAAATGATTGTATTCCCACCAAACCCCTTTTAAGGGCATGAATAGGATACCACAGAAGTAACATCAATTTTGTATAGGTGTTGTTATAAGTTCAGTACATTCATCATGTCACAAGTTTACCATTGTCAAAGGTGTTTAAGTTAGATACATCTAACATCCTGTATTTTTTAACCTTGTTTTTAACTTTTTTAATTTCTTATTTTAACATTAATATTATGTATTTTGAGAGTGTTATAGTATGGATAAACTGTATTTACAGTTGTAATTTCATGTTTTTTAGGAATTTTATATGACTGTTTTTTATAATATTCAGTTAGGATTAACTAATTAATATTCATGAGATTAATTTAGTGCATCATATGATTGGATAACTGGTATTATTTATAGTCTGTTAGTCTGCTATATGGTATTCTGATGAAGTCTACGGAGGGTAGATGAAAGCGCTAAAGCAGATGTCTCAATAAATACAGTTTTTACTATTTTCTCTGTCTCATCCTTTAGAACCGGACACTGTTGTTCACCAGTTATATCATTTTTACTGACTGGCAATTAGTTGTCTTCATCTCGCCTTGTTTCTTGCTCCAACTCGGCCATCTTCAATAGCTCGAGAGCTGTTTACTGGCTTGAGGCTACCCCTTATCCCATGATGCCTAGCAACAGCTACCCAGATCTCGTTTGAAATAGCTAATCCCAGTCATAATATGAGAAAAACCAGTTAAGAAAAAACTGGTTGTTCCATGCATCCTAAAATCTAGAATAGGTTAGGAAGACCTAGGCAGAAGAGTAACAATAAAGAATACTCAGCCAGTGAAGAAGGACTCCTCTCGATCCACTAGGATGGGGGGACGGAGGGAGGGACGCAAGAAAGAAGGCAAGATGACAACTAACATGGAACGTTATGGTAGGTACATAACTTCTTAATGTTAAGTTGTCTATCTCGCCTTCATTCTTGCTGTTTGGGACAGAGTCCCTAGCACCTAACATCCTGGGTGGCTCAGTGGAACAGACTCTTCAGAACAGTGGAATCAAAGTCAGCTCTGCTCCAGGAGACCATAGCCACCTTGTAATGAGAAATAAAGTTATGAGGGTTTGCCCACGTGGCAGCTGCACAGATGGAATCCATGGGTAACCGAGACTGAAAAGCTACGGAGGTGGCTAATGCCCTAGTAGAATGACCTTTCCGTTTAGTTGGTAACTCTTTATTCCGTAACTGGTAAATAAAAGTAATAGTGTGGGACAACCATCTGGATAAGGTCACCTTGGAAACTGGGAGACCTTGCTTGTTTAAGGCATAAGAAAGGAATAATTGGTCTGATTTTCTTATTTCTTTAGTTCTATGTAGGTAAAAACGCAATTGTCTATGAACGTCCAATTGGTGAAGCTTGTACTCTGCCTTGTTGCTATGATTTGGGAAGAACACAGGGAGATCTATAGATTGATTTAAATTATTTTCTGAGCAGACTTTAGGAAAAATTGAAAGATTAGTCCTCAGAGTAACTCTGTCCTTGTGAAACACCAGGTAGGGAGGACGAACACATAGTGCTTGAAGTTCTGAGACATGCCTAGCTGAAGTGATAGCAACCAAAAAGAGTGTCTTCCAAGACAGAAACTTGAAGGAGCAGGATGCTGCTGGTTCAAAAGGAGGCGGAATTAAGGAAGTTAGGACTAAATTAAGGTCCCAGGAGGAGAGGGATCTCTCACTGGAGGTCTAAGAAGAGATGTTCCTCTCAAAAAAGCTTTACAGAGCTTATGAGACAATATTGTTAGAATTTGTCAAACTGATATGAAAATTAGAAATGGCTGCTAATTGTACCCTAATCGTAGCGGAAGCGGCGCCAGAGTGAAAAAGTTGTGCTAGGAATTCCAGAATTTCGTGGACTGGGGCTGAGGAGGGATCCACATTCCTAGACTCTGCCCAACAAGAAAAATGTTTCCATTTGCTAGCATAAGTTTTTCTCATTGTGGACTTATGAGAGGAAATGATAATCTCACGGACTGCTGGGGAAATGCTGGGAAGCCTGGCTAAGGTTGGAAGTGGAGCAATCAAGCTGTGAGCTGGAGAGTTTGGAGGGATTGATGCAACCTGCCTGACTGATGAATCAGGAGATCTGGAATCGGGTCCAGAGTCCAGGGCTGATCGAGAAGGTAAGGGTGCAGGAACGGGAACCATATCTGTTGAGGCCAGTAGGGGGCAATGAGGATCATTTTGCAACCCAACAATTTTGCTTTCTGTATGAGTTTCAGTATCAGGGGAAATGGCGGAAAGGCATAAGCAAGTCCCTGAGGCCAATCGTGGACTAGAGCGTCTCTGGGTATGTGACCTGGAAGCGGAAGAAGGGAGAAATAGTTGCTGCATTTGCTGTTGAAAGGGGTGGCAAAAAGATCGCAGCAAAGTGGTCCCAATTTGTGGAAGATAAGATCCACAACTTCCTGATTCAGAGACCACTCGTGAGGCATGAGGATGGCTCTGCTGAGCCTGTCCGCTATGACGTTGGATCTCCCAGGGATGTGTGTTGCAATCAGACAACATTGGGAGGAAATCACCCACTGCCAAAGTCTGAGTGCTTCTTGACACAGGGGGTAGGATCTGGTTCCGCCCTGCTTGGTGATGTACCACATCACTGACATGTTGTCTGTTTGAATTGCAATGGTCCCGGAAGGAAGAGAGTCTTGAAGGGCTTGCAACGCTAGGATCACAGCTCTCATTTCTAGGACATTTATGTGCAGATGGTACTTGTGAGGTTGCCAAGTGCCTTGGACTGTCCTGCCCAGATAATGCCCCCCCCCATCCTATCAGGGAAGCATCTGTAGTCACTGTGGCTACCGGAGGGGGCTGTATTGCTTTGTAAAGGTATGTACAGATGAATGAGCTGCTGCCACTAAAATATTTCTAGATCCTAACCCTTTCAAAAAAAAAAAAAACACTGATGAAACCAAGGCCTTCGTAGAATGTGCCTTGAACATGCCTGGAATTGACTTACTATGGTGGAAATAAAAAAAAGATATAGCATGGGACAATCATTTGGAGACAGTGTGCTTTAACAAAGGTTGTCCTTTTTTCTTAACACCATAAGAAATGAAGAACTGATTAGAATCTCTGAAAGTTTTAATTCTTTCTGGACATACAGAGTACAATGAATTCTGTCTCTCTCTATCTCTCTCCTCCTCATTTTAGGATCTGGAAAGAAGGCAGGAAGATGGATATGTTGGCTCAAAATAAACTTGGATATTACTTTAGGCATAAATGAGGGATTCATTTTCAAAGAAAACTTATATTTGTGGAAAATGAAATAAGGTTTATTCATCATGACAGCTTGCAAATCAGACATCCTTCTTGTAGAAGTCGATGCAATCATCAAAGCTGTTTTCCATGTTAAGAACCTCAATTCAGCCTGATGAACTGATTCAAATGGAGTAAGAGTTAACTTTTCCAAAACAAAAATTAAGATCCCAAGGAGAAGTCACCCATTTTCTAGGTGGATGATTATGCAGATCCCTTTGCCTTAGGTTGACTGTTGTTCCAAAGAAGCCTCGGAGCTAAATCTCCTTGAGATGGCAAGAAAGTTCTGAAGATTTTTAATCACTCCGTCTGCTTATATAGTCACTCCCAAAAGGTCTTAGCCTATAGGTAGCCACAGTGACAGTGTGGGAGGGGGTGAAAGCTTTAGGAATCTGTCCAGTTGCTGTATCCTTGGCAGGATACATCCAAAGGCTACTGTAGCAGTGAGAATGATGAACATTCTTTAGGTTGTTCTTTCCATAAACAGAGAAAGTGCTTACTACCCTTAAACCTCTAAAAAATATAACAGTAATCAAAAACTTTATATAACAACAACTGATTAAACACAAAAGAAGTGGGGTGGTGGGCGGGTATGGCTACTGCAGTAGGAGGGAATTCAAATATCTACTATTATGGTAGGTGCAACTTATACAACCATACTATGTTGACCATTCTCACTGCTGCAGTAGCCTTTAGAATAAATAGGTCTATATCACATAATTGAAGTGTCAAAACTTCGAATGTGAAAACATCGAATTCTAAACTTCAAAAACTGAATACTCTGAAGACTGAGAACAGCAATTTTTTTTCCCAGGGAAAAAAAAATCACTGTTCCAGTACAAAACGTGAAACATACATACACTACAAAGTATTTCTCATTTGGGGGGCTTTGCCCCCCACACCCGTCAACACGAGGGCTGTGCCCCCCACCCCCCTACTTAAATATGCCAACTCCAAGATCGCACCACAGTGGAGGAAATAGCGAAGCCGTGGAAACGGCCCACCAAATTCTTTCCCTGGGAAAGAATTCGATGTTTCGCGGCTTCGCTATTTTCAATCTTCGGACTTCCAAATTCGAGGTTTTGGTGCTCGAACTTATCATCATTTGAACTTCTGATATACACCTGAATAAACAGGTTGATTACCTGAGCCTATATGACCTGGGAGGAAGAAGGATAAGGATCCAGAAGCACCTGGAGAATGGTCACAGCAAAGTCAGGCATGGACCCAGAAAAGGAATTCAGTTTGTAATGCATTGTAAAAATATGTTCAGAGGTCTAAATTGCTGTTTCTAAAATGCTTCTAGAGTCTAGTCCTTTCCAGTATAACATTGTAGATGCCAAAGCTCTTATAGAATATTTATTTATCCTTTGTTGACCAGGTTTGTCCCTCTTGGTAGTCAGGGGAAGGATTTGTGTGTTATACATCCTGACTTCCTGTTTCCAGTCCAGGCATAGAGACAGCCAGGAGGAAGAGGGAGAAAACATAGCTGATTCAGCTTTTGCTTAAAATGGAGTAAAGGTTGATGAAAATGTAGTTGAAATGGTAGAATCACTACCAGAATGTTTTTCTGATGATGTGGGTGCAGAAAAAACAGTGACACTGGAGGAAAAGGAGATTGTAGCTGTAACTGAGATGGATTCAGAGGAAAACTTTCAGAGGAGATTGTTTGAAGGAGACACAGTTACCTCTGAAAAATGCATATTTACAACCCTCCAATTGGCAGGGGGGCAGTTGTGGGATGATTATTTGGAAAAAAATGGTATAAACCAAAATGAGCCAGAAAGTGAAACAGCAATTTCATGGAGCAACATCATGGAAAAAAATAGAAGAAGAAAAAGGAGAATAAGACACTGTGCCAGAAAAAGTTGCAGAAACCAAAATGTATGCACAAACTGTTGGAGAAGGAGCAAAGAAGAAAGAAAAAATAAAAGAAATAAAAAAGAAGTATACTGTACATGAGGGAAGTAATGAAAAAGAAAGTTTGGAAGGGTATGAGGTTTGGGACTCATAGCACCTCTGGGTGTCAAAGCAAAAGAGGTAAGAGCATTTATTGTAATTAATAAAGAAACTTTTTGTGACTTGACATTTCAGACTAGGCAGGCCATGGAAATTTTTTTGGGTGCATGTGAACAAAAGAAAAATATTTATCCATGGTCAGAATATGTGGTACAAGCTTTTTACAGACAAACAAAAAAAGAATAATGATCCAGTTCAGAACTGAAGTTGAAGCAAAAGAAATGAAAGAACACTTGGTAATTATTTGTAACAAAGTAATAGACACTACAAATATATGATGAAAGAGGACTATGGACTGGGGGATGGGAATGTGGAGTAATAGTGAAAATGGAAAATGATAATGTTATGTATGGAAAATGATAATGTTATGTATGCATGTACCTAGTATTATTAATGTTCATGATAATAGGGGGTTTGTGAAACACAGAGGTCAGCCAAAGACTTGTTATTTTTGTTGAAAACATGATCATTTAATCAATGAATGTGATAAAAAGATGTAATTTATGTGATAAAATGGGGCATAGTGCAAAAAATGTGATTTAAAGTGCAAAAAATGTCACAATACTGGTTACTCATGGCTAGAATGTGAAATGAGCATGCAAGAAAATGAAAATGAAAATGTAGTTATACAGGAGAACGAGCTAGAAAATGTGTTATACAAGAAAATGTACAAAAATATGTGACTGACAAAGAGCTTATACACAAAGTTAAAGAAAGTAACAAAGAAAAAGAAAGAGAGGAGACAAGTGAGGAAGAAGCTGATTGGTGCACAGTAAGAAATAAAAATAATTTGATAGGGAAAAGAGTTAAAGAAAGGAAAAGATAATTAAAAAATAAAATGCTTAGAGAAAATAAGGAAAGATAGGGGTAAACATTTTATTATACTAACTGTTCTTAAAAGCTGAAAATATTAGCTTTAAATATGAACAGTATGAAAAATATTATGAGGAGAATAGGGATATTACAATTGTGTGCTGCAGTAGCTGCACATATTATTGTTTTAGGAGGTGTCAGATTATTAACAGAGGAAGAAAGAACACAAACTGAAACTCTTTGGCCTGGTATGGTAGTTTGTAACATGGAGAAAGAAATGTGTTTGGGCATATGTATATTATGTCCAGAAAACATTAAAATATTAGATGTAACCATAGTGGAACTAGGACAAATTATGATAATAGACTTGAGATGGAAAAATATGTGTATAGAATTATAGCTTTATATGCGTATGTAACAAAAAAGAGAAAACGGATGTTTAAAAATATTCTTGAATATGTTTGTGTAAATATGGACATTATGGTGGTTGGTGATTTTAATTGTAATTTAAGAAAAAAAACAATTGTGATGTTAAAATGTTTAAAGAAATTATGAGAAGTGGAAAGTTAAGTGTATGGAAGAATAACCACTGGACCTACAAAAAGAATGAAATTTGGGCAGAAATTGATTATTTTTAATATATGATAGTTTAAAAGTTATAAAAAAGGGAATTGAATAGGCTGGATTTTCAGATCATCTGCTATATGGGTTAAAATACAGGAAAATGAAGAATATATAAAAATAGGAAAATAGAAAAAAGAGAATTAATGAAATGAATTAGATTTAGAAGAGAAAAACAAACTGATGGAATTATGGAAAAATCATATGAATACGAGAGAATTATATGAGAATTTAACTCTTTGGTGGCTTAATTTTAAACAGAAACAAAGTATTTTTAGAATGTATAAAGAAGATAAGAAGAAAAGAAAAAAAGAGAGATATAAGATATTGCATCAAGAAATATTTAGAAACTTAATAGAGAAGAAAATTTCCTTTTATGAAAAAGAAAGAGAAATATATACAATAAATCAAGTTATAATTAACAACTTCTTATATAAACAAAATATTGTTTATAAGGAAAGAAAGAAGAGGTAGCACCATATGTGAGTAAAATGACAGAAGTAAAATAATAAGAGAATTAAACAATAAGGAAGGCAGGCAAATAAGACAGCAAGAAGAAATAAGTGAAATAATTAAAGAATAGGTATTGAAATTATTTGTTAAAAGAGAAGAAAACATAGAGCACATTTATAAAGGTGAAAACGTAAATAATGAAGATAATGAGCATTTAGAACAAAAAATAATTATGAAAGAACTGAATGGAAATTCTAAAAGATATTAACATGAATTCTGCAACAGGATTGGATGGAATTGAATATGGTATGTATAAAGAAATGAAAGAATGGCAAAAAAAAATTTTTATAGAAGTTATGAATGAATGGTTAGAAACTGCAATTAAAGAAAAAGAGATATGTACTGGAGTTATAAAATTTATATTTAGAAATTGAATAATACAGATTATAAATTTTTATGAGAATAATAATAAAAAGGTTACAAAAAATGGATAAAATATATGACCAAAATGTATTTGGAAGAAAAGGAAAAGGAAGTCAAGAGTTATTATGGATAATAATGTATTTATTTAACATTTGTTTACTGGGAAAGTCCGACTTAGAACGAAGCCAGTTTTGTGGGGAGGCCCAGGGAGAAATACTCCAGATGCATGTGTTTGTGATGTGGGAGGAAACCAGAGCACCCGGAGGAAACCCACACGAATGTAGGGAGGACATGCAGACTCCACACAGAAGGCAATCCAAACGGGAATCGAATCGGAGAACGTCTTGCTATGAAGTGACAATGCTACCACTAAATTATCCAGATAATAGAAATAGTTGATGATATCATAAATAAAAATGTAGACGTGAAGGTTATGATAGTGGATATAAATAAAGCCATGATAATATTCAGTATAAATTTTGCAGGCATATAATGTAAGCAAAAAATATTACAAGTAATAAAATCTGTTTATGAAAGGAGCTATGTGAAATTAAATGTAAATGGCTGGATTGGGGAAGAAATAAAAATAGAATGTGGAATAAAGCTGAGCTGCCCAGCTAGCAGTGCAATTTTCTCATCAGTTATGAATGTAATAGTGAAAGAAATTAATAAACTGTCAGGTAGCAATGGATACAAAATGATGAAGGAAGTACAGTTGCCAACAATGTATAATTATACAGATGATATCGTATTAATTGTTAAAAATAAAGTATGGATGGAAAAAGTAAATGAAAAATTAAGTATAAATTAAAAATGGTTTATGTATAAATAAAAAGCAAAGGATTTGGTTTTGAAGTTATGATAAGAGGTATTGAGATATATTGGGAATAATATTTGGAAGGAATGAATACAGACAGCAATGGGATAATGTATTCAGAGAAGTAAAGGATATGACTAATTTTTGGAAACCATATAGATTTTCATATAGAAAAAAAGCACACTTGTTGAACAACATGGTAATAGGAAAAATTGCTTATGTTGCTAACATCTATATGATTCCTATTAACTATCAAAATTAACTAATGATGATTATATTTTCTTTTATATGGGGCTCTAGACTGAATTCAGTCAAGAGAGGGATTCTATATATGAAAGAAGAACAAGAAGGCTTGGGTTTGATAAACCCAATAATGCATGCAGCATCTTTAATTTTATATGAGGTATTAAAAGGAATTATGAAAAAAATAAAATATTGATAGAAATGGTACAATATTAGAAATACAAAGAACTGTGGGAAGGAATGGAAGTTTAAAAAGAAGTAAAAGCATTGTGTATGAAGAAATGAAAGAGTATCAAAACAAAACTGTGTTATTGAAAATAAAAAAGACTACATATGAAAAAAATAGAAATGAATGGTACTTAAGTATTACAAAAGCATTTTATTGCATTGATCCATGGAAAGATTTAGAAATACATAAGAAAAAAGCCATAATGATGAGATATAATAACTATAAAAAGATTAAATAATTAAAAATTTTTTATGGAAATTGTCTATTAGAAAATTGCCTGTTAAGGCAAATATGACACACACAAAAAAGCAAGACATAATATGTAATAAATATTGAGAGTTTGAGACTACTGAGCATGGGTTTTTGAAATATGAAAATGTTAATAGTTTGTGGAAAGAAATATATAAATGTAACAGGGTAAAAATTTGTTAAAATTTAAGCAAATAAATATGGACATAATTGAATTTGGTTATTATGGTACACAAAAACAGGAAGAAGTGAAGAAAATGGACAGAATAATATTTTATGTTTTATGGACTATATGGAACGAGAGACTAAATGAAATCAAATACAATGGAAATGGACTTTGGCAAAGATTTTAGAGAAAATAATGTTTTGTTTATGGATAAAAGAGGGAGGGAATGCTTAAATTGAAGTTTATAATGAATGGAGATTTCTACATAGATGTAAATAATGTAAATATGTAAATATGTAAACAATATGTAATGTTGAAACACAGGCCCCCAGTAGGAAGGTAGCTGGAATAAAGAAGCTGAACCACAACAAAGTAAAATCTTATTTTTTAATACAAAATGGTGAGCGCTTTAGCAATGGTAACCATTGTTTCATCACACAGTTCATTCAAACAGCAACATCACTTAAATACTTTAATTCATTACTAGAACAACCAATCCTACCACTCAAAGTTAATTCAGCACTCAGCAATCAATTATAGGTTCATAGGTTCATAGGTAGGTACTAGGCTATTGGCCCTAGGGCCTATATAAGCTTAGCCAAACAGTGCCCTGGCTTTTGCCACCCAAGAAAATTATTTTCCTGTGCCCCTGTCAAGCAGAGCCACAGAAGTGATCCCCAGGGTGAATTTCCTATCTCCCATCCAATCATCAAGATTTTTCTTGAAGAGTGCTAATGAGGAGGTTTGTTTGATATAGATAAGTAGTTTGTTCCAGAGTATGGGAAGTCTCTGAGACAGGAATCTATCCCTCTAGTATGTTCTGTTTATTGTGGTGACAAGGTTTAGGTCCCTAGAGCATGTAGCTTGGAGGGATTGGGATTTCTTTATGTGGAGCATGTCCAACAGCTCTGGGTTTAACAAAGCTTTGTATCTTAGGCAGAGATCGCCTCTAAGTAGGCGATATGTGACAGAGTAAAGCTGGAGTTTTTTGAGACAGTCTGCGTAGGGCATCTGTTTGAGGCCAGTAATCCTGTTTGTGAGGTATTTCTGTGGCCTTTCCAGTTGTTGTAGATGTCTTGTGAGGTACATACCAGAAGGGGCATTGCACTCTATAATGGGTCTAATGAGTAATGAGTAGTTAATGGTGGGGTAGCTGAAATCGTCCATTATTAGGGTGTTATGTTGTACCCTAATATTTTCCAGTGTATCAAGAAATGAGGAGTGGGAATCATGGGGCATGCTGGGGGATCTGTAGCAAGCTACAATCTGCATTGCGTTAATTACTATGGTTATGTTTTGCCCTTAATTAATTGCTGAAGTCAGAAAAACTCTGTTTAAAAACCACATGCATGAAATGTAAAGACAAGAACATGTGGATAAATATAAATAAAATACATAAAAAGTCAATGAATAAATACATATCCTCATGTTCCCCATTTAGTAACTACTTATGTACAGAGATATAAGCATAAAAATATATATAAAAATATATATAAAAGTATAAGCAATACACACTCAACAACTTAATACATATATTCTGCCTAATAAATGCACATGTTGTCCGCCTAGTAAATACATATGCTTTGATACATACATCTCAACAAATGCTTGTCTTTAATGATATCTATGCTAGAAGTGGCTCAAGAAATACTATCATATTGACCCAAAGCCCTGCATGTGTTTATGTAGTCTTCTCTTGTTAAAACAGTATTATTTTTTATTTTATTTTAACCTTCTGGATTGTAGCACTGGCTTCAATGGAACACTATCATTCAAACCCAAACCTCTGTGTGCTCCTAAATGCAAAATCCATTTTACTTCCATATTTTCAGTAGTATTGACTATGTCCCCCAGCCTATTGTTGACATTCTGAATGTGTAAAACCTGAAACAAAAATATATGGTCATCCCCCTTATCCAATGTATGCTTAACCAAAGCACTATACAGTTGCCCTTTTCTAGTGCAGTAAAGGTGATCCCTTATCCATTCCCTAAGGTGACGGTTAGATTTGCCAACAGAGAAATGGAAACTTGTTGTGCAGTGAGCTACATACACTACATTCTTAGTATTACAATCAGCAGAATTCCTTAGCTCCCATAGACGCCCTGTTTCAGGGTTCTTAAAAAACCTTGATTCATCTATATAAATGCACTGTGTACATTTTCCACATCTATGGGTACCATTCACTGTGCTATTCATCAGAACAGATGTCCTTGTATAGCAAAGCTGCTGTTTCAGATTACATTTCAGATGTAATATATATATATATATCAATAAAAACTCTACTCTTTTTATTATGTGCTGTGAGATCTATTACATCCACATGAGTTACCATCAACTCAAGCAGATGGTGTTGCAGTTTAATGTCTCATCAGAAGGATGACATGCTCAAGAGTGTAACCCCCCCCCCCTCCCCTCCCCTGCATGCTGTAGTGTGTTATCAGCAATCCATCTACCTAGAGTGGGCATGGAATCAATAACCTTCTGCACCAAGGGTAAGTGTGCTACCTGTTGCACCACTGACACTGGCTTGATACTGCCTGGAACTGATTTACCATGGTGGGTATAACAATAAGGAACAGCTGAGAGGTTACAGAAAAGTAGCTAACACAAATATTTAGGAACCAGTGGCACATAATCCCTGAAAGGACCCTGGTTATTGGATAGGCACCAATATGAAAATCTTTTCATTTGCCAATATAAGATTTTTTAGTAGCAAGTTTTTTTTTGCCTCCTTTAGTACTTGCAGCATGTCTTCATGAAAGAGGTGCCTAAAAGGTATAACAACAAAATCACACAAGCATTTAGATGAAGCTGTTTGAGACTGGAGTGTATCAAATTCTTTTTGTCTTATGTGAGTAGGTCCAGTCTGTGAGGATGCTATGGTAGTTGTTTTTGGCCATTCCAATAAGAAGGGAGAAGCAATGTTTCTTGGGCAAAAAGGGACTCACCATAGTATTTTTTCAGAAGTACAATGGGTATCAGTGGAGAGGGCTGAAATGCATAAAGGAGCATTCCAGACTATGGGGATGAAATGGATTTGTATTCTTGACTTACTTGCAAGTATCCCCAGAGCAAAATTGTTCAGTTGTCAGTTTTGAAAGAAGACAAACATATCTATTTGAGGTATTCACCACAACTGGATCAATTCCGGGAAGACTCCCTCATTCAGTTTCCATTCATGAGGGTTTGTACTGTTCCTGCTCAGCTTGCCTGCCACTAATTTTCCTTTGACATGATGTAAGATGCTGGAGGGTTACCTATAGTACTGTCTTAAGCTGTCACAACAAGCCTGCACAGAGGGAACAACCTTTTGCTCCATCTCTCACTTGTTTCTCTACCACATCACTATGGTACTGTTTGTAATCGCCTGAAGAGGTCCAGAGAAGCAAAAATGATGCAGAGATTTTAAGGCATGGAAACAGCCAATATCTCTATGGCACGTATGTACTTTGGTCTGTTGGAGGAATTCCACATGCCTTCCACCTTCATCCCCATCAAAACTGCTCCTGAAGCAGCAGCTGAGGCTTCTGTAGATACAGATTGGGACCTGAGAAGAAAAGGGGAGACCAATGTTTAGAACCATTTGCTGTCTCCACTAGTGCACTTTCTTTTTGACAAAGCCCAAAACTAAAATCTGAAATTTCAAAAGAAAGATATTGCTCTGATTTGTTTTTTATAAACCACTGAATTGTTCTCATGTGTAACCTTGCAAGAGGAGCCATGAGAATAATAGAAGCCATGAACCATAGAATCTTGAGGCATTCTCTTGATAAAATCTGATACTGACTGGAGGAGCTCATGAAAGTTTCCCAATGAAAATCCACCTTCTCCTGTGTAAAACAGTCTTTTGCTGAGAGGTGTCTAAAAGGCAGCCCGGAAACAAAATCCTGTGTGATGGAGTCAAGGAGAATTTTTGTACATGGATATGGAATCTAATAAGAAATGAAACCCATGTTAAGGACTTTTGACATCTTAGAAAGGACACTGCAATGATAATCAAGTTATCTAAATTTCATTTCACACTGAGGCTCTTAGGATATTAACTCATTTTTCATCTTATCTTTAAAATCTGCAACATCTACTGCAAGACCACCAATTAAAGAGAGCCCACATTCTGTCTCTCAGTAGTCATCTTGGGATCAGTGCTTCTGTTTTGCTACTGGTGACAGAAGGAGCATAGAGAAATTATTTCCTGGGGACCACTGATCACTAGCAGGCCTAATAACTGCTTCATAGGTGCCAGCTTGGAATTTGCACTTATATTTTGCTCTTTGTTAAAGAAGGAGCAGAGTGCACAGTTTCTGGTTGGGAAGTGAGTGTCTGTGCTTGACCTTCCTGATTGGTCTGTTTAGTATTCAAGGCATCAACCAGGAAATGGCTACAACAAGCCTACAGACCCTTACATAATCTGAGACATGACTGTGGATCACCAAACTGGCTGTGCCCTGCTTCTCATCTTGGGATTAGTGCTATGGTTTTGCTAATGTGACCGAAGAAGCAAAGGAGCACTGCATCCCATCACAGTGAAGATGTGGTGAGGCCAACACTAGTAGTAGTCAGGCAGTAGCCATTCAGATGACTCCCCTGTCTTCATCATTTTTGACAAGCTAATTCTTTCTTTCAGTAAGTACTGCTTGATTTCCTTCTAACTTCAGAATATCTGCCTAAATACCTCATCCACAAATTATTAGGCTCTATTTGCTAGTTTCCCCTGAAGTGTTTGGCAGTGTCCTGTATAGTCACAGACACCCCAAGTTGACATTTTTTCTATAAAAACACCATTGAAATTTTACGATATCTAGTTGCACACAGGACAAGTAGTTTGCAGTGACAAACACTGCCTCCAGAGTTGCAAACCGGATACTCCTGAAATTACTTTATATTCTCACTCCAACTGTCTAATCAATAAAAAAGGGTCTGTTACCATGGATATGAACTTTCCCACTATCACTGTTACCAGCTTGTGGGATATGGGCATCTTGAGGCAATACAGAAATTGCTTAATGTTTACTGATGACCAGTTAATTCTCAAACATACTAATATGAGATGTGAGAGATGAACTTACACAATGTCACTGGAGGCAAAATTCTCATGTTTTTTTAATTTCTCCAAGTCTTTTGCGTTTCTAATACCATGACAGGAATGGACCCCATTCCTAAGTCAAAGTATGATTATAGTTCATGAAATTAGTATTGTTTCAATCTTTGATGTCAGCCAGAAGTGTTCTTCGTGGCACCTGCAATGTACCCAGTAATGATTCCTTCTGCAATTTGTAAAGAGTTACATGTATTGGTAACATATCTAAATATGATTGTAGTGTCTTTTTTATAAGAGCCGTTTCTCCTACTACTATTGGAACTGTCTAGGTATATTTCTTCCACATTGTTCTTGTTTCTCCCTGAAACTCCTGATATTTTATGACTTTGTGTCTCTCTGTACGCAAGACACTGTAGTCACTGGGTGTAGGAATTTCATTGCTACTTTTGTCTTCTTTTCATGGACCACTACATCTGGTGTTCTCACATCTGTCTTTTGAAATGTTGGTAATGGGTGATCCCATGTGATGTAGATTTCATTTTCTATGATACTTTGTGGCTCATGTTTCCAGTGTTTTTCAGCTACTTCAATACCATAATGTTTGCACAATCCCCAGTGCAACAGTCTTGCCACATTATTATGCCTTTCAATATGCAGTCCTTCTGCCATTAGTATGTCACAACCAGCAACAAGGTGTGTGACTGTTTCCAATTCTATTTTACAAAACCTATATTTGTTTCTCCACATGTTCAATGGACTTTGTAAACCAACGCATATGCAGCCCACTATTTCTGGCTGCCAATATTAACCTTTCATCTTTTGGTTTGAATTTGCCTCTCCTTAACCATTCCTGCATTTGATCCTAATTAACATGAGGTTCTTCCAGAAGTTTTCTATACTTGCAACTATATTTATGCATTTTCCACATTTCTTGCCTTCTCATCTGATCCTTCTCCTTATATTCTTTCCTTTGTTTTTTGGCACATTCAATTTCTGCATGATTTTTATTTACTTCTGGTTTGATTTTCATTCCTGCTTGATGCTGATTTGCTTCTGCTAGACTAAGCAGGGAAGTCATCTTAGATTTAGTCTCATGTTTTAAAACTTTCACTATGTTTGGGTCTTGTGAGGTCCCATGACTGCAGAATTATACATGTAAATCAACTTCACGGAGCCCCATACCTCTTTCGGAATGGGAAATATATAATTTTCATATGCACTGATTTTTATAAATCATTTGATGAGCATGTAGCATCCTTCTTGTTTTCCTCTCTAATCTAACAAATATCTTTTGGGGCCAGTCAGTCACTCCAAAACTGTAAGTTAGGACAGGAAGAGCAAATTGGTTTATACCTTGAATTTTATTCATAGATGTCAACTCTGTTTTCAGAATTAATTTAAGTCTTCTGAAATATTCTTTACTAAGTTTTATTTGCATTTGTTCATGTTATATAATCCTTCATCAATTACCAAATATTTATACACTCCCTCTTGCTCAAGTTCTTTTATATCTCATTCTTGTCACAAACTGATGATTTCCTGGTGCTGCAGTTTTCCTGCTTTAAAGGTTGCTTTTGCACATTTATCAAGAACAAATGACATTCTTATATCATCTGAAAAAGTTTTGACTACTTGCAGTTGTGCTTTCGGTTCCTCATCTGATGAGCTATACAGTTTTAAATCATCGACAAAGACAAAATGAAATTCTCACATAAAAGCATTCCAGTTGTCAATAAGGTTGTCAGTAGTACACACACTGCACTAATCAAACACAATTCAATGCAAACACATAGACCCATATATGCTGAGGCACTTAAATGTAAAGTTCCAAAATGTCAAAGACCTCCTACATGAAGTGCACATTAGGAAAACCCTCAGCAGCCCTGAATGCACTTTCAAAACAACACCCACATCATCACATGCTGCCACATCTCATGAAGCCTCTACTTCTAAGACCAAAAGACAAGCCATCACACAATCCAACACTGGTCATCGGAGACTCCATTGTGAGACACACTGATGTCTCCCTCACCAGGCTGAGTAAGGAGAAAGTCAAAGTCATTCACTTATCAGTGGCAGGATCTGCCACATTATGCACGCACTCAGGTCACTGGACCACAAGTACCAGAATGAGTCACTCAAAGTTCATGTGGGTTTAAATGACCTGAGATGTATCTTGCTAGACCATATGAAGAGAGACATCATGGAGATATTGGAATATGTGCCCCAGGCTGGTATGAATCTAGCACTGAGCATCATTATAACTTTTCCAAGGATGATGCCACAATATGAACAAAAGATGACTGACCTTAATTATTGGCTTAGTTTCTGGTATCATTCTAAGGAGTAAACACAAAGAAAATCACTGTGTTAAGCTGTGTTCAATAATAAAAACCAAAGTATGTCCAAAAAGAACACAGTTACATATAATCACAAAAATTATTTACAGCAAAGCTTTCGGGTTTCCCCTTCCTCAGTGCTACAATAAAAACATTTCATGAATCAATTATATATTAAAAAACAATCAATCATGTGACACAGCCAACCAATAAAAAAAACATTTCAATAACCAATTATAGAATCTCAACTCAATGTAATTTATGTTGCTTTTTAGTTAAAACAGGCTTCAAACTTACTGTGCTATTAATTCCTGGGTAAACATCTGCTTGTAATCTTGTTATCCAACAATACTGTATATTCTCCAATATGTTACTAATGTCACCCCCTCTCATGTTCTTCTTTATTGTATTTATTACTCTAAATTTAAAAGTATGGTTATTAGTATTATTTATATGTTTATATGTTATTTATATATTAATAATATATATATATATATATATATATATATATATATATATATATATATATATATATATACATTCTAAGGGGTTGCAGTATTTGTCAGCATGGAAGGAGATGGTCAACAGCCCATGCTGCTTTGCCAGGGATGTTCTGCACCTCTCCCCTCTAGGCTTTCAAATATTAGCTAAAACATTGTCCCTCCACAGTGCATTTTTTAGGCAATGTCAAACTGAAAGTACTTCTGGCAGCAAATCAAAACCAAGAAAATCGGAAGATGTTACTGCTCAATGCTAGGAGTCTAAACAAAAAACTCTACTCCATTGAAGCTCTCTTCACCCTAAGGTTTAGACCAGCTACTGCATAGACTGGAACTAAAGATGGAGGTTGTCTCGATTCACATCAAAAATATATACACCTCATGGCTGGTCACTTAGGACAATGCACTTGAGCTTCTCCACATTCAATTCACCATAGGCAAAATCCAAAACCACATTCTTGCAAGTTATAGGCCCCCATCTGTGACCCAGGAAACTCGTACTATGTATTTAAACTTATTAGAAACACTTACCATCCAATCCAATACCATATTCATGGGCAAATTTAATTACCCATTAACTGGGAATCATATATGATACCAAACGTACAGACACAGAGAATTTTAGATTTTGTAAACACAAACCCCCTGGACCTGATTGCCACTACACCAACCAGGGGTTAAACCATACTGGATCTCGCCTTCAGTAATATGGGAGAGTGTTGCACATCCCCCTAGTGTAATGTCTTCTCTGGTAAGGTCAGACAACAAAATGGTCTCCTTTGAAGTAAAAGTAAAACCTGAAACCCCAACTAACCCTGGAATATTCAGGAACTACTCTAAGGCTAACTTCTTACTATTAAGTTATAACTTGGCAAAATTTCAAGCCCCCATAAACCATGAGAACACTGCAGAACTGTTCACAGAAACCCTATACAACCATGTTAATAGTTCGACAATGGTAGCTATACCCACATAAAAGAAGTTCAGAACTAACTCAAGAAGCAAGCCATCCTGGTGGAATCACAACATCAGTAAACTGTATAACAGAAAGATGAAAATCATAGCAAAAATTATGAGGTGCTGCAACCAGCAGGATAAAAAGGGTCTATATTAGAACACCGAACATTCAAAATTTCGAGTGTTCTAATATCGACCCATTTTCAGCGAACGCTGAAAATATCAAAGAAACAGAAAACCAAATTTTTTCCTAGGGAAAGAATTTGGTTGTCTGTTTCTGTTGCTTCAGTATTTTCAGTGCTGTGGTGGAAAGATACGGGTCGGGTTCAGGTAAGTGTGCAATTGTGTGGACATGAGGGTTAGGGCGGGTTAGGTGAGTTAGGGTTAGGGTGCGGGTCAGGTAAGTGTGCGATTAGGGTTAGGAGGGTTAGGTGAGCTAAGGTTAGGGCGCAGGTCAGGTAAGTGTGCGATTGTGTGGACGTGAGGGTTAGGGCACGGGGGAGGTGACTGTGCAATAGTGACGGACCTTAGGGTTAGGATTTGGGTTAAGGTAAGTGGATAGTTAGTGGTGTATGTATAGTTTAGTGTAGGGTTATGTGTAAGAGTTTAGGTGTATGTGTGTGGATTGCTGTTTGTTTGGTGTGCTTGTGTTGTGTGTATGTGTTTTGGAACAGCAAATTTTTTCCCTAGGAAAAAAATTTGCTGTTCTGTATGTTCGATGTTTTAAATTTTCGATTTATAGGGTTCGATATTAGCACACTCGAAATTTTGAACGTTCAGTGTTCTAATACAGACCCGATAAAAGCACTCTCATCATACTAAACAAAAAAAAAAAACTCAAAGGAGAAATAGTCTACCAAAGCCAAATGTGACCACAAGTCAATTTTTAGCTATGTCTGCAACCTCAAAAGCAATACACAATTGTGTGCAGAGCTCATTATTAATGGAACCACCTTTACTTAGCCAGAAGATATAGCATACCTACTGGCTAACAAAGTCAGCTCCAACTTTACTCCTCTCTCCTCCTCAACCTTCCAGGAAATACCATCAAATATAACTCTCCCTCCTACAACTAGGGAACAGGTCCTTAATGCTGTTTCTAAAGCTAGGAAAAGTGCATCAGTAGGTCTAGACAATATTCCAGGATGCCTTCTAAATAGGATGAAACATGACCTATCAGGTCCCTGGAATTGCTATTTAACTGTAGCCTCCAAAAAAGTTTCATGCCTCATGAATGCAGAACAGCAACAGTCATCCCTCTGCACAAAGGTGGCCATCTACATACCCTGGAAACTACAGACCCATAAGTCTCACTAGTCTCATATGCAAAGCCATAGAAAGAATTATCATGGAAATGATGAATAATGACATAGGAAACCTCCAAACACTGGTGCCAGCCCAATTTGATTTCAAGTGCATGTGATACTTACTCAACCTGGTGGACTTTTTTGAGAAGATCACCAAAACAACAGATGAAGGAAAAATAGTTTGCACTGCCTACCTTGACCTAGCCAAGGCATTTGAGACAATACTCCACTAGGGCATTGTTGTCAAACTTAAGAGGTTAGGTACAGACCCTTATGTCACTCAGTGGATACCCATCTGGTTCACAGACAGGACCCAGAAAGTTAGAACCAGGGAGTTCACCTCTACAAAGAGGCCAGTCACAAGTGGAGTCCCTCAAAGATTAGTCCTGGGACAGCTCCTCTTTGGCATTTACTTCTCTGAAGTCAAGGCCAATGTCAATGGCCTCTGGCTAACTAAATTTTCAGATGATTACAAATTGGGAGCTGTCATTAAACTGCCCACTAACACAAATGTTCTCCAGCAAGGGCTGGCAAAAACAAATAACTGGTGCCAGGCTAGTAAACACCTATGAATCTATGAACCTATAAGTAATATGCGAATGTTGTGCAGTATGCAATGATCTATCACCGGAAGTAGACACTTTGTAAATGCCCTTGGAGCTGTAGATAACCCAAAGGGTAAGGCTGAGAACTAATAAAGTGAACCAGATACAGACAATCTGAGAAAATTCTTGAAGCCTGTGGGTATGGTAATGTGATGATAAGTATCCTTTAGTTCTAATGTTACCAAGGCTCTGAAATGAAGAAAGGTAAAAGAGTTTGAAAGGTTAGCATTTTGAATTTTGGTACTTTCATATACATATTGAGAAATGAAGGATCTAGAATTGGTCTTCAAAAAATCTCTTTCTTTGGTACCCAAAACATTCAGGAATAGAAGCCTTTTTCCCTTTGATCTAAAGGTAATGAGTATATAACTCCTAGGGGAATTAAGTGTTGAAGCACAGGAGTTAAAAAAAAAAGCTGTGGTTCAGAGGATGGGGAGGAATTCTCTTGAAAGATGGCATTTATATCCACTGCCAACTGTAGCCCTCCTGAACCACTTTTAGCACCCAAGAGTCTGAAACAATCTGTTGCCAAAGGGGATAGCAATATGTTAGTTTCTGGGACAGATTTCGAGACACAGTGGCTGGAAAGGACGGAATAGGGGACAGAATGCTGTCATAGACATTCTGAAAAAATAAGGCTGTCCCCCTTTTTTTTTTTTTGTAAAATATCCTTATTTCTTGTTGTTTTGTTCTTGCCATCTTTTTTTTTCCCTGTGTGCCTGAAATTGACAATATTTGCTTGTTTTGCTTTTTAAAAGGAAATGAGAATTTGGGGAAGATTTGTAAGGGGGGGGGTCTTGAAACTCTTTACACACTTCCTATATTAATTTTCCTTTTTCATCAATTTTTTTGAGGACCTGAGTAGCAGAATAGCCAGATAACAACCTTATCTAAAGCAGAATTTAAAATTTCAGACTTGACTTTATCAGCAAACTTTTGGGTACGTACCCTGACAAAACTGTAGCAGTAGCAGTAGCAGTAGCAGTAGCAGTGGCCAAAGAAACAATATCTAAACAATCATACATATTCTTCAAAGCATGATTAGATACTTGGGAAAGATTAGAAACAATAGGATTCAGAAAAGAGCTACACTCTGAAGGAAGTGTGGCAGAGTATTACCTCAAACTGTCCACACAAAACAGAATAAACTTCCACATTTGTGCCTGGCAGTTAAAAATTCTATGAGATTAAGTGGAAGAAGAGAAAATTTCCTTACAAATGTTTCCAATACCTTGCCTACTTTGTCCATAGGGTAGAGGTTGGTATTGACCAACAGTCTCTTTCCAGCTGGCAAAAGGTAGAGATAGCAGCAGTGTCTAATCTATGACGGGAAAAGCAAACATTTTATTGTTTGTTTGTGATACAGGAGATGAAGAGTCATGTTTATACAGGCATCATAAAACACATCCTCCAAAAGCTGGCAAAATAGGAGGGATGATTAAAGAATAAGGTATATCTACTTTTAACATATCATAATATTGCCTCACTTCAAGGGTAACATCACTTCTTCCCACAGAAATACCTCATTCAATCTGGAAATAATCTGAGAAAAAGGAACTTCCTCAAATGGAGGTAGAAAGGACCAAGCTTCCTCAGAATAAGAGTTAGAGCTTGGGAATATATGAGAGAAGAAGCCTTGTCTCTCTCCATGTCAGAATCTTCTGATAAATTTTCTTCAGAAATTTATTTACTGATATTGCCCTCAGGTAAGGATTTCTGAACAACAGGATTAATAGCCTGTAATAATTGCCTGGATAAGATAAGAAAATCATCTGTATGAACAGATACCACGTCTTCAGATAAACTATGTCTCTGTTTTTTTTTTCTTTACAGGTGGCAACCTGGTAGAAGACTGACTAGGAGTGCTCTGTCAAACAGTCTTGTTTCCCAGATATCTTGAGACGCATCCCCAGGAGTGTCTCCCAAACCCAAAGAAGATGGTTCTCCCATGCATAAATCAGACACTAGAACAGCTGAAGAGGACATGGATGACATGTTCCATGGTAGCTGAAAGCCCTACACCAGAGGAGCCCAGAGAAGCAATTGAGTGGTCTGCAGAAAAATGGTTGTCCACTACACATTAACTTACTAACAACAGAGGTTCTGTCTCAGCCCACAGTGGCAGCAAGGCCTCTTTATCATGTTGTTTCTTTTTATTTCTTTTTGTGCAGCGTGAGAACAGTTAGTGGGACCCGAGAAAGTATCCATACTGCAGCCAAGGAAGAGGTCTTAATGCCAGTAAGTGCTGGTATGAGTTTGTTGGTAGGTACATTGTCAAATAAGAGTTTACAAGCAGCACACGTGTTCACTTCCCTACACAGTCCTCTTTTCTGTAAATGTGTAAACAAAATACAGAAAACCCTGTCACAAATATTGCACTTGTCCACAATGCCCACAGGGAAGGTGTCACAAAGTGCAGACAAGCACTAAAGACATTAAGAACCATTTCTGCTCTGTCAACACACTTCCCAGTCCTTTAAAACATACAAACAGATTAAAATGTTCAATAAGCAGTACACATATAACACAAAATATATTGAACTAACTGGTTCCACATAGGAAGTTCATTTACAGCTCTCTGGGGCAGCAGGGAGTTTGTAGTGAACTCATTCCAGGGTGGAGAATCTGGTCTAACAGCTTTATCTGACTGCCTCAAGACTTGACTTTTATTTTGCTGGTATAAAAATATTACCTTTGTGTGAATTTCTGCATATCATTGCTAGAAGATCCATTGTACCTGAGAGTGTTTCTCAAACAATCTGGAAATATACAGCTGATAAGTATATTTTTTGCACTTTATCTAACTGTTCAGTGTTTCTTAACAGTGCAGCACTGTCTTTATTTTTTTACTTGACTGAATTATTTACTTATCTGTGTCTGCATTTATATATTTGCTGACCTGTGGCTGAATTTTGTTTTTCTCCAACCCTCCCACCCGAGTGCTGTTGTGTTGTTAAACTTGGTGGCTTTTGCAGCTGCCCACCCCTACTGTAAATCTGATCTGGGACACTCCTCCCAGTCCCATCTCATTAGCTCATTCTACCTAATACAGAGATCATTTGGGAAAGCCAAATCCCTTAGTCCATTAACCTTGAATTATCTTCTGTTCCTCCTCTCTCCCGTTCCATTTTATAAAAATAAATAAATAAATACATACACACTTTATTCAGCTGCTTATATTTTTATGTATTTGTTTTTCTTCCTACTACTCTATTACTTCCACTGTGGTGCAGTGGTAGCATTGTTGCCTCACAGCAAGAGGTTCTCCCATTCGATTCTCGGCTAGAGTGTGGGGAGTGCCTTCTGTGTGGAGTCTGCATGTCCTCCCCACGGTTGGGTGGGCATTCGAAAGACATGCGTAAATAGGGCATGCCTTCATTGAAGGTTGAACATTGAGCTGGCACCTCAGCGTTCGTGAAAATCTACTGCCAATCATTAGTGGACCGGAGTTCTGCTGTGGCGACCCCTAACCGGGAAAAGCCGAAAGACAACAACAACTCTATTACTTCATCTTACATTTTCCTAGTACTTGCTGCTTGTTCTCTAAAGTGTTAAATTTCTTCTTTTCTGTTGCATTTATTACTGCTTGTTTATAGCCTGTCTAAATTGTGTTATTCCAAGCCTCTTAGTATTGGTTTAAACACTTGGGCTTTAGGCCTACCCTTTAGCTCTCCCTAACCTTTCTCCCTCATATGCTGACAAATATGTATGTACAATTTCTTACAGTTTCTCCTGCCAGTCTGGTTGATATGGGTTTCCTGAGACAATGTAGCAATTGCCATATGTGAACAGACAACCATCTACTACTACAACTCCCTAGGAACACAATATGTGATAGATGCATTTACATTAGGAACCTAGATCAAATGCTCTCTCCCCTTCAAGCCAGTATATCTGGCACCAAGAAGGTTGTCAACATAATCACTACACCTCAAACACCACCCACACCACACCTACACAACATACACCTACATATGAGAAGGTCCTCAACATAAACATACCCAAACAAAGGAGACCTCTGAGATAAAAACACACATGATCTCCACAGCCCTTTACACCACATAAAAGGCATACTCCACACACCTGTGTCTCACAGCCACTAAGGCTTAACTATAAAGCCAGCATATTAGTCATAGGAGACTCCATTGTGAGACACACAGATGTGCCTCTCACCAGGCTGGATAAGGAGAAAGTCACAATTAGTTGTCTGTCAGGGTCTATATCAATAATTCGAAGAAGTAAAACGTTGAACGTAAAAACATCAAACTCACAACATTGAATGATGAAAATAGCGAAGCCCCGGAACATCGAAATCTTACCTAGGGCAAGATTTTGGTGGGCTGTTCCGTGGCTTCACTATTTCCTCCACTGTGGTACGAGAGTTACGGACCTTAGGGTTAGGGTGCAGGTTAAGGTAAGTGGATAGTTAGTAATGTATGTATGGTGTCGTGTAGGGTTGGGTTATGTTAACTGTATGTGTGTGTGTATTAATTGCTTTGTTTATGTATAGTTTCGTAGGGTATGTGTGCAATAGTTACAGACCTTAGGGTTAAGGTGCAGGTTAAGGTAAGTGGATAGTTTGTAATGTATGTATGATTTAGTGTGGGGTTAGGTTTTGTTAACTGTATGTGTGTGGTTTATTTATTTTGGTGTGCTTGTGTTGTGTGTATGTTTCTCGGAACAGCAAATTATTTCCCTGGGAAAAAATTCACTATTCTGTGCGTTCGATGTTATCAATATTTGAAATTCCAAGTTCGAACATATGGTGTTCGATATTTTGGAATTTCGAATATATGATATAGAACTGTCTGTCAGGGGTCAGAATCCACCATATCACATATGTACTCAAGTCTCTCAGCAACAGGTACTGTTATGACTCATCATAATCTATGTTGGCATTAATGACTTGAGACGTACCTCCTTGGACTATATGAAGTGAGACATGATTGAGCTTGCTGATTATGTGTCCCAGGCAGGTATGTCTCTAGTCTTAAACAGCATTCTACTGTCACCCAGAATGATGCCTCAATACAAACAGAAAATGATTGACTTTAACAACTGGCTTAGCTTCTGCTGTCACTCCAGGTGAGATCCAGTACCTGACAGCATGGGAAGATATGATCGACAGACCACTATGCTTTGCCAAAGATGGCCTGCATCTGTCTCACCTGGTCTTCAGGCTTCTGGCAAAGGCTCTTGCCTCCCCATAGTGCCTTTTTTAGGAAAAGTGATGATGCTAAAATTTCCAACATAAAAATTTCAACAAAACACAATTTAAAGATCATGCTGCTAAATGCTAGGAGTCTAAACATAAAACTGCACACATTGCAAGCATTCTTAACTCTGGAAAATGCTGACATCTGTGCAGTCACAGAAACTTGGTTCAAAGCTGCAGAGAGCACCCCAGCCTTACCTGGTTACTCATCCTATCATACATTCAGACCCCAAACTGTCGGCAATAAAGCCAAAGGAGGTGGAGTTTCAATATATATTAAAGACATACACACCTCCAGGCTGGTCAAACAGTACAACACACAGGAAACACTCTAGGTGCAGTTAACCATTGACAAGACCCCTAGTCAAACCATAGCTAGATACCCCTCCCAAATCTGACTCAAGATGCCCAATCCGCCTATCTGGACCTGTTCAAATCTATCAAGATTCAATCCTTTACCCTGATCCTGGGTGACTTTAACTACCCAAGCATAGATTGGAAGAACTACACATGCCAGAACACAAATGCCCAGAGATTCTTTGATTTTGTCCATGCAAACGCCTTGGTACAGCTAGTCAATACCCCCACAAGAGGTGATAATATCTTGGACTTGGTATTAACCAACATGAGTAACCATGGCAGCATCCCTACAGTATCATCCTCCCTGGTAAGATCGGACCATAAAGCAGTCATTTTCGAAGTCACCATCTACTCCAACCCCCCTCTAGATAGGCTCAGACATAAAAACTTCTCAAAGACTGACTACAGCCTCCTGAGGGATGGTATAAACAGCTTCACAGCCCCCTCCCCCTCTTAAGGAACTGGGGGCAATATCCAAAACCACACCAAAGCACTATATGAGCATTTATATACATGCATGGAATCAGGAATACCTGAAAGGACCAAATCATCCTCAACAAGAAAGAGTAAACCTGTCTTGTGGACATCTGCAATAAATACATTCTATAACAAAAGGAAAAAATTGCTCTCCAAGAGCAAGAAGGAAAAAATTGCTGCCTAAGACCAAGAAGGAGCAGGTGCCCAATTGGAAGCAATGTCTCCTTAGCCTGAACAAGCAAATAAGAGCACTAGTGAAATCATCCAAAGCCAAATTAGCCACATCTACTAGAGACAATCATGAGGCCTTCTTCACATATGTCCACAACCTCAAAGGAAGCACCCAGATCTGTTCAGAACTGGTGGTCAAGGACACCACATATACACATGCTGTAGATATAGCAAACTTGCTGGCTGACAGATTCAGCAAAAACATTACCCCCTCTGTCTCCCCCATCAGTTAATCAGGACATCCCCAGTACCTGCCTCCTTCCCCTTATATCTAGGGAACAGGTCATCACTGCTCTCTCAAAGGCACAAAATACAGCCTCCATGGGACCTGATAACATCCCAGACTGCATCCTAAGTGAACTCAGGTAGGAAGGAATTTGCAGCACCATTAGGCGCCCTATTCAACCAAAGCCAGAGTTCTGGCTTTATCCAAGCTGTGTGGAGGACAGCCACTGTCATCCCTTTGCACAAAGGGGGAGTATCCACCGATCCAGGAAATTATAGACCCATCAGCCTAACTAGCATGATCTGCAAGGCTGTGGAATGGATTATCATGGACCTCATTAACAAGGACATTAGAAAACTCCAAACACTCGATCCCACACAGTTTGGCTTTGTCAAGGGGAGGTCATGTCTGTTAAATTTGATCAACTTGTTTGAGACAGCCACCAAAGCCATGGATGAGGGGAAGACAGTGCATACCACCAATCTTGACCTGGCAAAAGCCTTTGACACTATTCCCCACTCGGGCATAATAGATAAACGTTCTGAACTAGGCATCAATCTGTATGTTACCAGATGGGTAGCAAACTGGCTCACTGATAGAACCCACCTAGTTAAAATAGGGGAAGCCACCTCAAGCAGTAAACCTGAAACAAGTGACGTACCCCAGGGTTTGGTCTTGGGGCCTCTGTCATTTGGGATATACTTTTCTTAGGTGCAGGCCAAAACCAGTGGACTATGGCTGACCAAGTTTTCAGGTGCCTGCAAGCTGGGTGCTGTCATCAAATCCCCTAGTGATGTGGACAGCCTCCAGGAGGCTCTCACCCAGACGCATGACTGGTGCCAGAAACATGGCCTCAAGCTGAATATCAAAAAATGCATCATCATCCCCTTTGGGGAGAGTGATGTCCCCACAAATTATCAAATTAATATCAACGTCCTAAGTACACTATCTGTTGTGAGGGATTTGAGCACCCAGGTTGATAGCAACCTGATTTTTGACCACCATGTTGCTTCTGTTGTACAGAAAGCCTTCTACATGGCCCACCTCATAAGTAAGGGTATCTCATCCAGGGACAAGGAGGTCATAACATTCTTGTATTCTGCCCTTATAAGGCCCATTATTGAGTACAATGCCTTTTTGACATATACCTCGCAAGCCACATGCAGCAGCTGGAGAGACCACAGTGGTTCCTCACCAGTAGAATCCAGGGCCTCAAACATCTACCATACACAGATAGGCTAAAAGTCCTACACCTCTACTCAGTTTCATACAGACTCATCAGAGGTGACCTCTGTCTGGCACACAAGGTGATCTCGGATCCCACCTTGATGGGACTGCTGCATATAAGCAAGTGAAGCTCCACTCAAGTAACCCACATGTGCGGCCTCAACCTGGTCTGGGACATCAGCAAGACTTGTTGACAGGACAGATCTGTGTCCCAGAGACCCCACCATCTGTGGAACAGACTCCCTCTCCACGTCAAGCAGAGTACCTCTTTACCCTCTTTTATGGGCAACCTGGATAACTGGATGGGAAACAGAAAATACATCCCTGGGATTCCACCCATGTCCCTGCTGGACAGGGGCATCAGATGCTGACTTGTCTAAACATGGGCTGAACTCTTGGCTATGCTTATAAGGGCCTCAGGGCCAACAGCCTAGTAACTTCCTATGATCCTATGATCGTATGAATAGGCTGTATTAATTTTATGAAAACACAAGTAAGCAATTGGACTGGTATTCCACAGCAGGATTTGTTAAGTGAAGGGGCATATTGAGTGTATGCTCCAAACATGGCCAAAAGAAAGCAGCCAAAACCTTTAGTGGTAAAATCATGCCAGCAGAAAGAGGCGGTCCTGACAAAACTGTGGCAGAAGGGAAAGTATTAAAAACTGGAGACAACAAAGTATTTGTGCAAAATGAGTATTCCCTGTACACTAGGCAGAAGAGAAGCAAATTTATCCCAGCAATCAGGGAATGTCAAGAGGCAGGTGTGAGATTCATGCTCCTATATCCAGCCATCTTCGCAATAATGTTTTTCTGGGGCTTAATGACAACAGGCTAAGGAGGAAATAAAAAAGTTTATCTAACAAATAATGAGCCAACAAACAGAAAGGGACTCTGTTTTTCATTCTTCTGACAATAGAGCTCATAGAGACACTTTGCCAGTGAAATCTTTTCCAATATTCCAAAGAAAAATGCTTGAGAAATAGAAGAAAAAAACTACAGGAATTGACTAAACGAATCAGGGGTATCTAAGTCTTGAACCAGAGTATGTTGTTGAGAGATGGAGATGAACAGGAAGACCAGCAACACAGAAATTAGTGAATAAATGGAAGAGTATAAAGCATAAATCACATTTGTGAAATAAGGCTTTAGAAAAAAGTGTGACTGAGAAAGATTGGATTTTTGCTGACTTTGTCAAACTTGCAGGTGGACTGTAAAACATGCACTGCAATTTAATTCACTGATGTTTAGAAGGACACAAAAGGAAAAAAAAGTAACAGTAAGTAAAATATTTTTTGTTCTCATCATATTTGTATAAAATATTTCATGATATATAGCTTGCATGAGTAAGTAAAATAATTTTTATTCTCATCATATTTGTATAAAATATTTCATGATATAACTTGCATGTCATGCAGTAAAGTCGTTTTGTGCATTATATAGTATGTAGTCAGGGGTACTATAAATGTGGGGGGTGTCTCTTCAGTGACTGTTGTATGTGTTAAAGATATTAAGGTAAACAAGTACTTTTTATTATAAGAAATATAGGCTTTACAGTACAACAAGAGAAGAAAACATGGACAAAAGCAAGTTTAAGTTAACATACTATGATCTTGGGCTGCTGTGGAAGGATGAGGTGTATAAGTGCACTGATTATATTATATTACATGTAGAATTCAGATATTTTATCTGATTTTTACAAGGGTTAAGACCTAGATTAATGTCCATGGTTTAAGCCATAAACAATTATTTTTGTAAGAAAGTAAGCTTGAAAAATAAGACAAAATGATGAAAGCTGTGAAAAATTCAAGGTTTCTTGCATCTGCAATAATATTAGTTTGTGTTTTTTTTTCCATAAGCAAATGTTATCAGACAGAGTCAAGAAGTCTGCACATGAAGGCAACTACACATTCTGTTCTGAATGAAATTTACAAAGATTCCTTCATGCATCTGTAGAGTTGTTATCAGCATTTTTCCTTATTACTTACTACTGTTGCATGCAGACAACTGTTTGCAGGAGCAAACAGTTGTAGTCTTGAGATTCCTGAGCATTGTCTGCTAAGGAAAAAGAAAAATTTAAAGGTGCAATGGCAATCAGTTCTGAAAAATATGTGATATTGTGGGAATAAATAAGAGACAGCAGCCTCTGCAGCAGCATTATTACTTAAATACATTTAAAAGAACAGTGTACAATGTAGTTTTATTTAAAGATAACCAAAGTTCTTTTCCTAGGGCTAAACGTTTATGCATACATGCTGTTTTTCACATCTAGGAAGGAACACAGATGAGAAAAGAACAGACAATAATCAATGTAAGTGGGGACATAGGCTGTAGCACTAGCTTTTGTATGAGAAACCTACATTTTAACTTAAGTAATGACTGTGGGTGCAGCTGTTAATTTAGGACAATTGTTCTTATCTGGTGGGTTAAACTTTTTTTTTTTTTGAAGATGTAGAATTTTGTATTTTTTTCTAAGGTAATAAGGGATGGGGTGTTCTGTAAAGGAATTTAGTTTGTTTTTGTTTCAGGGTTTTCATTAAAATAAAATGTATTGAAAATGTGCCATAAGTTCAAATGGAAATGAGAAGAAACAACTGTATAAAAGATCAGCTTGCCAAACATTTCTGTGTGCATGTAACATGAAAGCTGGCAATGCACATTCAAAAAATATCGTGTATAACGGATGGAAAAATAGATTTTTATCATAATGGCTTTGCTATCCAAAAAATCTTGGAACATGATAAAATAGAAACACAGGCCACTGAATAAAAACACAATTTATTCACCTCTAGCACCGTGGCTTAGTCCCTTCAAGGAGTAATCTTGGAACATGAGCTTACAGGTCTAGACACAAAGGAAATAGTTTTGAATTATATTAAGAAATGCACAATGTACAAATACCAATGCTGCACACTGACACATTTAGAAATAAATAAGCATGGGAATTTGACAAAGAATGGTTTCCAGGATGGATATTCTGCAAAATATCAGGGGCAAAGGAAGAGGAGATTAATAATACTGATTGTCAAAGAAGCTCTAATGATGACAAGAGGGGGGGGAGACAATAATGATAGATTTGTGGTAGCAAGTGGCTATTGGCATGGGGGGAGGATTACGCTGGCATGTAATAATATTCCAGCAAACATTTTCTATTATTTTTAAACAAATTTTTAAATAAATATTGACTTTTCAGCAAGGAATTCTACTTATATGTGGGGACTAGAACTTGATTTCCAATAGTGAGGAATTATCAGGGGGACCTAGGAGGGAAACATATAACAAAAAATTTGTAGAATGTTAAAGAAATTTGTGAAAATATTTGGTATCGCAGACAAGTATTCAGTAGTAGGGAACATAATTTACACATACTTCCCCAAGGTACAATAACTGGGCTAGACTAAACAGAAATTAATTTTCACAGGAACACGTCCATTTAATCAAAACCTTTTACACGCATTCAATAACTATTTCAAGTAACACACTCATAAAAATTAAGATAAAAATGCAGAATAATGATGTAAAAATGAGACATATAGGCATTTTCCCACCTACTTGTTAAGAAGGGAAGAATTTAAGGAATGGTGGTAATTATTTCAGAGTTATTAGGGAACTTATGAATTTCTTCAGACGTGACAACTAGTGAGTGAAATAAAAAGAAAATGGAGTTTAAAAATAGGGTAGAAATAAAAGAGAAAGATATGGTTAAGAAGTAATAGGAATTATTTAGAGGGGCAGGCAAAGGTTAAAGTATTGCAAAGAAGGGGAATCTCACAAAACAAGAAGAGGTGCAACTGCAGAGTGGTAAAGAGAACGTCTTTCTTCTTCTTTTGGCTTTTCATGGTTAGGGGTCGCCACGGCAGATCACCTGTCTGCTCATGATTGGCATTGGAGTTTTACAGTGTTGAGTTGCCAGCCCGATGCCCAACCTTCCACAGAAGGCACACACATGCATGCACTCATGCCAATTTAGAGTGTCCAATCCACCTACAGTAAGTCTTTGGGATGTTGGAGAAAACCAGAGCACCTGGAGGAAACCCACGCAACCACAGGGAGGACATGCAGACTTCACACAGAAGGCACCCCAGCCGAGAATTGAACCGGAGAACCTTTTGCTGTGAGGTGGCAAAGCTAACCACTGCACCACCATGGCTGCCCAGAGTGGTAAATAGAACATAAGGGAGAATTTGGGTAATATGTCTGAGTTTAGAAAGATTGCTGTTAAGTAAGTATTTTGAGATAACAACTCCAGAGCAAAAAAATGTAGTACAATAATTTAGACGACAAAAAGTAGAAAGGGTTGTTGCCAAACTTAGGGTGTCTTTAACAAGAAAAACAACTAAAGATCCTACTGAGATATTAGAAAAAATTGAAAAATGTTATGAAAATTTGTATATAGCAAAGAAATGTGGAAATAAAAAATAGCACAAATGGAAATATTTGTGGGAAATGTAATTATCCCAAGGTTAGATGTACAGGAAGCTCAACAGCTATCAGTTAAGGTAACAAGAGATGAGTTAAAATGGTGATATATAATCAATCTGGAGGACAGCATCCAGGAAGAGATGGCATTCATGTGGAAATTTCCAAATTAGGAGAGAAAAAAAATGATAAAAATCTGGAAGATTTTGTTTATCAGTATTTCAAAAGGAGGGGAACCACCAACATATTGTTATTACATTGGATCTACTTAATTTTATTGTATAACCAGATAATCAAAATTCACAATGTTGAGACCATTAAAACCAAAAAAATCACATAAGCAAAAATTTAAAACAACAAATCCCAGGACATCAAAAATGGCAAAACAACCAAGCCTACCATTACAACATACATTTACTTTTGCAGGGGGGGGTATGCCTCCCTGTGCCCGCCCCCCCCCCCCACTGCCTGCAAATTAAATATATCAACTCTGAGATCGAACTACCTTGAAGGAAGCAAAACAGTCTACTGATCACTAAATAACAACTTTCTTCACATTCCAGTCCTATGACACAAAGTACAGTACTGACTACTCCTTCCCAATTCACCAAGATCTCCCTTGACATTATAACTAAAGCATTTTTCTAATTACTAAACACCAGCTACACATACATTAAAACTAACACCCCTGCACTAACCACTACATTCCTACACATACCACAATACTTTAAACTTAAATCTACATTCAAAACTACATAACAAAGTCTAAAAAAATCTTTTACCTTTTAAATGTTAAACATTCACAAACTCCTCCACAAACAACTAAAGCATTAAACAACAACTCCACCATACATGTGTATATCCTCACTCCAAAACCTTAAAGAGACAGCACACCACTATCTAACTTACTCTACATTTCCCATTCTGGTTTGATATTCCGCAATGCAATCTTCTAACTTTTAGCTAAACCAATTTTTCATGCTTATTGATTTGAAGTTGTGACACTCGATGCTCTAGTTATACAATAAAATGAAGGGGATCCATTACATTACAGTGTCAGATAAAGTGTTGGTAGCACTACTGGCAGCACATTTGCCTTTGGTGCAGAAGGCTGTGGGTTTTATTCACATACCAGGAGATCAATTTCTGACACTGAAGTACAGCATAAGGGGGTTGAATATGTTGTTTTTCAGATTGATGAGAAGATCAAGGTCCCATCTGCTTGAGTTGGTGATAGCTCACATGGATGTACAAGATCCCATGGCATCTATTGAAAAGAGTAGGGGTCCTTTATTTATATATAAAAGAACCCTTATTTACAAAATATTTACATATTTACAAATGTACAAATACATAGGTATACAAATCTGTTTACACATATTCATAATTTATTTTACAATCGTACTAAAAGTTCATCCCTATTAGACCCCATCTACTTTTTCCATAACAGTTATTTGATTTTACTTAATATTGTTGCTAAAATCCATTTACCATTAAACATAATTTCATTTATTCTTTCATTCCATATAACCTATATAACATAAAAGAACGTTTTATCTGTTCTTTTAACATATTCTTTACTTCTTTTCTCCATTTTTATTTTGTCCACTTATTTTATATCCTCAATAATCATGTTTACATAGTTTTCCTCATAACATTTTTACTCTCTTACATTTCAAAAACACATGTTCCGTAGTTTCTTCTTCTTGATAATGCAAATATATTTATCACTCTTTTTATATGGCATGTTTCCTTTAACTGCAATTATCTATTACCAGGAACCACAAAAAAATTATGACATTCTACTTTCTGATTGCATCATTTGCTTATTTTTATAGCTTAATTTTTTCATCTGTTAGATTTTCCCATGGTTTACATAGTAATGTAGTCTCATTACATTCTTATACTATACTTTTCTATCTTATTCTGTATTGTCAATTTTTATTTTTCACAAAAATATTTTTCTTGGTAACATTTTATTTCATTTCTACACTCTTTACTATCCCCAATATGTATTATACTTATATTTATACAATTTTATTACTAATCTCTCATCTTTTTCATTTATCCACTTAACACTTTGTATAAATGTAATAAAGTAGCATGTACCACTAGGTTAATTATCCCCAAATCTCCTTCTTTATTTACATACAAAACTCCTCTTTATGCTAGGTTTAATATAGGACCAAATATAAATGATAAAATACTTGCAATAATTCATTTTCAAATAATGTTGGCAAAATAAATGCACTTGCTTTTTATGCTATATTTCCCATCAGTACTGAATTTATCAAATAAGTCCTTTTCTGAATGATAATTTATATGTATTCCAGAAAAGATAGGTTTGTTTTATTTCTTCTATTGTTTTTCCCACTGAATTCTGCTTACATCTTTATTCCCAATTTTTACTCCTAACATAGACATTTCATTCATTGAAAAATATATACCCCTATCTTTACTATATCACCTAAAACATTAACTGTAATCTTTATTTAAAGCCATCCCTGTCATCTCTAGACATTTATATGTGCAAATTTTCACTTATTTTATCCACATTTTGTTTTTTGCAATTACTATATTGTCATCTGCATATGTTAACAGAACTGGAATTCTTAACCCTTCAGGTGTTATATACCCTGCCTCTTTCATTTTGTAATTTATTTCATATACTACCACACTCATAACTAATGCAAAGAGTAAACAACTGATTGGACATCCCTGTCTTACACGACTCTTTGGAAGTACCTATTGGCTTAATGAGCCATTTTTACTTTATTATTACTATATGTTGACATTCATAATTTCCTAACTTTCTCACTACTATTATATTCTTTCATTATTACCTGTAAGATGTCAATTGTGTCAAATGTCTTATTATTGTCTCCTATCATGATTTTCACTTCTTCTTTTCTATTCATAACATTACACAATTTATCTGTCATTAATAATTATTTAAATCCTTCCACTTTATACTATCTTCCATAACATTTTCCACTTTAGTTTCAAATCTTTTTTGTATTATTTTCATACATATTCTATAATCATGATTATTCAGTACTATTTGCCTCCAGTTTTTTTAATTGTCTTCTGTCTTCCTTCTTCTGTATGAATTTAAGTATTCCACTACATAAATCTTTATGCATTAAACCTTCATTTAACCATTCATTCAAAATCTTTAAAAATATATTGTTTGCCAATCCCTTAATTTATTATACATTTCACACCCTATCACATCTGGTTCTGCAGCTAAATCTATATTTACTTCTCCTGAATCTTTATGTAGTGCATTTAAAGAAATCTCCTTTTCCAACTATTTATTACTTTTTCTGTTGACTTTTTTACTTTCCTTGTTTTTTTTAATACTTTTTTCTTGTGTGTATTGTATTACATTATTCATAATATTTTCCTGAGTCTTTTCATTTCTCCTTATACACTTTTATTTCTCTCATTACACTACCATCTTCCTTTACTAATCTGCTTAAGTAACTTAGTACTTGCCTTTTTCCTCGGAAAATATTTTTTCTTATATAACAATTCTTATATTTTTTCTTGATTTCTGTCATATAATTCTTTTTCTTTACCAAAGTACTTTCTATCATTATGCTCTAAGTCTTCCACTGCATCATTATATGTTCTTTTATATTTTTCTTTCTCTACTTCTCACATCATATTGCCACTGTAAAAACATTTTTTTATTTTCCTTAAATTTCATTCACCATTCAGACCAATTTTTATAAAATGTTCTCATAGCAACATGATCTTTCCATAACTGTGTTACTAATCTCTTTACTTGTTTTCCTTTATTTCTAGCCATATTGCAAAATGATCAGAAAATCCAGTTTCAACGACCTCACTTTCTCCTAAAACTACACTTCCGGTACTATAAAATATTATATTTCATCTCTATGCATACCCCTTTTGTAAGTCCATGAAATTTTGTCCCAAAGTTTTAATTTACCTCACCACGTCATATAACTTCTAGCATTGTTCTTATATAATTTCCTTTCTTTTACACTTGGCTCTTAAATCACAGTCATATTTATTACTACATAGTCTAAAATCTTATGAAATATGTTTCCCTTTCTTTACAATTAGTATAGCATATAATGTTGTAATTCTATATACTTTTACATACAATGGTTAATCTCCCCATTTTGCTAAAGTTACATTTACTATCTTTCCTATATTTCTATAGAATATCTTTCATTTCCAAAATTCCAGATTATCTTTCCTCCCATAGTTTCTCTGTTTGTAATCTTTCTTCATTTGTCAAAAATCTTGTGTCTTCTATTACAATTACTTCTACATAACATGTATTACACCATTCCAAAATCACTTTTCTTCTTACTATATTGTTAATACTATTCACATTTACAGAAACCACTCTAAAATTTTCATTTTCCCATTTCCTTAGAGTCATGGTTTCATAACTCCATAGCTAATTACTAGGCAAGCTTTCTTAATAGGTCATTCTAAGCCTAGCCAATTTCCTTCCCAAAGTTGAGAATCAAACACTGTATCTTGTGTTTATGAATCAAACACCTTAACCATTATACCAACTCCCAATCATTAACTGTAAATATTCTTTTTATCCATTTCCTTTCTTTTTTCTTTTGCACTTATCCCTTTAAATTTTCTTTTTCTGTCGTTTACCAATGGTATTCATCACTTATTTCAGAATTTTCTTCTATGTCCTCTTTATTACTTTTTCCTCATCTAACTTTTCTTCTGTTTCTGCTACCTCTAAAATGTATTCTCTTTGTTCTTTTTCTTCACTTTCTGTTTCTTTTTCCTTACTCTTATTTTCATTTTTGCAATCCATCCATAAATGTCCAATTGTGAGACATTTATAACATTTTAATTCACATCTTTTTTGCATCAGGACTCATCTCCCCACAAATATAACATTTTCTTTTGTCACAGTTACATATCAAATATCCTTGTTTCCCCCCAAAAAAAACATGTTTTGAGTTGTCCCCAATGTTTTATGACACCCCAATCCCCCTCCACATGTATCATGCTTGGTATATGTATAGGTTTTTCTCTTTCCGTTTTTAATCCAATATTACAAACCCAGCCACCAATCCACAAACCCCTTTCTGTCATAAACTGTTGCAATGTCAAGTACTTCTTTACATAAAGTTTTCAAATATCCTTTCTAAGTCTCTTTTTCTACCTTTGTCTGAATTTGTACATGCATTTTCCTGTTTCCCTGTTAAATGTTCTCATCACACAAAGATTCCACAAGTTACATTTTTTCTTTTATCAAATTTACAAAAAAACTTTCCATTCAAAAGCAGTCTAAAATATAATGTCATAAAATGTCTCTTTGTTAATAAGAATAAATGCTGTTATCGCATGTGCTTTTACACTCAAAGGAGCTATTAAATTGTCCCATACTTCATAACTGTCCGGTTCTTTGTCTTCATTACTTTGAATCCTTACTAGATACTTCCTGTTTTTTATTTTCTTCTGCCTTCTTTTCTGATACTCCACTTTTGCCTTCTTTTACTTTCTCTGCATGTTTTCTTCTCTCATCACTATTTGTCAGGACTGTCTCTGCATCCTTCTTTTGTATTTTCTCGATAATGTCTCCCCAGGAAATACCTCCTTCACTTTATGGCTCACTCTGCACCACAATTTCTTTAAGTAAATCATCATGCAACCCTCTGAAACATTTCCTCAGAATCCTGGAGACATTCTCCGGTCTCAATATTTGCTTTCTCCTCCATTTCTTTCACCACTTCATCATCTCCATCTCACTCCATCTGCCTCTCCATTTCTCCAGGCCACCTCTGTGCCTGGAATGGAAACAGGAACTGTTCCTCCAAAATGGGTACCACTGACAACAATGACAAGTGAGGAAGTTCCCCAATTCCCTGGCCAAACTTCCCCTAGTAGTTTAAATACCACTAACCCGATCAACAAAGGATAAATAAAAATATAACAAATAAATAAATCCTAGTGAAAAGCTATGGTGGCTGCATTATCTAAAAGATCCATTAGCCTCGGCTTCATACAGACCCATTTAAGTTTTAAACCATGATTACAAAGTGTTTATGTCTATGCTTGCTGAAAAAATGGCAAATGTATGGCCAAAATTGATATGCATCAATGTGGTTTTGTGGAAGTGAGATAAACATTTGACAATATTAACAGAAGAATGATGATCTATATGAAAGCAGAATGTAAGAAAAATACAGCTGTTGTTGGTGGGTCTTGATGTAAACAAAGTGTTCGACAGAGTAAGCGGGAATTTTATGAGTAGGACAATGGAAGCATTTACATTCCCTAATACAAAAATAAGGTTAATTAAGAGGATATATGAAGGATTGGAGGCAATAAATAAGGTGAGGCGGTTCCTCTCTGATAAGTTGTGTTTGAACAGTGGAACCAGGGAGGAGTGTTCTCTTTCCTTTATTATTTGCTACATATTTTGAAGCATAAGGGACTCATAAATTCATGGATATAATTGGTATGGTAATTAAGAAAAACTGGCTTTATTTGCAGATGATAATATTTTGTACCTGACAAATCTAAAACATGACATTCCAGTGTTGTGGAACATTCTGAAACAATTACAAGTTTTTTGTGATGTAAAATTAATAAAGATAAAACAAAGGCTATAGCCATAAACTACATACCCATACACAAACGGGTTCAGCAATGCACACATTTACAGGGATATCATAAGATGAAATATTTAGGAGTATGGATGAAAAATTCTTCTGTTACAGCAGCTAAGGATATGTGATAAGAGACTAAACAAAGGATAATACAAAAATGGAGAAACCAAAATCTCCTGTTTATAGATATGGATGGCAAGATACAAGCAGTTTAAATGGTTTTAATTCCTTTAGTTTTTCTACAGGTCGGGCATATTTTTTTCAACCAGAAAAGAAACCGTGGACAATAATTAATAAAATGTTCAAGGAATTTACCTGGGGGGGAGACAAATGTTAAGTGGGATAAAATGATCCTGCCAAAAGACCAAAGTAGTTTAGGATTACCTGATTTGAAGGGATATTGTAGAGCCACACAGTTAAGGCTCAAATACATAACACAAGCAAAAGGCTATAATTCAAAGTGGAAATGGATGATGATGAAGCAGGGGGTATTCAAATAAGGAGAAAGAGGGGTTTGGGCTGCAGATCCTTAAGGAGAATAATAACAACCATAAAGAATATTATGAACAATGAGTAGAGGAAGACACATAAATGGTTGCTATATCCAGTTTAAAAACTTTTACTTCAGTGCACAAACAGTAACACAAGCGCTTTCACCAAAAAGGCATCATCAGGTGTATAATATGATACTAACATGATACATCTGATGATGCCTATTTGGTGAAAGAGCTTGTGTTACTGTTTGTGCACTGAAGTAAAAGTTTTTAAACTGGATATAGCAGCCGTTTCTGTGACTTCCTCTACTCATTGTTCATTGGATTTTGTACTTCAGACACAGTGTGTGAGCCAGTTCTTTGTGGCAGTGCTTTTATCAGTATAAAGAATATTATATTCATGAAATAGCAGAAAATACTCTAATACCTAAGCCAACACGAGAATGGAGAAAGGAGATTTTGTCAATATGGATGAATGCAAGTAGGAGTACAGAAAATAGGGAAGGAGGTCTGGAATTTACTGGAGAAAACTAGCAATGGAACCAATGTATTGGGAGCAAATAACTAGAGAGGGAAAGGTAATAGTGTGAGATGAGACCATGAAGACATCTGGACTGCAGGATAGAGACTGCTATCCCTACCAGGGATTGATAGCCTTGTATAGGCAAAGCAAAAGGGATAAGTGAATCTTAAGTGAAAGACTGGCTCTGGTAGAGATTTTTAGCTTTACATAAACTGTTGTTAAATGGACTAATTAGTTGGGCAAATAAAGCACTGCTTGATAACTGTAAGACTCAATCACTACAGGTTAGAAATGATTAGGAAGAGAGACTGGAAAAGCAAATTACAAGGGAACAATGGGAAGGCATATGCATGGCTCCCATGTATGGAACATAGTCAAGAAGGTTTAGGATTTTTGCTTGGAAGTGTTTGTATGGGTATTTTATACCCCAAACAGACTTCAAAGAAATTTTCCTCAGGTAGATAAAAGATGTTGGAAGTGTGATGGAAAAGAAAGAGGCAATTGGGAATATATGTTTTGGGAGTGCACTGAGTTGGAAGATTTTAAAAATTATCTACAGAGTCATGAATATTGGTTGAGCAAATGGTTGTAACTAAGAAAATGATTCTTTTGAGCTGGGACGCAGAATCTGTTTTGCCGAAACACAGTAAGGACTTGTAGAGTTTAATTCTGCTGGTTGCCAAAAAAGCAATTACTAAAAAATGGAAATCAAAGTCCAAACCAACTGCATTTGAAGTACTGACTATTGTAAAAGAGATAAAAGAACTAAAAGAGGAATCTTTAGAAAAGGGAAGGAGAAAATTAGTAAATAGAAAAACTGTGGGAACAACACATGCAGAATAATGTTCAGGCGGAGGAGTAGTGTTTAAGAGAAGGTAAGAATTGATCTATTTATATAATGTTGAATTGATGATAGTTATAAAGATAGAAAACATTTGTGATGTATAATCTATGCAAATGGAAAAAATGGTAATATGGCTTGTTTTCTTTTCTATTAATGCATGCTTGCCTGTGTCTTTAGTGATGATGTAGTGAAGATGTTTGAAAAAACATCAATATTTTGTTAAAAGGGCAACAATTTCAGTACAGAAGAGGTCTGTGGGGATTTCTTTGCCAAAAACAATCCTGAAGGTCAGTGGTGCTCTTGTGAAGCCTCAGAGCTGCTCCCTCATGAGGCAGCAAAAAAGTACTGAAGATTTGTTTCACTCTGATTGCTTTTCCTCTAAGTGCCAGGCTAGTCAACAGTCATAGTGAAAGTGTTGCAAGGAGGCAAAGCTTTATGAATCTGGATGGTTATTGCATTCTGTGTAGGGTATCACCTATTTAACCAAAAGGCTACTGCAGAAGTAAAAATGCTGATCATCATTCCTAACCTAGGGAATGAGGAAGTGTCTGCTTTCCAGACTTGCTTACATGGTTCATATGTGTTTACTAGGCTAACATCCACAAGAGCCTTTTTAAGTCTACGAAGTAACAAAACTCAGCAGGTATGGCAAGGGCACAGCACCAAAAAGGGAAATCCAAATGCAAAAAGAAAATGCCAGCCCAAAGTGGTGTGCAAACAACAAATTTATTGTGACATATACAGACTGGTTTCGGCTGAAATTACCAAGCCTTCCTCAGTGTAACAAAAACTTCCACAAATAGCCAGATGTTATATACACAACAGTACATTGGTAAGCCAAGATGATTTGTCACAATTGCTCATTAAGCCCAGGAGGGAATAACCACCCCAATTTAATAATCCACTTTTTTCTTTCATGTTTAATATATTGTGCCAACCAGCTTTGTTATTTTTCTTACCAGTGACTCTATCAATAACAGTAAACCTAAAATTGGCTGTAGGATGATTCAAAACATGCTTGTAAAGAGCACTAGTTGCCTTTTGATTTTTAATATCACATGCTTGTAAAGAGCACTAGTTGCCTTTTGATTTTTAATATCACTCATGTGTTCACTGATCCGAAGTTTCACTGGTCTCAAAGTCTGTCCTACATAAAACACAGAACATGAGCAGGTGGCCAGGTAAACCAACCATTCACTAGAGCAATTGGCAAAAAAGTTAATATCATAGACCTGGCCAGTATTCCTGTTAGATAAATCTTAAGTCTTATCCATATGTGTACAGTGAGTACAGTGCCCACATGGAAAACACCCAACCAGAGGGTCCCCCATAAGTGTTGTTTGGAAATGAGGCTGAACCTCCATAGACCCAGTTTTATAATGGGCAAAAAAAGAAGAACCCAGTGTTCTGCCTCTCCTGTAACCAAAGGGACATCTTTCCGGTAACAAGTTAGCAAGTCTAACATCTACCAACAAAATATTTCAATTCCGTTGTATTACTTGTAACAGGATAGGAGTGTTGCGTCCATAAGTGGTAATAAATCTGATATTGGAGTCCTGAAAAGAAGTTTTATACTTATATCGCAACAGAACCTGTCTATCCAGTGCAGATTCCTCCCTACAGGCCATGGTAATCATACCAGAACTATATCCTCTGGCCTTGAATCTACCCACCAGGTCATGCCTCTGATGTTCATAAGTCTCAGAATCTGAACAGATACGTTTGATTCTCATGAATTGGGATTTAGGTATGTTGCGTTTAATATGGGGAGGGTGATGGCTAGAAGCATGCAACAAAGTATTATATTCTGCGAATTTCCGATAAACCCGTGTATCCAATGTATGATCAGATTTTCTGCTGACCAGGACATCCAAAAAGGTTATCTGCTTCAGATCAAAGTTGCATGTAAAATGAATGCCCATTTGTTACTGTTAATGTAATCCAAAACTTCATTAAGAAACGCAACATCAGCTCTCCATACTAACCAGCAGTCATCCACATAATGACGCCATATGTCGATCTCAGGCAAATACAGATTATGAAGGTGATCATAAATCAACTGTTCTTCCAAATATGCCATAAAAAGATCGGCATATATAGGGGCAAAAGAAGGCCACATGGCAGTACCCTGCATCTGTAGATAACAACTGTCCTGGTAATAGAAAACATTCTTGGTTAGTAAATGCTCAGTTAATCCCAATAAAAAGGTGTTAAAACCTGGTCTGTTGTAGTTAGCCAATGTTCCAATGCTAACAAGCCAGCCCAGTGTGGAATATTCATATACAGGGCTGACACATTAAGGGTACATAACAACCAACCCAGTTCAAGTTGGGTATCCTGAAGGATCTGCAGGAACTCCGTTGTGTCCTGAATCCCAGCCCTGACATAACGGAGTAATGGGTGAAGATATTGAGTCAAATAATCCGATACAGGTTCAGTAAGAGATCCCCTGCCTGAAACTATAGGCTTACGTGGAGGGTTCTGCAGTGATTTATGGACCTTGGGTAACAAATATAGGTACTGTGGTTTTGGATCACTAACCATCAAATGTTTGGAAGTAGAGGTAGTAATGATCCCTTCCTCTACAGCCAGGTTCAAAAAGGCATCAATCTGTTTTTTAAAGCTCCCAGTCGGATCAAGGAGCATACACATATAGTATTGTTTACTATCCAATTGCCTCTTTGCTTCCTAATCATAATTAGCCCAGTCCATAACCACTACAGCCCCTCCTTTGTCAGCCGGTGTAATAACCAAGTTGTTGTTAGACTTAAGCTGTATAAGGGCCTCCTGTTGGGGTTTTAAAAGATTGTGGGACTTAGTAACCATATCAGAATAGTAAAGATGTAAATCTTTGAGAACCCTGTGGAAAAAAAGATGAACAGTGGGGTTCAACGGTGGCCTAATATTAGACCTATGAAAATGAAAAGATGAATCACCAGACCCATGGTTATCCTGGTCAAAAAACAATTTCAAATTAAGAGTACGACATAAACTGTTCACATCATCAGCAAAAATACCCTCGGGAACAAAGAATACAGGGACGAAATTCAATCGTTTATTAAGTAATTCAATTTGAATAGGAGTTAAAACGTGAAGAAATGTTAAGAACATTATTATATTCAATTACTTGTCGGTCATGATCTGTAATAATGTCACCACATCAGCTATTCTTGTGATATTTCTACCCTGCCCTGTGTCTCCTAACCCTAAAGGGGTGTATGAGTTGCTGCATTTTGGTGTGGGAGAAGACAATGCTGGTGCTGTTTCAGAATCTGTCATGGAGGATGATTCTTCCGCCAAGGTACTAACAAAAGAAGACACATTCTTATTCAGGACTGACCTAGGCCTTTTCCTCTTATTGGGTTTGGAACCAGTGTTAGAAAATGTCACACTTTTATGGGGACCAAATGGTCTCCCCCTATCATAGTCAGCTTGATCACTGTTAAATTTGTGTATCTTCCTGTCCCTTAGTTGGCCCTCAAGGGTCAATAATTCCTGACTTAACTGTTGTAAACAGGTTTGGTAACAGGCCCATTATAAAACTGGGTCTATGGAGGTTCAGCCACAATTCCAAACAACACTTATGGGGGACCCTCTGGTTGGGTGTTTTCCATGTGGGCACTGCACTCACTGTACACATATGGATAAGACTAAAGAGTTCTCTAGCAGGATTACTGGCCAGGTCTATGATATTAACTTTTTTGCCAATTGCTCTAGTGAATGGTTGGTTTACCTGGCCACCTGCTCATGTTCTGCGTTTTATGTAGGACAGACTTTGAGACCAGTGAAACTTCGGATCAGTGAACACATGAGTGATATTAAAAATAAAAAGGCAACTAGTGCCCTTTACAAGTATGTTTTGAATCATCCTACAGCCAATTTTAGGTTTACTGTTATTGATAGAGTCACTGGTAAGAAAAATAACAAAGCTGGTTGGCACAATATATTAAACATGAAAGAAAAAAGGGGATTATTAAATTGGGGGGATTATTCCCTCCTGGGCTTAATGAGTAATTGTGACTAATCATCTTGGCTTACCATTTTACTGTTGTGTATATAATATGTAGCTATTTGTGGACGTTTTTGTTACACTGAGGAAGGCTTGGTAATTTCAGCTGAAATCAGTCTGTATATGTCACAATAAATTTGTTTTATGCATACCACTTTGGGCTGGCATTTTCTTTTTGCATTTCCTTTTTAAGCCTAGCCATGCATCCCAGAGCTCTGACAAGTTTTGGTACCCTTGATAAGTGTAAGCAGGGGCTTGGGAGAAGAAACATTTACAAGCAGGAGCCTGAGAGATGAACTATCTACAAGTTACCTGTGTCCATTAGAAACATAGGTGCCAATCCAGGAATGAATTTTCTGTTTCCCATCCAATTGTCCAAGTTAGAACTGAATGGGTTAGAGAGGAACTCTGCTTCACATGGTAAGGTTTAAGTCTTTAGAGCAGGTAATTATGGTGCTGTTTGTTTTGCTGATATGCAGGAGGTCCATCATAGTGGGGTCTGACAATGCCCTGTATGCCAAACATAGATCTCCCCTCAACAGCCTGTGAGAGACAAGATACAGGGATAGGGCCTTGAGGTGGTCTGCATAAAACATTTTACTTATGCCCTGTATTCTTTTAGTGAGGAAGCTCTGTGGACATTCCATTTGTAGGATATGCCTAGTTAAGTACATACCAAAGTGGGCATTGTACTCAATGATAGGTCTAATGAATACCAAGTACAGTCCTTGGACTTAGATGCCATACCTTTGTTTATAACCTAAGTAACATAACATGATTTCCTCACAGCTGTAGACAGGTGATTGTTAAAGGCTACATTACTGTCTATATGAGTCCCCAAGTCACTGACTACTAGATTAACTCTAAGGGTTATGTTGTTAATATAACAGTTACCAGGGATGGATGACTCCCTGAATGATACTATTATTCATTTCTTGGCATTTAGTTTTAGTCCAAGACTCCAACACCAGTTGTTTGACTACATTTTAGTAAGTGTGAGATTCAATGACAGCTCCTAATTTACAATCATCTACAAATTTAGTCAGCCATAGACCTTTGACATTGGTCTTGACTTCAGAGAAGTAAACGCCAAAAAGGAGAAGTCCAAGAACTGATACTTGAGCATACATTTCAACCTCTTAGAGCAAGAAATCTTGACAAAGCCATAAATAATAGGGGGGACAAAGGCCAAAAATAGGGACAAATTTTGAATATTACATTTACAAACTTAGAAAGTTTACAGAATTATAGATTTTGAATTAGCATGAATTTTCTAAACTGTATGAAGTCTGAAACTCTAATGTCTGTCATTATTTTCTGACTTGAATCCTCAATGATTTGCCAATAATTTGCTAGAAAACCAACATTTTATGATGAAGTGAAAAAATATGGAGCAAAAATATGAACATTCTGTAAAAATCTGGACAGTTGAGAGGAATGTCTCTGAGGAACTCCACTTGTAACTGGCCTCTTTGTAGAGGTGGACTCCCCAATTCTAACCTCCTGGGTCCTGTCTGAGAGCTAGTTGGCTATCCACTGGGTGATGTACAGGTATGTACTCAACCTCTTGAGTTTGTCAACAATTCCTGAGTGGGGTATTGTGTCAAATGCCTTGTCCAGGTCAGGGTAGGCAGTGTGAACCATTTTATCCTCATCCATTGCTTTGTTGGCATTCTCAATGAAGTCCGTCAAGTTGAGTAGGCATGACCTGCCCTTGACGAAACCAAACTGGGTTGGGTCTAGTGTCTGGAGGATTACTATATCATTATTGATAATTTCCATTGTAATTCTTTCCATGGCTTTGCATATAAGGCTATTGAGACTTATAGATCTGGAGTTCCCAGGGTCTGTAGATGAACCACCTTTGAGGGGAGGGATAACTGTTGTTATTCTCCATTCATGAGGCATGAAACCTGTTAGGAAGCTACAGTTAAAAAGCAATTCCAGCGTAAAGTTGGAGCTGAATGTATCGGCCAGTAGGTTTGCTGTATCTTCTGGCTCAGTAGAGGTGGGTCCATTTACAATGAGATCTGCACACAATTGTGTATTGCCTTTGAGGTTGCGGACATAGTTAAAGAATCCCTTGTAGTTGTTCTTGGCCAGCAAGGATAAATTTACCTCACATTTGGCTTTAATAGACTTTATTTGTCCTCTAAGTTGTTTGTTTAGTTTGATGAGAGCGCCTTTGTCCTGCTGGGTGCTGCACCTCCTAATTTTGCCATGATTTTCTGCCTTCTGTTATACAGCCTGTTAATTTTGTGATTCAAGAAAAAGAAAAATTATCTGGTTCCACACAGCAGTGAAAATCAATATGTCCTTTATTGTAGCAAGGTAAGCACTTTCTCGGAATAACATCCGCTTCATCAGACCAACAATTTTGTGATTCCACTAGGATGGCCTGTTTTTTTACTTAGATCTGTACTTCTTCCTGGTGGGTACAGCTGGCTCTGTGCAGCTATTAACATGCTTCTGTACAGTCCTGCAACAGCAGCAGTGTTATCAGAGTTAATGGAGGCTTGACATTTTCCAGATTATCACTTAATAGCAGGAGGTTAGCCTTAGAGTAGTTCCTGAATATTCCAGGTTTAGCTGGGGTCCAGGTTTTATTTTTACTTTAAAGGAGACCATTTTGTGATCTGACCTTACCAGAGAAGACATTATACTAGGGGGTGTGCAGCACTCTCCCATATTAGTAGGGACCAGATCCAGTATGGATACACCCCTGGTTGGTGTACTGACAATCTGGTCCAGGGAGTTTGTGCTTGCAAAATCCAGGAATATCTGTGCCTGTAAGATCGGTGTCATATAATTAATTAAAGTTGCCTATGAATATGGTATCGTATTGGATGGTGAGTGTTTCCAATACATTTAAATACATGGTATGGGTTTCCTGGGTCAGAGGGGACCTACAGCTTGCAAGGAAGTGGTACTGGATTTTGCATATGGTGATTTGAACATGGCGCAGCCCAAGTGCTTTGTCCTGTTTGACCAGCCTTGAGGTATATTTATTTTTGATGTAAATCAAGACACCTCCACCTTTAGTCCCTGTCTGTGTAGTAGCTGTTCCAAATGTGTGGAAGGCATAACCTTGCACTGTCAGTCTGCTCTCCATGGCTTTAAACCATTTCTCAGTGACTGCTCAGATGTCAGTATTCTCTAGGGTAAAGAGAGCTCCTAGGAATTGAAGGTTTTTATTTAGATTTCTAGCATTGAGCAGTACTACCTTTAGATTTTCTTGGTTTTGATTTGCTATGTCGAAAGTACTTTCAGTTTGGCATTGCCTAAAAAAGGCACTATGGGGGAAGACAATGTTTTATCTAATACTCGAAAGCTTAGAAGGGAGAGGTGCAGACCATCCCTGGCAAAGCAGCATGGTTTGCTGACCTTCTCTTTCCACGTCGACAAATATCGCACCCCCCCTTAGAATGACACCAGCAATGAAGTCAATTATTAAAATCAGTCATGTCTTGTTTTTACTGTAGCATCATCCTTGGAGAAGGTAAAATGCTGCTCAGTGCTAGCCTCATACCAGCCTGGGGCACATACTCTGAGAGTTCCATGATGTCTCTCTTCATATAGTCTAGGGAGGTACATCTCAGGTTATTTACACCCAAATGGACTGTGACTGAGTAACACTGGTTTTTGTGGTCCAAAGACCTGAATGCTTGTGTAATATTGGGGATCCTATCCTCTGATAACTGACTGTGACTTTCTTTTTACTCAGCCTGGTGAGAGAGACATCAGTGTGTCTCATGAAAGAGTTTCCAATGACGAGAATGCTGGATTCTGTGGTGGCTTGCCTTAGAAGTAGTGGCTCCATAAGACATGGCTGTAGGTACTAATGTGGATGTTGTTTTGAAAGTGTATTCAGGGCTGCTGAGGGTATTTGTTATGTGTCCTTCATCTAGGAGGTCTTTGGGGACTAGGAAGGCCACATCTAAGTGTCTCAGCATATGTGGGTCTATATGTCTGCTTTGAATTGTGTGTGATGGGTGCAGTGTGTGTACTACTGAAACTTTATTGACATCAGGAGTACTTTCATAAGAGATCTTTGCCTCCAGTGACATTGCGTAAATTCACCTCTCACATACCATATCAGTTTGTTTGAGAATTAATTGATTGTCAGTAAACATGAGGCAATTTCTACATTGCCTCAGGATGCCCATATCCACCAAGCTGGAAATGGAGATAGTGGGAAAGTTCATATCCATGGTAACAGGCCCTTTTTATTGATTAGACAGCTGGAGTGAGAATATAAAGCAATGACAGGATTATCCAGTTTGCAACTCTAGGGACAGTTCTTGTCAATGCAAACTAGTTGTCCTGTATGTAATTAGGTACTGGTGAAACTTCAATCATGCTGTTACAAGAAAAATGTCACTCTAGGTGTCTGTGTCTATACAGGTCACTGCCAAGCACTTGAGGAGAAACTAATAAGAACACCCTGAAAATTTAAGAATTAAGTATTTAGGCAGAAATTCTGAAGTTAGAAACAAATCAAGAAGTATTTGCCAAAAAAAGAAGTTATGTACTCACCATAGCATTCCATCTATGTTGTCCATTTTCATTTTTTCTCAACAGGTGGGTCCGTATCCTGTTCCTATGATCTGAATCAGCCGTTCCTAAAGCTCATGGCAACCAAGAACTCTCGAACTTCTCCCTTATCCAGAATGTGCCAACCCCAATCACCTCATATCTGGTTTGCTGACTTTAGTAGAAAAGGCATATTCATATTCAGAAACAGAGAAGGCTATTACTGGATCTAAATATAAAGGACAGAAATGTCCTGTAACCACTCATTCTTCCACAAATTTCAAAGACAGAGGTTGTAACCAAAACGGCGTTCACCACAACAAGTAACGAAAGAATGAAAAAAGCTTACGCCACTGCTATGCGAATCTTGGGAAACCAGTAACTTGTAACTCCTTCTAAACAAATGTATCCAAGGTACCATCCAATAAATGCAGCAGTCGTCAAATAATTCCACACTTTAATCAAACACAAAAACAAACACGAACAACATAGAAAGTTAAGCGCTTTCACCTGTACACATCACAGGCTTCATCAGAACTACCATACATTTTAGTTAGCTTCAGTTTAAATTACCTTTTTGGCGCCAAACAGTACTCACTAGTTTAAAGACACAATGTCACCAAAATGTCCCGAAAATTACATTACGTTGCTGTTGTCTTAAAAACTGATCAATTCATTCAATAAACCCATAAATGAATAAAAATAGTGAATAAAATATATAAATTAAATGCATATCTTATTACTAACTAAATATATGTATCAAATATTATAAATATATAAAATGTGTAAAATAAAAAAATATATATATATAAATGCCACTTCATATCTACAATAATATATAACTGTATAGTATCCTTCAATAATAATATAGTATAAAATCATACAATGAATTTATATACATATATTAATACATATAACTATCAATGTAAAACCTATCACATTAAAATACATTAAAATGTTGCGAAATAAACATATAAAAATATTATAAAAATATTATTATTATTATTATTATTAATTAATTAAGTGTGAGTAAAGGTTTAATTGAAATATTGTCATTCAGACCGGGAGTAGTAGAGGCATCCGTGAATATTTGCCACCACATTTCACGGTAGGATAAATACCCTTTCATATTAAGACAACAGCAACATAATGTAATTTTCGGGAAATTTTGGTGACATTGTGTCTTTAAACTAGTGAGTACTGTTTGGCGCCAAAAAGGTAATTTAAACTGAAGCTAACTAAAATGTATGGTAGTTCTGATGAAGCCTGTGATGTGTACAGGTGAAAGCGCTTAACTTTCTATGTTGTTCGTGTTTGTTTTTGTGTTCAATTAAAGTGTGGAATTATTTGACGACTGCTGCATTTATTGGATGGTACCTTGGATACATTTGTTTAGAAGGAGTTACAAGTTACTGGTTTCCCAAGATTCGCATAGCAGTGGCGTAAGCTTTTTTCATTCTTTCGTTACTTGTTGTGGTGAACGCCGTTTTGGTTACAGTCGTGTTTAGCTATGGAATCTGATCGGGAATCCGGACCATCTCCACCAAAGGTACAAGACATTTCTATGAAGCAGTTGCAGTTAGATTTATTGGATTTAAAATTCGAAGTACAGAGACTCACGTTGCTTATTGCTAATTTAGTGCCTATTGGTTGGTCCGACAAGGACAAGGACAATGATAACATTAGCGGCTTGCCACAGCAGGCCAAAAGACATCATGTAGAGGATGGCAGGAAGTCTATGAGCTCGTTGTCTCAAAGACATGATTTATTAGAGAAATTTTCTACGGAACTTGAGGTTAACAAAGTGAATGGTTTAGCTGAGTATAATGATAATTCCTCTGACAGTACAGTGAAACTTTCTAGCATCCCGAATGGGCAAGGGGATGGAAGAGTAGTTATTAACAGCATTGACTTACCCTCGAGTTCACATGTTAATGAACAAAGAAACAGTAGCAGAGCTGGTTTTTTAGTCTACACCTTCGACTTTTCTTTCACTGATACTGACGATGAGGCTAAAAGGACTGGTACTAAACCGAAGGGGAAGATACCGATAAAGACTTATGCCCATACTGTGACTGGCAATGGGATTGATAATAACAGTATTCCTATGGATAATACTGACAAAGTAGGCAGTATAAATAAGTTGAGATTATTTTTAAATAAAGACTGTGAATTTGACCAGGAAAAAGTACACGGTGGTGTACTAGACAATGTAGTACCAAAAGGGTCGCTAAAGGATATTATTTTTATGTTTGGAAAGAAACTTAATCTGATTAATTCACTTAAATTAGACAATGCATATTTGAATAAATGTATTAAATCTAATATTATACCAAAGGGTTTAAGATTTTTTTAAGTACCCTATGGGAATTGATATTAATGATAATATTATAAATGATTTTAATTTGTTTTTTGATGGTTGTGGAGTAGGTCATATGAAATTATTGATTAAATTTAATGATGAAAAATTAATGAACTGTATGCAAGAAATTGAAAAATTAAATGAAGTGATTTTAAAAGATTTATTATTTGCACAGTGGGAAAGACTATATATTAAACAATTTAATGTGGCTGAATCAAATGCAAAAAACGCTTTTGATAGGAAAAGTAATAAAATGAAGAGAGATATTTTACAATACAAAAATGGTACTGCATATCGATGGAATTTTAATATGCAGGATAGATATCATTATAATAAGAATGATAGTATTGAAAAAAGGGATGGATTTGATTGGACTGAATGAAATTCACATTTTTGGAAGAACAAACAATTAGGCAAGACAAGAGATTGGAAATGGGGAGGGAATTGGAAGAAATTCGAACCATTCCATTGATTGAGATTAGTGCACCACTTTTTAATGATAATTTAGAAACTAATGTCTTTAGTGAAGTAAAATATATTAGTGAAGATGTCAGTACAGATAGTTCATCACGTATTACGATGGTAGGGGTCATTAATAGTTACAAGCATTTCAATATTTATAACTATATGGACTTTGAACTAAATATATCTCATTTTAATTTATTTTCTAAAGGATTAAAATATATACCTACCACTAATTTTAAATTGGTTGAAAATATTGGTCAAGTCAAACTATATACCAGGAAATTAAATTTAGCGGTTATGTTCAAAAATAAGGAAGTGAATGGACAGAATATATATAATGTTCCTTATACTCTGAAAAAGAAGAGTACTTTTATACCAGTTAACCATCCTACTATAGGAGTATATGAGAAATTTGTAATTAAACAATTATACCAGTTGAATAATACGCTTAGGGGTAATAAAATTATAAATAATCTATCTGATGATGAAATGAAAACATTAAATGAGTTAAGAAATGATAGAACTATTCGAGTAATGAAACCTGACAAAGGAGGGGGTATTGTCTTGTATGAGTAGTTGACTTACTCTTCGAAGATTTCAGATATTTTACATTCCACAGACAATTATGAAGTTGTGTCGTTAAATGAGGTGAACTTAGCATATAGGAGGATCAACTTACATATAGAGGAATTTTTAATTGATAAACGTATTACCATGGATACCTATAATTTTTTAAGAGTAGATCACCCAGTGATGGCATCCTTAATAGGTATACCAAAGATACACAAATGTATAGAAAATCCGCCGTTTAGACCTATTGTCTCTGGCAGTAGATCTAAAACTTTTCCTTTAGGAGTTGCAATTGATACTATGTTAAAATCAATTTATGATAAAATCCCCCACTTAGTGAAAGATTCCTGGGATTTTTTGTCTCAATATCCTACAGATATCATTAATGAAAATGTAATACTTGTTACTATCGATGTAATCGATTTATACTCTTGTATTCCTAAGGATGAAGGGCTAGAAGCATTTGTTAGAAGTATGAGGAAATATGTCGAGTACGAATAGGACAAAATTTGTCTCATAATGGAGATGATGAGTATAGTACTCGACTATAATTTCATCTACTTCGAAGGGGAAATATTTAAACAGAAGAGAGGTGTAGCAATGGGAGCAGCCTGTGCCCTAGTGTTTGCCAACTTAGTCATGTTGGACTGGGAAGAATCAATCATCTTTCATAGTGAATACTATAATAATATTAAATATTATTGTCATTTTTTGGATGACATTTATATTATATGGCAAGGTAATGAAGAGTTTAGATCAATTTTTAGATTATATTAATTTGAGTAGCACATATCTTAAATTTACTAGTTCTCAAAGTCTGACAGGATTGGCTTATTTAGATACTTTTGTATTTAAAGATAATATACAATTTTTATCACAAATATTTAGAAAATCCACCTTCTCTAACAGTTATTTAGAATATTCCAGCAATCATCCTAAAAGTTTGATGAGAAATATATACAAGGGACAATTAATACGTGCAGTAAGAATGACTTCGTCATATAGTGTTATGTTGGAGGAGGTTACATATATAACTATGTTATTTAAAGATAGAGGATATGATATGAAAATGATGGATAGAGTGAAAAAACAAGAGGTCAAGGGATGGGGAACCAAATACATCCCATTATTAAGTATATCATATAAGAATTCTGCTAATAATAATGTAGATTTTAATAGTACTCACAAGTCCATTGATCTAAGTAGAGCATGTATATTAGAATACGGGCCACATACACACAAGGTTAAAGATATTTTAATTAAAAATTGGAATATTATCCAGACTGATATGTATGTTTCTGATATTGTTGGTAATAGACCTTATTTTGTTAATAAAATGGGTTCTAATATAAAAAGTATTTTAGAAAAAGGTCCAAATGTATTAAGTCATAGATCTGCACACACATTTAAATGTGGTAGTTGTAATTGGTGTTATTTGATTAACACTGAAGAAATGGTGAGGTTAGATAATGTTTCTAGGTCTTGTATTAAATTTAGGCATGCAAATTTTAAAACAAAATGTGTTGTTTACATTGCATTATGTGCAAAATGTTCAGCTTTCTATATTGGGAAAACTGAGAGGCAGTTTAACAAACGCATGTACGATCATATGTATTGTATTAAAAAGGCAGATGAAAAGAATGCGTTGTATAGACATATTAACCAATATGGCACTGATCATCATTTTTCATTTGGCATTATAGACATTATTAAATCAGACCCTAGGGGAGGTGATATGAAAGGGTATTTATCCTACCGTGAAATGTGGTGGCAAATATTCACGGATGCCTCTACTACTCCCGGTCTGAATGACAATATTTCAATTAAACCTTTACTCACACTTAATTAATTAATAATAATAATAATAATATTTTTATAATATTTTTATATGTTTATTTCGCAACATTTTAATGTATTTTAATGTGATAGGTTTTACATTGATAGTTATATGTATTAATATATGTATATAAATTAATTGTACGATTTTATACTATATTATTATTGAAGGATACTATACAGTTATATATTATTGTACATATGAAGTGGCATTTATATATATATTTTTTATTTTACACATTTTATATATTTATAATATTTGATACATATATTTAGTTAGTAATAAGATATGCATTTAATTTATATATTTTATTCACTATTTTTATTCATTTATGGGTTTATTGAATGAATTGATCAGTTTTTAAGACAACAGCAACGTAATGTAATTTTCGGGAAATTTTGGTGACATTGTGTCTTTAAACTAGTGAGTACTGTTTGGCACCAAAAAGGTAATTTAAACTGAAGCTAACTAAAATGTATGGTAGTTCTGATGAAGCCTGTGATGTGTACAGGTGAAAGCGCTTAACTTTCTATGTTGTTCGTGTTTGTTTTTGTGTTCGATTAAAGTGTGGAATTATTTGACGACTGCTGCATTTATTGGATGGTACCTTGGATACATTTGTTTAGAAGGAGTTACAAGTTACTGGTTTCCCAAGATTCGCATAGCAGTGGCGTAAGCTTTTTTTCATTCTTTCAAAGACAGAGGTTGGTGGGTGGGAGTTGAGGAAGAATGAAAATAAACACAGATTGAATGTTATGGTGAATACATAACTTTTTTATCTGATGTTGTCAATTTTCATTCTCGCCTCAACTGATGGGACAAAGTCCCTAGCTACCTAACATCCAGGGTTGACACAAGGAAGCATATTCCTGAGCACCACTGAGGCAAAGGATGCTCTGCCTCTGGAGACCAGATCTAATTTGTAATGAGTAACAAAGGTGTGGGGATTAGCCCAGGTTGCTGCTGTGCATACATCATCCATGGATATTCTGGACTGAAACACTGAGGAAGTAGCCATGGATCTAGTTAAATTAACTCGTAATGGTTTTGGTAGAATGATTTTCAATTTGTTATAATCAAATGAAATACAGTCGGTTAGCCACTGACATAAAGTGACTTTGGCAACTGGTTTTCCCAATTTTACTTCTGTGAATGAAACAAACAATTGGTCAGACTTTTATAAACAAAACAAGCAGGGACTAAACCGTCTAAAATTTATTAAACACAGACAAAATAAAAAAAGCAAAGCTATCGAGTACAAATAACTCTTTCTCAATGCTAAAATATGTCAGTGTTACTCACATTCAATTTATATAAAGCCAGCATTTCCAATTATAGGTTCATAGGTGTGTACTAGGCTAATGACCCTGGGGCCTTTGCAAGCCTAGCCATAGGATTACCCTGGCATAGTGCCACCCGACCTTAGTTCCCAGTGCCTCTGTTGAGTAGAGCCACTGGAGTTATCCCCGGGGTGAATTTTATGTTTCCCATCTAAACATCAAGATTTCTCTTGAAGAGAGTCAGCAAGGTGCTCTGCTTGACATGTATGAGAAGTCTGTTCCATAGCATGGGCAGTCTCTGGGTTATGAACCTGTCCCTCCAGCATGTTCTGTTAATCGTGGTAATGAGGATGAGGTCTCTGGATCATGTGGTGAGGAGGAATTGCGATTTCTTTAGATGTAGCATTTCTAACAGAGCTGAGTCAGACATGGCTTTGTAAGTCAAGCAGAGATCGCCTCTAAGTAGGTGATATGAGACAGGGAATAGTTGGAGTTTTTTGAGTCTGTCCATATAGGACAAGTGTTTAAGGCCTAGGATCCTCTTTGTGAGGTACTTTTGCAGCATCTCCAGTTGTTGCAGGTGTCTAGTGAGGTATATGCCAAATGGGACATTGTACTTGATGACTGCCCTAATGAGGGAAGAGTAGAGGGACAGAATGACCTCTTTCTTCTTGGATGCAAAACCTTTAGTAATGAGATGTGTCACATCGAAGGACTTTCTGACCACAGTGGCAATGTGGTGATCAAAAGAGGTTGCTGTCAACCTGTGTTCCCAGATCTCTTATAACGCCTTCTGTATTCACTGGACTACCTTCAATGTGGTAATTCATGGGAACCAGGTTTTTCCCAAAGGGGATGATGACACATTTTGGCATTGAGCTTAAGGCCATGGTTCTGACACCAGTTGTTAGTCTCATTGAGGCCATTCTGTAGGACGTCAACATCACTTGGGGAGTTAATAATAGCTTCCAACTTGCAATCATCTGTGAACTTTGTCAGCCAGAGCCTCTTTGTGTTGGCATGGACTTCAGAGAAGTAGATACCAAACAGGAGAGGACCCAGGATGGAACCCTGTGGAGCTCCACTCATGACTAGTCGGCAGTCTGACTTGGAGTCAGCTACTTTCACACTGTGGGTTCTATCTGTGAGCCAGTTTGCAACCCATCTAGTGATATAGGGGTTGATGCCAAGCTTAGTGAGTTTTTCTATGATTCCTGAGTGGGGAATGGTATTAAAAGCCGAGGCCAGATCAAGGCAGGCTGTATAAACCACCCTGCCTTGATCTGGCCAAGGCAGGGTGGTTCATACAGCCTGCCTTGATCTGGCAGGCAGGCTGTATGAACCACCCTGCCTTCATCCACAGTCGACCAAGTTAGGCAAGCATGATCTACCTTCACAAAACCAAATTGTGTGGGATCCAGAGTTTGGAGATTCCCTATATCCTTGTTTATTAGGTCCATGATGATGCGTTCCATAGCTTTGCATATCAGACTCATCAGGCTAATGGGGCAATAGTTCCCAGGGTCTGTAGTCACTCCTCCTTTGTGGAGAGGGATGACTGTAGTGGTGCACCATTCAGTAGGGACAAAGCCTGAGGTGAGGCTGTGACTGAACAGGGCACACAGGTGAGGTCCCAGTTCACTCTACAGTTCATGTGGAACACAACCAGGGATATTGTCAGGTCCCATAGAAGCTGTATTCTTGGCCTTGGACAGTGCTGTTTTAACCTGTGCACCAGTAATACAGGGTGCCTGGCAATCTACTGGTATTGTGATGGATCCTTTGGGGGGTGGGGTAAAGCTGATACTGAATCTGTCGGCCAGTATACTAGCAATATCTGTTTTTTTTTGGTATAGGAGGTACCATTGTGCAGTAGCTCACAGCAAATCTGGGTATTGCCGTGAAGATTCTTTACATAACTATAGAAGGCGTTATGGTTGTCTTTACTATCTGCTGCAATTCTGTTTTCATAGCTAGCTTTAGAGGATTTGATGAGGTATCTCAGCTTTTTGTTAAGGCTGAGAAGGGAGTTTTTCCAGTCTTGGGACTTCACCTAATTCCACATCAGTTTCTTCTTTCTGTTGTAGAGTTTGTTTATGGCAGGGGACCACCAGATTGTCTTCCTTTTTTTGGAGGAGAGCGTCTTGGTTCTATTGGGTATGGCGAGATCCATTCATTTGTGTACGTGTTCATACAGTGCATTGGTGTATGATTCTGCAGTCACACAACACGTCTCCATTTGCATGGGTGCCATGAAGTTAGCCACCTCTGTTTTTAGGATCCCAAAGTTAGCTTTGGAGAAGTTTTTCATGGTGGTTACCTTTGCGGGGGGGGGGGGGGGAAGGGATGTGGATTTCCAAGGTGATTAGTTTGTGGTCGGATATAACCAGGGAGGAGCTGACTATTGGGGTAGAGCAATGGTCGCCCATGTTAATAAGGACCAGATCAATAATGTTGCTACCTCTAGCGAGGGTAAGAATGAGCTGGTCCAGGGCATTGGAATTAATGAACTCCAGGAAACGTTGGGCAAGTGTATTGGTACATGAGTAGTTTACCCAATTAATGGAGGGATAGCTGAAGTCACCTAGTAGGAGAGTGTTAGTTTGGACCCTAATATTCTCCAGGGTGCTTAGGAATGAGGAGTGCGAGTCTTGGGACATGGTTGGGGACCTTTAGCAGGCTACAACCTGAATCACTGTCTTACCCAGTGTTAGCTGCACGTGAAGTATCTCTGATTTTTTATGTTGGGCTACCAGTCTGGAGGTTTGCGCATCCTTTAAGAATATGGCAACACCACCGTCTTTGGAGCTTCAGTCCAAGTTCTGGGGCTGAAAGGTGTGGAATGAGTTATAGCCTGGTAGTGCAGGGGTGCTTTCTGTTGCCTTGAACCAGGTCTCTGTTACAGCAGAAATGTTGATGTTCTCCATTTTAAGGAGTGCTTCGAGTGAGTGCATTTTGAGATTTAGACTTCTAGCATTAAGCAGCATAACCTTCATATTGCATTTGTTTGTAGCTGTTATGGTGGTGATTTGGTCTTTGGAACACCACCTAAAAAAGGCACTATAGGGGTGGCAAGAGCCTTGGCCATTATCCAGTAGCCCAGGGGTGATAGCTGCAGGCCATCTCTGGCAAAGCATCGAGGTCTGTCAGTCATGTCATCCCAGGCAGACAGATACTGGATCCCCTTAGAATAACACCAGAAACTTAGCCAATTGTTGAAATCAATCATTTTCTGCTTGTACTGTGGTATAATTCTGGGTGATGGTAGGATGCTGCTCAGGGTTAGGGTCATACCCGCCTGGGCTACATAATCCAAGAGCTCCTCCATGTCTCTTTTCATATAGTCCAGAGTGGTACATCTCAGGTCATTCACACCCACATGTACAATGACAGAATCATATTTGTACCTGTTGTTGAGGGACCTGAGTGCATGCGTTATGTGGCAGAGCCTGGCACCTGACAGGCAGCTGACTGTTAACGTTCTCCTTATTCAGCCTAGTGAGTGGGACATCAGTGTGCCTCACTATCGAGTCACTTATGACTAGTGTGTTGGGCATGCTGTTTGCCTTAGGGGCTTTGGCTGAATGGCACACTGTTTAGGGGAGTTATGTGTCTCGTGATTAGTGTTGTGTTGTGGTGGTCGAGTGCATTTCTGCCTTGGAGGTCTCTGCTGCTTGGGTAGATTTTTATTGAGAGCCTCCCCGAAGGTAGGTGTGTGGTTTGTGTTTTTATGTGAAGGCAGTGCTGGTGTGTGTTCGGGATGGCTATGTGTTCCATGTGGTGTGGTGCAAGTGTTGACCTTCTCTTCTTGACCAGCTAAATCACATTATCATTAAAACAATTAACTCATTGGTAACATAATCCAATGCCTGGTAGTTCTTAATTCATAAAAATTCCCTTCTAAGTTTTAAAACAGGTTTAATGCTGGTTTTCATATTCAGTCTAGGTGGTTTATCTGCTCTAAAATAATCAGTCAACCTGTATTGTACTACTTCGATCTTTGTAACCAAATCTCCTCCTGTTAGAGTATTATATACCTTCTGTATAAGTATAACTCTGAATTTAAAAGTGTGGTTCTTCCCCATGGCAAAAAGGTTGCAGCAAAGCTGGCCCCATTTGTGGAAAATCATCTCAGCTACTTCTTGTTTAGGTACCACTCATGAGGCATCAGAATCACTCTGCTGAGTTTGTCTGCTATCACATTGGATTTCCCCGGGATGTGCGTTGCTATCAGAAAGCATTGGGAGAAGGTTGCCCATTCCTCCTTGTTTGTTTATGTACCAAACAACTGACATGCTGTCTGTCTGTACTGCAATAGTTCCCAGTGGAAGAGAGTCCTGAAGTGCCTGCAACTCCTAAAGCACCACTCTCATCTCTAGGACATTGTTGTGCAAATGGGCCCCATGATCCTGCCAAGTGCCTTGGACTGTCCTTCCCAGATAATGTCCCCCCACCCTATCTGGGATGCGTTTGTGATTACTGTGGCTGTGGTGAGACCAAATGGCAGGACCCTGAACTGAGAGTGATTGGCTCCCAGCAAGCAAAGAAGGAAGCTCCAGGAATGCCTATCTATTGTGATGAGATGGTAAGCATCTTTGAGGTCTGTCGAGCACATCCAATTGTCCACTCTCAGAAGAGGTAATATGAACTGTACCTTGCCCATCTAGAATTTGGTCTTTTTGATGAACTGGTTTAGTTTGCTTAAATCCTAGACTGGCCTGAGATCCTGTGTTTTCTTTGGTACTAAAAAGAATTTGGAATAGACCTCAGATCCTATCTGGTCTGGTGGGACCTCTGGAATAACAGTTTTTGAACAACTTTTGGATCTCTGCCACTGCCACTGCATACAGTCTATGATGAGTTGGAACATCTGAGAGATAGTTTGGATCTTCTGTAAAGGGAATGACATAACCTCTGGATATAACTCTCAACATCCAGGTGTCTGAACTGATGGCCTCCCATGGTTTGGGGTCAAGAGATAGACGACTCCTGAATGCCTCCAAAGACAAGCAGTCAGGCAACTCTTCAGGATCAGTGAAAGAACCCACCAGCAAAAATCCAATTGAAGTCCTGATTCTGCAGACTGCCTCTGCCCCATGGGTGGGGTCCTTTATGACTTTTCCCTACCCTTGACAGAAACCTTCCAGAAAATCATCCTGGGAAGAGAGCTGTGACATTCTGAAGAAGAGTAACTTACTCCCTTTTCTGATTCCTAGAGAAAGATCATTGGGGGTTGAAAAATGAATTCTGATGGTGGACAGAGTCCTCCCCTCTTGTTCACTTCTCATCAATGTGACTTTAACCTTGGGTCCAAACAAGGAGTACCCGTCAAAAGGGATATTGAAGGAGGACGCTTTGAAGCAGCCTGCAAAGTTGCACAACCACATCCGGGAGTGGCGTAGCATTGCAGTTCCAGAAACTGCCACTCTGGACACTCCAACTGCATTAGAGAGGACTCTCACTGAAACATTGGCAATGGAATTCAAGGTGAACAAATGAGTCTCCAGCTTCTTACTGGCATCTGGAGACTATTGTGTCTTGAGGGTGCTTGACACTTCAGAAACAAGATCTCACTGAAGTCTTGTCAAGTGTGATAACTAGTTAACAGTCCTCGAAGCAAAAATGGATGAGGCAAAGGATCACTTCCCTAATCAATCCAGCACACGAGACTCCCTTTTTGGGGGGAGGGGGATGAATCTAGGAGCTCTCCTCAGAAATCTCATTTTTGGTGGCAGACACCTCCAAAATGGCATCTATAGGTCCTTGCTCCAATGAGGCCTATTTTTGGGGGTGCAAGAGTTGATCCAGTTTCCTATTATGACCTCTAAGATAAGATACCAGGTCTATAAGCGTATCCAGAGCAGGAACCACCCAAGGTGTGGATGGGCCTATGCCAAAGGCCTCCAGAAAAACTCACTCCTCTGAAAAGAGGGCTTCTGTGGTCCAGCCCTACGATAAAGCAGCTCCAAGAAATCACCAAAGGAGGCATCATCATGTGGGGACTTGGGGAAACTCTCTCCTTCCTCAAGGTCAGTATCTTCAGTGAGGGACACCTCCAGGGAATCCAAGTGATTCCTCTTGTAGTTTCTCTTCCAAAAAATCTCTCACTCTAATGAAGCTGGAGAATAGGGGGAAAAGAGAGGTAGACCCCTCCAAGGGCACAGCCTGAAGGCTGGTTGACACAGAGTGTCCTTGAGAAGACTGATGACTGGCCAGAGGAAAAGATGAAAACTGTGAGGGGGTTGCTGGTTGGACACAACTAACCCTTCTCTCTAGAAGAGGACATCCTCGCCACAACATCAAAAGCCAAGGCAAAGGTGGGGTTCTTAGATCTGAGGATCCCAAATCTGATGGGCCAACACCCAGACCCAGTGTTGAGATTGGAGCTGAACTGTCTAAAGATGTTTTCTGAGATGAAGTGATGATCCCAAAGCAGGAACCAATGACCCTGACAAGGACATTCCAGCCTTGATGCCATAGCTCAGAAAAGGATGGAGCTAAAGACTGCTAGACTGTTGGATCCAATCCGAGGGTAGAAACTCAGCTAGCCCTGAAGACCTCAGATTTGAAGTGGCTGAGGGAGTAAAACCAAATAATAGAGCTGAGGGTCCCATTTTCAGAATTGGACCCAAGGGGAGAAGCCCTAATTGCATCAGCTGCTCCAGATCAGACTGTATGATGCTGCTCACAGACCTCAATGACCAGACAGAGAAGGCCACTGAGGACAGCTTTGAGGGTGCATGTGAAGAGGACCTCGCTTGCCAGATCCAAGTCAATGAAGCTCTGAACTGAGGAGGAGATAGGGAGGACTCCACTGAGTGAAGAGGAGGAGGAGTACAAGGAGAAAAGGTGGATGTTACCCTGTCCCTTTGACCAGAAAGGGGCTGAGAATACTCAGATTCAGATGTGTCTTTTTTCTTGTGTTTAGTACTGAAGGTGATCAGCTCTGAGACACTGGAGACACTGGAGCCGAAGTTGGTGTCAATGTTTCCAGGGAGGCAGAAAGTCAAGGGACCTTCAGACCTGGAAAACCCAATTGAGCTGTCCCAGAGGTGGAGAAAAAAGAAGACCTCTTGCACTCCCTCTTTAAATGCCTAGAGTCTCATGGCCGAGGCCTCTTGGGCTCAGTCAATGCTCTGGATCCAGATAATAAACTCATTTAAGGTGTGCATCCTAGGAGAACAGTTTATGCCTGCAGGAGATGCACTTTTTGAACCCCTTGTCCACCCTACCACACAACACACATTTGCACGAGCGCGCGCGCACACACACACACACACACACACACACACACACACACACACACACACACACACACACAAAATAAAGTCAGTGCAATCTAAAGAGGAAAAGGAGGGCAGGAGGGAAAATGAAAGAAAAAAATCTACTGTACCTAGTCTAATAAACTACCTCAAAAACTACCAAAACCAAACAGAAAAAAGCTAACCACTATCCTAAGGGGTAAGGAAAGAAAGATCTCACCAATCCTACACAAGTTTCTCAACAAAAATTGAATCACAAAGCAGAGCTAAAGACTAAGCTTCAGACCATGAATGCTGGCAGACTAGATCTGGAGAGATAATGGAGGAGTGGAGAGTTATAGATAAGAGAAAGAGGCAAAGCCCCGATGGGCTAAAGGCTCTAGAATCAGAAGGTATTGGATCCAAGTTGGATCCAAAGTCTCACAGGTTGAATCCAGACAGAGCAGACAACATTGGATCACTGGATTTCCCCAGAAAGTGCACTGCTGTTAGAAAGCATTTGGAAGATATTCCCCACTACCACAGCCATTGCTTCTCAACACAAAGGGTAGGAGCATGTTCCCTCTTGTTTGCTGATGTACCAGACTACTGATATGCTGTTAGTCTGGATAGAAATCACCCCTTGAGGAAGGGCATCCTGATGGGTGGGCAACATTGGGAGGACTGCCCTCATCTCTAATACACTGATGTAAAGATTAGCGTCAAATGGGGACCACATGCTTTGAACGTCCTTCCTATGTAGTGCTCCCCCCCAAGTTGGGAAGCATCCATGGTCAGTGTGGCTTTGGGAGGAGGGGGAACAAAGGGACAGCCCTGGAACACCTCTGGACACTGAATCCATCAAGTTACATGTTCTCTGCAGATTTTTGTTACGCAGATTAGAAAGGTCATGAGTTGGGACCTGATGGACATTTGAACCACTGTAACACTATCATAAAATACCTTACCAAAGGGACCAAAGTAATGGAGGTTGTCCTCGATACTAGAAGTTGTATGTCTAGTTTGGCAGGCAGTGACTGATGGGAAAGAAACTGTAGAGCCTAGTTTCATAGGGTGGATAATCTGCTCACCAGTAACCTTGCAATTTAAATGATTGTGTACAAGTTGCTCCTATAAACTCCAGAATCTGTGCTGATGAAAAATGTGATTTTTCCTGGTTCACTGTGATTTCTAGGTGGGAGCATAGCTGAAGCAAATAGTTTCTGTCCTGGACTTGCAGACTCCTGGAAGAAGCAGTAAGGAGCAAGTTGCCTAGACAGGGGAACACCCAGAACCATTGCAGTCAAAAATGAGCTGCAACCACTGGGGGGCTGTGATGAGACCAAAAGGCAAGGCTCTGAACTGAAAGTGACTGTCTTCCAGCCATAAGCAAAGAAACCTCCTGGAGTGCCTGTCCATTTTGATATGTTAATACATATCCTGAAGGCCGGTTGAGCACATCCAATCATCCTTCCTCAGGAGAAGAGAATAGGCTGTACTGTGACCATTCAGTACTTTGTGTGCTTGACGTATTGATTCAAGTGGCTGAGGTCCAAAACTGGCCTTAGGTCCCCATTCTTTTTTGCACTAAAAGAATCTTGAAGTTCTAAATCCTTGCTGGTCTGGTGGGATATGTTGGATGACTCACTTGTGTAACAGCTTTTTTTTATCTCTAATGCTGCTGCTTTTTTTGAGAGGGTGTAATGTTGGGAAGTTTCTTTTGTAATGGAGGTGGATAAGAAAAGGGAATGGGATAGCCACTGGTAATAATTGTCCGCACTCAGACATTTTTCATGATGGACATCCAGGCTTTTGGGTGCAGACACAAGTGCATCCTGTCTGCCTCCAGAGTGCAGCATAGATCACCCATTCAGGAGCATTGATAAGGCCTCTCAGAAAATGGACCCCTGAATAAGAAGTTATGTACTCACCATAACGTTCCATCTGAGTAGGTAACTTCATTTGCCTGCAACCTTTGGGTATCGGATCCGATCTCGGATCTGAGCCAGCAACTTGTTTCACAACTATAAGATCCGAGCTCCTAGCTCCTCCCCTTACCCATAATCCCCTGCCAACCCTGACTGACCTCAGATCAAGTTTGCCCTCATACAAGCAGCTAGAAGGCTAAATACGTCCCAAAGGGGACTAGAAGAAGGACATCCAGGAACTAAAATTCTGAAGGTCAGGGGGAAGGAGGGGGGGATGGTTGCAGACAAATGAAGTTACCTACTCAGATGGAATGTTATGGTGAGTACATAACTTCTTAATCTAAAGTAGGTACTTCATTTGTCAGCAACCTTTGGGACAGAGTCCCCAGCTACCTGGATCTTGGGAGGCCATCATGGAAGGATGTTCCGGAGCACTGCGGAGCCAAAGGATGCTCTCCCTCTGGAGATAATGTCCAGCTTATAATGGTTGATAAAGGTATGAGATGAGGCCCAAGTGGCTGCGGAGCAAATATCATCTAAAGACACTCTAGACCTAAAGGCAGTAGAGGTAGATATAGAGTGAGTAGAATGTGCACAAACTCCCTGAGGTGCGGGCCTCCCAGAACTTTCATAGGCCAATAGAATACACTGTGAGATCCATCATGATAAAGTGACCTTAGAGACAGGTTTACCTAAGTTAAATTTGGCAAAGGAGATGAACAACTGGTCGGATTGTCTATGACCAGCAGTCCTGTGAATGTAGAAGCGCAGTTGTCTATGCACATCTAACGAATGCAGTTTGTATTCTCCTTTGTTCTGAAACTTAGGAAAGAAGACTGGAAGGTTAATGGATTGGTTGATATTAGCCTCTGAAGCCACCTTGGGAAGAAATGAGGGCTTGGTCCTGAGGTACACTCTATCCTGGTGAAAGGCCAAGTACAGGGGTTTTACACAAAGGGCCTGAAGCTCAGAAAATCTTTTCGCTGAAGTAATAGCGACAAGGAACGCTGTTTTCCAAGATAGGTACTCAAGATCAACCGAAGCAGCAGGTTCAAAAGGGGGAGCTGTTAATGCCTGTAGGACTAGTGATAAATCCCAAGGGGGTACAACTTCCTTGACAGGAGGTATGAGCAGGAAGGTACCCTTGAGAAAGGTTTTACGCAATTTTGCCGTAATCAAAGGACCTGACTCATGTCCCACATGGTAATGAGAAATAGCTGCCAGTTGAACCTTGACCGTAGAGCCGCCAGCCCCCTGATGAAATAGACTTGTAAGGAAATCTAACACAGCCGGCAACGGTGCTGTGAAGGGATCTAAGTTATGATTCTCCGCCCAGATGGAGAAACGGTTCCACTTACTGCGATAGACCTTTCTAGTGGAAGGTTTGTGTGCTGCTACTAGGATGGCTTTAACTGGGGAAGAGATTCCAGGAGTCCTGACTAGGAGTGGAACTGGAGCAGCCAAGCTGTCAACTTGAGGTTGTCCAGATTCGGGATCAGGAGATCTAGGGGATGAGATATTAGATCCGGTAGGGGATCCAGAATCCAAGGAGGATTTACCAGGTGAGACCACAGGTAAGGGAACCACGTTTGATGAGGCCAGAATGGGGCAATGAGGATCATTCTGCTCCCCAACTGACTGGCTTTCTGTATGAGTTTCAGCATCAAAGGTAGAGGTGGGTAAGCATAAAGTAGGCCGGAAGGCCAAGCATGCATCAGAGCATCTCTCGGGGATTCCCTGAAGGGGGTAATTAAAGTGAAGTAACTGTTGCATTTCGTATTTGAGGGAGACGTGAAGAGATCGCAACAGGGTTGCCCCCACTCGGCAAAAATCTGCTTTGCTACCTGGGGATTGAGAGACCACTCATAAGGGGAAAGGATGGTGTGGCTGAGCCTGTCCACCAGTATGTTGGACCGTCCCAGAATTTGCGTTGCAATAAGAAAGCGGTTGGTGGAGATCGCCCATTCCCACACTCTCATGGCCTCTCGACAGAGAGGATAGGACCTGGTTCCCCCCTGTTTGTTGATGCACCAGACAACTGACATGTTGTCTGTCTGTATCGCAATAGTTCTTACAGGAAGAAGGTTCTGAAGTGCTTGCAACGCCAATAGCACCGCCCTCATCTCCAGGACATTGATATGCAAAGAGGACTCTGTGTCATTCCACGTGCCTTGGACCGTCCTGCCTGAGCAATGCCCCCCCCCACCCGAGGCGAGAGGCGTCCATGGTCACCGTGGCGAGGGGAGAAGGCTTGGACAAGGGACGTCCCATATGGAGGTCCGGAGATTGGAGCCACCATAAGAGAGCCCTCCTGCAAGCCCTGCTGAGGGGAATAGGATGGCTTAGGGAGTAATGTAGAAAGGACCACTGGACTTGAAGGGTCCATTGCAGGACCCTCATATTCAGACGAGGCAATGGCAGAAGAGTGATTGCTGGCGCCATGGAGCCTGGAGCCCTCAGGACCAAATCCGCCGGTGGGGCTTCTAATTGGAGGATGGCCCACACATGAAGCCTCAGGTTTTGTAGTCGTTCCGCAGTCAGGAATGCTAGAAGGTTTCTCGTATCCACCTTGGCCCCTATAAACTCTATCACCTGAGTCGGAGCAAGAGAAGATTTGTCCATGTTGATAGTGATGCCCAGCTGGGGAGCAAGTCGGAGGAAGTAGTCCCTGGCTGAGCAAAGTAGATGCCTTGTCAGGGCAGTCAGGAGCCAGTCGTCCAGGTATAGAAAAACCTGCATTCCCTGGAGTCTCAGGTGGGCCGCTATCACTGCTAATCCTTTGGTAAACACCCTGGGGGCTGTGGTAAGACCAAAGGGAAGGACCCTGAACTGGTAGTGACTGGCTCCCAGCCAGAAGCGGAGGAACCTCCTGGATCGTCTGTCCATCAGAATGTGGTAGTATGCATCCTTGAGGTCTTTTGTGCACATCTAGTCATTCTCCCGCAATAGGGGGAGGATGGATTGAAGAGTAAACATCCGGAATTTTTGTTTGGTTACTGACAGGTTCAAAAAGGAGAGGTTGAGAATTGGCCTTAAGTCCCCCGTCTTTTTTGGCACCAGAAAGAACCTGGAGTAAAAACCTAATCCACGCTGGTCTGGGGGGACGGGTTGGATGGCTCTTTTTTCTAGGAGCTGCTGAATCTCTTCAGCTGCTACCTCTCTCTGATCGGGTGGTACATCAGGGAGGTTTCTGAGTTTGGGGACATGATACAGGGGAATTTGGTAACCTCTGGATATGATAGGAAGCATACCAAACATAGTTCTATGCACGGGGGAATGCACAGTCCAAACCATTTCCACGAAAAACAAAAGTAGACCAGCAGGAGCAGACTCAGATGTAAAAAAATCAGTCCTTTATTACAAACAGACCGGTTTCGGCATAACCTGCCTTCTTCAGTGTAGGACAAACAACCTGATACGAAGCACCCAGCGATCTGATGTGATGGACTCCCAAGCTGCCATGTGCCTCGAGAAATGCCCCCAGACTGCCTCCAGAGTGGAGCAGTCGGGCAACCCCTCAGGGTTGCTGTGTGGGCTGATCAGAGAAGGTTTCTCTGGACCCAAAATTCTTCGGGCCCCCTCTGCCTCTGGGGCGGCGTCCTCCCTGTCCTCCTCTGCCACGGAAGGACTGGTTGTCCGGCACAGGCTGGGAATGTTGCAATTTCCGGAACCATATCTTCTTCTGTCCCTTTTGGCTCTTGGAGAAGGACCTCTGGGGAGCAGAGAAGTGGACTCTGACGGCAGACAACGTCTTCCCATCCTTTTCGCTCTGGACTAAAGTCTCGCGAATGGACTTGCCAAATAAGGCAGAACCATCAAAGGGGGCATTTGCAAATGATGCCTTGAAGGGTTCTGCGAAGTCACAATGTCGGATCCAGGCCTGGAGTCTCATGACTAGGCCTGCTCTGCTGGCTCTAGCGGCTCCCTCTGTGGCATGGGACAAAAGCCGCATGGAGGGATTTGATATAGATCTTAGAGTGGCCATGCGAGTGGAGTACAACTATTTGTCCTCTGCCGACATGGACTCCGGGGGGGAGCAGCATACTCTTTGATAAGGTCTCGCTGCATCTTAATAATGTGTGCCATGTAGTTCTGGGACCTTACTGAGAAGGTCGCTGAACTAAAGACCCGCTTCCCTAGGCGATCCATCAAGCGGGACTCTTTTCTCAGTGGATGGACCGAGGGGCTCTCCTGAGCTAATTCCCTCTTGGTGGCTGCCACCACCAACATGGCATCTATGGGGGGACCCTTGCTCCAGTGGGACCTCTCTGAAGGGGGGCTCAGAATCCTATCGGGGCATTTGGGAACTGGCTCCACAGTGTCCGGCTCCTTCCACGCCCTGGTGGTAATAAGGTCCACCAGGGGGTCGGCTGGAGGGGACACCCAAGAGGTAGATGGGCCTGCTTTGAACGCCTCCAGCAACACGGACTCGTCAGAGGAAGCCTTGGGGGCAGACCACCCCCCCAATCCTGAGCATTTCCATGATGTCTCCGAAGGAGACATCCTCGGGGGGTGACCTTGGGGAGCCTTCCCCTTCATCCAAGTCCGTGTCTTCTGTTAAGGACTCAGGGGAGTTCATGTGCCTCCTCTTACACTTCCGCTTATGAGGAACATCCTTGGGGGGCTGTCCAAGGAAGTCTCACCAGCAACGTCTTGTTCCAGAGGAATGACCTGAGACATCGAAGCAGGCTGTCCCTGTGGCCGGGTGATGGAAGCCAGACCCAGCTGAGAGGAAGTGCAGGATGGGGCCGAGGCAAGGGCCGGGGGTCCGGATGCACTCAACAGAGCCCTCTCCACCGCATCGAAGGCTGAGGGAGAGTCGCTCTCTCTCGGATCCGAGAGCCGACTCCCACTTGGATCCGATGGGGGGATCGGAACCAGAGCCGAGACCATCGGATCCGAAGGACCCGTGTGCTCCGACCTGGACGGAGCCGAAGGCACACTGAATCCCTCGGATCCAAAGCTCAGCCCACAGCTCCGAGAGCTCGGATCCGACAAGGATGGACCTGACAAACTCGAGGGAAAGGTCGGAGCCGAAGTACCAAGTACTGTCAGTGCTGACCCACCCCCGGCTCCAACGCTGCCCAGCTCCGGGCGCTCCGAACCCAGGAAGCAGGTCGGAGAAGGAGCTATCGGGGCAAAAAAGGGCATTGAGCTCCCCCCCAAAGGGGGGGGGAGGCAGGAGCACTCCCATCTGCAGCTGGGCCTGGATGAACCTTCGCATCATCCGGTCCAAGTCTGCATCCGACAGCTATATGTGGATCTCAACGAGGCCACCGAGGCAGGCCGGGAGTGCTGCCTCGATGACCTCGACGAAGACCGGATCTCCTCCTCCTCGGGTCCCAGTGAGAAGCATGGGGACCAGAGCCGAGGAGGAGGAGACTTGGAAGCCATGGAGGGAGAAGCCCGCTTAGCCGGGGGGCCGAAGCGGAGGCCTCGGCCCGCCGCTTGTGGTGATTCTCCCTCCTTTTCTCCCTCCTGGCCTCCTTCTCCTCCAGCACCACAGCGGGAGTTTGAGTCCCGGCAGGGGGGAGAGAGGCAGGAGTGGCCGCCACTGAGGACTGGGGTGAGGCCACGGGAGCACCGGAGGCCGAAGCCGAATCCGGGGGCAAAAGTCCAGCCAGGATCAGCTTCGACCTCCGTTCTTTCAGTGCCCTGGGGTTGAACGCCACACAGATAGTACACCCTGAGGAGAGGTGTTCAACCCCAAGGCACCGAACACACTGAGTGTGTGGCCATCCACCGACGAAAGCTTATGGCCACACTCCGTGCATTTGGAAAAGATCGGTTTTGGGGCCTCTGACATTATACTTGTACAAAAAAGCAAACTCACTCACACAAGGCCCCAAACACACACCGACCCACACAAAAACTACGCACCAGCGAGGGGAGGGGAGGAAATTACACTAAAAAAATATAAGATTTTAGAACTAAAATAAGGGGAAACCTAAACACACTCAACCTTTTAATAAAAAATATAACAATAATTACAATAAGTTGAAAGACTTATCTGACCAGACTAGGAGCTCTGAATCTAGCTGCTTTCACTAAACGCGGCAAACTAGATCTGAGGTCAGTCAGGGTTGGCAGGGGATTATAGGTAAGGGGAGGAGCTAGGAGCACGGATCTTGTAGCTGTGAAACAAGTGGACAGCTCCAAAGGTTGCTGACAAATGAAGTACCTACTTCAGATCCCTTGATTCTGCAGGCCTCTTTTGCCACTAGGGTGACATCTACTGTTAGAATATCCTCCTCTGCCTTGGGGGAACCTATATGAGAACAGTCCTGAGAAAACCCCTGGGAATTCCAACCACCGTGTTTTACTCCTTTCTGGTTTCCAGAGAAAGTCCTCTGGAGCAGTAGCACAGCTAAGGTGGGGCAAAAGGGGCAACTGTCCTAGGTGTTAACTTTTAAAGGCTGCGATCTAATCTGCCATCCATCATACCGATAGCTCTTAGTGCAATACCGATTTTGAAAAGCCAGTATTGCATTTGCGATCAAACCTGACAGCTGTAGTGCTCCAAGCAGTTTGCTACAGTTTCATTGTAAAAAAATATTTTTTTTTTGGTTAACTAAAACCTTAATGCTGTAGCACCATATGCAGGATAAAAACTGAAGCAAGCAGTTTGCTATAGTTTAAAAGATATATATATATATATATATTTTTTTAAGTAAAGCCTGAGCACCCTAGTGCTCCATGCACAGTATAAACTGTAGCAACTGTTTGCTACATTTGTAGAAAGCAGCTTGCTATAGTTCAAATGTAAAAAAAATCTTCTTTTTAATTAAAACCTGAGTGCTTTTGCACTCTATGCAGGATACTGTAGCAACTGCTTGCTACATTAGTAGCAAGCAATTTCCTACAGTTCAAAAGAGAAATGTTTTTATTATTATTATTATTTATTTTTTCTGTAAAATAAGGAAGGATGGTTGTAGGCAGGGCACAGAAACAGGACCTGAAAGAAGGATGGGTTTGTGTAGTGTATTTGGCCACCTTGTTGGTGTGACGGTAAAAGGAGCAATTTTCTTTTTTATCTTCACTTGAAGACCTTGTGGGGGTGACTCAGACTGGGTACTGTCTGCAGGATTGCAAGAAGTACCCTGCAAGGTTTGCAAAATTCCTTTCTCTCTCTCTCTCTCTTTACATTAAGAGCTGAGGGGTCTGGTCACTGGTTTGTGGGACCAACATTAGGCACTGGTTGAGCCAGCTAAGCTTCTGCTCTGGGAGGTAGAAAATCATATGCTTATGGCAGAAAGTTTTCCTATCTTTCTCACTCCTGGAAAGTAAGTTTTTGAGCACAGAGCCAAAAAAAGTTGAGGCGTCAAATGGGGCACTGATAAAAGACATCTCAAAAGCCTCCACAGAACCAAACAAATGCAGTCAGGCATACCTCCTTATTGTAATGCCTGTAAGCTTTTGAAACTCCTTCCATTATGTTGGATACGAGATGTATGGAGACATTTGACAAGGACTGAAAGGTAGCCAGTTGCAAATCTGTGGTTTTCCTGTCTTTTGCAGACATGGACCCAGAGAGAGAGAGAGAGATTTGGAGAGCCCCTTTGTCAAATCTCTCTGAAACCTAGTCGTGTGTGAAATAATTCATAAACCTTAATGCAAAGTTAGGTGAAGCATAAACTCACTTCCCAAACTTGTCCAAAGCCCAGGACTCTCTATTATGGAGATGGAGAGATGTACTTTCTTCTGTGAGCTCTTTCTTGGTGGCTGCTACTACTACCATGCCATCCACTGCTGGGCCTTTGCTAAAGTGAGAGCATTTCTTAGGGGTAGCAAGATACTTGGACTTTTTGGGAATTGCTTCTGTGATCCGGCTCCTTCCATGCCCGGTGAGAGATCAAATCCAGCATTTCATCAGGCAGGGGAACCACCCCAGGAGTAGCTGAGCCAAAATCAAAAGTGTCAAGAAAAACAGATTCCTCCTCAGAAGGAACTTTGGGAAACCAACCTCTTTTCTGTCTGAGAAGTTCAAGGATCTCCTCAAATGAGATGTCCTCAACTGATTGGGGGGACCCCTTCCTTTCACTGAAATAAAAAAGTTATGTCTTACCATAATGTTCCATCTGTATTGTTGATCCTCGTTCAGTCATTACGTATGGGTATCGGTTCTGACCTCTGAACCGAGCCGGCCATCTTCCAAGCTCACGTCAGCTACAAACTCTCGAGCTAAACTCTTACCCATAATTCCCCTCTCCCTGTTACCTCAGATTGAGTTTGCAAGTGAAAAGAAGGTAGAGGCTTCCTCTGGTCAAATGACCTAAGAGAACTGGATTGTGAGATCCACTAGAAGCCACAGAAGGGGGAAGGAGGGAGGGTTGTAATGACTGAACGAGGATCCAATACAGATGGAACGTTATGGTAAGACATAACTTCTTTATCTGATATTGTTACTCCTCGTTCATTCCTTACGTATGGGACAGAGTCCCCAGCTACCTCTATTCCTGGGAGGCTTTCATGGAAGGACAATCCTGAGCACCATAGAACCAAAAGATGCTCTTCCCCTGGAGGCCAAATCCAATTTGTAATGATTGATGAAGGTATGAGGCATAGCCCAAGTTGCAGCTGCACAGATGTCATGTAAAGAAGCTCTGGCATGGAAGGCAGCAGAAGTTGCTACCAACCTTGTCGAATGAGCCTTCATGATAGTAGGAAATGGGATATTACGTTGTGTATAAATGAAGGTCATACAGTCTTTCAACCATCTAGCTAATGTGACCTTAGCAGCAGCAGATCCTAATCTAGGTCCAGAATAGGCCAAAAATAGCTGGTCAGATTTATGAGAGGACCTAGTCCTGTTCAAGTAGAAGCGGATTTGCCTGTGAATATCTAGGGTATGTAGGCAATACTCTCCTCTGTTTGAATGATTGGTAAAGAAAACTGGAAATTCAATGGTTTGATTAATGGACATTTCAGAGATCACTTTTGGCAGAAATGAAGGATTAGTTCTCAAAGACACTCTATCTCTATGAAAAATCAAGTATGGACTCTTGATGCATAAAGCTTGAAGCTCAGAGATATGTCTGGCAGACGTAATGGTGACCAAACACAAGGTTTTCCATGACAAATATTTGAGGTCGCAAGAAGAAGCTGGTTCGAAGGGTGGCATTGTCAGAGCTTGTAGAACCAATGACAGGTCCCATGGTTGAATAGGTTCTCTAAAAAGGGGCTTCAAATGATTCACATCTTTTATGAAGGTCTTGCATAATTTGTGTGACATAACAGAGGAGTCTGGGACACCCTCATGGAAATTAGATATCGCAACCAAATGAACTCTAATGGTAGAGGCCAATAGACCCGATTGAAAAAGGTTGGCCAGATACTCTAGTATTATCGACACTGGTGCTGAGAAGGGATCTACTTGTTTTTCTTTCAGCCAACAGGTAAATCTTTTTCACTTGCTTAGATAAGTAATTCTAGTGGAAGACTTATGAGATGCAATAAGAATGTCCCGTACTGGTTAAGAAAGATCGTTCTGCCTGGCAATCAAGGGAATTGGAGGAGCCAAGCTGTGAGCTTCAGGCTGTCCAGGTTGGGATGAATCAGGTTCTGTGGATGTGAGATTAACTCTGGGGTTGGATGGAGAATCCATGGTTGATCTAGCAGGTGAGGCCAAAGGAAAGGGAACCAAATCTGACGAGGCCAATATGGTGCTATGAGGATCATCTTGCTCTTCAACTGATGGGCTTTCTTCAGAAACTGGAGAATGAGGGGAAAAGGTGGGAATGCATAAAGAAGACCCGAGGGCCAATTGTGGACTAGAGCATCCCTGGATGACTGTGATGGAGGGGGAATCAGGGCAAAGTAGTTGCTGCATTTATAGTTGGTCGGGGATGCAAAGAGGTCACAGCAAGGACGGCCCCAGTGGTGGAAGATCTCTGCCGCTATCAAGGGATTCAGGGACCACTCGTGAAGTTGTCCCTAGGTACATTCTATGTAAAATTGCTAATATGGTATTAACTGCTCATCGAAATGTGCTTCTCCTTGAATCTATCTTGCATTCTGTGTGCTGTTATGATTTTCTAATTTGTTACTTATAAACATTTGTGATTTTTTGTAATGTACTTAGTATTTAGTGGAGCTTTTCTCCTCGGGCCTCTGCTGAAAATGGACATGTATCCAGCAAGACTAGCCCGGTCAACAAATGTAAAATAAAATAAATAAAATAGAATGCACCTGCTGAGTCTGTCTGCTATCACGTTGGAACTCCCAGGAATGTGCGTTGCTAGAAGAAAACGGTTAGTAGCCATCACCCACTGCCATATCCTCATGGCCTCTCGACAAAGGGGGTAAGATTTGGTTCCACCTTGTTTGTTGATGTACCAGACTACCTCCATGTTGCCTGATTGAATCGCAATTGTCCCAGACGGCAGCAGGGGATGGAATGCTTGCAACGCCAGAAGCACCGCCCTCAGCTCTAGAACATTTATATGCAATTGGGCCTCCAAATCGGGCCAAGTGCCTTGGACTGTCTGTCCCTGACATAGCCCCCCCACCCCATCAGGGAGGCGTCCGTGGTCACTGTAGCCTTGGGTTGCTGGGGGGAGAAGGGGCGAGACCATTGTGACAGGCTGTGGGTCATCCACCAATTTAAATCCTGTTTGCACCTGTTGGTCACTCGAATCTTGGCTCAAAGAGGATGCTGAAAAGGATACCATTGGGTGAGCAGTAGCCATTGTAGAAGCCTCATATGAAACCTGGCCAAGGGGACAATAGTGATGGAGGCTGCCATGAAACCCAACAGCTGTAGGACAGAGTGAGCTGTGGATTTCTCCCTTGAAAGGATTGGGATCAGTTGTTGCTTGATCCTTAGAATTCTGTGCTCTGGAATGGATGCTCTGCAATTCTTTGTATCCAAGATGACCCCTATGAATTCTGTGGACTGAGATGGGGTGAGATTGGATTTTGCCAGTTTATGGTTATGCCTAGCCTTTGTGCAGCAAGAAGAGAGTATGCCAGGACTTCTTCCAATAGATGTCTGGTGGGGACGTAGATGAGCCAGTCCTCTAGGTATGGAAACACCTGGAATCCTTGTAGTCACAAGTGAGCTGTGATGACTGCCATGCACTTTATGAACACTCTGGGGGCTGTAGAGAGTCCAAAGGGCATTACTCTGAACTGCTAGTGACTGGCTCCCGCACGGAAGTGCAGAAATCTTCTTAATGGCCTGTCCACTTTTATGTGGTAGTACACATCTTGAAGATCTATCAAGCACATCCAGTCTTCTTTTTCCAAAAGTGGGAGGATAGACTGTATTGTGACCATCCGGAATTTTTGTACTCTCACAAACTTGTTCAGTACACTGAGATCCAAAATTGGTCTCCTGTCCCCAGTTTTCTTTGGCACCAAAAATAGTCTTGAGTAGAATCCGGATCCTATCTGGTCTGGAGGGACTATTTGGATTACTCTTTTTCTTAGCAGCTTTTATATCTCTAGTGCTGCTTCTTCCCTTTGACTGGGTGGAACATCGGGAAGGTTTTTTGAAGGGACAGGACAAAAATCGAAGGGGATATGATAACCTCTGGTTATAATCCTTTGTACCCAAGAATCGGTGGTGATGGTTAGCCAGGCAGAAGGGTACAAGGAGAAACAACCCCCAACCACCTCCAGATGAAAGGAGTTGGGCCGCTCTTCAGAAGCGCTGGTAGGATTGGCCAGGAAATGAGTCCCTGGAACCCTGGTTACACGGACCCCCTCTGCCCTGAAAGGGGCATCTTCCCTGTGAATTTCCCCCTCTGCCCTGAAAGGGGCATCTTCCCTGTGAATTTCCCCCTCTGCCTCTAGGGGAGAACTCGGCCTGTGTGTCATGGAAAGGACCCTGAGATTTCTTGAACCATATCTTCCCACTCTTTTGGTTTCGGGAGAAAGCACGTTGAGGGGAAGAATAATGGACACCTATAGCAGAAAGGGTCTTACCATCCTTTTCACATCTGGCCAGTGTGCTTTTAACTTTGGGACCAAACAACAAACAGGCCTCAATGGGAGTGTTAAGAAAGGAAGCCTTAAAGGGTTCCGCGAAATTGCACAAGCACATCCAGGCTTGTCGTCTCAAGACCACAGCTGAACCCACCACTCTAGCTGCTCCTTCTGATGCGTGAGATATCAGTCACATGGAGGAGCTAGATATTGACTCAATGGTGGCCAGCTGAGAGGCCACTTTGTCACAGACTTCATCAGACATGGCACCAGCCAAGGTTTCAGAGAGCTCAGAAATCAAATCCCTTTGAAGCCTGGTAAAGTGTGCCATATAATTCAGGGACCTGATAGCAAAGGTCACTGATGCAAAGGTGTGCTTCCCTATCCTGTCCAGGGCCTGGAACTCTTTGTTGTGTGGGTGGACAGTCTGGCTTTCTTCTTCCACCAGATCCTTTTTGGTTGTAATTGCTACCACCACAGCATCCACAGGAAGACCTATAGACCAATGGGGATCCATAGCAGGAGGGGATAAAATCTTATCTGGCCTCCGGAGAATAGCCTCGACAGTGTCAGGAGCCTTCCACTCATGCTGCATGATGAGCCGGACAAGTTCATCGGCAGCTGGAGTAACCCAGGAGGCAGGGGGCTGGGCGCAAAAAGCCTGCAGGAACACAGACTCCTCAGAGGTCAGATTAGAAGGCTGCCAGTCACCTCTCTGTTTAAGGATTTCAAGGATATCACCAAAGAATACCTCAGAGGGTGATCGAGGGGATCCTTCCCCCTGATCAAAGTCTGTGTCTTCAGTGAGGGACTCCAATGTGGAGTCCATGTGCTTCCTCTTACATTAACTTTTCTGGTGAACTTCCTCAGAGGGAGAAGCTGGGGAAGACAACAGAAAGGGGGTTTACTGTGGGAATATGTCCTGAGGCCCTTGCACCCAGTGTCCGCTAGGTGCAACTTGTGAACACAGTGGTCCAAAGGAGGGTGGGGAGATAGACAGCACAGTATCACCAGCAGAAGCCAGAGCCTTCTTCATCAGTTGGAAGGCTGGTCCACCTGAAGAGGGGTGAGTGTCCAGGACAGAGGTCACCCCTCCCCTAAGTGGATGAGCCTGCAGACCCAGACTCCCTGGATGGCTGTGAAACAACAAATTACACATGTCACAGCTGTCATCCTAGGTCATAGCAAAACTCTCCTGCCACGAAGGCAACTGTGGTTCCTTAGTGAGATCCATAAAGGGAACTGTACAGGGGGAAGACTGTGCTATATCAATTGACTTCAAAGGCAATGAAGAAGGAGAATAAGAAGGGGTCTTTGGCGATGGGTGATTACCTCCCAAGGAAGGATAGGTCCTGGGGGGGGCCGGGATACCTCTAGCCAGAAGCACTTGATCCACAAGACGCAACACGTCATGTTCGGAAAGGCTTCTAGTGGACCTCATGGAGACTGAGGGAGAAACAGGTCTGTCCACAGAAGAGACAAGCTCGGCGCCCACCTCACCAGTCTGCACTGAGAACAATGGTGCCAAGAGAGACTGGACTATGGGTGTCTGCAGCAAGGCAATCATTGTTACTGAGGTCATGGTCTGCACTGAGAAAACGATCAGAGCCGAAGTGGTTGCTGGTACCAAAGCTGGAACTATTGGTGCCAATAATTGAGGTGACGGTTCCAAGTGAGATGTTGGAGCTGACGTGGTCAAGGTCTGCACCGTGCCGATGTAGTAGTCGCAGTAGTCTGACCCAAGGAGCCCCTCGGTACCGATATAGTAAAGGCTACAGGAATAGATGGAGCCGAGATCACTGATGGTGCTGAAGGCCTCAGTGCTGAAGGTCTAGGCACCGAAAGTGCTGGGGCCGACTGAGTGAGCTCCAAAGCAAAAACTTTAGCCTTCTTTGGTCTTGGTTGGTGGGAGTCCCCAGCCGGGGATGATGGCAAAGACTTGGCCTTAGTAGGATCATCCAAAATTTTCTTATGGGCTCAAGGAGGGGTTGAAGCCTCCGTCCCAGAAATAGCCTCTGAAAAGGGAGATTTGAGAAGTCCCTTCAACAACTTATTTTTCCTTTCAATTAAAGTTCTGTTGGAAAAATTCTTACAAATATCACAGGGCGGGTCAACAGATAAGTGAGACACACCCAAGCAATAAATGCACAAAGAGTGTGCATCTGATGTAGGTAATTTGTGACCACAATCAGAACACTTTTTAAATCCTGGACTACCTTTTTTATCTGCCATGACAGAAAAGGAGACATAAGAAAGGGTACCAGCAATGTTACGAAAGAATACCCGAAGGTAATGAAGAAAAGAAAGGGATTACCAATGATGGTAAGGGAGAAAATACCCCGCGGTAAAAAGTGCAGAGTAAAGAGAAGGAAACTCAAGAAAATATGGTCGCTAAATGCGATAGGGTAAGAGACAACAAATTAGAAACTTTTCTGACAGAAAAGTTAAATTAGACTAGTCTTACAACAAATATCTATACTTAGCTCAAGAGAAGCAGCTTGACATGACTGAATGGCAATGCGGCAAACGAAATTTGAGGTAACAGGGAGAGGGGAATTATAGGTAAGAGTTTAGCTCAAGAGTTTGTAGCTGACGCGAGCTTGGAAGATGGCCGGCTTGGTTCCGATGTTGAAACTGATACCCATACATAAGGAATGAACGAGGATTAAAAATATCAGATCCATATCTTTTGTCAAAGACTCCTGAGGGGAGTCAATGTGCCTCCTCTGACACTTGTACTTCAAAGAAGTCTCCATGGGAATGTTCTGGAGAGCATTTGAAAGACTAATGGTTGTCCTAAATGAGGACTGTCTCAAGGCTAGTGTGAACTGACTGTCCAAACAGGACAGACAGAGCAGGATCAGGACCCAGAGCTATCAGTTGCAGACCAGGTGAAATTGAAAGGGAGTGGGATGTGTGATCTCCCATCTTGAAGAAAGCTCTCTGAACTCTCCCAAAGGCAGAAGCTAAGGGGGGAACCCAAAATCACCCCAGCAGGAGCTGAAGCTGCCACACCGTGATAACAGAGGGACCTAACTTGACCCTGCTCCGAGACTGAAGCCAGAGCCAACTATCTAGCACCAATGCTGTAAAGGGAAGGGAAGGCTCAGATAGCTTCAGAGTCGAACTCATACCAGCAGACTAGGTGCCAAAGCTTTGGTTTTGAGATTCTTCTGTCTGTGAGAAAATTGGAGCTGGATGGATCAGAGAAGATGCTGGAGTGGAAGATGACAACAACTTTGGATCTGACACAGACAGCCCAAAAAACTCGGATCCAGTGTCCCCAAACTTGGGGGTCGGATCAAGTTAGGAGTAAGCATGACAAAGGGAGAGTGTCCAAAGCTCATGGGTCCAATGGGAGACAGAACCAGAAGAACCCACAACTGAATTTGAGTCCTGAGGAATTTCCTCATTATTCTACCCATATCAGCTTTTGTCAGGCTTCTGGTAGACCAAGGAGAAGATGTGGACAATGGTCTAGAAGTCCTCTCCGTGGACCTTTCATGAAGAAAAGGTGAAAGTAGCCTAGGAGAGATTGGTTCCAGGGTAAACCTTGGCTGCAATAAGGGAGGAGTCCTGGATTGTATCAAAGCTGGATCCTGGGTGGTTGTAAGATCTGAAGACTTGGAAAGCTTAGTAGTCAGAGCTGAAGATAACACTGATGAAAAGAAGTAGTCAGGAGACTGCTTCCTCACCTATCACTCTTGTCCTGCTTGTGTTTCTCTGAGGACTTCTTCCAGGATGGGGACAGTCCAAACTGAGATAAAACAGATTTGGAAGATTCTCCTAAAAGAAAAAGACCTTGAGAATGAGCTTATTGCAATACTCAATCACAGCGTGTAAATTGAACAATCTTCCTCCAGGTGTGCTGGCCCTAAACAATTCACACACTTAAGGTGTGTGTTAGAGTTAGACATTTTGTGACTACAAGTCACATATTTTTTAAAACCAGTTGGTTTGTTGGGCATAATCACAAAAAACAAAATGAACAAATAGTAGGAGGAAAGTCAGAGTTGCACTTACAAAACCAGTGTATAAAAAGCCAAAAAACACCAATAATGGCAAACAAACAAATACTAGCTACCAACTAGTAAGAAGAAGAAAAAGAAGGTAGAAACAGACACTTAAGGTAAGAGGAAGGCCTAAAAGAAGTTTTTTTTTTTTGGTAAGGAGAGGGATGAAAAATTATGTTGAGTAAGTATACTGTACAAGACAGAAATGAAATATGTTAAGGAACTTAGCTGAGGAGAGTCTGAGCCAGTGAATCACGTCTATACTCAGTGAGTGGGAAATGAGATCTGAGGTAATGTTGGGGACAGGAGGTTATTACGGGTATGGGGAGGAGCCTGAGTTATGGATCCTATGTCTGGAAAAAGCCAGCAAAGTTGGATCCAAGGTAGGAACCATAACCCATCAGTTCAGGAGTGGATAGAAAAGACAACATCAGATCACAAACTTTATGAACACCTACTGTTCCAAACCAAAAACCACACACACACACACACACACACACACACACACACACACATGCACACAAAAAAACAATAAAGGCCTCTGAACAAAACTCAATAGCAACTCCAACATCAAACTATGTAGATAAAAAAGGTGGATGGTAGGTGGCTGTTGCCAGAAAGGCTGTGTGTTCTACAAAACATCTACTGTTATAGGCAAGTAGGACTTTCTCTCAGAAGAGAGTAAACCTGTAACAGTCTTACTCATATCAGCAAAGTTTGTTAGCAGAAATTTGGCCATGTGAGCCTTATGATTTATTGTCATGAAGGTTAAGGTACAGGATGTATAAACTTTTTCCCCATAACTTATAGTAATTACTAGGTTACAGACCCCAGGGGGGATTTTTTAAGCCTAGCCTTCCTTTCTAGATATATCTAACAGGTTTTCATACCTTAAGGTTATTTTAAGGGTTATATGTAGGCTTGGGCACAGGTGGTCAAGTATTTATAGGCTGCCACTTTCTACTAGAGAAACAGGTGTCAGAAGGGGGGCAAATGTATGTCCCATTAAAGGGAAAAGAAAGTTTTGATCCCTGAATCCATGACACTGAAAACATCAGTATTAACCCTCTATTGTAACTCTTTTGCATAAAGCACAAGCAGAGGCATTGATTTGATTTGAACTCGTGACCCCTGATTTACTAGACTAGTATCAACAAAATCTGCAATTCAAAATTTCCCATCCTGTTTAAAGCTCTCATATCCTTGTTAGATGGAATTGGGTTAGTAGTGGTTAGTTTTTTAGAACTGGAATTTCTGGCCAAATAAACCACAGCAGGAGCTGTAAGAGAGTTACAAAAGAAGAAGTTGTGAATCTGAGGTACATTATAAAGCCTATCATGATTTCTGGGTGCAAGTTATTGACTATCTGGAGAGGCACATGCAGCACTGAAAGCATCATCCAGGTCACCAAGAACAGGAATGGCAAGAGGCTGAGGACTATCCACTTGAAGGATTTCATATAACCTCTTCTGTGTACCTAAAATATTTTTTTTTCTTCCACTAGAAGAGATTCTTTATTATAGCAACTGTGTTAGAAAACAGTATCTCCTCTGCAAGAGAATACAAGGAAATATTCTCCATCGTCCCTGAATCTAAGAAGCTGGACAGATACCTGTAAATTATAGCTCAGACCCTCCTCTTTTATCTCTCAAGGGGGTCATTATCTGAGGGAGAGGGAGATCTTTTTAGCTTTTTTAAATGTGAAAACAGGAGACGAAGACTGTAATGACTGGAAGACTTTGAAAGCCCCTTTGCAAAACTGAACCACTGTTCTTTAGCCTCTTTTGCAGGAGGGGTAGAAGGTGAAGAAATATGTTTACTCATTTGTCTTTTTTTGTCCCTAAAGTTATAGACCTTTAAGTATTGGACATACATACTTCCATTACTAAGCCTGTAACCTCTTCCCTTAGCAACAATTGAGAGATTCATTCTGGCTCTTCTGAAAATGCAAGGCAGGGTTCTTCCTTCATGGTCATATCAATATACCTGCTCTTTGAGAATATACCAGACTCCAGACCATTAGCAGCAAGCCTCACAGCAGTACCAGAAAGGTACAGGAACATCTGATGGACAGTCCAAGGGCTACAGTGGCGTCATCATTCATATAATGGTAAAAAGAGGTGGAACTACTTCAGAAACCTCTTTACAGATTTGCTTTTCTTCAGAATTGGAAGGGGAATGTCCAAAGGAGTTGAGCCAGTATCTATACATGAATTAGTAAGGGCCTTCAGCTATTGATTTTGAGGAAAATATTAAGACTGGTAAGCTGACTTCTGATCATCCTGGGGTAAATGGCAGGAACAGACATGGTGTGTGTGTCTCCTAGACAAAACAAACAGGCTGTGAGGAAATCTTCAGAGGGTATCTGCTTTCCACTTAAGCACTTCCTTTTTCTCAAAGACATAGAGGAAACATTTCTCACTAATTTTTATTCAAAGGGAGGGAAGGGAAAGTCAATATCCTAGATCTCAAGGGTTCCCCAATGAAAACAATCATATCCTTAAAATATTTAGTATATTGGCTAGACCAGCCACTTAACTTCCAAAACCATACTAAAAACACCAGGGAAAAGATCAGTTCTCTTTTATTCTGGTCCTGGAAATAATCTCCCTTTCTCTCAAGGCCAGCTACAGCTGCAACAGGCAAAGGAATCCTCTTTTCTCAACATGAATACAGGCTCCCCATTACAGTAGCAGCCGATAAGAAAAAAAGCTCATTTATTTTACAGACTAATGGAAGCAGAATCTGCCAACTCAGTTTCAGTCCTACTCCTAGGAACATCACTGCATCGCCCTCTCCAAAGCCAAATGGCTACCAGTCTCCTACAGAGTTCAGCTAATCCTAGGGTTTTTTTCTTTTGAAACTACTTCACCCATCTACCGTCTTTCCTCTTGCTGCCAAATTCCCTCTGCAACCTCTTCCAATTACCTCTCTCATTCTGGACACCCCAAATCAAATTACACTGTACAGACCATTCCTTCTGTATTCATCCACCTAAAATCTGGCAGTCCCTCACCTAAATAAATCTCCTCTTTCCCCATGTTTAGAGCACAACTCAAAAGACATCTCCATCAAAAATCTGACTGCAAGTGCTTTTCCACTGGACATATAACCTAACAACCTTCTCACCTGCATCACTTCTACTTTACCCTCTGTTCTCACCTATTTCTTCTTTCTTATATTTACTACTAAAATAAATTCATATTTATTTTTCTATTCTGTTAATAATATTTACATATTGTTTCGATTGTTTAAGGGATCATCTATCTTCTGTGATTACTCTTATTATGAATTTGTTCAGTATTATTTTTGTATGAATTTTTTTCATCTGGGCTGTGCCTACAAATGGTCTGTTGTGATCACTGTACTACCCTGGTAAACAAACTAACTAAGCAAGTCCCCTATGAGGTACTTATCTACACAAAAATTGAACAAGCAGACCACCATACTTTTGAAGATGCAGATTAGATGGAGTATGACTGAAATCTTCAATTTCAAGAAAGTTGTAATTTTTGGTGCATGTACTTCTATTTTTAGCCCATCATGCCCTTGTGCTTCCTCTGACAAATAGTGTGCAAGGAAGGTACCCAGAAGCTTTTGTAAATTTGTATACTGGCTGGATGTCCAATCCTTGGCAGGATATGTCCCATATAGTTTTGTATTTCTGCAACAGCGATCTATTGGTGAACATCGTATATACCATAATGTCTAAGTCCACAGATTCAAGAATGAAAGAATACTAACTTTCCCCTTCCTCATGATAATGTCCTCTTAAGATTAAGACATATAAGCCTCATGTGTTTAGCAAGCAAACGTCTCACTTGTGGATAGGTTAGGTAAAACTCATACAAGCAAAGTTATCCATGCGTGCAGATGGATAATAGTACATCAGCGTAAACAGTATCACTTACTTATTGCAGTCCTCTGCATGTCCATTAACACCATTGTTTTCAGCAACTTGCACTTCATTCATAGGATTCCTGTGAATGAAGTGCAAGGTGCTGAAAACATGCACTTCATTCATAGGATTCATATAAGTTTTATGGCAATTTAATCTTACAACCTTTAATGCCTTGTCAATACCCAACCTCAGAGTGTACCTTCTTTCAAGGAGGGCTAGGCCATTTTGTCTCTGGGTAAATTTGAGAGTACTTATCCAGTTACCCAGATTCTGTCTGAAGGATGATAATTTATTGCATTGCTTAGCATGCAAAGGCAACATTTTCCACTGTATTTTATTTATCTGCCGGTGAAGGCTTAGATCCCTGGTTCAGATGTTTGCTAAGCACTTAGACTTCTTGTGGAATTATCAGAACTTGGGGACAACATGGTCTCTGAGAGCATGGTAAGCTAGGCATAGATCCCTCTCAACAGTGTGGAAGATGCTGACCAATGGTATACAGCTTTTAACTTCTCTTGGTAGGTATGGGACTTCAAACCTGAAATTGTCTTAGTTAGGAACCACTGGGGTTATTTGTTTGATATGTTGAGTGAGGTATATCCTGAAGGGGGTTGGTTTACTCTGTAAATGGTCTAATTGCAAATTAAGGCATCTTTAAATCTAGATGATTAGTTGTGCCAAGTATAAAGATATTCTGCCTACAGTTGCCACATGATGGTCAAAGGAGAAGAAACTGTCAAGCCAAGTACCCAAGCCCTTAACTATATTTTTGTTTAGTAGTGGAGTACTGTCTATACTATCTGTTAAGGATACACGCTGCTTGCCAATATTAAGTGACACAGCACATTTTCAAGTTTAATTTGAGCCCATTTTCTTTATGCTAGTAAATAACTTAGGTAAGTTCTACATGAGGAGTACAGATGTCAGATGAGATTTTGACAATATAAAGAAGTTATGTGTTGTCCATTTTCATTCTTCATCAACTTATGGGTTTAGGTCTGATCCCTTGGATCCGACTCAGCTGCTTGCAAAATTTCATGGAAACCAGAAACTCTCAAGCTACTCCCTTACCCACAATGCACCAACCCCAATTACCTCAGATCTTCTTTGCTAAGAAAGCAGAAAGATACTGATTAGTCACAGAGGGAGAAGACTATCTCTGGAGCTATATATCAGGGAAGTGGCATACTCACAAAAACACTTGCTCTTCCAGGAGTTCGTAAGACAGGGCGGTGGTGGGAGGGAACTTAAGAAGAATGAAAATGGACAACACAGATGGAATGGTAAGTGCAAAATTTCTTTATCTGATGTCAATTTTCATTCTAACCTCAACCTATGGGATAGAGTCCTCAGCTTCCTAATTCCCTGGGTGGACTCAAGGAAGGATATTCCTGAGTACCATTGAGCAAAATGATGCCCTGCCCCTAGAGACCATATCCAATTTGTGATGAGTAACAAACATACGGGGAGTAGCCCGAGTTGCTGCTGCACAAATGTTGTTCGTGGAAGCTCAAGACTGAAAGTCTGATGAAGTAGTCATGGCTCTAGTGGAGTGAGTTCTTAGAGGTTTCAACAAGGTAATGCCCAGTTTGGTGTATATATAAGAAATGCAATCTGTAAGCCATTTGCCTAGAGTACTTTTAGTAACAGGGTTTCCAAGTTTCATGTCTGAAAAGGAGACAAATAACTGTTCAGACTTCTTGAAATTTTCCATTCTGTGAAGATAAAAAATTAATTGCCTCTGCACATCTGGTAAATGTAGTGTGTATTCACTTTTGTTAGAAAATTTGGGGAAGAATATGGGCAAATTAACAAATTGGTGTATATTAGCCTCTGATACCCATTTAAAAGAAAAGGATTAATTCATAAAGTGGCTCTGTCTTTGTGAAATATCAAATAAGGTGATTTTGAAGCCAATGCTTGTATCTCCAAAAATTTTCTGGCAGAAGTAATGGCTACTACAAAGAATGTTTTCCAAGAAAGGTATCTGAGGTCATATTTAGCTGCAGGTTCAAAGAGGGATTGAGTAAGCTGCTGCAGTACCAGGTTGAGGCCTCATGAGGAAGTAGGGTCTCCAAAGGGGGGCCTGAAAAGGAGAGTACCTCGCAAAAATGTTTTGTATAGTCTATGGGAGGCAATAGAAACATCATCAAATCCTATGTGAAAATTCAATACTGCTGCCAGTTGAACCTTAACTGTAGAGGAGCTAGCTCCTTCTTTAAAAATTAAGGCTAAAAATTCAAGAATACTATGCAAAGGGGCTGAAAAAGGATCAAAATTATTTTGATGGGCCCAATAAGCAAATCTTCTCCACTTACTGAAATAAAGTTTACTTGTAGATAGTTTATGTGAAGATGAGAGTATCTGATGGACTGGAGAGGAGAGCATAGGTTGTCTGGCTATTAATGCAACTGGAGAATCCAGGCAGTCAGCCTATGGTTCGATATGTCTGGATGAATCATGCCTGACGGGTAAGACTGTAGGTCTGGAATCAGATCCAGAGTGCACAATGGGTGGAGTAAGTGTGGCCAAAGAAAGGGGAAACATATCTGTCAAGGCCAAAATGGTACAATGAGCATAACTTTGTTCTTCAACATTTTTGCTTTCTGCAAAAATTTGGAAATTAGTGGGATTGGTGGATTGGGATATAGCAGACTAGGGGGGGGGGGCAATCGTGAAGTAGAGCATACCTCAGTGACTCCCCCTGTGGGGGTATTAGGGCAAAATGTCTGTTGCATTTGTTGTTTAGGAGAGAAGCAAAAAGATTGCATCAAGGCTGGCCCCACTGGCAAAAAAATCATCTCCTCCATGCTCTTGTTGAGAGACCATTCATGAGGTAGGATAATCCACCTGCTCAGCTTGCCTGCTATTACATTGACCTTCCCCAGAATGTGCATTGCTATAAGAAAGCAGTTTGACAAGATCACCCATTGCCACATACTAACAGCTTCTTGACATAGGGGGTAAGATTTTGTTTCTCCTTGTTTGTTGATGTACCAAACTACTGACATGTTGTCCATTTGAACTGCAATAGTCCCTGCAGGGTAGCCAACTGAGAAGATACGGGTACTTGTACCTCATCAGAAAAGGCTCCTAAAAGAGTAGCAGAGAGTTCCTTAATTAGGTCTCTCTGCAACTTGATAAAAATGTGCCAAATAATTCAGAGACCTCAATGCAAAGGTTGCTAAAGCACAGACAAGCTTCCCAAATCTGTTCATCATGCAATACTCCTTGTTTGGTGGATGGACAATGGAACTCTCCTCAGATAGTTCCTTCTTAGTGGCCACTGCCACAACCATGGCATCTATAGTTACACCTTTAATCCAAAATTTCTTTCTTTAGGGGCTGCCAATTTTTTTTTGGCCTCCAAGGGATTGGCTCAATGGTATTAGGGGTCTTTCATGCCTGCTGAGACACCAAATCTATAAAGGCATCAGAGGTGGAGTCATGCAGGAGGTAGACAGGCCAATAATGAACACCTCCAGGAATACAGGCTCCTCAGATGAGGGGTTGCTGGGCTTCCAGCCACCTCTCTGTTTCAGGATTTCAAGGAATGTCTCTAAACTGGACATCATTAGAAGGTGACCATGGGGATTGTTCACTTTCCTCAAAGCCCGTATCTTCTGTGATGGACTCCTTGAGGGAGTCCAAGTGCTTCCTCTTGCATGTTCTCTTCTTAGGGACCTCCTCAGTAGAGTGCTCTGGGGAGGTATCAGAATAGGTGTGGACACCCTGCTGGGAAGCACGAGGTTCCAATACTAGCTGTCTCTGTGGAGAGGATAGGTGAGACTGTAAGCAAAGAGATGACAAGCCTACAAACTGAGGGTCTGAGGGGAAGGGAAGTGTCTTTGTTTAGAAAACTTAACAAGGCTGTCTACTTGACCTCAAAGACAGACCCCCCCCCCCTAGAGAGGAAAAAGACCCTAGATCTGTAAGGACAGGCCTTCAAACTGTAGTCCCCTCACATTCTGAGGAAAACTCCCTCAAGGATGAAGTTGGATCTGAACTAATCCATGCTAGTGCACCGAGGTGCAAAGATGGTTCTAAGAACTTCAGTGTCGACTGAGACACCCTGTAGCTGACAGGGTAGCCTCAGCTCTGACAGCCATCCGGATCCAAAGGAGCTGAAGAGCTCAGAACAAGCTTCGGATCTGAGGGAAAAGGAATTTTTGGATCTGATGCTGACAGGGCCCAGAGGGTTCGGATCTGAAAACTCCAAAACCAACAGGGAAGCTGGATGAGGAATTTGCATAGGGGGCATAGTGGAAGGTCAGATCTCCTAATCCAGAGGGGTAGGAGTTGAGAGGGCACTTGCCACAGTCTGCACTGAGAGAATCTTTCTCACTAACCTATCCATTTCTTCCTTAGTAAGGGTCCTGGAAGAGTAAGTGGAAACTAATGACGGGGACTTTGGTCTCTGTAAAAAATGGTGAAGGGAATGGGACCACTAAAGGAAAATATCTAGTTCATAGAATACAAGGAAAATCAAGTGTTGAATCTAATGTTTGCAGAGTCAGATCCATACCACTCTTATCTGGCATAAGCTTGGTCAATTTAAGTTTTGGACCTGATAGTGTTGTTGGACCCAGGGTATGTGTCTTCTTCTGTTTTGGATCCGAGGATGAAGTCAGATCAAAGGACTTATTTTTCTTTCATTTAGGATATGAAGGGGAAGACAGATTCGAAGAAGGTCTTTTCTTAGATTTTCCTTAAGATCTACTAGACGAGGGGGAAGTTCCAGATAACACCTTACTAAAAGAAAAGGGAAGCAGCCCTTTAAGAATCAGTTTATTTTTACATTCAATGAGTGCTCCAGGGTTGAAAGTATGGCATATCGCAGTTTTCCTGAGGGGGAGTGGACCCAAACAGTACACACAAAGTGTGTGGGCATCAGAGAAAGGAATTTTGTGTCCACATTTCTCATATTTTTTTAAACCCACTGGGGTTTTTGTCTTTATCATCCATATTGAAGAAAGGGGGAAAGAAGAAAATTATTTAATTAATTGACAATTTAAGAGAGGAAAACACTATTTATTCAATAATAGATAGGATTTTTTAAGGAATAGCAGAAATGAGAAAGAATACCAACAATGATATTAAAGAGCTACAGAACCATAGAAGAAAGTATACTAGAGAGTACAACCATGCTAAAAAAGTGGAAAGGGTGCTCAATGAAAGTAGAAAATAAGTTTGAGAAAAATTAGAAATATATGTATTGCAAAATACAGATAGAAATGAAAAATATTGCTTTTGAGAAAAAAAAATCACTTATCTGCTCAAGAAAAGCTGGAACCATGTCTTTCGCTTTCAAGTGGCAAACGAGATCTGAAGTAATTGGGGTTTATGCACTGTGGGTAAGGGAGCAGCTTGAAAGTTTCTGGTTTCCATGAGCTTTTGTAAATGGCTGAGTTGGATCTGAGGGATTGGATCTGAACCCATAAGTTGAGGATAGAATAAAAATTGACAACATCAGATCCCTCAGTTCGGAATGATTTGTAAACTCTGTTAAACAGAGGCCCTAGTAATCATTCTGGAGATCAGAGAATCAAATGCAGAAAAGGATGGGTCCCAGTAAAAAGCCATGGGGGACTTTGATGGTTACCTTTATGGTTTCAGATGAGGCATCTGCAAATAAACTCTGTGGATTTTGCCTTTCTGCCATGTCCGAGATGGCCATATTTTGGAATATCCCTTTTTCTCTGAAGTATAGCAATCTCAAAGTTGGTATATATATGTTCAGGAGGCATGGGAGGCTTACTCTTCTGTAAAAACAAGTCTAAAGGAGAGGAGTGATGTAAAACATTTGCTCTTCTCCTGCAGTTTTTTTTTTGGTCTATCGGCAATCAGCATTATGAGTGCTTACATTTCAATAGGGAGCCCATGTTTACTAGATTTTATAGGATGGATCTCTTTTTGATGAAGCTGAACTGTTAACCCAGTAGGATTTGTGAAACTGTAACTGATGACCTCAGCTATGGTATGGTCCATAGCTTTGCTGATCAGGCTTGTAAGGCTGAGAAGTCCCTAATTACTGTGATCCATAGTAGGACAAACCTTGTGGAGGCCCATCACCAGTGTGGCACAGCATAATTTGGGAAAGAATATGGGGATAAGCTTACGTCAAACAATTTGAGGAGTGGTTCAGTGAGGAAATGATTTGTAGTACTCATAAAACATCCCGGTATGTTGTCAGGTCTTATGAAGGAAATATTTTTGGTCTTTGATACCACTTTCAGAACATGTTACTCAATGACAGTAGGGGTGTGCAAGGCATTCTAAGATAGGTAGAGTTTGGACAGGTGTTTCCAGAGAAGAACTTGTTAGCTAGTATATTTGTAATATCTATTACGTCGAGCAGATGGTCCTTTCTATGATAAAATCTGACTGTTGTTGGGTATTTTCCTTATTTTTCTAACATAAAAGTAATCCAGAAAGCTCTGGACATATCTGGCATTCCACCTGTGACCCAGGGGTTGACAGGACTAAAACAAATACAAAGTACAAAGGATTAGTGTAGATAAAATTACTTTAGCTAGCAGATCTACGAGACTCTCTAAAACCTTCCCTGTGAGAGAAATAAAGATGCCTTGTTGAAGTTTCACTTAGATTATTCAGTTAAATAGGTAGATGGATGAGTGTTGTTGTTCTAATGCATTACATTCAACAGTTATTTAAACGCAGTTACAGATACTGGTGGGAGGGTTCGTGAGAACTAAGTGGAGGAAAATCTTAGAGATGGAAAAACAAGGAGCCAGTCACAAAGCTTAGAGGTTAGCCTATTATATGAATATTTCTGAAAGATCAGCTCAGCAGCCTATAGAACCTGTTTTCAGTTAAAAGGTTTTTACTTTAACAAACAAAAAATGGCAGCACACAATGAGCTATCACTATAGAATTATACTTAAGAAAACATTTTCACCTGAACTTTATCATGTCCATCTAATAGAGATGCTTACCCTTTGATCATTGAAAATGCCTGCTTTTATGTGGCTCTCACCAGACATTATTAGCCTGTTTTGTATCACATGTAATATGAGAGACTGTGTCTTCCTTTGTGGGGCTCATTTTCCTTGAAGCAAATTACAAAAGCTTTATTATAGAACTTTCTCCAGTCTAACTTGTCATGAGAGGCTATGCCCACTTTTATTGAGCTCATATCTCCTGAATTACATTACAAACAACTAATATTCTCGTTTGGCAAAAGAAAATACCATTTCATTGATGACATCTTTATCATCTAGAGGGAATGAAGACATGCTGAATGACTTTTACAATCATGTCAGTAATTCCACTAACTTCCTGAGATTCACAACCACTCACAGCCAAGTCCTCGGACAGCTTTTTAGACATCACCATTTCTAAGGATGTGGAAAACAAATGCCTCTCCAATAACCTGTTCAGAAAACCAACCAGGGTTAATATGCTGCTTTACAGTAAAAGCATGCCTCCCCGGATCACTACTGGAAACATGATAAAATCTCAAGGGATGACAACTGCACATGTCTCCAAAGAGCTTAGAGATTTCATCACAAATTTAATCAGCCAATTCCAAGATTTCTTGGTTGGAGGTACAGAAATTGATTACTGAATTCCATCCTCAACCCACTCAGAACTTTAAAGGAGGCAGAGTACCCCATTTTGAAGAACCCTCCTGTGAGACTCCTAGGGCTCAACAGAAACCGACACCAGGACCCACAGGAGGACAAAAAAAATAAGAAGCACGACACTCTCTTTTACTGAAGATCACAAAACAAAGCCAATGAAGCAAAGCCACCTGTCTTGGGATCGAGAGTCTACTATTCAGGAGGAGGACAGCCTAGAAATGGTGTGGGAATTGTGATGACAGAGAAACTTTAGAAACCAGGATCAGAATTAATAACAGACTCATGGCAATAAGACTCCAGTCTAATGATAAGGCAGTATTCATAATCTCAGCCTATGCCCCACAGCAGGGTTGTGATACTGAAGACAAGAGTACATTCAGACAGCAGTTGTAGGACCTACTACATAAAGCAGGACAACAGGAATTGGTGATGATAATAATGAGTGACCTGAATGCACATAACGGGACAGACATAACAGGATATCAGGACTGCCTGGGTCCACATGGGTGATGGAAACAGGAATAAAGAAGAAGAGGCCATTCTAGACATCTGTCCAGCAAATGGCTTGATAATAGCACATGTGGTACAGAAAGAGAGTCATTCACAAAATTACATAAAAGAATGGCCAACATGCATCTCTGGTAGACTTCCTCCAAGTAAGGAAAGGGTACTGCGGTAGAATCAGTGATTGCAAAGTTATCTCTAGTGAAACAGCTGGCCCACAGTATAAACCAGTGGTTGCCACCATCAGCTATAAGAAATGATCAGAGACAGCTCTAATGTCAACAGAGATCAGGCTAAAAACCTGGAAGTTGGCTGGAGAGAAAGCACAACAGTTCAAGGAATGGGTGTCTTGATTTTTGTTTATTAGTCTTTTCTTTGGTACCGGTGCCTTGGTTTTTGTTTATTAGTCTTTCTTTTGGTACATGGAGTGCAGATGTCTTTTGGATTTTACAACAGTTCAAGGAATTACTTAGGAGTCTAGCACCTCAAGAAGAAGAAGCAGAAATAGATGGAGTTGAAGAAGAATGTCAGCACCTCAAAATAGCATGTCTCAGGATAACAGAACAGTTATGTGGCTGAGTAGCTAGCACAACAGAACTATATCAGGTTGCAAGGCAAAGACAGAAAGATAAAGAAGATAGTCAGACACCCTTTATAAGGGATACCAGCAGTAACAAGCTCAGCAGTCCACAGGATATTAAAGGTAGATGGGAAGAATATGTCCAGCAGCTTCTGAATGAAAAAACCCACAGAAGCTGTACTAGCCCAGACACAGCCTATCTGAGAGAAGAAGAAAGAACAGAATTAAGGAAAATGAAGTCAGGGAAAGCAGCAGATTCAGATGAGGTCACAACAGATATGCTAAAGATGCTGGGTGAGATAGGTGGAGAAATGGTTTCTGAAGGTATTCATAGCAGTGTGGAGAGAAAGGTGTATCCCAGATTACTGGAAAATAAGCATAGTTAAGGGTACATCCACAACCGGGGGCAGTACAGAGGTATCAAACTCCTGTCACATTGCATGAAAGTTTTGGATAGGGTGACTGATAAACAGATACATACAGTAGTGGAAAGTAAGATGGGAGATGAGCAATTCAGATCAGGATGCAGCACAGCTGATTCAGTGTTTGCAGTGAGACATATAGTTGAGAAGAGGCTAGAGATGAGGAAAGAGTTCAACTGGGCATTCCTAGACTTAGAAAAAACATATGCCAAGGTCCCAAGAAAGCTGATTTGGGCAGTGCTGCGGTGGTTCAAAGTCCCAGAAACATTGGTACAATTAGTGAAGCTTATGTACAAGGACCCGATAACTCAAAAATGAACAGTGTTCGGTCTCACAGATGGGTTCCCAGTGGGACTGGTAGTGGACCAGGGTTCAGCTCTGAGCCCATTACTGTTCATAATGGTAATGGATTACATTAGCAAACAGGATGGAGGGGACAGATCAACAAAGTTGCCTTATGCAGACAATATGGCGTTTTAGGCAGACTCTGAGCAAGAACTTCAGCAAAAGAATAGGGAAACGGAATGGAATGCACACAAGCTGAAAATTGAGGTAGAAGGGAATATAGTGGAAGAGGTTAACAGCTTCAGGTATCTGCTAGGGGTGGTTGACGAGAAGGGAAGTCTGACCGAAGAGGTCAAAGCTAGAATCAGAGGGGCTGCAGCCAACTGGCACAGAGTGTCAGGTGTAATGTATGATAGAAGAAAGCCAAAGAATCTGAAATGTAAGATGTACAAAACAGTGGTGTGACCAGTAATACCGTATGATACAGAAACTTAGTGGTAAAGGCAGAGCAGATGAGGAAACTAGCAGTTATGGAAATGAAGTGTTTGAGATAGGTGGTGGGATACACAGTATGGGACAGACAAAGAAATGAGGACATAACAGCAGAAGACAAAGTAGCTCCAACTGCAGAATAGATCAAAGAGAACAGAATACGGTGGTTTGGGCACATGTGCAGAAAAGCAGAAGACCATCTGTGAAGAAGATTTGGGACAGACAGGAAGAAGGCAAAAGGAAATGATGGCATCCAGCAAAGAAGTGGATGAATTTTGCAAGAGAACATCTGCAACGGTCAGGCATGAATGTAGAAGAAGGCAGGAGTGTGGCACTGAATCAAGAGAACTTAGACCCTGATGATCCCTCTTTAATAGCAAATAACTTCAATACTTTCTTTACTACTTCCATACAAAGTCTAGCTAACCACTTATCTCCTGATACTTCTCAACTGCTCTTAAGTAACCTCAATGACTCTATTCCTCCCCTTCACCTCCAACCTATACCCACCTCCTATATACAATCTCTTTTACAAAAACTGAAACCCACTACCCCCTCAGCAGATAAGCTTCCCGCTGAATTCCTCCAAGTAGCAGCTAAAGCTATTGCCTACCCTGTTTCTATCCTAATAAACCGATCCATAAAAGAAAGTACTTTTCCAGCAATCTGGAAGATATCATACATCATACCCTTACACAAAGGAGGTAAATCCACTGACCTTTCTAACTTTTGCCCTATAGCACTATTATCTCCACTAGCTAAAATCATGGAAAAATGTATACACAAACAACTACTTAACCATCTCCTCCATAACAACCTACTAGCCAACACTCAACATGGATTTAGACCTTCACATAGTACTACCACTGCACTACTTTCTTTTACCAACACCATCAACTGTAACCGTAACAACAACAAACTAACCTCTTCTCTTTTTCTAGACCTGTCAAAAGCCTTTGACATGGTTAACCACACACTTCGTCTACACATACTTAAATCCCTAGCCTTGGATTTCTCTTCCTTAACCTGGTTCTCATCCTATCTTGAAAACCGACAACAAGCAGTACTCTGGAAAAATTCTCTATCTGCTCTACTACCTGTCTCTTTAGGAGTACCTCAAGGATCTATACTAGGCCCACTTTTATTCTCTATCTTTATTAATGATCTCCAGTCATCCATCCAAAACACTACCTGTATGCAATATGCAGATGATTCTACCATAATTTGTACAGCCTCCTCTCAATCTGAACTCCAGTCTCTTACTCAATCTACCTTTTCAACCGTTGAACAGTGGTACTCAAAAAGATGCCTTCTCCTCAACCCCAAGAAAACTAAACTATTACTATTCTCACATACCCACAAATCTCCTCTACTAAACTTTACTATTTCAGCAAGTGATAATTCCCACATTTCCCCCGACTCTACTACAAAACTGCTAGGTGTTACTATAGATAATAATCATGAACTATGATTGCCACATCAGTAACACTGTAAAAGCAGTTAATAAAAAGATTGGTTCACTCTACAGAATCAAACCCTTCCTTACACCTGAAGCACGGATCACCTTAGCTCAATCACATCTGATCTCTACCCTATTGTATGCTTCCTCTATATACACTAATCTCTCTAAAAGCAACCTAAGGAAACTAACTACATCCTACCACAATATAGCTCGATTTGCCACAGCATCCCAGTATAGAACTCACCAATGTCTAAACCTAAAACAACTACACTGGTTGGAACTTCCTAACAAGCTTATCTATCAACAACTCTCAATAGCACATAATATTCTATATCAACCATTAAAAACACCTGCTCTTAACAACCTCTTGACTCCCTACAATAACTTGAAACAGCTGCGCTCTGCCGAAAAGCTACAAGCCAACACTACTAGAATTACAAATTCTGCAGGTAACTGTCTTTTCTCCAACTCAGTAGGCAAAATATGGAACAACCTACCCTCACATATCTCCTCTCTAGCTTCTCTTCATCTCTTTAAAAAACAACTTTTTTTACATCTGAACAACTACTGGCTCTGCTCTTGTACCAATCCTGACTAACCTACTTTCTTCTGTCTACTATCATATTTCCCTATGCTACATTGCAATCTTTCTCTCTGATCACAAATGACTTTACTGTACTATTGCTCTCATATATGAAAAAAAAAAAAAAAAGTACAAACGATGTTTTTTATGTATATACATTTTAAACCACGTAATACTCTCATCCTCCTATATTTGTACTGAAAGTATTTAATGCCTTTCTCATTACATAGATGGTATTATTTGTTTTTATTACCTGACCTAGACTAATATCTCTGCATTTTGCTCATTACCTGTGACATTAGTGTTTTCTGCATATGTTTATTTTGTATAACCTTGCTTTAAGCTGTGGAGCTTTTCTCCCCGGGCCTCCACTGAAAATGGACAATAATCCAGCTGGACTAGCCCGGTCAACAAATGTAAAATAAAATAAAATAAATAAAGAGAGATGGTGATAGTTCACACGACACTAAAACCCCATGATGATGTTGATGATGCTGAAAGTAACACAGGAAACAAACCACTTTGTTTATTTATTTCTATTTTTATTTATTTATTTTTTTGTGATCTCAAGATGCATACAAATCTAAACAGTAACTGCCAGGAGTTTGAAAATGCTTTTTACCTCATTATGTGTGCAAACTTAAAAAGCAACTTTCAGTTATTTGAATATGATTTCTACTACTCATTTGGGACTTTAGCTTTCCTTTTGTTGTTAGGAGAAAGAAAAGAGGTCAAGCTTTATCACATCAGCATCTTACATCATCTAACCCCACCCAGGGCCCCATATCACTACCCCCTCTCTCAGGAGATTGGTTAACTCCTCTTCCACCTGATCCCTCCCAGTTTCCAGCCCTTTATCTAACCAGACACAGAGCTATCTAGCCCTCTTTTACAGTGACTTCACCAACTTGAACCTGAAGAGAGGAAGAATCTGAACAGAACAGCCCTGACTTCACATCCTGGAATCTGAAGAGAGGAAGAATCTGAGCAGAAGAAACCCCTCTATCTGCTAGATCCTGGAAGAGACTTGATAGTGAACACCCCAGATTGGAACACCATAGAACCACGCTCTGAGACCAGGGGAATTTTCCCTCTCACTGTAGATACCCCACAGCAACTAGTTATAAATATGCTAGTCACATGGCTTGCATTTAACAACATTTCTGTAATTTGCAGTGCAATGAATATTGTTAGCTCAGGGTACCACTCCACACTGCTGTTTTCTTTACTCCATAGGCACAGTTTGCCTATGCTCAAAGAAGATCGGAGATTCTTATTTTTATTAAAAGTTGTTTTATATTCTGCAGTTCACTGCTTTGTGAAATTTTATTCCAAGGGCACAAAGGGTTCTGAGGATGCAAACTTTAGTTACATTTGCCTCCTGCTTGTGCATATCTATGAGCTCTGTAAAAATGTGCAGTGTGACTTGCTTCCACTGTAAGATATTTCTCTGGATGCATATATTGTTCAAAAAATGAGAGTTATCTATTGTAGTTATAAGCGACTACCAGCCTTACATATAAAAAGGTTTGCCTTTATCATGAGGGGCTGGTCACATTAATCATGTATATGAGCCTGTTATAAAGTGGCACCTTAAACATTTTCTTCCAAACAAGAGAAGATTAGTCTTTCATAATATATTTCATGAGATATGAGCCCCATAAAAGTAGGCATAACCTATTGCATGTGATACAGGCTTTGAAAAGTAGAAGTCAGACTGCAAAAAGCTCTATAATAAAACTTTCATAATGTGCTTCAAAGAATATGAGTCCCAGAAAGTGAAGCACAGCCTCTCATATTACATATGATACAAAACAGGCTAATAAAGTGTCTGGTGATAGCCACAAGATGGGCTTGATGAAGCTCAGGCGAAAGTGTTTTCTTAAATATAGTTCTATAGTGGTGCCTCATGGTATGCTGTCATATTTTGTTTGTTAAAAATAAAAATAAAAAAAGTTTAACTAAGAATGAGGTTCCACAGGCTGCTGAGCTGGTAAATCCTTATGGGTCTTTCAGGAATATTCAAATAAGGGACTAATCTCTAAGTTTTGGGACTGGCTCCTTGCTTTTTCATGATCTGCCAGATTTTCCTCCAGTCAGCTCCCCTGAAAGTTGCTGTTTAATTTTGTATACTATATGTCTGTAACTGCCTTTAAATAACTGACCTGTTAAATGTAAAGAACACGTTTATCTACAAATAAACAAGCTGAAACTTCAACAAAGCATCTTTATTCCTCCCATAGGAAGGGTACCAAAGAGAGATTCTCCTCAATCTGCTAACTAAAGTGATGCTATCTGGACTAATTCTTTCTACTCTGTTACTTTTCTAACATACATAAAAAAGGACAGTAAAGTTGTTTACCAGAACAGTACATATTGATGTGGCTCACTTTTGCAGTAGCCCAATCTTTATGGGACATATCCTGTCAAGGGTCAGATGTCTTGCCTGCATTTAAAGCTTCAGGTGGCATTCCATGCACTCATATGTCTGAGAAGACATATGGGTGACTAAATTCAGGGCTTTCTTGTTTCCCAGGAAAAAGAGACTAGAGCCCAAAATATAACAAGTTATATGGTAGGAGAAAAGAGAAAAGGTAAAGAACAGGGGAAACCCCATCCTGTCATATTGATAAGATAAAGGAATAAGCACTTAAAAAACTCAAGAAGTTCTAGAAGCAGGGCAGCAGGAAGGGTGTTAATACTGCAACATTGATCTATTCAAACATCTACTGCTGTATTAAGTTTACTCACATAGATGTATTATGTTCATCATGAGATCACTGTTGCAGTAGCCTAAGCTATATAGGCTGATTACTAAAGTTTTGATAGTCAGGGTGGAGGAAGAAGGGACATAGTTCAAGTGCCTCTGGTGAATAACCCTATCAAAATCTGTTCTTTAGCTAGAGAAGGAATCAGTCCTCTAATGCTTAATGCATGTGTGTAAAGATGCCCAGGTTTCTGCCTCTAGAATATGTCTATACTCCATTCTTTTTCCAGAAATCTCTGCAAGCAGCCATAATCCTGTTAGAATGGGCTTTGACCTTGGAGGGTAGGGTCTTTCCATGATGGAAATAAGAAAAATGGATAACAAAGGATAACCATTTGGAAATAGTCTGCTTTGACACTGGTTGCCTCTTTCTTCACATATTCATAGGAAATGAACAGTTGATTGGAATTTCTGAAATCCTTTGCCCTGTTAATATAGTTTCTGAGTTGTCTGTCAACATTCAGAGTATGCAGGATTTTCTGAACGTTATTTTTTGTTTCAGGAAAAAAAAACTGGGAGATGAATAGAAAGTGAATTCTTATACTTGCAACTATAAAACAGACTACACAAGACTGATCCAAAGCTGAACACCATATAAAGTGCAAGCAATGAATTTATTAAATGCTAATATTTTAGCACTTCTGTCCAGGTATATAATCAGGACTTCTTCAGAACCATTAACTTGAATTAAAGTGACACTTAAATAACTTACTCGAAACTATGTGACATATAATTTAAAGTTGTGCCAGTAAGAAAAATAAAAATCAACAGCAAATGCAGACATCAGAATATCCATTTGAGAATAATATAAGAAATGCATATGTTTAAAAATAAATATTAAATAACTAGTTTCTGCTAAGTATTATCAATAAACATGAACATAAATATGCATAAAGAATATACAAAAGTTATTCAATGAATCTGGTTAATTGAATAACTTATTAATAACTTTGATATCACTTTTTATGTTATTCTTAACATGGATATTCTGATATCTACATTTGTTTGCACTTCATTAAGTGTTTTCAGCTTTAGATCATTTTCTTGCAGTTTGTTTCACGGTTCTAAGTGTTGGTACTACATGGACATCTGTTCTTTTGTTTCTGAATTCTTATACTACTTTTCTCATAATGGAAGGGGTTGGCTCTTAAGGATTCCCTATCCTTATGAAATGCAAGCTAAGGTTGGATCACTAGAACAACTTGCAACTTAGACACTCTCCTAGCAAACATCAGAACAGAGCGTTAAGGTACAGTTGTGTAAGTAACTTAACAGTAGACGTTCAAATGATCACTGCTACAGTAGCCCTAGGTATAGGTGTTATATACTGCAGAGGCTACAACAACCAGCCAGCTTCCAAACCTTAAGAGCACCTTCCATGCACTGAGATCATTATCAACTCAACAGAGCTGATAAAAAGCAACAGTTTAGCTGGCAAGTCCTTCAGAACTTTCATATCAACTGAAAGAGGGAGACTAGCGTACTGAAAGAGGTCAGTGCTAAAGCTATAAAATGAAAATCCTCACCCCGGCATTGAAAACATACAAAAATAAAGGGGGTGAAGAGAGGGGGCAGCTACTGCAGCAGTGATCATTCAACATATAATGTTATAGTAAGTTTACTTACACATCTGTACAATGTTCGTTATTTGATCACTGCTGCAACAACCATAACTATATGGGTAGTCTACCATAGCTTATTCTGAACTAGAGAAGGAAAGGCAAAAGTCCAGGAGCTCCTGGAGAATGGTCTTGGCAAAACATGCTCTAGACCTGGAGAAATATTCCAGTATGTAGTGCTTTGTAAAAGTATGTACTTCCAGAATCCATCCCCTTCATACCTTTCAACTGTCCAGATTTTTTACTCATATTTTTGGTCTATTCCTCATAAAATTTGTGGTTTTCTGGCAAATCACTGATATGATCTAAGGACTGAAGTCACTAAATATCGACGTACATTTGAGTTTCAGATTTCAAATCCTTCAGGAAATGTATGTTAAAACAAACCCTGTTACTCTAGCAACTTTCTAAGTTTAGAACACCAATATTTAAAACGTACCTATCTTTAGGCCTTTGTCCCCTCATTTTGCTGGGCTCTGTCCAACTTTCTTGCTCTAGTGGTTGAGAAATATGATCCTCTTTCCAAAAAGGCATGAATGAAACCAAGGCACTGGTAGAGTGTGCCTTGACTCTGCCTGGAATTGCTTTATTGTAGCGAGTATAAGAAAAGTTAATAGCATGTGACAACCACTGTTTTTGCACAGGTTGCCTTTTTTCTTAACTTTATAAGAAATGAGCAGCTGATCAGAGTTGCTGAAAGTTCTAGTTTTGTCAAGATAATATTTGAGTTGTCTGTGGGCATCCAGGTATTAGGGATCCCTTCTCTCTCATTTTAAATTCTGGAAGGAAGACAAAAAGATAGATAGCTTGACTCAAAGTAAACTTGGATACCATTTTAGCCATAAAAGAAGGATTAGTTCTCAAGGAAACCATGTCATTATCAAATGGAGCAAGAGTTAATTTTGCAAAAAACAAAGATGAGATTCCAAGGAGGAACCACCTGTTTTCTTGGAGACCTAGTAAGTAATACCCATTTCAAAACACATTTTAGCATGGGAATGCATTGAAAGGGGGGATCTGTGGGCAGACATGCTGAAATGGTTGACTAGTGTACCTTGACAGAGGATTAAGAAAGAGCAGAGGATAATAACTCACACAAATATTGTAGAACCAGAGAAATAGAACCTTTATAGATTATAGGTTCATAGATTAGTACTAAGCTAACTGCCCTTGCGAACCATTTTTAAGCCTAGCCAATTATCCCTTGTGAGACTCAAACCCTGCACCTTGTGTTTGTAAGGCAAACACCTTAACCATCAGGCCACCCTCCCAAAAGTGTCATGGATCTTTGCTTGGCACCAACTAAGAATTATTTTCCATTTAGCAATATATGATTTTCTAGTAGCAGGTTTTCTTATCTCCTTTAGTACCTGCTGCATCTCCACAGAAAGCAGGTGAATAAAAGTTAGTAAAAATCTATCATCCAGACAGTTAGATTAAGTTATTTCATGTTGGGGTGTATCAAGCACCTCCTGTCTTGTGTGGGTAGGTCCAGTCTGTGAGAAAGCTTGTAGTTGCCCTTGGCCATTTCCAAAAGAAGGTAGAAGCACTGTTTCATGGGCCAGAAGGGAGTCAACCCAATGATCTTTAGAGAGTCCTACTGAATTTCATAATTACCCTAGATATCACTGGAAAGATTGGAAAGGCATAGAGGAACATTCCTGTCCAAGAAATAAAAATGAATCTGTACTCATGGCCTTTATGCATTGAGTCCTGCAGCCACATTCTGCCAGTTGTTTGCTATGTATGGAGGCAAATAAATCTATCTAGAGTGTTCTTGATAGCTGGATTACTTCTGGGAAGATCCCCAGATTCAGTTTCCATTTGTGAGAGTCTGTTGTGGTCCTGCTCAGCTTGTCTGCTGCAAATCTTTGTTCTGATGGGATGTAAGACGCCTGTAGAGTGAGATTGTACTGATAAACTATATCCCATACTACCATGGCTAGTCTGTGCAGGGGATAAGATTTGGTTGCCACCTGACTGTTTATGTACTAGATTACTGTGGTGTTGTCTGTAGCACCACTTGTAATGGTCCTGGGCATGACAGATGATAGTAACAACATTTATTACCACCAACATCTGTTTTACATTTATGAGTTTTTTTCTGTCCTTCTTGTTCTATAGACACTGCACTTTTATTCCCATAGGCACTTCTCCCCAAGCAAAGCCTAAGTCATTTGTTGTTAAAGGCTGTGTTGGAGCTAGCTGGGAAAATGGGAGACGTGGACTCATATAATACTGACTTTTCCATTAAAGTAGGTCCCTTTTAGAAATCTCAAAACAGGAATCAAGAATGCCAGGAGATGCTGACATGACATACCAGTGAATTTTTCACATGTGGTCTCACTAGAGGAATCATGAGAATCATGAATCCATGAATCCTAGTATGCTGAGAAATTCCCCTGCTGAGGCTTTGGCCTGAGAGGAAACACTCTTGAACTTATTATACATCAACGTTTTCCTATGGAAGAAAAGTTCTTTGAAATGTGGCATCTGTGAGATACCTCAGGAAAACAATCCCATGAGAAAGAGTCAAGTAAGACTATTGGATGTTCTCCTGATATCCCAGTCTGAGAAGGAGACCTCCAACCCAAGTGAGAAATCCCTGACACTTTGCAAAAGACCATGCACATACAAGTAAGTTGTGTAAATAAGGAAAATATGAATAACTTGCACTCTCCAGTAGGATATCACTGAAGCTAGACACTTTGAGGATAACACAAATGGTAATGCAAAGAACTGAAAGTGTGATCAAGATACAGAAAACCGTAAGGAATGTATGAAATCTGGTGCTATAGGAATGTGATGACCCAGAAAACCTTCCAAAATTTTGAAATATATATAACTTCTTTATGTGAAGTTGTTCAATCTCGCTGTTCATTCTACACTGATGAGTAGCGTCCCTAGCACCCTAACCCTGGGTGGCTCACGGAAGTACACTCTTCAGAACCGTAGAACCAAATGAAGCCCTGTCCCTGGAGGCCTTATCCACTTTGTAATGAGTTATAAAAGTGTGAGGTTTAGACCATGTGGCTGCAGCACAGATGTTGTCTAGAGGTAATTTGGTCTGAAAGGCTGAAGAGGTAGAAACTGCTCTGGTTGAATGAGCCTTCACCTTACTAGACAAGTGCATGTTATGACAAGAATAGGTGTAAGTGATACAATTCGACAGTCACTTAGACAGTTGTTTTAACGACTGGTTTACCTTTCCTGGCCTCAGAAAAAGACACAAACAGCTGATCTGATTTCCTAATCTCTTTTGTTCTGTCTAGATAAAATCTAAGTTGTCTGTGAACATCAAGTTTGTGCAACATATATTCCAATTTGTTGGTGTGATTAGGGAAGAAAACAGGCAACTCAATGACTTGATTGATGTTAATCTCTGAACATACTTTAGGCAAAAAGGATGGGTTTGTCCTGAGAGATACTCTGTCAGTATGAAAGACCATACAAGGAGGCTTGATGGATAGGGTTTGGAGCTCTGACACTCTGCGGGCTGGATGGCTAGGAAGATAGTTTTCCATGCTAGAAGTTTTATCTCACAAGATGATGCAGGTGCAAAAGGAGGAAGAATGATGCAAGATAACATAAAATTCAAATTCCAGGTTGAATAAGGAGTCTTCACTGGAGGCCCCATGTGAAAGGAACCTTTTATAAAAGCTTTAGACAACTGGTGAGCCATAGTATTCAATCCATCAATCCCTAGATAGAAATTAGATATAGCAGCTAGTTGTACCCACACCATAGCAGCCGCTGCTCCTTTGTTGAAAATTTCTGTCAAGAATTGTAAAATAGAAGAAAATGGTGCTTGGTAAGGGTCAATATTATGGTAGGAAGCCCAAATGGAAAATCTCTTCCACTTACTATGATACAACTTTCTAGTGGAAGGCTTATGGGAAGCCAACAAAATTTGACTAGTGTCATGGGAAAGATTATAAAGCCTGGCTATGTGGGGAATTGGAGCAGCCAAGTGGTTAGCTTCAGTGTCTGCAATGAAGGATGGAGATCCCCTGACGGATGTGTCAATAAGTCCGGAACTGGGCCAAGGATCCATGGGTTTTCAAGAATGTGACGGTAAAGAAACGGAAACCAAATCTGCCGAGGCCATGAGGGACTATAAGGATGATTGTCCGTCCTAGTGACTTTGCTTTCTGTAAAAAATCTGGGTATCAGAGGAATTGGGGGAAATGCATAGAGGAGACCCGAGGGCCAATCGTGGGCAAGAGCATCCCTCAGGGACTGACCTGGCAGGGGAATCAGGGCAAAATAGCTTCTGCATTTGTTGTTATGACTGACAAACAGGTCGCAGGAAGGCTAGCCCCATTTGCGGACAATCCTGTCCGCAATCTCTTGTTTGAGGGACCATTCGTGGGGCAATAAAATTGCCCTGCTCAGTTTGTCCACTATGACGTTGGATTTGCCCAGGATGTGTGTTGCTAACAGAAAGCACTAGGATGACACTGCCCACTGCCATACTCTGAGGGCTTCTTGGCAAAGGGGGTAAGACTTGGTCCTGCCTTGTTTGTTCAGGTAGCAAACCACTGACATGTTGTCTGTCTGTATTGCAATTGTCCCTAGAGGACGAGAGTCCTGAATGTATTGCAATGCTAGAAGTACTGCTTTCATCTCCAGGACATTGATATGCAGATATGATTCTTGATCTGTCCATGTGCTTTGGGCAATCTTTCCCTGAAAATGCCCCCCCCCCCCCCCCATCAGGGAAGCATCGATGGTCACAGTGGCAACTGCAGGGGGTAGCATGAAGGGACATCTTATTGTGACATGAAGATACATCAACCACCACTGAAGATCCTTCTTGCAAGAATTCATTATCAGGATTGTGTGATTCATTGGAAGTTCTTGGCAAGACCATTGCATGAATAGGAGCCATTGCAAAATCCTCATATGCATCCTTGGTAACGGGATTGCCAATATTGCTGCTGCCATCAATTCTACCTCTGCAGCTGGTACTCTGTTCTTTGATACCAAGGACGTGATGTGTTAACGAAGAATACAAACCCTTTCTGGTGGAAGACGAAGAGTGGTGGTTGACGTGTCTAATTCTGCCCCTATAAAAATGATATGCTGCGATGGCAACAAGGCAGACTTTTCGAAGTTGACTGTAATGCCTAGCTGATTGCAGAGTATCAGAGTAGCCTCACTCGCTTGAAGTTGATGCCTTGTGGTGGAGATAAGGAGCCAATCGTCAAAGTATGGAAAAACCTGGAATCCTAGATGCCTCAGGTGAGCCGTGACTACTGCCATGCACTTGGTGAACACTCTGGGGGCTGTAGTGAGAACAAAGGGCAGAGCTCAGAATTGATAATGATTGGCTCCCAGTCAGAAATGCAGGTGATCCCTGGATGGTCCGGCCGTCTTTATGTGGTAGTATGCATCCTTGAGATCGATTGAGCACATCCAATTGTCTTTCCCTAAAAAGGGAAGTATGGACTGTAGCATGACCATTCAGAACTTCTCTTTCCTCACAAATTGGTTGAGTCTGCTGAGATCCAAAATGGGTCTCTAGTCCCCTGTTTTCTTTGGAACCAAAAAGAATCTTGAGTAAGTTCCGAATCCTGCTTGGTCTGTCGGGACTGGCTGGATGACTCTTTTGTCTAGCAACCGGCGTACCTCTATTGTTGCTTGTTCCCTGTGACTGGGTGTTCACACCTGGTCAAAGTCTCCTTCACCTTTGGCCCAAACAAGGATGAGCCGTCAAATGAGGTATTCGTAAAGGAAGACTTGAAGGGTTCCATGAAGGAAAAGAGTCGCATCCAGGCATGCCTACGAAGAGCAATTCCTGTACCTGCTGCTCTACTCAAACCATCAGCTGCATAAGATACGAGATGCATGGATGAGTTAACTATTGAATTAAGGGTAGGAAGCTGAGTAGTAACTTTGTCGGATACACTCGTAGCTACAGCACCCTGAAGAGTATCTTCCAACTCCTTGAGGAGATCTTTCTGCAGTCTGCTAAAATGGGTCAAGTAGTTCAGTGATCTGAGTGAGAAAGTCGCTGAACTAAACATGTTTCCCACATCTATCCATGATCCTGGATTCTCTGTTAGGAAGATGGATAGACGAGGAAGTCTCAGACATTTCCTTTTTGTGGCTGCCGCCACCACCATGGCATCAACAGGGACTCCCTTGGTCAAAAAGGACTTAGCTACAGGGGCAGAAATATACTTATTAGGCCTCCTAGGGACAGGTTCCATAGATTCTGGTGACTCCCATGCCCTATGAGAGACCAGATCCATAAGCTCATCATAGGGCAGAGACACCCAAGAGGTGGAAGGTTGAGAACCGAATGCCTTCAGGAGAACAGACTCGTCCTCAGTAGGGTTCTTGGACTGTCAATCACCCCCTCTGCCTAAAAATTTCAAGAATCTCTGCAACGGAGATGTCTTAAGAGGGGCATCTGGGGGACCCTTCTGATTCATCCAAGTCGGTGTCTGATGTTAGAGACTCCTGTGGGGAGTCCAAATGCTTCCTCTTGCATAATCTCTTCCTGGGAACTTCTTCAGGGGGAGCCTCTGGAAAGGTTTCAGAAGAGCAGGGAGCACCCTGTGGGGCTACCTGAGGCTCTGGGTCTCTACACTTGGGATGACTGGAGGAAACAGAAACTGACACAGGCACTTTAGGGGAGGAAGATGCCAGACCTGGAGATGAGGAAGTCTTAGGAGACAACACTCACCTCATGGCTTTGAATGCACCACGGCTCAGATGAGAAGGAGTTGATGGATCATGAAGAGCCACGATCCCCTCCCGCACCAAAGTCATGGGCTCCAAGCCCGAGGTAAGAGCCGAGCTCACCAGAGCCGAAGCCCTGAGAAAAAGAGTCAGCATCGACAAGTCTGTGCGACTATCCTCCCCGGACCCAACCGGAGAGTGTCAGCTCCTAGAGACCCCGGTCGGCACCGAGGACATCTGAGCAGATGGAGGCGATGACACTCAAACAGGTGCTGGCTCTAAGGGATCCACAATCATCAGGTTTGCCTCCTCCAGCTCCGAAGGTCCAGTATGGCTCGGAGGAGGAGCAGACAATTCAGGAGTAATGGTCTTCGGCTCCGACAGTTGGGTCTGAGCTGACAGCAATTTAGCTATGCCCAGTGCCTTTAAGAGCTTCTGAACCAGCCGGTCCATATCCAGATTGGATAGGCTGACCGAAGACCTGGAGGAGTGAAGAGATGGCACCAACTGGAGAAGTGGAGAGGGAGGTTTTTCGGCAACCGGTTCCAAAGCAGTGTTCCGGGTCTGAAAAGAACAGACTGTCAACTCCAAAGACAGTGGAGCCGAAGTCACAACACTTTCCAACTTTTTCCCTTTTTTTGTCCTGGATTCTGAGGAAGATTTGTATGATTTGCTGGCCCCATCCTGGTCAGGCAATGCCTCTGTAAAAGGGTGCTTAATAATACCCCTGTCAACTAACTTCCTCTTCCTTTCTGCAAGCACTCGAGTGGAAAAAAAGGGGCAGATACTACATGACTCCTGCAGGTGCACCTCACCCAAACAGTACACACACTGCACATGGGCATCCATAACAGACATCGTTTGTCCACAGTCTGGGCACTTCTTGAACCCAGACTTAGGATGCTTTTCCCTTTCTTCAGACATAGCAACTAACTTCCTGAAAAAAATCACAAAATCAAAAAACAACACTATTTAACTATATAAAAATAGTTTAACTCAGAAATGAGTAATCTAATAATAATATTCAAACAGCCCAAAAGGGGCAACTCTAATATATCTAAAGGCTATATACAATTCACTACAAACAGCAATGTAAAAAGACAGCACAAAAGCCCAAAAAGGCAACTAGTAACAAGAGTAATCCAAATTTCAAAAAGCCCAAAAAGGGCAACTCTAATCTAACAAGCTGTACAATAAGGCAGATAAGAAAAGCCCCAAGGCCAACAGGCCGAAGGCAAGCACTAGAGATTTACTGGGAAAAGGGGGAAAAAACAGAAAAATCTGCTAAACTAGGTAATACTATGTAAATATAATAGTAGAAAGATATAAAAATCCAATGGAAAAACTTGCTGAAAGTTGAAAATTCCCACAATAGTCTAGAGCAATGCTTGAAACCAAGAGATCCGTGCCGCAGAAAACTAGATCTGGGGTAATTCCAGCAGTGCATTGTGGGATAAGGGGCTAGGTCTCGAGCTACTGGAAAACTTTGAGCTTGCTAGTCAGCAATGTCAGAGCTGAAGATCGGCTCCAAACACATCAGTGAAAAATGAACGGCGAGACTGAACAACTTCACATTACGTTTTTTCAAAATCTTTCAAAGGCTTTTTCTGCCACTATCAGTGGGAAAGGCATTAGCGTTTACCAGATAATTAGCAGCAGCAGGATTTACCAAGAAAATCACTGCTGGGTCAGATCTGAAGTTAGAAAATAGAATTTTATAATACTAAAGAACTTTATGCAATGTATCTGCTTTCTTAAGAGCAGCAGGCTGGCTATAAGAAAAGTTGGATGATACCTTCCAAAGCTGGAGGAACAGGAGGAAATTGAGTAGTTTCAGGAAATTCCAGTTGTAATAAATCATATTTCTTTAAAGATAATGGAATATCATTATGTTCCCACTGAGATAATTGATTCATTCTGGATATGGTTTCAAAAAAAGAAAATCCTTATAATGGACTATTAGAAGAAATACTCTCCTCAGAGTCAGAATCAGTTACCAGAAGACAGAAAACAGAAGTTGTCCCCTTGCAATCATTTTCTTGTTCAACATCATGAAAGTCTTTAGAAAGGGAAGACTTCCTTTCTCTCTTACCAGTAACACCAGGACTAGAAGGACCAAGAGCCTGAAAAAAACCCTGAGATAAGCCCAGTAATCACTCCTGTCCAAAATAACAGAGACAGGGGAAGATAAATGTTTAACATTCTACTTCCTTTTGACAGGATTTACTACAGCTTAATCATCCATGGGGACAGGCATCCCAGTCCTTGCTCCCTCCTCCAAGACTGACAAGAGTGGCCCTCCCTTGTCCACCAAGGGCACTCCAACAGCCACAGAAGACATGTCTAATCCCTGGCCCATGGTGGTAGTAGGGACTATACTGGAGACAGCCAAAAAAATGATGAATGGTTTGAGCAAACAGATGTGGCCACATCAGAGTCACTCATTGGTGGCTGAGGCAAATTTACAGCCTGCTGAAGGAGTAAATGCTATTTGGAAATGTTATTTTTGTGGTTGGAAGAAGGAAGAATCAAGGGACTGGTAGATTGTTCCATGGTTAAGTCAAAAATTATGCCTGAAGCCCAGGGAAGACTGGCAACTGTAGTTGGTGAAACAAGTAAGTATTTTTCTACCAGCACTTACTCCACACCCCAAACGTAAATGGCAATTTTTAGTTAGGAAAAACAAACTTGGTTTTAACAATTTTTTCCCCACAAAAGTAAAACGTTATGCTTCACAGTAAACAGGCAGTCCATTGAAGCATATTATTTTGTAGCAAAGTTAAGTTTCTGTCACAAATACAAAATATGGAAGCTTTTCCGCCCAAAGAGAATTTATCTGGCCCATAATGGAGAACCATTAGCCAACTCATCAAAAGCTCTCAAACTGTTGCTTTATTTCAGCTCTGTTCAAGCTGACAATAGTTTGGCCAAATGTAAAGTGCCCTTAAGCTATGGAAGATGGGCGGCGGTTATATCCTAGCAGGATATAACCCATATTGCTACTGTTTCTGCAGCAGTGATCAGATAATAAGCATCACTGTTTTTGATATAGAAACCACTGGTTGTTTTTCTCATCACTGTTTTTGATGTCTGGAACTTTAAATTGGCCTGATGAAGTGTTTTAAAAGGAAAAATTGTTAACTTTATTTAGTGCAAAATTAAGATCCCAAGGAGAAGTCACCTGTTTTCTAGACTGATAAATGTTTAATACTGATTTCAAAAACTGTTTTACTTGAACTAAAGAAGAAAGGGGGTACAGACAGGCAGAAATGGCTAAATGTTGAATCTTAATAGCGGAATAAGAAAGGCTAAATTTCAACAATTCATACATACATTGTGTAATGAAAGGAGCTTCTGCTTTTAAAGGATCTTGGTTCTGTTTGTAGCGCCAACCAGAAAATCTCTTCTACTTGGCCAAATAAGATTTTTCAAGTGGTAAGTTTAATCACCTCCTTTAATACCAGCTACATTGTTCACATTGTGCCTGAGAGGAATTAAAATTCAGTCATCAAGGTTGTTAGATGAAGAATTTGTAGAATGCGGTGAATCTGAGATCCCTTGTCCTCCCTATGTCCATCATGAAGTTTGTAGTAATTGCCCTTGATAATTTTTAAGAGAAGAGAAAACCACTGTTGTCTGGACCAAAATGAAGCTATCAATATTATCTCTGAAGAGCCCTTCTGGATCTTTAAAAGAACCACGACGACCACAAATCCACCATGAGATATTCAAAAAACACACCAGCAGAAGAAACAGTCAAAGTAAGGTTACCTTACTTTGACTGTTTCTTCTGCTGGTGTGTTTTTGGATCTTTAAAAGAATTAGAAGTTATGTACTCACCATAACGTTCCATCTGAGTAGGTGTATTCATTTGTCTGCAACCTGTGGGTTATGGATCCGATATCGGATCCGAACCGGCATAGTTTTCCAGCTATGGATCCAAGCTCTCAGCTCCTCCCCTCACCCATAATGCCCTGCTCTACCCTCATGACCTCAGATCGAGTTTGCCAAAGCAACAATACCCTCAAAAGGGTAACAAGTAATATGCAGGAAACTGAAAGGCCAGGGGGATAGGAGGGCGGGATGGTTGCAGACAAATGAATACACCTACTCAGATGGAACGTTATGGTGAGTACATAACTTCTAAATCTGAAGTAGGATATTCATTTGTCTGCAACCTGTGGGACAGAGTCCCCAGCTACCTGAATCTTGGGCGGCCATCATGGAAGGATATTCCGGAGCACCGCGGAGCCAAAGGATGCTCTACCCCTAGATGCAAGATCCAACTTATAGTGAGAAATAAATGTATGAGATGAAGCCCACGTGGCTGCTGCACAAATATCATCTAGAGGAATCCTAGCCTTGAAGGCTGCCGAGGTAGATACTGACCGGGTTGAATGGGCATGAACACCCTCCGGTGCGGGCCTTCCTGACGCTTGATAAGCCAATAAAATGCACTGTGAAATCCAGCGGGATAGAGAAACTTTGGAAATTGGCTTGCCCAAATTGAATTTTGCAAAGGAAATAAACAGCTGGTCGGATTGCCTATGACCAGCTGTCCTGTTGAGATAAAATCTTAGTTGCCTGTGAACATCTAGTGAGTGTAGCCTATATTCACCTTTGTTTTCATACTTAGGGAAGAAAACAGGGAGGTTAATGGATTGATTGATGTTTGCTTCAGAAGCGATTTTAGGAAGGAAGGACGGGTTGGTCCTGAGGGAGACACGGTCCGGATAAAGGACCAAGTAAGGAGGTTTAGCTGATAAAGCTTGAAGTTCAGAAACTCTCTTGGCTGATGTAATGGCTACCAAAAAGGCTGTCTTGTAAGACAAGAATTTGAGATCCACTGTAGCCGCGGGCTCGAAAGGGGGAGCGGTCAAGGCCTGTAGGACCAAAGAAAGGTCCCAAGGAGGAACTGCTTGCTTTATAGGGGGCCTGAGAAGGAAAGTACCCTTAAGAAAAGTTTTGCACAATTTGGCTGACATAAGAGGAAGAGACTCTTGGCCAATGTGATAGTGAGAAATAGCCGCCAGTTGAACTTTGACTGTGGAACTGCTGGCACCATCATTAAAGAGAGAGGTTAGAAAATCAAGCACTACAGGGAGAGGAACCGTGAAGGGATCTAGGCCTTGCCGCTCCGCCCACACAGAGAAACGTTTCCATTTGCTTCGGTAAACCTTTCTAGTGGATGGTTTATGAGCCGCCACTAAAATAGCCTTTACCGGAGAAGAAATACCGAGTCCTTATCAAGAGTGGAACTGGAGCAGCCAAGCGGTCAGCTTCAGGTTGTCCAGGTTCGGAGGAGGAATGCAGGAAGGATGGGATATCAGATCCGAATGGGATCTAGAATCCAAGGAGGATTCACCGAGTGAGACCTTAGGAAGGGGAACCAGATCTGTCGAGGCCAGAATGGAGCAATGAGAATCATTCTGCAACCCACCGAGAGGCTTTCTGAAGAACTTGCAGCATCAGAGGCAAGGGTGGATAGGCATACAGAAGACCGGGTGGCCAAGCATGCACCAGAGCGTCTCTTGGGGTACCTCCGGGAGGAGGTATTAGAGCGAAAAACTGTCGCACTTGGTGTTTGAGGGAGAAGCAAAAAGATCGCATGAAGGGGTTCCCCACCGTGCGAATATGCGTTCCGCTACTTGACAATTGAGAGACCACTCGTAAGGAGTCAGAATGGTGCGACTGAGCTTGTCCGCTAGGATGTTGGACCGACCGAATGTGCGTTGCTATGAGAAAGCGATTGGTGGAGGTTGCCCATTCCCAAACTCTCATGGCCTCTCGACAAAGAGGGTAAGACCTTGTTCCCCCTTGCTTGTTGATGTACCAGACAACAGACATATTGTCCGATTGTATCGCAATTGTTCCCAAGGGAAGAAAGTCCTGAAGTGCTAGCAACGCTAAGAGCACTGCTCTCATCTCTAGAACATTGATATGCAGTAAGGTCTCTGAATCGTTCCACGTGCCTTGGACTGTCCGGCCCCAAAAGTGCCCCCACCCGAGGCGGAGGCGTCCGTGGTCACCGTGGCGAGAGGGGGAGAAGCACAAAATGGGCGACCCTCGTGGAGATCCGGGGAGTGGAGCCACCACAAGAGGGACCGCTTGCAAGCCTTGCTGATCGCTATGGGATGATGCATGGGGAGAGCAAGGTATGACCACTGAACTAAGAGCGTCCACTGTAGAATGCGCATATGGAGCCTGGCAAGAGGAAGAAGTGCTATCGATGAAGCCATGGACCCTAGAGCCCTCAGGACCAACTCCGCTGGAACAGAACATGAATGGAGAATGGCCCGCACCTGGAGCTGCAGATTTAGAACTCTGTCCGCAGTGAGGAAGGCTCGTAAACTCCTTGTGTCTAGTCTGGCCCCTATGAAATCTAAGAGCTGAGTGGCCCCCAGGTTGGACTTGTTTGTATTTATTGTGATGCCCAGAAATGGAGCAAGATGGAGAAAGGAGTCTCGCGCCGAGAGAAGTAGATGCCTTGTTGGGGCGGTAAGGAGCCAGTCGTCCAGGTAGGGAAAGACCTGCACCCCTGAAGCCTCAGGTGGGCCGCTACCACTGCTAGTACTTTGGTAAACACCCTGGGGGCTGTGGTGAGACCAAAGGGAAGGACCCGGAACTGGTAGTGACTGGCTCCCAGCCGGAAGCGGAGAAACCTCCTGGAGCGCCTGTCCATTAGGATGTGGTAGTACGCGTCCTTGAGATCTATCGAGCACATCCAGTGGTCTTCTCCCAGAAGGGGGAGAATAGATTGTAGAGTGACCATTCGGAATTTTTCTTTGGGGACTGCCAGATTCAAGAGAGAGAGGTCTAGGATTGGTCTTAGTTCCCCCGTCTTTTTTGGCACTAAAAAGAATCTGGAGTAGAACCCTGATCCGATCTGGTCTGGGGGAACGGGCTGGATGGCTCTTTTCTCTAGCAGATGGCCAATTTCTGCCAAAGCGGCCTCCCTTTGACCGGGTGGTACGTCTGGGAGGGACTTCATCTTTGGAAGGTGAAGGAAAGGAATGCGATATGGCCTGGATATGATTTGGCGAACCCAGCGGTCCGATGTTATGGACTCCCATGCCGCTAGGTGCCCCGACAAACGTCCCCCGACTGCCTCCACAGTAGAGCAGTCGGGCAACCCCTCAGGGTTGCTCCGCGGGCCGTTCAGAGAAAGGTTCCCTGGACCCGAAGTTTCTGGGAGCCCCTCTGCCTCTAGGGCGGCGTCCTCCCTGTCCTCCTCTGCCACGGAAGGACTGGTTGTCCGGAGCAGGCTGGGACTGCTGCGACTTCCGGAACCACATCTTCTTCTGACCCTTTTGGTTCCTAGAATAGGGCCTCTGGGGTGCAGAGAAGCGGATTCCGACGGCAGACAGCGTCTTCCCGTCCTTCTCGCTCTGGGTCAACGTCTCGCGAACGGTCTTGCCAAACAGAGCAGAACCATCAAAAGGGGCGTTCGCAAACGACGCCTTGAAGGGCTCAGAAAAATCGCAGTGGCGGAGCCAGGCCTGACGTCTCGTGACCAGTCCTGTCCCCGCAGCTCTAGCGGCGCCCTCCGTAGCATGGGAGAGTAGCCGCATAGAAGTATTTGTGACTGACCTAAGAGTGGCCATTTTGGTGGAGTGCAGAACTCTGTCCTCCTCCGAAATGGACTCAGGGGGGGATGCAGCGTACTCCTTAATAAGGTCTCGCTGCATCCGAATAACATGTGCCAAATAGTTCAGCGCCCTTACCGAGAAGGTCGCCGAACTGAACATCCGCTTCCCCAAGCGGTCCATCATCCGAGACTCCTTGCTCGGTGGGTGGACTGAGGGACTCTCCTGAGCCAGTTCCCTCTTTGTGGCCGCCGCCATCAACATGGCATCTACAGGAGGCCCCTTACTCCAATGGGTCCTGTCGGAAGGCGGGCTAAGGATTCTATCAGGTCTTTTGGGAATTGGCTCCACGGTGTCCGGTTCCTTCCACGCCCTGGTGGTAATAAGGTCCACCAGGGGTCGGCAGGGGACACCCAAGAGGTAGACGGGCCCGTTTGAATGCCTCCAAGAACACGGACTCGTCCGAGGAAGACTTGGGGCAGACCACCCCTAATACGGAGCATTTCCATGATGTCTCCAAGGAGACATCCTCGGGGGGTGACCGTGGGGAGCCTTCCCCTTCCTCCAAGTCCGTGTCTTCAGTGAGACTCTCAGGAGAGTCAATGTGCCTCCTTTTGCACGTATGCTTGCGTGGGGCCTCCTCTGGGGGGCTGTCAGAGGAGTCCTCGCAAGCAACAATTTGCTCCATGGGAGCAACTTGGGGCACAGAAACGGGCTGTCCCAGGGGCCGGATGGTGGAAGCCTGGCCCAGTGCAGAGGGAGCGCGGGACGGAGCCGAAGCAAGTGCCGGGGGGCCGGAGACCCGCAACAGAGCCGGCTCCACTACATCAAAAGCCGAAGGGGAGCCGACCTCGACCAAAGGATCCGACAATCGGCTCCCCTCGGATCCGAAGAGTGGATCGGAGCCGGCGCTGGCACTCGGATCCGAAGGACAGTGCGCTCCGACACAGACGGCGCCGAAGGAGCACTGATCCCCGGATCCGGCTCGGATCCAGGCTCCGAGAGATCGGGTCCGACGCACTTTCGAGGGCATGGTCGGATCCGGTACCAAGTACTATCGGCTCCGACCTCCCCAGCTCGGCTGCTCGGCTCCAGTTGCTCCGAACCCGGAAGCGGGTCGGAGAAGGAGCAATAGGCTTAAAAGGGTGTTGAGCTCCCCCCCGGAGGGGGGGGAGGCAAGAGCACTCCCATCTGCATCTGGGCCTGGATGAACCTTCTCATCATCCGGTCCAGATCTGCATCCGAAAGGCTATGGGTAGATCTCGACGAGGCTACCGAGGTAGGCCTGGAATGCCTCCTCGATAGCCTCGACGGAGATCGGGTCTCCTCCTCCTCAGGACCCGGTGAGAAGCACACAGGTGACCGGAGCCGAGAAGGAGGAGACCGCACCACCAAGGAAGCCGGGGGAGAAGCCCGCTTGGCTGGCGGGGCCGAAACAGAGGTCTCGGCCCGCCGCTTGTGGTGCTTCTCCCTCCGGTCCTTTTTAGATGCATCCCTCTCCTGTCCTGAAGCGGGAGTTTGAGTCCCAGGAGCAGGAGGGGGTGCCACAGTGGGAACAACTGCAGCCGCAGGAGTCCCGAAGGAGCGGAGGTCGGAGCCGAGTCCGGCGGTCAAAGACCCGCCAAGACCAGCTTGGACCTCCGCTCCCTCAGTGCCCTGGGGTTGAACCCTGCACAAATGGAACAACCAGATGTGAGGTGTTCAACCCCAAGACACTTAACACACCGAGTGTGGCCATCAGCCGGTGAGAGCTTATGGCCACACTCGGAGCATTTAGAAAAAATTGACTTAGGCTGTTCAGCCATAGTCACTAAAGTTAAGCTAAAGTTACAAAAGTAACCTAAAACAACAATAAAGAAGCACACAGGCCTCACACACACTCTACGTACCAGCGAGGGGAGGGAATAAAATTTACTACTAAAAATTAAATTAAACTAAAAACAGTCAATAAAAATAGGAAACCTACAACTTTCACACAAAAAAGGTTAAAGAAGGCAAAAATATTCTATTTTTGAACAAGAAAAATCCACTTAGCTGAGAGCTATGAAATCCACATCTAGTTACCAGCGCGGCAAACAAGATCTGAGGTCATGAGGGTAGAGCAGGGCATTATGGGTGAGGGGAGGAGCTGAGAGCTTGGATCCATAGCTGGAAAACTATGCCGGTTCGGATCCGATATCGGATCCATAACCCACAGGTTGCAGACAAATGAATATCCTACTTCAGATCTGTGGTTATGAGAGGAATTGGGTGAGGGGACATATAGAAACATTCCCATCCATGGGAAAGAGAAAGCATCTGTCCTCCAGGCCTTTCTGCAAAGAGTCCTACAGCAGATTTCTTTCAACTGTCTGTTGTAAATAGAAACAAATAGATTTACTTGCTATGCTCCCCACATATGCATAATGTTCTGAAAGACCATTGTGCATAACTTCTCTCCATGATGGTCTGTCCTGGTCCTGCTTATGGTGTCTGCCATTGTTTTCTTCTCTGACAGAATATAAGTTACCTGAAGGCATAGATTATTTTGATTTGCCGGATCCCAAGATGTCATGAATAGACTGCATACATGGTAAGGTCTGGTTCCCCCTTGTTTGTTTATGTACCACATGACTGTAATTCTGTCTGTGGTTAAGAAAAGAGGTCCCTCAATTCAAATTCACAGATTATTTAAGGCTCTTGGGACATTCACTAATGTCATCACTTCTTTGATACTTACATGCATCTTTTCAAAATGCAGATCCCATAGACCCTGTAAACTGATTCCCTTGGATACAGCCCCCAGATAAAGTCTGAAGTTACAGGCTGGGAAGAGGCTGAGGCATCTGTAGTTACAGGCTGGGAAGAGCCTTGGAGGAAATTAGCAGATACAGTATTTTTTAGCTGGTTTATACACCACTGAAGTTCCTTTCTGACAAAGTTGAGTACAGGAATTTGGAAAAGCAGAGTGCTGGTGCTGGGTCCAGATTAATCTGAGAAAACTGAATTTTCTCACGCAGAGTCTGGCTACTAGAATCATAAAAATTGTAGAAGCCAGAGACCCTAATATCCTGAAGAATTATCTTGCTCTTGACAAAGTTTGGGGGAAAGCTGAAGAAACTGCTCTTTGTAAAAGATTACTTTTTTCCTGAAGCAGAAATTTCATAATTTTGAAGTGTCTAGCAGGCATCCTGGAGAAGTTATTCTGTGAAAAGGATTGAAAAATGAATTTTCTGAACTGTGCTGAAAGCATAGGTTGGGAAATCAATTTCTGACAAGGAGTATGGACTTCTGAAGGTTTTGAAACAGATAAGGTAATTGCCCAAGAGGGGAAAGACTGGTGCTAGATACGTTGTGAATACCCTTGCTGCTGTTGAGAAACCAAAGGGTAAAGGGAATCAAAAATGTGTACCAGAAAGATAAATTGTAAAAAACATCTGACCAGAAAGATAAAATTATAAAAACATCTGAAGTTTCTATGAATGGATATATAGTGGTAACCATCTTTTAGCTCCAAAGTTACCAAGAAACTTAGCAAAAGAATCAGGGATAGTGTAAGCATTTTGAAATTTGAACATTGATATGGAGATTTAGGAAAGAGGAACACTTCTCCTGATACCCCCCAAATTTTCTTGAACAGAATACCTCTTCATATTGATGTTCTGGTACAGTTTCTAGTATCCACTGGGAAAACATGTGAGTAACGATGGGACAAAAAAGGTAGATTTGGTTTTAGGGTGGGATAGAATTCCTAGGACTGAGGGAAGAGAATTGAATTGCTATCTGTACCCTTTTTGAATGATTACAATACCCAATAATCTGTTGTAACCAGCTGCTACACAGGAAGATGCAGAGAAAGCTGCCAGGGTAGGTAGAGGATGATGAAGGAAAAGTGGTCGAGTCATTAATTTTCTTGGAGTAAGACTGGGCCTGAGGAGCTCTTCCCTTTTCTTAGAACTGTTCTGCCACTACTTCTTAAAAACTGATTTCCTGACTTTTGTTGTTCTTGCTTAAATGGTTTTCTTTGATGTGGTTCAGGAAAGGTAGGACATTTTCTTCTGTATTTGAGTATAACAAACTGAAACATTTGCTTTATTTCTTGAACTAGCTTCTACCTTTCCCCAAATCTCTTGAGAACATCAACAGATGAAGTACCACAAAACTTCTTTATCTAGGAGGTCACTAAGAGTTTCATATAAAGTTTGGGTTTGTAACCATGTATATCAACAAATGACTGGTCTGACTGATCCTGTTGCTGCAGCCCTATATACTGCATCAGCAACATCGTATGAGCATTTCAAGGAGTGCTTGCTAATCACAGTGACTTAAGAAAATCAAAGAAAGCAGAGATGATTTAGATTCTGAACTAGGTAAATCAGCAATAGCATTCTTCATGTCAAGAAAAGATGCCAAAACAAATAAACATGTGAGCCTGACAACTGACAGTCCTAAATGCTAAGGTTGAAGAGGCATAAAACTTTATTTCTGAATCTGTCAAATGCTCTGGTAAATTTATCTGATGGAACTGCAACTGAAGCAGCGAAATTATTAGAATCGGTGTTTTTTGATAATGAAATCACTGAAGGGTAAGCCCTGGGGTTATGGAAACGGAACCTGTGGCACTGAAGTATCTTATGCAGTTTATCTGGTTTCCCAGGGGCATGAGATCAACTAACAGAAGTACTGGCTGTGCTAAAGCATCCTCCAGTGCTGCTAGTAAGAGGTCATAATATCCCTGTTTAGTTTCTGATGTCTCCTTATTCTCCCATTTAAACAAGTCCTTCATCCTTCCATTAGTATCCCAGAAAGATAATTCCTCCACAGGAGAATCTGAAGAAATATTTCTTCATATTCTGAGTCCCAGCATTCAGATGAAGAAACTTGGGATGCATAATCTAAAACAACCTCCTTGACATCAGAATCATACTTTGACTGCAAAGGGGAATGAGATATCTTTCTGTTTGAATGTGCAACGGTGGTAGAAACAGTCTAACATGATTAAAATACCCTTAACCAGACATTTGGCAAAACAGAACCATTCCTGTTATGAAGCTGGGGTAGAGAGAGTGGAAGGGTATTTTATCTTCTGAGTCTTCTTCCTTGGTGACCCAGAAGAAAGCAACCACTCAGATGTCTGGGCTTCCCCCAGGGTGCCAGACACCCCGTCACTGACTGATATAAGTGGGACATCTTTATCCCCTTCTAGTGCAAACAAAATTTTCCCTTTTCCACAATGGGCATACTTCCAGTCCGTGAGAACATGCTAGAATCCTAAACCTTAGTGACTTCCTGAGGAGCAACATCAGAAGGGTTGTAAGCAGCTGACAACCAATTTGAGGGCACTGATATGGCCACAGCAGAGTCATCCATTAAGGGGTGGGAGAGAGACAGAATATTGAACAACAGTGATCAACCCTCTCTAACTACTTTCCTTTTCTTGACAACCAGAAAAAAGATGTCCTAGATACTGGCACTAGACTCCACAGAGAGCTGAGTAAGGGCTTCAGGCTGTTGTTTTTCTACCAAATGTTTTAGGGAACTAAGCCAGCTTCTAATGGTCTTAGGTTCAAATGATAAGCAAATGGGATATGACCAGATGTTATACTCCTCATCTAAACAGATAAATCAGGCTGCCTGGAAATCTTTATCAGGTATTTGCCATGCACAGAAGCATGCCCCTTTCTCTCATTTATAAGTCAAAAAACAATAACACGCTTCACTAAAAAAAACAGAAAGTCCCCAATGGGGTACTTACATGTCTAATTTCTCAAAACTACCCAACAGCCACCCCACTGAAAATGCAGCAAAGAGCAAGTCTTAGTGGTACCTTCAAAGGCAAAAAAAGTAATGAATTCTGGTACCTGCATGTATATTCTGCTTGTGCCTCCTCAAACAGGCACATAGGTTCATAGGTGTGTACTAGGCCAACGGTCCTGGAGCCTTTACAAGCCCAGACCATAGAAGTGCCCTGGCATCATGTTGCCATTAGTTCCAGGTGCTTCTATCAAGTAGAGTCACTGGAGTGATCCCCGGGGTGACCTTTCTATTTCCCACCCACTCATCAAGATTTCTCTTGAAAAGGGCCAGTGAGGTGCTCTGCTTGACATGTATGGGAAGTCTATTCCAGAGCATGGGCAGTCTCTGGGTTATGAATCTGTCCCTCCACCATGTTCTGTTGATTGTGGTAATGAGGCTGAGGACTCTGGAGTGTGTGGTGTGGAGGGATTGGGATTTCTTTAGGTGTAACATTTCTAACAGGGCTGGGTCAGATATGGCTTTGTAAGACAAGCCGAGATCGCCTCTTAATACATGATATGAGACAAAGAAAAGCTGGATTTTTTTTAGTCTGTTCATGTAGGCATGTGTTTAAGGCCTAGGATCCTCTTCTTGAGGTACTTTTGTGGCCTTTCTAGCTGTTGCAGGTGTTTGAGGTATATGCCAAATGGGGCATTATACTTGATTATTGGTCTAATGAGGGAAGAGTAGAGAGAGATGATGACCTCTTTTTTCCTGGATGCAAAACCCTTGGTAATGAGATGTGCCGCATAGAAGGACTTTCTGACCACAGTGACAATGTGGTGGCCGAAGGAGAGGTTGCTGTCAACCTGTGTCGCCAGATCTCTTATAACGCCTTCAGTGTTCAGTGGGCTACCATCAATGTGGTAATTAGTGGGAACTGAGTTTTTCCCAAAGGGAATGATGACGCATGTTTTGGCATCAAGCTTAAGGCCATGGTTTCAACACCAGCCGTTGGTCTCAGTGAGGCCTTTCTGTAGGATGTCTACATCACTTGTGGAGTTAATAATGGCTCACAGCTTGCAATCATCAGTGAACCTGGTCAGCCAGAGTCTCTCCGTGTTGGCCTGGACTTCTGAGATGTAGATGCCAAACAGGAGAGGATCCAGGACTGATCCCTGTGAGACTCCACTTGTGACTGGTTGGCAGTCTGACTTGGAGTCTGCTACTTTTACACTGTGGGTTCTATCTGAGAGCCAATTTGCAACCCACCTAGTGATATAGGGGTTGATGCCTAGTTTGGTGAATTTATCAATAATTCCTGAGTGGGGAATGGTATCAAAGACTTTCGCCAGATCGAGGTAGGCTGTATGAACTGTCTTGCCCTCATCCACAGCTCTGGTGACTGACTCAAAGAAGTCAATAAGGTTGAGCAGGCATGATCTACTCTTCAGAAAACCAAACTGCATGGGATCCAGAGTTTGGGGATTCCCTATATCTTTGTTAATTAGATCCATGATAATGCACTCTACAGCCTTACATATCAGACTCATCAGGCTAATGGGACGATAATTTCCAGGGTCTGTAGTTGCTCCCCCTTTATGGAGAAGGATGAATGTAGCAGTGCTCCATTCTGTAGGGACAAAGCCTGAGGTGAGGCTGTAACTGAACAGGGCACACAGGTGTGGTGCCAGTTCACTTTGTAGTTCATGTAGAACACAGCCAGGGATATTGTCAGGTCCAATGGAAGCTGTATTCTTGGCCTTGGACAATGCTGCTTTAACCTGTGTTGCAGTAATGGAAGGTGCCTGGCATTCTTTCAGTATTGTGATTGGTCCTTTGGGGGGGAGGGGTAAAGATGGCACTGAATCTGTCATCCAGTATGTTGGCAATATCTGTTGGCTCAGTATAGGAGGTAGCATTGTGCAGTAACACAGAGCAAATCTGGGTATTGCCGTGGAGATTCTAGGTATAACTGTAGAAGGCTTTGTGGTTGTTTTTAGTGTCTGCTGCAATTCTGCCTTCATAGCTACCTTTAGAGGTTTTTGTTGAGGCTAATAAAGGAATTTTTCCAGTCTTCGGACTTCACCTTTTTCTGCAACAGTTTCTTCCTTTTGCTTTAGAGTTTGTTAATGGCAAGGGATCACCAGATTGGCTTCCTTTATTGGAGGAGAGTGTCTTGGTTCTGTTGGGTATGGCTAGTTCCATGCATTTATGTATGTGTTCACATAGTGCATTGGTGTATGATTCCGCGGTCATGCACTTATTTTCCATTTTCATGGGTGCAGTGAAGTTAGCCACCTCTGTTTTTAGGAGCACAAAGTCAGCTTTGGAGAAGTATTTCATGGTGGTTTCCTTTGCTGGTGGTGTGGGTGAGATGTGAATTTCCATGGTAGTTTGTGGTCAGATCTAACCAGGGAAGAATTGAATATTGGTGTTGAGCAACAGTTGCCCACGTTAGTAATAACCAGGTCAAGGATGTTGCTTCCTCTAGTGGGGGTAAGAATGAGCTGGTCCAGTGCATTGGAATTAATGAATTCCAGGAAGCAATGGGCAAGTGTATTGGTGCATGAGTAGTTTTCCCAGTTGATGGGGGGTAGTTGAAGTCACCCAGTATGAGAGTGTTGGGTTGGACCCTAATAGTTTCCAGGGTGCTTAGGAAGGTGGAATGAGAGTCTTGGGACATGTTTGGGGACCTATAGCAGGCTACGACCTGAATTGCCGTCTTACCCACTGTTAGCTGTACCTGAAGTATCTCCCATGCGTTATGGTGGGCTACTAGTCTGGAGGTGTGCATATCCTTTATGAATATGGAGATGCCACTGCCTGTGGTGCTTTGATCTATTTCCTGGGGGGAAAAGGTTTAGAATGAGTTATAGCCTGGTAGCGCAGGAGTGTTTTCTGCTGCTTTAAACCAGGTCTCTGTTAAAGCACAAATATCAATGTTCTCCATTTTGAGGAGTGCTTCGAGCAAGTGCATCTTGAGATTTAGACTTAACAGTGTTGAGCAGCATGACCCTCAAATTGCATTTATTTATAGCTGTTATGGTGGTAATTTGTTTTTGGAACACCACCTAAAAAGGCACTATAAGGGTGGCAAGAGCCTTAGCCAGTATCCGGAAACCTAGGGCTGACAGATGCAGGGCATCTCTGGCAAAGCATTGAGGTCTGTCAGTCATGTCCTTCTAAGTAGACAGATACTGGATCCCATTAGAATGACACCAGAAACTTAGCCAATTGTTGAAGTCAATCATTTTCTGCTTGTACTGCAGTATCATTCTGGGTGATGGTAGGATGCTGCTCAGGGCTAGGGTCATACCTGCCTGGCCACATAATCTGAGACCTCCAACATGTCTCTTTTCATGTAGCCCAGGGAGGTACATCTCAGGTCATTCACACCCACATGGACAATGACAAAGTCATACTTGTACTTGTTGTGGAGTGATCTGAGGGCATGTGTTATGTGTCGGATACTGGCACCCAACAGACAGCTGACTGTTACCTTCTCCTTATTCAACCTAGTGAGTGGGAAATCAGTGTGCCTCACTATTGAGTCACTTATGATTAGTGTATTGAGCAAACTGTTTTGCCTTAGGTTCTTAGGTTGAGGGGCACACAGTGTAGGTTAGCTATGTGTCTTGTGATTTATGCTGTGTTGTGGTGGTTGGGTGCATTTCTGATTTGGAGGTCTCTGCTGTTTAGGTAGATTTCTATTGACAGCCTCCGCGAAGGTGGGTGTGTAGTTTGTGTTTTTATGTGAGAGCTGTGATGGTGGATGTTCTGGAGGGCTTTGTGTTCCATGTGGTGTGGTGCAGTGTTAACCTTCTCCTCTTGACCAGCTATTCCAGTCTTGACTGGAGAGTGCATGTCTTCCAGTTTGGATATATAAGTGCATCTCTCACAAGTCTGAGTGTTGGAAAGTCAGAGGAGAGGGTTATCTGTGTACACGAGGAAGTTGCTACACTGCCTCAGAATGCGCAAGTTCACCGGGTTAATAGGAGAAAGCACAGAGAACTGACCTTTAGACATGCCAGGGGGGATGGTCATTATTAATAAGTACTGGAGCTGTTTCCTTATACAACATTTAGTGCTGTTAGCACTTATGTGTGCTGCAATAATTGCTACAAGAAACCAGATGAAGTGCTAACTGAATAAGCTAGTTAAATGCAAGACAGAAGAGAACTAGCAAGATCTAAGGGAAAAATTGAAGAGCAGACTTTCTGGCACTGGTAATAGTTGACCCTAGCTTAGCGGCGCTGCACGGTGCACAAACCTGTGCAAACACAGGCTTTTAAAGCAGAAAGTTGAAAGAGAGCTAGAAACCACTGCTCTTGTGGTAGATATGTGACCTAGTCTTACCACTCCCGCTGATAAGCTGAGAGGCTTCCCTCTAACACAGAAAGGTCTGGGGAACTCAGAAACTACAATACAGTCCTGAATACAGCAAATCTGTATATGGGCTACTCTAGTAACAGGAACGGTGGGAAAACAAGCTAGAACTTTTTTTTAAATATAACAGTAGCAATCAGCAAACTGATTTAAACAAATTAACCAATTAACCAATAAAAAAGCCCAAAGCTGAGCCCTGTTCCAGCAGTCTTCACTCAGCAAGCTCCAGCTGCACACTCCTGCCACTAGGGTGCAGGAGAACCTTCTCCAAAAAAAGATGGCCTGGATTAGTGCTCAAGTTATACAAACAAAGCTAGATTCAGCAGGTCTGAATCTAGTCTCTGCTACAGCAAACAAGGCACACTAATTTCAGAAAGAAACAGTTCAAATAAGCAGGCACAATAAGCCTTTAACCAGAAATTCCCAGCTCAGAAGGGCAGAATCTACCTCTCCTCCCACAACAGTGCAGACCACAAAGCTTCTTAATGTAAAATAACTGGCCCAAAGCCCGAGTGCTTAAACCAAAACTAAGACACTTTTAGAATAACAGACACTAAACCTTCAATCAGCAACTCCCAATTTAGAAGGATGTAAGTTACCCATCCTGCCACAAGAGTGCAGACCACAAACCTTCTTAATGTAGAACAACTGGGCTGAAGCCCAAGTGCTTAAACCAAAAGGTTAAGAATAACAGTTACAATTTAATCAGGCTACTAACACGCAGTAGTAAATGCAGCAGAATAAATGCAATTGAGTACTTTTAAGAATAGGCAGCAAAATCAAAATAAAGTAATAAAGTAGAAAGAAGCACAAATACAGTAAAAGTAGATGAATAAAGTGCATTTTTATATAACAGTAGCAAATGAGCAAACTGATTTAAACAAATTAACAAATTTATCAATAAAAAGCTAAAAATTGAGCCCCATTCCAGCAGTCTTCAATTAGACAAGTTCTAACTGCACACTCCTGCCACTAGGGTGCAAGGAAACCTTCTCCAAAAAGATGGCCTGGATTAGTGCTCAAGTTATACAAACAAAGCTAGATTCAGCAGTCCCTAAAGCTTTGGCTGCTGCCTCAATAACTGATCCTTGGCAGGATATGTCCCATGTAGTATAGGGTACTGCAGCAGTGACCTAATGATGAACATTTGTAGTTATGCATGCTACACTGCTGCACATAGGGTACCCCTCCATCAACTGCCAGGTCATGTGCAATTCCCAGGGCATTATCATGGATGTGTGTGCTGGCAGCCCTGGAAGCTACCACGACTCCCACATCTGGCATGCCTCACAGCTGTATCGGTTATTTGCCAGGGGGGGACATCCCAAATGGCCAGCTGGTGGGGGATGCTGGCTATGCACTGGAACCGTGGATGACTCCCATCAGAAATGCACACACACCCAAGCAGGAATGCCATAATGAGGCACACGCACAAATCAGAATCATCATAGAGTGTGTGTTTGGGATGCTGAAATCACGGTTCCATTGCTTGGACATATCTGGTGGAGCCTTGCAGTACTCTCCAGGCACGTGTGCCCACATCTTCATAGTGTGTGCCATGCCACACATTATGGTCCTGTGGAAACAGCTACAGCAGGGACAGAATGGTGAAGGCCCTCAAAGCTCACCACCATTGCCAAGGGCCCCACAGGCACAGAGGTACTCAGACCATGAACACCCTGAGCCACCCCAGTAGGCAGACGGAGGTGTGCCCAGTATGCCCATGCCTTGGCAAAGAGGGAATGTATAGCACACACACTGGCAGTATACCCACCTAGGGACTGACACCTTTCTCCACCTGCACACACAGTAAAATGGATGGCACACACACAAGACTACCTGTAAATTGTCATGTACAGGCAGTCTACTGTGTGCATCCAACATAGGCAGCCCTCAACTATTGCACACACAACAGCCATTGGCACAAGGTAAGTCAACACCTGAACAGTAAATTAAGCTATCAACACCTGAACAGTAAATTAAGCTATCAGCATATGCAGATACTGTATCTATAGATTCATAGGTAGGTACTTGGCCAACTGCCAGAGGCCATTCATAAGGCCAGCCAAAATGTGTCAGCTTTTGCCACCCCATTGATTCATTAACCATCCCGCTGTGAAGCAGAGCCAATGGCAGGATCACTGGGGTGCATCTACTGTTCCTCATACACCCTTCAAGGTTTTCCTTGCAGAGTGTTAGTGAGGGGCTCTGTATAATGTAGTTAGGGATGTTGTTCCAAAGTATGGGGAGTGTCTGTGACAGGAAGCTCTCTCTCCAGCATCTTCCAGTTATTGTTGTGGCAAGGTCAGCTCACTACAGTGTGTGGCTCACTGTGACATGGATTCCCATAGGTGGAGCATACCATTAAGCCTAAGTTCAACGTGACTGTGTTGGTCAGTGGAGATCATCTCTGGGTAAACGAGATGCCACTGAGTAAAGCATGGGTTTATTCAGTCCGGCTGCATAGGCCATATGTTGGAGGCCAGTATTCCCCTTGGTGAGGTACATTTGTGAACCCCCCAGCTGTTGGATGTGTCCTCTGAGGTACATCCCACATGGATTATTATACCCTATGATGGGACTGATGAGTGATGAGTAAAGGGGCACTATAACCTAGATGGGAATCCTTTAGTAGTCAGATGGCCTACATAGAAGGATGTCCCAACTACTGTGGAGATATGATTGTCACAGGGGAGATCACTATCTACCTTAGTCCCCAGATACCCCATTACCTCGTCTGTATTAAAGTGGCTGCCACTCATGTGTTAATATGTGGGTGCCAATTCCACAATGGAATGACCATGCAGTTAGTGGCACTTGGCTGGAGGCCATGTTGTTGACACCCTGTGACGTTCTCTGTGAGGCCCCCTGAGGGATGTCCATGTCAGCTGGGCTATCAATCATGGCTCCCAGTTTGCAGTCATTGCCAAACATGGTCTGCCGTAGTCCACCTGTGTTTGCCTGTACATCTGAGATGTATATGCCAAACAGTAGGGCTCCCAGGGCTGAGTCCTGTGGGACACCAGTCATGAATGTTCAAGAGTTGGACCTGGAGACCGTTAGTCATACCATGTGGGTTCTGTGTGTAAGACCGTTGGCAACCCAACCTGTAATGTATGGGTGAATATACAGGCTGGTGTAAGTATCAGTGTTCTGTATGTTCTTGTTGTACTCATCTGTTTCCTGACTACATGGTGAGTTCACACTGTATATTGTGATCTCAAGGTCTGTTTATTCACATATTATGGCTGTGATGGCCTGCACATTAGAGGTTCACAGATAGCCTACTATCTATCTGCCCAAGGGCAATTAGAAGCATAGCAACAGTGTGCTGGCCTTCCCCGCACCATGGATGAAGTAACTGAGCCTCTGTCAAGCATAGCCAATGAAGCAATTCCAGGCTGAGTTGCTAGAAGCTGTGGAAGACTGGGGTTGTGGAGGGTGATAAGGGCACTTAGTGATCTAAAGAGGGCATGTTAATGTGGCAATTCAACACCAGTCAATTCCCCATACAGGTCTTGCAGCTATCAAATTGGACAGGCTCCCCCACCCCCTGGCTGTATTGTTCTGGGACACATGATCCCAGGGGTGTATAGTATGTTACCCATTCAAACAGCCCTTGAATTGTGTCAGTTAGGGGCTATGCCTAATGTAGTTACGAATGTAATGTACTGTCTCACAGTACATTTGTTATATGTTATTATGTCAAGAGTACATGAAGTTCCGTGAGTTTGGGGGCTCCCGTCCTTTGCTTAGCCTAGCTTACACATAGAAATCATCTAAATAGGAAATAGGTGGAAGCAACGGTAATGTCAACAGTGTAATGGTTACAGCATCTGCATAGTATCTGTGCATTCAAGGTTACAATCCCGATAAAGGCAGGGATGTTTATCATGTGCAAATGTATACCTTAAGCACAGCTTGCATATATATGTAGTAATCGTCTGTATAATAAACATTCGAATCACCCATATAAACCCATGTGTGCAGGAGAGTACAATCAACAGAGAATGTAATGTCATGTCAGCACATAGTGAGATGTTATGTCACTGACAGGTATATATCCAGAGTAGTTAGCGGATGTGGCCATCATGGTCCCAAGATCAAGACCTGCAAAAGCTGTTAGGTTATTTTGAGGGCCAGAATAAGGGCTTTTGGATGCAGGTGGATTAAAGCACTCTTAAGCAGTTGTAAGCGGATTTCCACGTGTTTGTGCAACGGTAAGCAGCGCTGCAACACGGTAAACGGAGAAGCGTTTCACACGTTTGACCTTTGCTTAATGTCGCACAGACCAAGGGCAAACCTGCTCACAACCAAGTAAATGTGCATTATTCACACTTTCCCTACCAGTGTCTACTCTGAGAGGTAAAATAATAACACTTTCCAGAAGAAGAACTCGTAACCATGTACTCCATCCTCAGAGTAACCTAACACTAAGCTACCTGGGATGTACCTATCCCAGGTTAAAACACAAAAGGGAGGAATATGTTGAAATAGGACAACCCACCATGTACCCAATTACAGGGGTAAGCTTATATATATATATATATATATATATATATATATATATATATATATATATATATATATATAGGGAGGGAGAGAGAGAGATACATAGAGACATGTCGATATATACAGGTCTACATATATATGTAGATATATAGATAGGTTAAAAACATCTATACATCTATGGAGGTACAGATAAATGTATGCAATAATGGTCATATCTGAGTATAACATGGACCATAGCAATCACACATTACGCCCCCCCCAAAAAAATATGAACATAACATATAAAGAGTATATGCCAATACACAATTACAAATATGTTCTATGGACACCGTCACCAACACAACTGCATTGACTGCAAATATCCATGACAGAATTACACAGACAGCTTTTATTTTGCAAATCTTTATTACATTCCGATGTATTGTCAAAAGGATTCAAGGACTAACAGTACCTGCATGCTATACAGGAAGCATTTAATAGTGCCTTAATGAATCAGCCTGCAATTACCACAGTATTAGTCCACTAAGGGATAGGTGTTCACATAGGGAAAGAACACCCACACACATATAGACATTGTATAAAAGGGGTTCCTACACACCTGCATGTGCTATGTACACCCACCAACATCTACCCCACAACCGAAATAATTACATCAATACATACTGTCATACCATAACCAATTATGCAACTACTGTACAACATCTGCTGAAACCTTAACATACCTGGACACAGACACACTACCATGGCCCTATGTGAAATAGTTGCCGTTATACAATTGAACAGCTGCTGATGTAACAGGGTTTGTATGAACTAATCCCATTTCAGAGGGTTGAAAGGTTCGTGCACCAGGAAGTTTTACCAAGTACTGATTATTAGCACAGTATGATACACAGTAACACCAAACTAAATATGTCTGATAAGCACACTGTAAACCCCCTAACATTATATGCATAGCTATGCAGCCTTGAGCTGGTCAAACAACTTGGCCAGACTGACACATATGCAGAAGTATTAGGTATAGACAAACCCTGCACAAGTAGAAATGTTCAAAAATATAACAGCAGTACTCACATTTAGACCAACTCGTCTAGGCATTACACACAATATATTACTGTTAGTCTCCCTACAGCTGTTGCAATAGATTCCAAACAAAACGTCCACTCTGTCTTCCTCACAAGTAAGGCAAAGGGACAATGCCCAAGTGGAGTACTCAATTATACTCCACTGTAGCCATGGTATTGACTACGGCAGTAGCAGTGCAGCTGATGTGCATGTAATTAGCTACTTAGGAACACCAATTGGCCATCGGGATAGCACATGTTACTGATCTGTAACTATAAAAGGTTGCCTTGTCACACATTCAAACCATCTGTATCTACCTGTAGGACAGTACAAAACACTGAAAGACGAATAGAAAACGAGTATTACACTAGTTAATAGGACCTCCAATTACTGACGGTATGTATAACATGTAGTATGTCTGTGTGTAGTATCTGTATTGTAAGAATTACAGTGTTATCAATGCATGTAGTGGAAATAGCTATCTTGTAGCGATGCATTGTTGAGCAGTAGTAATGCTTGTAGTATTCTATGTGTGTACTGCTGTAGGCCACACGGCACACTACACATACACCACAAGGGATGATATGGGCTTGGAACCCACCAATTCGCTTCCAGCCACTGTCAGTGTCAGGATTGGTCCAACAAGTATGTGCTATAACAGGGGATAGTATATGTCGATATATTGTAACAGTCGACATATGTATGTGTGTATAAGTAAGATGAACATGTTAAAGGTGGGCTTACCATGCAAATATGGTGTGCATTGTGGGATATTGTGCCAATAACTGTGTAATGTACAGTATTCTAAGCAGATCTGTATTCTATTCTACATAGCGGTTCTGTTATGTTATGCAGACAGTAGTTATATCTATTGGCAATTACAATACTCAATGACAGGATACATAGCATTAGTATTCATCTGACAGGTTAGTAGCATGATAGCAAAGATAATTGGAAGAGCCAGGTAACTATCCATGCACATAACACATGTAATATCCACCTCTCTACTATCGTTTGCAAGCAATAACAGCTGTGCATGTGTACATGTTATGCAAATGTGTAGTGACCTTTGTTACAGGGCTGGGCCAAATGGCTATGTGCACACCTACATAGAGTGGATATTGAGAGTACAGACACACTAGTTGAACTACCAGGTTTATGTAGCCCAACCTCTCATTGCCAACCTAACAGCCGCCTGCACATACTGTATGTAAGTTAGTGCACAGCACTGGTAATGAAACAGGTTGCATATCATCTTTAACTCCAGTGTAACATCTGCAGTAGGAGTGTAAGATGTAGGAGACAGCTGCCCATGTGTAATAGCAGCATCATAGGTGATGGCTCACACTATCTGATTATATTCTGATCATGTTGATAGTGGCATCAGAGCCTATTGATACATGACTCTGTTTGGGGAGTGGATGTCTGTGCCCAACAGAGCTCATGGCCCTGGTGAATATGTGAGTATATACCCAGAGAAGGAAACAGACCTGTAGACACTTGCATCATCTGTAATCAACTAACAGGATGTGATGTGCTCCTCAGAGCAGGATTGCTGCTAAAGGTAGCTACAATGTTTCCGTAATAGCCAGTGTTGTCACGTCCATAACACAAATATTTACATGTGAGCATCACTGTCTAAAACATCTTCATAGGCAATACGTAAACTAAATACAGTACTTGGTACTTGTAGTACTGACAGCTCATACAGGCATGTCCACTAGTCAGCTACTGGTGTTTCCTAATGTCAGCTTTGTGTATGTGGCCATCCTGAGGGAATGTAATCTCTATGCCATGTACACTGCCAGACCCACTTAGCACCACGTCCACACATTGTCTGGAAGGCAGCCCAGTCTACAGCCATGACTGGACTGGACAGTCATGAGGTGTAGGTTAACACATGAAGCTCATCAACACAACCAACACATACCCTTACCAGAACACAGTAAGGACAACCACACACACTACCAGAAATCACATACATTCACAGACACGTCTAAGTATCTGGCCAAACAAGTGACCCCCCCCCCCAAGCAGGAAGAGAGAGACACCGAAATACACAAACTGTATGACATAGTTTGCATAATTGTGCCACACCTCTGAACACATGACTGGAAACATGCCCAAAAGTACTCATTTGTGAATGCAAACTCTAGCACTATGTTACACACCAAACTATATGAGGGCATACATACTGTCAGCTGCCTGTCTGCCATGATTAGCCACATAATCATATACTCAGACCACCGTTTGAACTATACACATGGCTTTGGCATATTCTATGTTGTTGTGCAGGACCTGTGATGCAGTAGCCTGGACTACATGGAAACACATGTAGGAACTGTCAGGTCTTGTAGCCCATGCAGGTATGTCCCAAGGTCTGGGCAGCATTCTGCCATTGGCCAGAACGATACTGCAGTACAGGGACAAAAGGATTGTATTCCACAATTGTCTAGTGTAGTGGTGCATGTCGCAGGGTATCCAGTATCTGTCATCCTGGGATAACATGGTGGACAGACCATGATGCTTTGCCAGACAAGGCCTGCACCTGTCACCTCTGGGAATCTGAATACAGCCTAGGGTTCATGCTTACCCTATAGTGCCTTTGTCATGCACGGTTCAGGTGAGGTTCCACTGCTGTTACAGGGATAGCCAAGCAATAAACTGCGGGTCTCACTACACAATGATACATGTCAGAAACACTATACGGACACACATATGTCAATTCCTAACATGGAGAACATATCTGTGCAGTGGCTAAGACATGCTTCAGTGCTCCGGAGAGCACACATGCATGACCATGTTATGACACATACCTCACCTTTTGCCCATTATCCTTTATTGGAACACATGGGCCACAGGTGTGTTCATATGCCTGAAGGGTATGTACACCCCCACGCTAATTGCGCTTGCATAATATCAAATGCATTATGCTGAGCAACTACCTTTGTGCCACAGTGGAATTCAAAATGCACCTTGAGACAGATCACCTACCAGTCCGCGGACTTCCCAACTGTCATAATGTGCTGTAATGGGGAAGATTAGGTCTGAGACAGAACCATAATATTGGTTACTCTCAACTATTCCATTATGAACTGGGAAGACGCCTCATGTACCAACACCTACGCTCAATGCATGTTGGATTCCATCGACCCCACTGACCTGAATCACAGTAGTCACACAAACAGGGCTAACAGTATGCTACACATAGTTAGTCTTCAATGCCAATGTTATGGTTCCTAAGAGCAGAGTGGTGAGTGCCATGGCACCCATGCAGATGGACAATGCATGTCCAAATGCTGAATCCTACACAAATGAACCTTAAGCAGTCACATATCTGCAGTGATTGTGCCACTGAAACAGAACCAGGAGTCAACCCAACACAAACAAGTAGGCAAACTGGTGGTACTATGCTTTAAACTGTACCACAGAAGGTAGTAACTGTTGCAAGAGTGAACACACATGAGCGTAGGTGATCCCTGGTCAGCCTCAGTAAGATGCAGATACACCATATAAAAACACGCAAAGCTACTGTGAAACCAATCAGCCACATATTATTAGACCAAGCACAGAGCATTCTATAGCTGTGTCATTAATCGTAATGGCAACGACAAGACTTACCATGCTGCACAGCACTATGGCATGGGAAGTACTGCACCTACAGAAATAGTACCCGTTCATCCAGATAGGGTCTCAGAAAACCTAAACCCAATCCCACCTCCCCCCACCCCCAACAGGTACACTTAGTAATATATCCATGTACACTACAGGACCCCTGTACTAATGACTATGCAGGTACAAGCAGAACTCTCTAATTCCATACATACAGCTTTCATGGGACCTGTCAACATCCCAGGGTGTATCCTACACAAATGTAAGAACATTCAGCTATCCACATACACATCATGTTCAATCATAGCTCCATATCAGGCTTTGTACACACCGAATGGTGCACAGCAACAGTTATCACACCCCACAAAGTGGGAGACACCATTGATAATGGGACATAGTGCACAACTACCCTGCTGAGTCTGGTCTGTACAGCCATGAACCGTGGTCAATGTAATTGATGTACTCAATACAGATGTAGATGACAGTAGGGTTGATTCACACTGCATATCATGACCTTGCCAGGTCGTAGGACACCATCACCCATGCTGTGTTTCAGCTACACTCAGTAAACTAGGTATATATTCCTATGTCACAGGAGTAGTTGGCAACTGGACTGCTAGCAGAACCCACACTACAGAAGGTGTCTGATGAATACATGCACGTCAAACCAGTGCCAGCCACAGTAATACAGGGGTCATTCCTGGTACTACCCCTCTTTGTTATCTATACCACTTAGACTAACACAGAAGGCATCAGCCTATTGATGTCTGCAAATGACTATGAACTAGGAGCAATAGTCGACTCAGTTGTGTGCTGCGTTCAACATACAGAAGGGCCTTAGTGTGTCAGAAGTGTGGTGTGTGATGTATGGCCACAATCTGACAGCTACGTATTGCATTGTCATCCCCTATGTTACAAACCCTGTACCCATTAACTACTACCTAGTCAGCGGTCAACATAATGGCAACTGTGTGTATGGGATGCAGCTGGCCAGTACTTCCCTTTGATAGTTACATCACCACAAAAGACAGGTAGTCATATGTGGCACCCCTAATCATGACAGGGTGCCATCCAGGAATATAGAGATAACTGCTCAGCCATAGTCAACACCTATGTGACCGATAATAGATCACATATTTCCTTTAAGGGTCATTGCCCATGTGTAGATGGCCTACACTGCCCTTCACAATCCCTAGCTGCACTATGTAGCATGCAGCCTACCCTGAATAAAGCCATGTCCAACCCAGAGGTGTTGGACATGCTACACTTAACACATCCTGATCCCAAATAAACACATACGTCATGGACTTCCACCTTTCTAGTACAAGGATCACAACATGCCAGACAGATCCCTGTCCCATACACTTAACATACTCTTGCCATACTATGCATCCCTGTTCAGCTAAGCTGCACATCGCCCCTCTCTGTGACATGGTGTGATGACCGCATGCCAAATACATCAGTAACCATGTGTATCGGTTCTGTGGCACTGCTTGAACTGGCCACTGAAACTTACCTGTCTGTTGCCTACAGCTAGGTAACCTGTCAGCCAAGGCTCATAAATTTCCCAGGGCATATAGCCTACTAGATCACTATGACCATACATGCCATAGTTGATATCCAGCCCTGAAAATACCATCAGGCTAGCTATTGTCCCATGTGTTACACATGTGCAACACAGGCACTACATGGCAGGATGCTACACAGCTGTACAGTGCCATGTAGATGTATATGGCAAAACATGTACATACTTGCAAGTCTGCAGGGTCACAGGTCATGTCCCTAATGGCTATGTATGACTATATATGTGGCATATACACAGCATTAAGGTCGACTGCATTAATGTGAACACATCCAGGCATAGGCTGATAGGTAAAGACACCAATACAGGCAAACAGACATGCCCACATCAAGACAACATCACATGGTGTATGAGCAATGTCATCACATGACACACATATATGGTGATAACATCACATCACCAGTAGGTGTCAAATGTGTGTGACTTATACATGTCAGTGGTGTTAGTGTCATGTAGATCTACAAAGACGTATTTGTAATCTTAATAAATGTGATACACATGTAGGTTCAGCTGTACTGCTGTACTTCTCTGTGAGTTACTGTGACCTGTTTCCATTGTTATGTTTTCCATGTATGCCACGTAGCAGACTGCCACCATACAGCCGCTTGGAGGATGAGGTCCTCATTCCATACCTCCTCGACAACTACACGACGCTCTTCAGCCATGTGCCACAGTATGCACAGCAGTGGGATGCCCTGTGGGAGGAACTCTGCAAGAGGGTAAATGATGTTGGTGGTCAAAATTGCACCTATCAACAAGTGTGCCGACACTGCACTGATCTAAGACAGGTGAAACAGCATGCTAATGCAATCACCAGGGAACAAACTGCAACATGTGGGGGGCCACTCACCCAGCCCCTACTCACACGTACAGAGGAGCTACTGGCCAACCTGGAGACACCTGCAGACCTCCATCTACAAGCTTTAGCTGGTATTGTGAAGCTAGGTGTCTCTCAACCACTGAGCCTGGAGTTGCCTGGTAAGTCACTACTGCACATAAAATACAACCATATATCACATAGTTACATGTGTTGCTGTACAATATGTAATGCAACATCATATGCAAGGTATGTATGCACACATGCCACATACTATGGTCTGCTACTCTATGTATGCACAGATGTGTATACTCCATAGTATAGTGTATCATACTGGCCTATGTGCTAACACAGACACTGCACCTTGTAGCTACCACACAGGTGTGAATAAAGATCTTACTGCTGTGACACTCCTGTTTAGGTACCACTGGCATTTTGCAGCAACAGCAGCCTGTGTCAGGTGAGATTTTTATTATTTACCAGGCTTGATAATACACAGAACATATTAATTGCATGCTATATGACATAACACAAGTACACATAATGTATGGTGGTCCTGGTAATGGACACTGGTCAGACCTGCAATGCATCACACTGTTTACCTATGTGAAACAATTGAAGACTATATGAAACACCTACACTAAACCTTCCAAATTGTCATTGCCAGATGTGTGGACAACAGTGAATACAATGCTGGAGGTGTGTTTCACTGTAGGGACAGGTACTACATATCAGCATTACACATGTTGGGAATATGAACAATACTGTACAGAGAGCATATGTGTGCACACACACTAAATGTGTTGGAGCTGGAGTATGCCCGGCCCACAGGATACACCCTTGTAGAGTATACCCTTGCTATGAAGTCTCATAATGTCATGTGCTATCAGACATGCCCATGACAAGTAGTGGGCTGACTGCAACACTGCTCAACTATCCTGCAAAACATGTCTCACGTCCCATACATACCACCCTTTGTCTGCATAACCCTGTCCTCAGTGGAGCATATGACATCTATGGGTGTATGTCATATGGGACAACACTGACATGTGAAATAAGATGGCCATCACAACCATTGGACTGAACATGTGTACTCATGGCCATGGAGGATGGACAGAGACATGAAGCAAAACACACAGAAGAAGTGATGTACATGTGTGTACACCCTGCTGTAAATTGGCTCGACACAATACAACTATGGTCTTTGTGTAATGGTGATATTGCAGATGTGAAACACTGAACATCATACAGGCCTATGCACAGCTTGTGTAGGCATAACATGACACTGCCACATAACATGTCTTGAACATCTGGAGTGTGTCACGACATGGAAGCATTCATCTATACAGTATCCAAATACATACATGTGTTGCACAATATACACATACATCCACATCAAGCCACAGATACAGTACATTCACCTTGCTGGTGTCAGACATCACTGTCATGCCTGCTCCTCATGTGTGTGAGGTACACAGATGGCATATGGGACATAGAGTACTTGTACATTAGCCATGTGTGGGCATAGTTGCCAGGTATTAGTAATATGGTTGCAGATGTGCAGGGGTGTCATCCGTATACCCTTCTGTGGCCTGTGTCACACATTCCACATGAGGGTTTATTGTGTATACACCTCGGTGACATGGGTCACATTCCACATTAGATACACATTGTATGTGAACATAGTCATGGCTATGAACTGTGTCAGTAGCTCACGCTGTATAGCAACTGTGAAGCCACATGATGCCCTGCAAAGGCTATGCACAGCAACTCAATGTGCAGTATGTCCCTGCATATTTGAAGGGTGGACAGACAACATTGCATCAGCTGAAGGCTCATGTTAGTATAGCACATCCCTGCATTGGGACACCATTACCGTACTGTAGACTGGAAAGGACACCATTGTTTACACATGTATGCATGTTATTCAACACGTCAGCAGAAGACATGTCATACTACATGTAATTGGCAAGGTCATACGCCACACAGCAGGCCGGTGTTCTGTAAACCTGTGCTGGTCTGTGACACCACTGCAAAGTAGGGACAGCCATGTCAAACATGTGTGTACAGCCACATGCACAATGTCTACATCAGCTCAGGGGTAGGCGGAATAATGTTGAACAGACATGCACTGCTTTGGGGGAGATATGCAAGCTAGGGCTCAGGAAAACATAGTATGCAGTCGACATACCCTAGTGCTCATGTCCTCACACATAGGGGCGATGCCCAACACAAAGCATCAGTGCTAGATGTACAAAGGTCAGTGATGGTCTGTTAACATGTGGTGCATATTGCACACACCATGGCAGTGCAGTGCAATGGTGCAAAGTGCATGCATTGTGTTGCAGGTATGGGGCATAGGCTACTAACACAAATGGTGAAATACAGGTATGTATGCTAACCACCACTATAATTATGTAAGGTGCATGTTGTCTGCTAAACCACATGCATGCTGTTGTGTGCAACTCAGGGATGTATGATAACTACCACTATAATTGCCTAAACTGAAACTATAATTGTCTAAGCTGAATGCCATCCACCATATCACCTGCATGTAGCATGTGTGTGTCTTTGTATGTCTGTGTGTGCCTGTGTGTCTCTGTCTGTGTGTGTCTGTGTGTCTCTGTCTGTGCATGTCTCTGTGTATCTCTGTGTATCTCTGTGTGTCTCTGTGTATCTCTGCCTGTGTCTCTCTGTCTGTGTGTCTGTGTTTCTGTCTGTGTGTCTAGTATAACTTGTAATGTACAGTTCTTCCCTTCCCTTCACAGGTGTTGATTTAGGTGTGTTGCCCTCCTGCGGTCCACCTGATGTTAGTGTCCCCACAGACTCTAGCAGTGATGATGATAGTATGATTGAGGCACAGGTAGACTTGTCAGGGGCTGAATCTGTGCCATTGGTTTCCATTCCACCTGTCTCCTCCTCATCCTTGCACACAGTTCCCCTGCCTGAACATACCCCATTACCACCAGCCATAGAGGAAGGACAGTTGGCGGGTGGTAGCATGGAACAGGGAAGTGTAGTGACTATGGAAGGTGCGCCTGCACACCATGATCCCAGTCAATAGACTGGTAATGTCCCACACAGGCATGTGCTCAGTGCTGCTCATAGGAGGACCACTGGCCAACATGCCCCTGCGAGATCAAGCACATCAGCTGGAGTAATCAGACGCATGTTTTGGGCTGTAATGGAGGCACAGGCACGTGCTGAACAGCACAACAGAGACAGTCTGAGGCTTCAAAGGGCTGGTATCTGTTCATTAACCGACAACATCCAGGCACTTGCAAATGCTCACCATCATCTTGCAGATGTTTTGGATAGATGATTGGGTGACATGGTGGGAGTCCTTGACCGTGGCATGTCAATCCTCAAGTGTGGAATGTCTGTGATGGAACATCTGGTGGGAGTTAGGTGTCAGGCACGTGGACGTAGGTGAGCTACATCACCTGTTGAAGGTCTACATGAACATGCTACTGCACATGCCCGCTACCATAGTGGTGGTAGCAGCAGCAGTGCTGCTGGTGCTGTGCAGTCCACACCAGGATACAGCAGGCCACGTGCACGTGGTCCTGGACGGTCCCAACCGGTACACGATTCCAGTGGATATGTGTCATCAGACGGTAACCAATCTGGACCTCTGCCTGGTAGTACCCATGCAACCCCTGTCAGGTGCAGGTCACATGGCCGTGGCTGGACACTGTGAACTGTGACACCTGCCTTGTACAGTCTGCAGCTGCCAATATTACCCCTGTGTAGGCCAGCCACATGCCAGACCTGTGTGCAAGCATACACACACACTGGAATCAAATGTAGGGCACCTCAACACACAAACGCATAACATCCACACATGCCCAATGATATCACAGGCCCTAACACACATGCATGATGTCATCCGATGGCACAGCCTAGGTCTCTGGCAAACATTATCACCCTGTGCATATGATGATGCCTGTGCCGCATCCCTGTCATCCACACCATTGGTGCAGGGACATGTTCATATGGTCTGATGCACAGGGTGGACATACTAGGTAGGCAATTGTAGATTAATACTGTTGAGTAATGTTGACGGGCAGCAGGCATACCATGTATTGCAGTTTTAAAATGCATTTTGTACGTTTGACAGCATGTATCATGTGTAACAACACTAACAGCATGTTGATTTTGATGTTCTGCCTTCCTCTTTCAGGTGCAGTTGCATGTGCCGGGGGATGTTGGTGTTTGCGGGAGTCCCATATGAACATGTTGACTACCCACAGGTCAGTATGACAATACCAGCATGCACTTTGTAACATCCACATCACAGTTATATTCTCCCATGTTTCAATTATGTTTACTGTTCTAATGATTCAAGAGCATGACAGCTGTGTAGTAAGCTACTGTGTTCAGAGCTGTCACATCCATAGTGGGTGACATCACAGGTATAGTTACCTGAAGCACGGAGCGGGTAAAAGAGTGGTATGCTAGATGACAAGGGTAAAGGCCAGTGGAAATAGTGGCTTCTCATTGAGAAGCAGTAATACCTACTGCCATGACAGCATACAAACACAGACACACCCACACACTCTGGGATTCCAGACACAGTAACACACACTCTGACACAAACACAGTTGCCAGTGCTTGGATGAGAACCCCTGCCTATGTGCATATCATTATTATAGTACTACGCAATTACAAGATGTGCCACAGAGATTACACATGTACAGGTAGTTGGAATGGCCTAAGATCGAGGAAATCGATAGGGATACTACAGTGCAGTGAGTGTATGTGGGGAGGGGGGTCCATCAGTAGGCTATGTAACAACAGGTCACACCCCAGGGCATACATGTTAACAGGCGGTTAGTATGCCCATCTACGATTGATGATATCAACAGGGATGCTAGACTGCTTTGAGTGGATGGGGGGAGGGGGCATTAACATTTCACTATGGTAAAATACAGCCTCACTCCAGGAACCGGACAGCCATACACATGGACAGCCATATACACACACACACACACACACACACACACACACACACACACACACACACACACACACACACACACACACACACACACACACACACACACACACACACACCAGCATTCACAAACATATATACCTATGTCACACACATACAGGCACTTTACATGTGTGAGGTTTAACCACCTGCCTATGCCTTTCTTTCTACACTTCACTCGGTACTGGTGTCAACAACAGTGTTCAGGAGAGTGATAACATGTGGGATGTATTCCCAACCATACGTGACATATATGGACACACACCCACACATGCCAGTACTGTGAATCAAACACCTGCCTATCTCATGATAGGTACTCCATCAGTAAAGCACTATCATATCCGGTACAATGCTTACTAACTCTTTCCTTTGACAACCGTGCTAATATATGCACAATATATTAACAGGGGAGGTATTAATAATTACAGGTGTCATGGGGGTTTGCCTTTGGTGTCACCCTTACAGCATGCTACATTGTCTGTCTTCCACTTCAATTAACAAAACCTGACCTTAGCAGGTACACAGGTTATTGTAGGACTGGTTGTAACACACCTGTGAGCTGTCCTCGGTAACCATTCATCTGCAAAGAAGCCCCACCACATAGTAGTCATGTCCAGACATCTGTCCATACCTCATGTACGGCTTACAGTACTTAGAGCATATCACCATATACAGTTGGCAATGCTGAGGCTGTATTGCAACAGCATGATGTACTAAGACAACAGTCACCTTCAGACATCAGACACTGCACACACATGGAATCTACACAAAGAGCAATAGGTTCATACTAGGCTATCTGCCCTAGGGCATTTATAAGCCTAGCCAGAGTGTGTTTGGCTTTCATCACCCATTTAAATTAATTTTGCTATGCCCTTTTTCGAGGTTAGTATACTGCGCCTCTGTCTAACAGTGACACAGAAGTGATACCCGGGGTAAACCTACGATCTCCCATCCACTCATCAAGATTCCTCTTGAAGAGAGTCAATGAGGGACTCTGCCTAACCTGGACTGGGATTTTATTGCAGAGTGAAGGGAGTCTCTGGGTTATGAATCTGTCCCTCCAGCATGTCATATTTATTTCAGTGCTGAGGTTCAAGTCGATGGGATTTGGATTTTCTGAGGTGCAGCATGTCCATTAATTCTGGGTTGGACATGGCTTTATACATCAGGCACAGATCACCTCTGAGCAGGCGGTATGCCACTGAGTAGAGCTGGAGTTTCTTTAACCGGGAAGCATATGGCATCTGTTTGAGCCCTATGATCCTCTTGGTGAGGTACTTTTGGGGTCTTTACAGTTGCTGCAGGTGTCTGGTAAGGTACATCCCAAAAGGGGCATTGTACTCAATTATGGGCCTGATGAGGGATGAGTAAAGAGGCACGATGACCTCCCCTGATCTAGATGTGAATCCCTTCATGATTAGGGGGGCTATATAAAATGTTTTTCTAACCACTTTGGCCACATGGTTGTCAAATGAGAGACTGCTATCAACTTAGGTCCCCAGGTCCTTAATTACTTTTTCTGTACTAAATGGATTACCACCTATGTGGTAATTTGTGGGCACTTTGTTTTTGCCAAAGGGGATGACTATACACTTTTTGGCGTTTAGCTTGAGGCCATTGCTCTGGCACCAGTTGTCTGTTTCTATGAGGCCCTTTTGGAGGATGCTTATGTTGGCTGGAGAGTCGATTATGGCACCCAGTTTGCAGTCATCTGTGAACTTAGTCAGCCACAGTCCTTCCGTGTTGGCCTGTACCTTCGAGAAATATATACTGAACAAGAGAGGTGTGGGTTCTGTCCTTGAGCCAGTTTGCAACCCATCTAGTGACATAGGGGTTTATATTTAAGCTGGTGAGCTTATCTATAATGACCGAGTGGGGTATTGTATCGAAGGCTTTTGCGAGGTCCAGGTAGGCTGTTTGGACCACCTTCCCCTCATCAATGGCCTTGGTGTCTGTTTCAAAGAAATCAACCAGGTTTAAGAGGCAGGATCTGCCCTTAACAAAGCCGAACTGGGTAGGATCCAGTGTCTGTAGGTCCCCAATATCTTTATTTATGAGGTCCATGATGATCCTTTCCATAGCTTTGCAGACCAAGCTAGTCAGGCTTATGGGGCGATAGTTTCCAGGATCCATTGAGGCACCACCTTTGTGGAGAGGGACCACTGTTGCTGCATGCCGCTCTTTGGGTACATATCCTGTAGTAAGGCTGAGACTGAACAGTAGTTTTATGTTTGGGTTTAGCTCTTCTTGGAGTTCATGTAGGACGCAGCCCGGGACACCGTCTGGTCCCATTGATGCTGTGTTTTTTGCTTTGGAGAGGGCAGCTCTTACCTGAGCATCTGAGATGTCAGGGGCAGCACTCTGCTGGGATAAATATTTGCCCTTTGGTGGGAGACTTTGCTGAACCTGTCAGCTAGGATGTTGGCAATGTCTGTGGGTTCGGTGTATTTTTTGTCATTTTGGACTAATTCTGAGCATATCTGGGAATTCCCACCCAGGTTCCTAACATAACTAAAGAAAGCCTTGTGATTATTCCTAGTGTCCTGTGCAATTTTTCACTCGAAGCTGGCCTTAGACGATTTTATGAGTGCCCATAGTTTTTTGCTAATACTGATCAGAGATGCCTTCCCTTTTTGGGATTTTGCTCTATCATGTAGTAGCCTCCTCCTTCTATTGTATAGTTTGTTTATGGCTGGGTTCCACCAGACAGGACGTCTGCATTTGGAGGATTGGGTCTTGGTTTTATTTGGGATTGCATGATCCATGCATTCCTGAAGGTGTTCATAGAATGTGTTTATAAAGGATTCTGCGATCTGGGCCATATTTTCCACAGGCCCGGGGGCTTTGAAGGATTCCACCTCGGTTTTGATGAGTGTGAAATTTGCTTTAGAGAAGTTTTTCACTGTGGTATTCAGGGCAGGGGGTGGAGTCGGGCTGTGAATATCCAGTGAGATTAGTTTATGGTCTGATCTTACCAGTGAGGGATACACTTCTGGTCTGGAGCATAGAGTCCCCATGTTGGTGATGATCAGGTACAGTATGTTTTCCCCTCTTGTGGGAGTGGTAACAAGTTGTTCCATAGCATTTGAGTTTATAAATTCTAGGAACATTTGGACTAGAGTGTTGGAGCTAGAGTAATGCTCCCAGTCTATGTTTGGGTAGTTGAAGTCACCCAATATAATGGTGTTTGGATAGACCTTCATATTTTCCAGTGTTCTCAGGAAGGCTGAGTGGGGTTGCTGGGTTTGGGAGGGTGGTCTGTAGCAGGCTATAAACTGGAAGGCAGTTTTACCCACTGTTAGCTGCACATGGATAGTCTCTGATGCTTCGTGCTGTGCCACCAACCTGGAGGTGTGGGTATCTTTGACGAATATTGATACTCCCCCTCCTTTTGTGGTACGGTCCAAGTTTTGGGGCCAAAAAGCATGGTATGAGGTATAACCTGGTAGTACTGGGGTGCTCTCAGGAGCCTTGAACCAGGTTTCTGTTACTGCACAGATATCGATGTTCTCCATGCTAAGGAGAGTTTCGAAAGGTGCATCTTGAGGTTTAGACTTCTGGCATTGAGTAGCATTACTCTTAGTTTCTTATCCCTTGTGATACCTATGAAGGTGGGTTTGTCTTTTGAGCCTTGCCTAAAAAAGGCACTATGGGGGTAGCAAGAGCCTTTGCCAATATCCGAAAGCCCAGGGGTGACAGGTGCAAGCTGTCCCTAGCAAAGCATCGTGGCTTGTCGAGCATGTCATCCCAGGCTGACAGGCATTGGATCCCCTTTGAATGATACCAATACTTAAGCCAATTGTTGAAATTGATCATCTTGTCTTCATATATTGTCATCATTCTTGGTGAGGGTAAGATGCTACTCAAGGTCAGGGTCATACTGGCTTGGGCTACATGCTCAGAGAGCTCCTCTATGTCTCTTTTCATGTAGTCCAGGGAGGTACGTCTCAGGTCATTCACACCAGCATGGACAATGACTGAGTCATATTTGTACTTGCCTTGGAGTGACCTGAGTGCTTATGTTATGTGACGGATCCTAGCGCCCGACAGGCAGCTCACCGTGACCTTCTTCTTGTTTAGCCTGGTGAGTGGGACGTCAGTGTGCCTGACGATAGAGTTACCTATTACAAGTGTATCAGGTGTGTTGTTTAGCCTTAAGGGCTGTGACTGTTCGGCACACAGGCTTTGTGAGCTATGTGTTGCACGTGTTTTGTTTTGAGGTAGCGGTTGCTTGGGTGTCTGCTTTGGAAGTCTCTGCTGCTTAGGCAGATTTTTATTTAGAGCCTCCGAGTATGTTTTTGTGTGTTTATGTGTTTGGTTTGCTGTCGTGGTAGGTCTATGTGAGACTGGAATTGTAGTGAGTGTGGTTTCCTTCTCCTCCTGACTGGTTTCGCCAGTACTGAGTTGAGAGAGCGTAGCCTCCAGTATGGCTATGTGGTTGCATCTCTCACATGTGTTGGAATTTGTTGGGAGGAGGAGAGAGTTGTCTGTGTACATGAGGCAGTTGTAACATTGCCTCAAGATTCCCAGATTCACCAGCATGTACACATATGTGGTCTACAGCAGTGCATGCACTAGCAGGTCAAGAGGATACATTCCACACCTTCCCCATGCCATGTGTGAAACATAGTCGAGCATTACACCATAATGGATGTTGTATTCATGTACAGGTAGGACACCACCACTTTCACTGAGTAGCCAAGTATACATATATTAAAACAGCACATATCAGTGTGACACACACAGCATTATTCCATGCCATGCTCCTACAAACTGTTTCCTGACAGTGCCATGGTGAAGCTAGGGCACCGTAATGGTCAACAGTGAGCACATTATATTTGCCACACACACCTCATGTGTACTGGAAGAGTGCCAGCAGTGTGATCTGTTAGAGCTAGGCAGTACACTCATTCAAGCATGTGCGAAGTCTGTGGTTTGTAAACATCTCACCCCAGCATGTACTGGCTATGGTGGTACTAAGGCTAATGTCCAGACAGCACACAGCATGCATGGCTTGCAATTGTTGACATGGGGTATATGTAGGAGCTGTGGCCACACATGGCTGTACATGTCATGAACATATCACCTGTGACTACTCAGGAACATACACCGCAAAGCTGGATTTCCCTGAGTCTGCCAATACAGACCTTGTGTAGGTCCTATGGTCCTGTTATTTGGGTATGTTTGTAGGCATTGCATTAGGTGGACATGTCTAAAGACATACATGCCACATGGGGAGTTGTATGATATGATAGGTGTCATGGGTGACCAGTAGAAAGGGGATATTACCTCTGTCAACATAGATATTGAACCTTATGTACTGATAGCATGCTATCTGCCATGTGCATGTGTGTAATGACTGTAGCCACCTATATGTAGAAAGGTAAATGAAAGCTAAGGTAATGTAATATATGTTGCATGAGTGTGGGATGTACATATCCAGAGCAGGTATGGTTAGGTCATATCCAACCATGAGGGTGTTGTTTACTGGTGTACAGCAACAGTCGACTGTGTTAATGCTGACAACATCCGAGGGACCCTGGTATGTGTACGACTAAGCAGGTTATAAACAGTGGTATTATTGCATTGCATAACACATTATGCAGCTGTGTCTGTACATGGGTACATTGCACAGTTGATGTAGGCCTAGGTACAGTCCACCAATCGAAGGTTATCTGGTGGTCTACCATACTATGTCATACCACATATGGATGTGTGTTGGTAGTCTGGGAACAAGGTGGCGGATGTATATGAGGATACAACCTAGAATGCAGCATTTGCCACTGTCACCTGTACTTGACTCATCTGTGATGCGTTATGTCAGAGTAGTGGACTTTACATATGAGTAGCCTTTATGAATATGTGTACACCACTACCTGGTATGGTCCATACCACTGTTATGGCCCACATGTCTGGATCTGAGTTATATGGTGGTAGTGCAATTGTGCATTACAGAGCCTTCAGCCAGGTGTTCCTCACTGCACAGATGTCGGTATTCCCCAATGTAGGTTCTACACTGAGCAAATGGATTACTAAAGCCACACATCTAGCACGGGTTAGCATAAGCATCCAATGCAATTATCATGTAGGTGTCAGGGTGTTACTTGTGTGTGTAGAACATTTGCCTTGGAATGCGGCTATATGGGTAAATGCGACCTAGGTATTATCCACACATGTGTAACATGGATGCATTTGCTCTGTGTTGAAGGCTCATCATTCGATCATGACAGCCCGGACTGACAGACACTGGACAACCTCATAATAACAGTAGGACATTGGCTCCTTGTTTTGGTCTAGCTGTTGCCACCCGTACCATGACATCACTGCACGTGGCATTAATGTGCTTGATAGCAAATGCCTCATGTAAGGTGACGGACAGTGGCAGAACTTGTGTATATGACCATTGTGAGATATACTTAGGGTAGCAGTCCTACTAATAATGACAACTACTACCACAGCCAGGAGAGGTCATATTGTCACCTGCACCTCAGTACCATTACAGAAGGTGGCTCACACATTATGCTTGCACATGCCACTGTTCCACTTATAATGCCATTGACTACAACCTGCTATCAATGTATGCCTTTCAGGGCAGCAAGATGTGTGACACATGCTGCAGGTAGCATCCGCCTGTGCAACCCAGGTAACCTATTGTCTGTCATGTCCACACATGCACAAATGTGTATACATAACATATACATGTCAGTACTTCATGTACATGTATGCATGTGTATCACACAGCACAGACACAAATATATCATTTACAGGCCATATACAGGTATCAGGTAGTAAACTAGTATGATGTGCATATATACTGACAGGTAAGATGTATCTAACTCTATTGTAAACCTGTGTGTTTACAATAGGAGTCCATTACAATGTGTTCTGTACATGTAAATCTTTGAGCATGCACACTGTGGCCTTCAGTGGTTAGAATCAGAGTGCATCCCAAACAGCCCTCTGCTACTACATGTATGAGCGTACCCACTGCCACCTTGTGTAATTTGAGTCAGTGCATCCAACAAGCCCTTTGTTATTAAGTGTATGAGCATGCCCAGTATAACCTTGTGTAGTTGTAGTCATAATGCATCCAAAACGGCCCTGTGCTACTAAGTGTATGAGCATGCCCACTGTACCCCTGTATAGTGATAGTAGTTGTCCATTCTACAGATGGCCATACTCCTGTTCAGGTTCCTGTTGTGCTACAGCTATACCTCTCAGGCCTACATGCGGATGGTGTTTCTTGTTTGTGCATACCAGTTGTAATGGACACCTACTTTAAACACAGAGGTCTACAGCTAGGTACTTTGTGACTGTCAGTCTCCCTGTTATTGCCCTCAATTGTAGAAGGGCAGTCTGACTGCCTTGGGATGTGTAATCTCTGTGGTGCGTCTCGTAACTGCATAGTACTGTAATAGTGATCCTTAGATAGACAGGAGTTCTGATCTCACCACTGGCAACTGTGTGCATGTGTTAGTGTGTGTGACAGCAAATGCCTGAGTGTATGTGTCAGCAAATGGCTGAGTGTGTTCGTGTGTGTGTGTGTGTCTCAGCAAATGCCTGTGTGTGTATGTCAGCATAGGCTGAGTGTGGTTGTGTGTGTGTATTTGTGTCTGCATCCTGTCATGGCAGTGAGTTTTGCCGCATTCCAAAGAGATACCTCCTTTTGCACTGGCCTTTATCCGTGTTAACTGCTATACCTCTCTCTTTCCCCCTCCCCACTGCAAGTAATCAGTCCTGTGATGTCAACAAGCTCAGACGTGGAATCAGTAAGTGTAATTGTATGTGTTCTGTGGCACTTACCCCAACTGCATACCATAGGCAAGACGTGTATGCACAATACTGGCAAGTGTGTGCGTGTTTGTGTGTGTGACTACCTGTAGCCAGTCATACACATGTGTAATGTCTTTTAGCACACCATGGTAGCCATCTCTGGTGACCGATGTCTACAAAGTATTACATAGTTAGGAATGGTAAAGAATACACAGTCAAGCATGACTACAGTTGGGTACATTATTTTCCTGTGCCACTGTTGAGCAGTGACACAGACGTGGTCACTCGGCTGTAGGTCCATACGCATCATTCCCCCATCCTACCTTCACAATCCCCGGGGTAGATTACATTAGCCATCATTCCCCACCCCAAACTCCACATACACAACAACCATCCCTTCTCTGGTGAACTGCTTATGATTTAGATGTTATAACACAAGAGATGCCTCTGTGTTGTGTACAGGTCATTTCCTTTGGAACCCTTCTGTGTCACAAAGGGCGTTCAGACATGTGTATGTATGTATGTATATATATATATATATATATATATATATATATATATATATATATACATATATATATATGTATGTATGTATGGCTATGGCTGTGTCTGTGTATATGCATATATATATATATATATATATATATATATATATATATACATATATATATATATATACATATATATATATATATATATATATATATATATATATATATATATATATATATATATATATACATATATATATATATATATATATATAGTAGAAACCACCAAATCCCAAATTTATGTAGAATCCAAAAATGACGAGCCGTGGTAGTGCTCCAAGGAATAAATGTGTATACCAATCCAAACAAATATGAAGTGCCTACAAAATCCAGCCAAAGCACTTCTATACATCCAAGGCTACAAGCTCATTACCAACCACTTGTCGGAATAAAGATGGAAATAGTGGCTGCAACAGTCTTTCTTGACCAACCTCAGTGTACCTTGCGTTTAGGCTGTAGTCCACTATCAAACCAAGAATACTTCTAGGCGAACTGCTTCCTTATACACATCCAATCTCCATAAGAGACAAACACCATTCGGTTCCTTAAACTCTGTTATACCATATAAACTGTTAGCAGGCTGCTTCCTTACACAAATCCAGCATCAGTAAAAGAAAAAACCATTCGGTTCAACCTTCTTTATTCATGTGAGCGCTTTCACGGCAATACAGAGCCGCTTCATCAGACAAACAACAAATGCTCTGTAAGAGCGCCAATTTTTAAAAAATACCTAGAAGGAAGTCACTCCTACTAACTTCCTGGTATGCTGTACTAAAGCATTTAAAGTGACAGTGCAATAATAAAATCAAATAATAATATAAAATCAAATAATTCATACTAGCAATGTTACAAATACAAATAAAACTCTGAAAAACTTCATTTTAACAACACATAACATCATTATTACAAAGCCAACGTGTTGTAAAGATCACACTTAGATTAAAACTTCTTGCGAATAAGATACTCAAGCTAACAAGATGTCTAAGCGACATAACACATTGAAATAGCTCTTCTCATATACAAATCCAAAAGGTCAAATTCGAGTAATGTACATAACACATACAAAAAAGCAACGTCCATATTGGCGACAGAACCAACTACATGTTCAAAATGCTGATATAAGACCAATGTGGTGTAAGGGGGGGGGGGGGGAACAAAATGAAATGCTATGATAAACAATCACTCTATGAAGTAAATGTATCTGGGTTGGACAATGAGCATCTGCTAATATATCTGAATCTATAACAAATGAAGGATGTTAAGGATAAATTCAATAATTAAAACCATGTATGCAAACTGAAAAATGATATAAAAGACCAAAAATTGTTTAAAATGCATATTGAATAACTATAATCTGTGTGTATAAAATCTGTTAGCAAATCCACAAAACAACCTAAATGAATATACTGGACTGGGTCTTACAACATTTAACCAAACTAGGTATGACAAATGAGAATGTTGACATAACCTATTCAGCATAAAATATACAGAACTGGCCTACTATGGATACAATTCATGAACCAACAATACCAAGTGATGTATATGTGGAAGCCATAGTATAACCTAGAAGCCTAAATAATATATAATCAATTTATCAAAGTACAAATGGAGAATATGAGACAACAGAAAATAAGGTCATCTAGATCATCTCAAAGGTCTGGCCTTCAACTGCGGTTTAATGGACAGAACTTCATTCAGGCCTTTCTCCCTATGGGCCGCCAGCCTGCATATCCACTTTAGCTCCGCTTGTTCAGTGAGATTGACTATATTGCCTAGTCTAGGATTAGGTATCACAACTTGGAGCACTTGAAATAAAAAGGTGTGTGTTGCTCCTTCCCTCATGGTGTGCTTCGATAGAGCACTACATTCTTGTTTTCTAGCTAGGCAATATATATATATATATGTGTGTGTGTGTGTGTGTGCACACATCCCGTAGGTGCATATATATATATATATATATATATATATATATATATATATATATATATATATATATATGTAGGTATGACAGTTGTACAGATGTAGACATGTCTCTGTTGTTTCACAGAGTACAGTACATTCAAGAATACTGTACATATGTACACAAAGTACTGTGGAATACCTGTAGTAGGATGTGCATTATAGACTCCATGCAATATGTGTACACCCCAGATGGCTTAGTAGTATGTCCAGTGACCTCAGTGTGCATGGTCCAGGGTTCGAGACTTGCAAGCCTTGTTGATACTGTTAATTAGGACTGCATAAGACACTGTTAAGCAGGTGTAATTGTGTTTTCATGACAGTAAGCAGTGGGTACACGCAGGTAACATACATGTACAACCTGTGGTACACTTGGAATGCCCTTCTTTGGCAACCCTGCTGATGTCACCCACCTATGTATACAATTCTGGGACTGCTGTAACCCAGTATTCTCCATAGCACATCCTGTAACTGCATATTGCTGTAGTGTGATAAACTAGTTAGATATGGGTTCTATTCCAAGAGAGACCAAGTGTGTGTGTGTGTGTGTGTGCCTCTGTCTGCCTGAGACAGGAACAATGCTTTTTAAAGTATGCACACTCTTTACGATTCACATGACCACCTTTGGCTATCTTGCTGATGTCACCCACCTAGGAATACACCTCTAGGACCACTGTTACTCTATATTCTCCATAGCGTGTGCTGTAAATGCGTATTGCTATAGTGTGATAAACTAGTTCAGTAGGGGTTCTATTCCAAGACAGACCAACTGAGTAACAATGCTTTTTAGAGTATGCACACTCTTTACGATTCACATGATTACCTTTGGCTATCCTGCTGATGTCACCCACCTATGAATACACCTCTAGGACCGCTGTAACCCTGCATTCTCCATAGTGCATGCTGTAACTGCGTATTGCTGTAGTGTGATAAACTAGTTAGGTAGGGGTTCTAGTCCAAGAGAGACCAACTGTGTGTGTGGCTCTGTCTGCTTGAGAAAGGAACTATGCTTTTTAGAGTATGCACACTCTTTACAATTTACATGACCACCTTTGGTAATCCTGCTGATGTCACCCACCTAGACATACACCTCTGGGACTGCTGTAATCCAGTCTCCGTAGCACATGCTGTAACTGTGTAATGCTGTAGTGTGATACACTAGTTAAGTAGGGATTCTATTCCAGGACATGGCAGGTGTGTGTGTGTTTGACTGTCAGAGCCTGTGTGGAGGTGGCTGTGAGTGTCTAACCACTGGACATATTGGGGACCGGATTTTGTAGTTTTCCTATATGATGTCCATCTTATATGTCACAATGTCCACCTCACGAGGAGTACAGATGTCAGTCAGCCAAGGGACTGTGTTGGCAAGCCATACCCCTACATCTGGCAAACGGCCTGGTGAACAAAGTATGCAACCCTACTATGTGTCATACGCAAACACACTTGCCTAGAATATCCCGTTCTGTTGCTAGTACCCTGCACATTGATGACAGATAGTAGGCATGGTGTAATTGCAGTGGGCTGCAGAGGGCATGGCACCCTGTACAGCAGTACAATAGGCACATAATTGCAGACAATGTGCCTTCACTAAGTTCCCCACTGGATGCCTGCAACATATGTGGTGCCATCAAATGTGATCCACAGAGGCCATACAATGCCTTAGACATGTGCCCTGTATGGACCGATGCCACTGACACCAGGGAATACCTGTATCATGCTATCAATGTAGGTGTAGGGTCAACCTGCTGACTATAAACAGGTTCTGCCACACCAGGCCAGTATTGGCATATCGGAGGATAATGGTCTGTGTACATAACATGTGCCAGCCAAACCAGGTACACCTGTACATGTCACTGTACATTATTGTGGGACATGCACATCCCAGGCAATGTCCATGTCAAGGACTATCAAACACAGACATGGCATGCATTGCAAAGTTATGGCCATACACAATGGTAACCAGGATGTCAGGAGAGTTCATACAATACCTATCTGTGTGGGACATTGCAGACACTACACCCCTGTATCACACTGCGTGATGCTGAGGATTACTCCTCACCCAGCCTTGTACAGCCATCTTGCACAGCCAACCACTACACACCCATGAAGCAATGCACACATGCATGTCAGTACTGGCACCTTGTGTCTGCGTGTGGGGTATGATGCTCCCAACCACGGTCACTCCCAGTATAACTCCCATTGGCATACTGACAGATGTCAAACACGTTCACATGCCCTAGCCCATAGAACCTCCGGGTATCACCTGTGGTGCATGTAGTACCTGTGCATTACTGCAATGTGGCAAACTAAGTGGTTTGGGAGTGTATTTGTGGGCCTGGCAAAGAGTGTCAATGTGAGTCCATTAGAGAGTTTGGTTGTGTTGACAATGACATCCATTCATGTTGACAGCCATGTGTGCTACACCTAATGTCTGTCTACTATATCTCTGTTGCAGATGACGCACACCAACACACATATATGTTCCTACAGCACACCAAAACGTCAGCTTTGTGGCACATGGAGTAACTGCATACACTTGTAATAGTAATGACTAGTCAGTCAGGGGTTTGAACCCCTGTACTGGTAGGTGTGTGACAGACGATGCTTAGGTTTTAGTCTCCAAGCCCTTCTCTGATGTACTTTGCCTCTGTCTGTCCCTCCCACACACTCTCTGGTAGACATGGAGGTGTACACATGCTCAGCAGCAGCTTGTGCATTGTGAGTGATGGTCATGTTCGGGTGATGGCCTCTACACCTATTGCAGTCCTCCTCTAGCTGATTGCATGTGGAACAGCTGCAATGATGTTCCCATAGCCGTTCGCATGAAAAACACAGTACAATAGCTAGGAACATCATGTTGGTGTTTGCCCATGACAGTCGCTGTGAGTGGTACCTGGATCTGGTGTTTGGTAAACGGCATCACAGATGATACCTGGATGTTCCTCAAACAACATACAGTGGGAAATACCTAAAGACAGGAGGGTGATGAGCCAGACATGACTACAGCATGTAAGTGTAGCTATGCTTCATTGAGACAACTGCCTGTTTAACAAGGTGTGTGTGGTAATGGCTATTCTGCATGTTTTAAAACAGACAAGACATTGCTCTGTTTGTGAGGGACCCCCATCTGTAGGGCCATCTGTGGACTGGTCAGTGTGTGGAACCATTTGTTTCCTGTGTTACTCACTGAACACACATCTGTGAACAGCAGGAACATAGTGTAAGGACTGCAGCCAGTACATGGTGATAGTGATGAGTTACTGCCACCGCATCCCTGACTAGACATATGTCACATGAAACAGTGGTATCACAGACACTGTCTGGGGTTCTCAGAGACATGCCAATAATGGGCCACTGTTCATAGCTGCAGTCACAAGTCTTCTACACATTGTACAGATGTCATGCAGTATATATGCATGTGTTGTGCTCTCTCTGCAAATTAATATCATCTGTTGTGTTGGGTTGATGGTCATATCTATGCATGCTGTTGTAAGTAATCCTGAATGCTGTTGACTATTACTAAGCCATATCTGTGTTTAAACTGCAACACCACAGGCTGTATGGGTTTGGAGGTCCTGGCAGAACCTTCTGTCCCACTTCAGCTGGCCATGGTACCAGGCACCAGCACATCTGGGGCCCAGCCTTAGACCTCCATCTCTGTTGGCTCTGCACCGCCTTCTGGTGGTACCGCCACTGAGGATGAGGCTTGTCCCCCCTGGGAGCAGGTCCAGACAGGGACATGTCGCTGTCGTACAGTCCTGGACGTGGTGCATAGGGGGCTCAATAAGGAGTTTCGAGGCCAGATGCGCCAGCTCAAGGGCAGAGTGCCACATTTACAGGGTGAGGCTGCCCCTCCTAGACAGCCCCCAGCACTGCCACCTTTGTAGCTGTTCCGGTGCAGTGGTGGCTGCCCATGGCTGGGGACCTCCATCCCACTGTTTCCATCTGAGGGCTCATGGGCTTGTGAATGCCAAACACCCATCCCCGTCCAAGGTGTATCCCCCCACATGTGTCATATACCGACCCCTATATGCTGTCTTGTCTGTCATCCTACCCTACCTATCCTCCACGAGCATACCTACTTTCCTTCCCCCACATTCCACTCTCACCCTATGGAAACAAAAGGCCAGTTGGTTCCTAGAACAACATTTGCCCCATAATAGCTGTCCATTTCACACACATGTCCACTGGACACATGTAACCCTTTTTATATGCATCACAACATACTCCAGTTGTCCTCACCCCTGTCTCACAGGCACACGATCCTAGTACGCACATGACTCCTAAATGTTCCAAGTACACATGATGCGGACGACCCCAGTGTACACACAACACTACCAGTCCCTCTATGGTTACCCCATGTACCTTTATCATGATGATGATGTCACACACAGCACCTTGCAAAAGTACTGTTCTCACATAATGATTGGACAGGAACTGTTGTGTTAGTGTAAATAATACGCACAGAGTGATGTATATGGCCAATGTACAAATATTTGCATGTATGACTGACACATGTCTGTCTGAGGGAGTCTTGATATTACATAGGATGACACCACTACATAATACAGGCGTTGCTGGTGTGTCCCCTTTCATTCCTTTGTAATGCTTTGTTGTCACATGGGGATGTTCCTGATATCTTTATATATATGTATGTATCTATATGCTGGACATAAACACTCACACATACATCTACATGATGGAATACATTTCCTATACTGTTGAATGACTGCGTTGGATGATATGTTTGTGATAGGGTCCGATGTCTGTATATCTGCCATGGCTTAGTGGTAAATCACAATAGCTCTGTTTATGTTGCTGGGCAGAACAAGGCCATTGGATACGGTGTGATTAAGGCACATTAAAGCAGTTGTGAGCGGGTGTGCGTGGGTTTGCACGGTGCTAAGCAATGCTAACCTCTGGTTAAGTTTCTTACACTCACCCTCTACATTGCTTTACCAGTGTAATACTCGCATACTGGCAGCCAAACAGGCTTACACCCACTTGCTCCCACACTTGCAAATGTACTGCATTTGGTGTTTGCATCTGACACTCATGCCCCTGAGTGGGAGAGAGGACTACGATATTACCTTGTGATGCCTATTACATCGGATTACATGCCTACAGTATCAGGAATGGCTGCCCATTAGACGACAGCATGCCGTTTGACTGTATTGAATCCACGGCCTGTCCAGAGTTTGATTCATATTATTGGTGTGTTCCTCTTACAATCTGCAGCCATCTGGCTAATACATGGGAACTGACACTCTTCAATAAAACAAACAAGTAATTGGGATTTGGAACCCACATCCTTCAGCCGAGTCATGCTACTGCATACCTAATATTCTATCATCTTTCTGAGGTTGTCAGTGGAATATGTGCTTTCTGTCCCTATCAGACCTCTCATACGATTGGGGAAATATACAAACTGAATCAGGGACACGGCATAACAAAATCAGGGACACATTGAAATTATTGGTGCTATTAACCTGACACATTGACAGACTCAGAGCATATGAATTCATACACATTTTCTGGGATAAATGATGTTTATAACTCTTAATTGTTGTCATTATTCATTACGTGTAATTAACCACCTTTCCACCAAACGTCACTAGTTTTAGGAGGGATTAAGTGGGGCAGAGTTAGAAACCGAGTTGAAATCTGGGACGTCCCTGGAAATCGGGGACAGTTCAGAGGTATGGTCCCTATTTGTTCCCCCAGTGGTTTATGTCTGGTCCAGTAGATGTGCTCTTAGGAGTTGAGAGGTATGGGTGCCAGCTATGCCGATTTCGAAATATTACTTACATCCCCGGGGCGGTCCTAATACGACTTTGCCAGCCAACACCTGCACACCTAGGCCCATGATTGCATACCCATAGTTCCCCCACCTGCCACTCCTCTACAGCACTCATCCTTACTGTGGGTGCAGGTGGGGTATAAACACACCACTACACACTGCCCACTCTCTCCGTGTTGGGACACATGTCGTACATTGTGTTGGCCCATGGGTTATCAGGCTTGCACAACCTACTGGTCCGTGTACATCTACAGACTGGTTTGATAAGTCATTACCGGGACTGCCTCCGATCATTAATTTTTGGTGTCCCACAAGGGACATCGGTTTATGTTTAAAGATTAGACCTGGCAGGTCTCTCCCACTGGTAGTATCCTGACAGTGGTCTGGGAATCAGTGGTGTATTTACCTTTATTGTGTGTCTGTATGTCTCACCGGCCTAGCTGAGGGGGTGAGGAGGGTGATGCTACATGTTACACTTTTGTTTATTGGACCCCTCATCCCCATATGCACGGCCTGTGAATAAGAAGTTATGTACCTACCATAACGTTCCATGTTAGTTGTCTTCATCTCACCTTCATTCTTGCTGGATGGGTTTGGAGCTGATCCTCGGCTCCGACTCGGCCTTTTACTAAAGCTCAAGAGCTATTTACCAGCTCGAGGCCTCCCCTTATCCCACAATGCTAGGCATCAGATATCCAGATCTCATTTGGAAAAGCTAGCACCATGGAAAAAACACACTAGTTCCCACCAAAGGTTTACCTACAGTGCTACAAACAGAGGAGGACATAACCTAAAAATAAGGTCAACTGTAGGAAGAAGGCCTCAAAAGGGATTCTTCTCGGTCCTAGCCAGGCTAGGGGGATGGAGGGTGAGACGCAAGAAAGAAGGTGAGATGAAGACAATTAACATGGAACGTTATGGTAGGTACATAACTTCTTAATGTTAAGTTGTCTATCTCGCCTTCATTCTTGCTGGATGGGACAGCATCCCTAGCACCTTAGCCCTGGGTAGCTCATCGAAACAGACTCTTGAGCACAATGGAACCAAAATCAGCTTGACTCCTGGAGGCCATATCCAACTTGTAATGTGAAATGAAGGTATGAGGAGTGGCCCATGTTGCTGCAGCACAAATAGATTCCATTGGAAGTCTAGCCTGAAAAGCTACCGATGTAGCCAATGCTCTAGTGGAATGAGCTTTTGGTTTTGAAGGAAGTTCTTTATTTCTCAGTTGGTAGATCAAGGTAATAATAGAGGCCAGCCACCTGGACAAGGTAACCTTAGAAACTGGCAGGCCCTGCTTCCCCTCAGCATAGGACAGGAAGAGTTGATCTGATTTTCTTGACTGTTTGGTCCTATCCAAATAAAAACATAACTGCCTGTGAACGTCCAAATAATGTAACTTTTGTTCAGCTCTGTTTGAATAATTAGGAAAAAAGACAGGAAGATCAATTGCCTGATTGAGATTTGTCTCTGAGGGTATTTTGGGCAAAAAGGAAGAATTAGTCCTGAGTGAAACTCTATCTTTGTGAAAAATAAGATATGGAGGGCGAACAATAAGGGCTTGAAGTTCCGATACTCTTCTGGCCGAGGTGATGGCTACTAAGAAGAGAGTCTTCCAGGAGAGTAACTTTAAGGAACAAGAAGCTGCAGGTTCAAAAGGAGGAAGAATCAATAAAGTTAATATCAAGTTCAAATCCCACGGAGGGGGGGATCTTTAATCGGGGGTCTAAGTAACATAATCCCTTTAAGAAAAGCCTTACAAATCTTGTGGGACATGATATTGGACTCTGATAGGCTAACGTGAAAATTTGTGATAGCAGCCAATTGGACTCTAATGGTGACAGCTGAGGAACCTTCTCTAAAAGTTCCACCAAAAAATCTAGAACATTATGGACAGGGGCTGTAAAGGGGTTTATCTTCCTAGCCTCTGCCCAGAAAGAAAAGCGTTTCCACTTACTAGCATAAGTCTTTCTAGTACAAGGTTTGTGCGAAGAAAGTATGATTTTGCGCACTGGCTGAGAAACATGTGGAAGCCTGGCTAAGGTTGGAAGTGGAGCAACCAAGCTGTGAGGTTGAGAGAGTGAAGGGATTGGAGCAGCCTGCCCGATTGATGGATCAAGAGGTCTGGCACTGGGTCCAGATTCCAGGGCTGCTCCAGCAGGTGATGATGCAGGAATGGAAACCAAATTTGTCGAGGCCAGTAAGGAGCAATGAGGATCATCCTGGATCCCAAAGCGGTCACTTTCTGAATCAGATTTGGAATTAAGGGAAAAGGAGGGAATGCATAGAGCAGACCCCGGGGCCAATCGTGAACTAGAGCGTCTCTTGGGGAATGGCCTGGGAGGGGGAAGAGAGTGAAGAAGTCGCTGCACTTGCTGTTGAGAGGAGTTGCAAAAAGGTCGCAGCAAGGTTGACCCCATCTGCTACTAACTGATTGAGAGACCACTCGTGAGGCATAAGGATTGCTCTGCTTAGCCTGTCCGCTATGATGTTGGACTTCCCGGGGATGTGCGTTGCTATCAGAAACCGTTGAGAGGAGATCGCCCACTGCCAGAGTCTGAGTGCTTCTCGACATAAGGGATAGGACCTGGTTCCGCCCTGCTTGCTGATGTACCACACTACCAACATATTGTCCGTCTGAACTGCAATAGTCCCGGTAGGTAGAGAGTCCTGAAGAGCTTGCAACGCTAAAAGTACCGCTCTCATCTCCAAGACGTTTATGTGCAGATGGTACTCTTGGGGTTGCCAAGTGTCCTGGACAGTCCTGCCATAAAAATGCCCCCCACACCCGATCAGGGAGGCATCCGTTGTCACCATGGCAACCGGAGGAGGAAGTACAAACGGTCTGCCCTGAAAAACTTGAGGGGAGACCATCCACCAAGAAAGGTGGTCTTTGCATGATTGGGTGATTATTATGTTGTGAGACATCAGAAGCTGTTGAAAAGACCATTGGGTAAAAAGCATCCATTGAAGAATCAGCATGTGAAACCGAGTCAGGGGAAGTAATGTGGTTGCTGCTGCCATGAGACCCAAGGTTTTCAGTACAAATCTGGCCTGGATTCTCTTGCATTGTAGTAACGTTTGAACATGTCGGCGAATGTCTAACACTCTTTCTAATGGAAGTTTTGCCGACAGTTCTTTTGTGTTTAATATGGCGCCTATAAAGGTTATAGATTGACAAGGCGACAATGCAGACTTTTCGAAATTTATAGAGATACCTAGCTCTGAGCAAGTTTGGATGGTATAATCCCTGGCTCGGATTAGCTGACACCTGGTGGAAGCAGTTAGGAGCCAGTCATCTAGATATGGAAACACCTGGAATCCTCGCCGTCTCAGGTGAGCTGTAACCACTGCCATGCATTTGGTGAACACCCTGGGGGCTGTGGTGAGACCAAAGGCCAGGGCTCTGAATTGATAGTGACTGGCTCCTAGCCGGAAGCGGAGAAACCTCCTGGAGAGTCTGTTCATTTTGATATGGTAGTACGCATCCGGAAGATCTATGGAGCACATCCAAATGTCCGGACCCAAAAAGGGTAGAATGGACTGAAGCGTGACCATCCGGAACTTCATTCTTTGAACAGATTTGTTTAACCTGCTGAGATCCAAAATGGGTCTCCAGTCCCCTGTTTTCTTTGGTACCAAAAAGAACTTGGAGTAAATCCCGGATCCTTGCTGGTCTGCTGGGACTGGCTGAATTGCTCTTTTTTCTAGCAGTTTTGAAATTTCTAGTACTGCTTGTTCCCTTAGATCGGGTGGAACATCTGGAAGGGACCTCTTTGTTTGCATGGGGTTGTGGACAAAGAGGATTTTGTAACCCTTGGATATGATAGACTGTACCCATTTGTCTTGTATGAGGAGTCGCCAGGCTTCTGGGTACAGTGACAATCTTCCCCCGACTGCCTCCGAGAGTGGACAGTCAGGCAGCCCCTCAGGGGTGCTGAAAGGGTTTGTCAGAAAAAGATTCCCTGCTACCCTGATTTTGCAGACCACCTCTGCCCCTCGGGCGGCGTCTGTTGTTGTTCCCTCCTCTGTCCCTAGAGGGGAAACTCGCTACGTGTGTCAGGCACGACTCCTTGGGGTTTGTGAAACCACATTTTCCCACTCTTCTGACCTTTAGGGTATGGTCTAGAAGGAGTAGAAAAACGGACTCCCACGGCAGAGAGAGTCTTGCCTTCCTGTTCACACCTGGTAAGGGTATCCTTCACCTGTGGTCTGAACAAAGCCGAACCATCGAAGGGGGTATTGGTGAAGGATGCCTTAAAGGAGTCAGCAAAGTTACTTAACTGCATCCAGGCATGTCTTCTCAAAGCCCTGCGGCTCTACTCTCCCCATCGGCTGCATAAGAAATGAGCCGCATGGAGGAGTTGACTATAGAATTAAGGGTTGCCAGCTGGGAGTTAATCTTTTCCTGAGACCCCGCAACAGATGGATCCTGAAGGGTTTCACCCAGTTCCTTAAGGAGATCTCTCTGAAGGCAGGTGAAATGGCACAGATAGTTCAGCGGCCGCATGGAAAAGGTCGCTGAAGAGAACATCCGCTTCCTGTACCTGTCCATTGTCCAAGATTCTTTATTAGGTGGATGGACAGGCACTGAAGGGTCAACCAACTCCTTCTTAGTGGCTGCTGCAAGCACCATGGCATCAACAGGGACACCCGTTGTAAGAAACTGTTTGTCGCTCGGGGCTGTAATGAATTTTGTGGGCCTGCGGGGAGTTGGTTCCACTGTGTCCAGGGCCATCCACACCTTCTGAGCCACTACTTCCATGAGCGGGTCGAAAGGCGGAGACACCCAGGAGGTGGAAGGGTGGGAACCAAATGTGTCCAGATACACCGACACGTCCTCGGAAGGGTTGAGGGTGGTCCAGTTCCCCCTCTGCTTAAGGATCTCAAGGATGTCTGAAAAGGAGACATCCTCAGAGGGGGACCTTGGGGACCCTTCCGAATCCTCCAAGTCGGTGTCAGAGGTGACTGACTCAGGGGAGTCAACATGCTTCCTCTTACATTTTCTCTTCTGAGGGGGCTCCTCTGAGAGATCAGGGGAGGCCTCGGAAGAGGAAGATACACCCAATGGGGCTACCTGGAGTGCTTGTTCTCTATGCTTGGGGTCAGGAGGGTGGACAGAGACCGACGCAGGCACCATGGGGGGAGGAGCCAAAGGGGTCGATTGCGGAGCCGACACCAGAGTCAGCACGCTGCTCATGACCTCAAAGGCGCCCCTATCAGGCAGAGAAGAAGGTTCCTGCTCTGAAGAGACGTGAACACCTCCCGGCACCGAAAGGGACAGCTCCAAGGCCGATGTCGGGGCTGAGCTTACCTGCGCCGAGGTCCAGAGAGGGAGAACGAGGTCGGACAAGGGTCCGATGCCACTCGCCCCCTCGGAGCAGACGAGGGAGTCTCGGTGCCCGGATCCCTCCAAGGATGGAACCAATGAAGAGATCGGAGCCAATGAAGGAGCCGAAGGGTGGGGCATCAGCTCCGACGTTCAGACGATTCGAGCCCCAACAAGCTCCGGCTCCGAACACAGTAGTAGAGTCGGAGGAGGAACTGTTAAAGAAACAGGGATAGCCACAGTCTGTTGAGAAGGGCTAGTCAACATTTTGGCCAGTGCCTGCGACTTAAGGAGCCTACTGACCACCCTCTCTAAGTCATGGTCAGATAGCCTGGAGGACCGAGAGGAATGGGATCTATGGCTCTGCTCCGATTGTAGTAATGGGGACCTGGGAGCTGAGCGAACGGGCTCTAATGAGGGGGATCTCGAATGCTTTTGGCTAAGAGAAGGCTCCGATAGCAAAGTTGGAGCCGACTGAGGTCTTGAAGTGTCGGTTTCAGCCAGAACCGACGAGGAGGCAGAAGCTTCACTCGGCTTTGGCTCCAAGCAGGGAGCCGATGGTTTAGCGGGCTTTAAGGAGTTCCCCGACGAAGTCTTAGCCAGGGATCCTTCAGGCTTTAACAAGCCTCTCAAAATGAGTTTATTCCTACACTCCTGCAGGACTCGGACTGAAAGCATGACAGACCGAACAAGAGTCCTGCAGGTGTAGGGGGCCCAAATAATAAACACAAGACGTGTGACCGTCTGTCAGAGACATCTTCTGACAGCACGAGTCACACTTCTTGAAACCTGAAATCTTGGTATCTTTAGACATGATGGAAGAGATACCAAGGGAAGTCAAACATGCTTAAAACACTAAACACAGACACACACGCACTAGAACTAACAATACAATACCTCTACAACTACAACAGTTATAAATAACAAAAGACTTAATACAAAAATTATATTTTTATATATATATATATATATATATATATATATATATATATATATATATATATATATATTACAATAGTACAAAGAGACAGGCCTAACCACTACCCCAAAGGGGGGGAGGCAGAAGGGAAGAAAACTTTGTAACAACAGAAAAAAGGAGATCCTAAGTGGGTCTAAAGGGGAAACACGATGTAATAAAACTAATATAGAAGAAAATCTAAAAATAACAAGAACTCTGACAGTGAAAAAGTAGTGAAAGAATTATACGACCTGGAGCCGGTAAAAAATGCAACCTCGTAGCTGAAGCAGCAAACGAGATCTGGGTATCTGACACCTAGAACTGTGGGAAAAGGGGAGGCCTCAAGCCGGTAAATAGCTCTCGACCTTTAGTAAAAGGCCGAGTCGGAGCCGAGGATCATCTCCGAACCCATCCAGCAAGAATGAAGGCGAGATAGACAACTTATCATATGTTACTCATAACCGCTGTATCATATCATAGCTATATACATGTGTACATTTACAGTCACATATATATATCTATTTACCTTACTATATATACTATATACAGCTACATCTGTATATGTATGCATACATGTATATTTATATATTGCTGTCTATATATATATGTGGGTATGTATCTGTATTCTGTCTCTTTATGTATACATTTGTACTACGGAGAGGGAGAGGCTTATCTCTATGTCACTATGGGTAGATATACACACACATACTTCTACATATATACGTCTACATCTGGTTATTCCATTCCTTGCCATATAGATTACACTTTGCTGCAGTGGGACTCGTAGTGAGTGTGGCTGCTCGTTGGGTGATGCCTCTGCACAATTAACACATTCGCTTACATCCCTAGGGCTGTCCATACAGGCCCACATCAGCCAACACCTGCACACCTAGACCCATAAGTAGCTACCCATAGTTCCCCCACCCGCACCTCCTCAACAGCACCCATCCTTACTCTGGATCCTGGTCTGTTCTGGACACACCACTACACGCTGCCCACTCTCCACTTCATGGGACCAATTTCATACTATTGTCTCGACCCATGGGTCATCAGGGTTTCCCACCCTTGTATTCCGAGTATGTATACACTGCAGCCAGAATGGCTGGTCTGTCATCTTCTTTTGGTCTTGGCAATTTTTGGGGTGTCCCGCAAGGGATGTTCCAGTCTGTTTTCCAAGATTAGAATTCACGGGTGCACTGTGTACACCCCTGGTTTTATCCTGCCTGTGGTCTGGGGAGCAGTGGACTCTTTACACTGTTTGTGTGTATGTTTCCCGTGTCCGGCTGGGGGGGTGGAAGGTCATGCTACGTGTTTCATGTTTTATGCTTAGGCTCCTCACTTCCATTGGCATAGCTTGTGAACATATATCATTCTTGTGTGCTGTTTCCTATCATAGCTGTATATCTGTGTATATCTACGCACACACATGCACACGCACACACACACACACACACACACACATATATGTGTATATATATATATATATATATATATGTATATATATATATATATATATATATATATATATATATATATATATATATATGTGTGTGTGTCTGTAAAGCAATATATACCCCACGCAAATGCACTTACACATGCTTTCTGGTGTTTATATATGCTTGACCTGCTTACTAGTGCCTTATTCATTATGACACGGACACTTCACTACAGTTATCTTTTAACTGATATTTTGCAGGTTATACAGCAGACAGATGTCGCAATATGTTCCTGTACGGATTACCAGTGGTAAATGGTATGTGATACAGTGAGATTCGGTATGGGAATGTTTGTTCGTTAGGGGGGTTGCTCTAACCAATACACTTGCTGTGCTGCTTCATTTGCATATATACCCATATACCCATGGCTCCAGGTTCCTCAAACACACACCCCAGCGCCTCCCTAACACTGCTGGCATCCATTCTCCAGTCGGATTTGCGGTGTATCCACACCAATACACATTGGCCACTCCCTACCCCTATAGACCCATCCCATCGGTTGACTCACTCCACGTATCCTCAGAACTCCCAAACGTTTAGTCCACAAACATTGGTGATGTGAGTGACCAAAAGAATACTATTCACAATTTTTGGGTTGTCCCACATGGGACACGCATGTGTTTATGTCAAGATTAGACTCTATACTTCATTACATCCTTACTCCCGTTAACATGACACTACAATTAATTAATATGTATGACTATGTGGTAACGCACACGTTACACATGAGAGCCTAATTATGTACTTGTTCGCCGTATTTCTTTTACAAATAGATTGGTTTAGTAATTGGCGTTGCCATAGCAGGCAGATCACAGGAATGATTCCATGTTTGGGGAAGTCCTAACATTTGATTATTGTCAGCACAACACTGACTTCGGACATTGTACACACTTCTGCGTTTTAGCAGTTTCATCCCTTCCCTCTTCTGCACAACCTATTATTCTATCTACTGTCGAGGTTTGTAAGGGCACATTCATGTTATTTATGTCTGTAAATGGAATGAATGTGTTACAGAGAATGTACTTCTACATATTGATGTCTGCATGTGCGTATGCATATATACCTATTAACGAACTCGCTGACCTTCACGGGGCAGTCCAGTTAGAACCAGCCCATCCAACCCTGGCACGCCTGGCTCCATAATTTCATACCTATAGTTCCTCCACTCCACCCATGTTCAAAATACATGCATACCTTTCATTGCCCACTTGTTATCACAGCCATGACACACCTCCACACATTGCCCTCTCCAGAGCGTTAGGGGCCCTACACGTATGTTGTCCCACCCCATGTATTCTCACGCTCTCCCACCATTTAGTCCTTGAACATACCTGCCCTTGCTTGGGTAATGGTCGGAAGGCCAAATGGTCTATCTATTTTTGGGTAGTCCCGCCAGAGACTACCCTCTGTGTGTAAAGTAGACTTAGCAATTCAACAATGTTACTCCCACTGGTAATATCCTGCCTGTGGTATGAGAACCAGTGCTTTGCTCACTCCTGTCCAGCTGGATATGACATACACTGACAGTGCTATGTAATACTGGGGTTGTTGTTGATTCCCTTCTCATTCCTTTTGTATGCTTTATTGTTACTTCGTTCTTTCTTCACATATATTTATATATATATATATATATATATATATATATATATATATATGTGTGTGTGTATAGATATATATATATACGGATCTATCTTACTACATCGACATTTCAAAATAGCGACAACGAATTAACCGACACCAGAACATCGAAAGTCATATCACCGACGCCAGAAGATCGACATGTCACAAACACGACAACGCATACACCCGACACATCATACCAACAAACAAAACACATCCCCTATCCAACACCCACACACACAACACAAGCACACCAAAATCCTTACAAACGAACACTAACCCATACATACACAACTATCTACAACCCTAACCCAAACCCTTACCCTAAGGTCCATCACTATCGCACACTCACCTAACCCGCGCCCTAACAATAACTCACTTATCCCACCCCTACCCCTACAAAACACCAACATTGCACATTTACCTTACTCGCACACTCACCTAACCCGCGCCCTAACCCTAACTCACTTATCCCAGCCCTACCCCTACAAAACACCAACATCGCACAATTACCTTACTCGCACACTCACCTAACCCGCGCCCTAACTCTAACTCACTTATCCCACCCCTACCCCTACAAAACACCAACATCGCACACTTACCTTACTCGCACACTCACCTAACCCGCGCCCTAACCCTAACTCACTTATCCCACCCCTACCCCTACAAAACACCAGCATCGCACACTTACCTTACTCGCACCCTATCGTCCGTCACTACCGCATACTTACACATCCTTTCCCCATCGCAGTGTTCTCAGCGTCGGTGTCTTCCTCCGTCGGTCTTCTGCCTTGTCGATCTTCTGGCGTCGGTGACGTGACTTTCGATGTTCTGGTGTCGGTTAATTCGTTTTCGCTATTTCGAAATGTCGATGTACTAAGATAGAACCATATATACTTATATACATTTCCTATGCTGGGCACTGCTTGCACCCACGCACTCAGTGCACTCAGACTTGCTTACTGGTACTTATATGTGTTTACTGCTGCTTATTTGCATTTACACCTGCTTACTAGTACTTTATTCATTATGACAGTGCCACTTTGCTTGAATTACATTTAAGTTAAATATCTCATGCGATACTCTTATTTCGGTTTTATGGCAAAACGACATTCATTCCACATAGAAAATGATATGTGCTATTGTTGGGCTCGAACCGTGATAGGCGGATGCTCTAAACACTACACTATTGACACTTACATTGATTCCACTTCTTTTTCTCTATTTGAATGAATATGATGTGTAAGCCATGCTCGACGGAGGGTGGCAGCATGCAGACACGCTGTGCTTTGCTTACAGCTTTGCTATTGCTGCAATTCGAATGTATAATAGGGACACGGGGACAGGGAATCTAATTGTGACAGTTCTAGGGACAGGGCTCTACATTCCACTATGTGCTTGTGTGTTTACTACTTCGATTTTATTTCACTGTTCGTGGACATTCTTCTATGCTTAGCATACATTTCGGTATCCACGGATACTGACTTACTGACTTACTATTAGGGGCGGGCTCTACTAGTAGGCATAGTAGGTTTTGCAAGTGTAGTGGCATGTTTACGCCTTCGTAGAGCACTTGTACACACCCCCTGCACTTGCACATGTTTCCTGTGCACGTTGAGGGTGCGGCGGCACGCCCTCATACATTTTCATATGGTGCTGCTGCACCATCTGTCATGAAGACACTCGGAGCAAGGGTAAAACCGCCCTTGCGCCAAGCTTCTTGAATCCCAGGGACAATCTTTGTTGTAGATTTATATTCCACTATATAAGTTGACTGGGTGCTGCACATCAGCCACATCCAACTGCTTGCTCAAATAAATTGATTTTTGTTTATTTACTGATACAGAGAAGGTCTATAAAATATATTGTACCTCACTACAGCTAAACTGCAAACTATACTCCAGACAGTTTGCTCTAGAAAATAAAATATATCATTCTAGCCATTCTGCATGATTGTGAATGGTGACAATAAGCCATTCTTCTGCCTCCTCAGTAGCCTTGCAATCTTTATAAAATTAAATCTATTCATTTCATTTCCTATCCTTCAATCAAATGCAAGCTTAAGTTAGTTAATAAGCAAACAACCAATGACCAAGATATGGGACAAATAACAATAAAAATAACCAAGTATAAAAAACACGAGTTCAGTCCCAGCAAGGCAGCAAAAATAAAACTTCCAAATGGAAATAGAAATAAAGTTTAATCACACAAGGTAAGTGCTTTCACAGTTGGTAACCGCCTTCATCAGACAACAGCACATTAACACAATACAGTTTAAAAAGCAGTAATAGCCAATGAAAAATGCTGCTTAATTAATGAGTAAAAATTACAGCATTTAAAGTGTTAGTATCTAATAAACACTGTAAAGAATCCCTAGTGCAAAAAATGCAAGTAGGAAGCATAATATATACAATCACAACTTTAAAAATACTCACATGGTATTAGTGTTTAAGTGGTCTCTGTTTTGAAAATGGTTTTAATGAAACCATGTCATTAATCCCGGGGTGGGTGTCAGCCTTGAAAAATAAAATCCATTTCTGTTTGCATGCTTCTGTCTTACATTTCAAGTCACCACCCCTATTCCCTTCTGGTACTACTTCTAAAACAAAAAAAACTTAAAATAATGATCTCCTCCTACTTCAATTACATGTCTAGCTAAAGCACTAGAACTCTTGCAATTCCTGATGTCACATAGATGTTCTAAAATCCTGCCCCTGAAGGGACAGTTCATTTTCCCAATATAGTAGGCATCACATGCTACACACTTAAAGTAGTACACAATATTCTTAGTACTACAGTCCGCATAAAAGGGGAAACTCAACAAAGTAACGAAGTGTTGGATGCACAAAGCTAGATGCACTAAAAATATGTTTGCATGCCTCACAGTGTCCACATGGATAGCTACCAAACCTCTTGGACTCCAGTGTCAAGCTACTCCCTTTCCAATAGCACAGTTGCTGTTTGACTATCTTATTATTCGTAAATGAAAAGTTGGGTTTATCACCAACAATACCTCTAAGGTCATGGCTGGCGTACAGAATATTCCAATTCTTTTTTATTATATTATGGCATATATTCACATCACTTGAGAAGGTTAATGGAAACCTAACCTTCCTAACATTACTTTCTCCCTGAAGCAAGGAGGGTGTGGGTGTATCAGAAAAAAATGGTTTACCTCTGGTATTTCTATCTAAATATACAAGCCTCCTACATTCATCTACCTCTCTCTCTCGCTAAACCCTCTCTCTATAAAGTCATGCTTGAGTTTATCAAATGCTATTTTCAACTCGGTGTCATCACAATGTAACCTTATCATCCTCAACAATTGTCCTTTAAGTATATTGCGTGGAATGTGTCTGGGATGCATGCTCTATGTAGCAGAGCATTTTTCCTTACAACCTTCCTGTATAAACCTGTGTGTAAACTACCCAATTCATTATTACTAACAGTCACATCCAGAAATGAAATACTAGAGTGTGAGTAAGTTACAGTAAACTTTAAAAATGTCGTGGTAGTATGTAAGTAATCCACAAAGGACAACAAACTCTGTACATCACCTTGCCACAAAAAAAACATCATCAGCAAAACATCTATACCCCAGACATGATGGGTTTATGTTAAAGACATTGTCGATCGCCCATTTGGTCAGCACTAGGTTGGCGTAGCTATTGGCACAAGCTGTACCCATAGCTACACCAACCTTCTGCAGATAATAATCTTTACCAAACAAGAACACATTGTTCTCTAGAGCAATCTCAATAAGCTCACATAGCAACCTTACTTTACTGTAGTGGTTACCTTCAGTCAATAGTTCTCTAATATTTTCTATGCCCCAGTCATTTGGTATCACCGTAAACAAAGATCCTACATCAAGGGTAACAAACAATAGCTCTTTATCCATATCTATAGCTTGAGTCCCCTGATAGAGATCTTGTAAGAAATTCTTTGTATCCCTCAAAATAGTGGGTATTATCATTTAAACATTTACACACTCTGAAAGGCTGACTCACTTAGAAAGAAATACAATCTATTATATCTAATGATAATTTATAGATACTGTTTTCTCCTGCAGAAGCAGTGCTACAGGGAAGAAAGTTTTAAACATTTCTGTCCATTTTATTTTTGCTGTTTAATTTAACAACATGTGAATGATTATTCCTCACTGACTGCCCCCTTCCCATTCTTTCTCTTATAAATTTGAGTCTAGCCATGTTTGCAATAAACACTCATATAGGGGCAGCTATTTCTGTTTTGACCTACTGATTTAATTCTCCCCCTTCTAGATGCAATCACATATATGTCTAGAAAGTAATCAATGATAAGAGTGAAGATGCTGTCTCAAATAGAAGGTCTGCCAAGGTTATCAGTCACAATGGAAGCATTTCTATTATGAATCTTTGCATCACAATTGTTTGGATCACAAATGGATAGTCCACAAACCTCAAAATATGCAAGTAAAATTAAATATATTGGGACAGCTCAAAAACAAATATTTTTTTTCATGGGTTAAGCCCTCTGCACCTTCAACTCTCCCAACGAACCTATATATATATATATATATATATATTATATATATATATATATATATATATATATATATATATATATATATATATATATATATATATATATACTAACTTGTAGTTGCCTAACAGTGGAGAAATGAGATAGGCCCCAAAATAGTGCACAAGAGTCTCAAGCAATTACTTTTACTGCTCTTACAAAACCAAGCAATTTTTCATGACCTACCACATTGAGGACATTCAGGGAAGCCTACTGGAGACTGACTTTCCTTACTGGATTGCACTTCAGGTTTTGATTGTAGATGCTACCAACTTTCTTGTGACAAAACTTTTAACACCTCCAAGAATGTCAGCATATGGAAATTAAGAAACTGAACCCATATTTTGTAGCACTATGTGCAGTTATTATAATAGCAACTGAAATCTTTCTTCTTACCATTGGAAAGGTGGCAAGCCTTTTCAAGCATACTCCTTTCCTTCTGGTCAGTCATTTGATGCATACTGACTAATGTTCAAACTTTGATCAGCATCAGAATGACCCAAACCACACCACCACCACCTCCCCCCAACAAGACTGTCCAGAAAAAAAGAAGATAACTTTACATAAGGATTCTTTTCAAACCAAATGTAAAAAAAACAATGAATATTTTCCTTATCATAACATTTAAAGGTGGAATGAATATAGATATTTACACTTCCTCTGGCAGTAAAAACAATTCAGACAGATACAGTTGTTTATTCTTCTCTGAAAAATCAAGACATTATTATATATTGTTAAAGCAGAGTAATGTTATTAAATATTATTACATTACCTCTGATGAGAGTCTGAAACTCACTGTGTGTAACATATCCCCTCTGAAGATCTATCTTAAGAGCCAGTAAGAGGGTGAAAAGGAATCTGTCATTCTCATACAAACCCCTTACAGAGTACTTAAATACTTCGTATGTCAGATATTCAATAATGTTGTTAATTCGTTTAAGTGGAAGTGGAGATTTTTCAGATCTATATATATATATATATGTAGAAAAAAAGGGAAAAATCATCAGTTAAATGCACCATAAATAAAATGACTTGCATATGAAGTAGGCACATCAATTAACTCATAAGCACTAAAACAGTAAAATGACAGTTATGTAAATTAGCTTACCATAACAGTAGATGTTCACATAGATTACTGTTACAATAGCCATTAACCATATACAATGTATCTTGACAAGGACATCAGACATCTGGTCCATTTCCCAATCTTTGGACTCCTTCAAACATAGTACATCTACCATTAGCATAATATTGCATGCTGGTATAATAAGGATATAAAGACATACCAAAAATCAAACTTCCTGTTCAAAAGGGAGGCTGAAGCCTGAAGTTTTAATGAAATTATGTCAAATCAAGTAATTTAATGAAATGTCACTTCCGAAGAGTAAAGGTAAAGCACAGAATTCCACCAAGGCCAAGGAAAGAACAGGAAGACAGGGGGAAGGTGAGAGGCTGCTAGTACTGCAACTGTGACCTGTTCGAATATCTACTGTTATGGTAAGTTACCTTACACAATTATGCTATGTTCATCATTACAACAAAACTGCAGTAGCCATAGTATATGACTTGACTGTCATATCTCAACAAGAAAGAGTGGATGGAGAAGAGCCAGAATCTAGAATGCTGTATAGAATAGCCTTAGCAAATCCTGCACTGGCTCTGAAAACTCAGTCCAGCTTGTAGTGTTTAGTGAAAATGTGAACTAAGGACCAAGTACATGCCTCTAGAATAGGGCCAGAGTCTACCCCTTTCCAAAAACCTCAGAACTAGCCACACATCTGGTAAAAGAGTAATGACTATCTGAGGGGAGCTTTTAACATAATAATAGTAGTAAACTTGAATAGCTTGAGACAGACATCTGAAATAGTGCAAATAGGTGATGAAAATAATGCACTTGGCAAGCATTGCAAGTACAGTAACTGTAAGGTGGATTTTAAGTTTATTTTGCTGGAAGAGATTAAATGTTTTGATAGCATATTTAATGCAAAGGATGAATTAGGGTGGTATGAATAGCTTTGGCAAGTAAGGTTGAATGCCTGTTATCCACCAGAGTTAAACAACCGAGAAGACTTTGTTGTTTATTTGAAAAGGAAGGGGTTAAAACATTGACCTATCAGACTTATGTGATTTTATTTATTTATTTAACATTTGTTTACTGGGAAAGTCTGACTGAACACAGGTCCTTTTTCAGTGGAGGCCCAGGGAGAAAAGCTCCATGAGTAATAGTAAATTTTAATGCAAGAATTACAATAATCAATAAAGTATAAAGTAAACAAAATGTAGTATGCATAAGAAAATACAAATGTGTCACATTATGACAACAAAACCAAGGCTTTGAACTTAGCTAGTACAATTTATAAAGTATGACTTGCATCAAGATATAAGGTTAAGGCAGACTGGTAGAAATAAAAGATTAAACACAGGGGAAGAAGTTGGATATGGTTGTGGTTATAATGTGATGTATCAGAGCATTCACGAGTGGTTAGCACAGGAACATAGCCACTTATGTTTTAGATAAGCTTTAAGTGATGGCTTAAAGTGGTTAGTGGATGAGACTGCGAGAATGGAGTTAGGAAGTGGAATAAATAAATTTATTTATATATATTTTTTATATAAAAGGCTGTTTTTAATGAGCATTCGTCCGTCTGATGAAATCTCATTAATTTGGAGACAAAAGCGCTCACTGATAGTGCTAAAATTGCTTGGTTTTACACTGTTTTTTTATTTTATTTTATTGTGAACTGATAGATTGGTTTTATGTTTTTTCTTTAGTATTTTTTTGTTTCAGTTTTGATGCAAACCAAACCGGATCCAGTTTCCTAATGCTGCCATCCGGCTTTACCCTTCATGATACACCTAATGGTTTAATTGTTTTAAATCAGGAAGGATTAGTAAGCTGGCCAACAATACAGAGAACAAATAGTTCCTATATTAACATCATGCAACCCAGGAATGATGAAGTACTAATGGGATGTTTAGCTCCTCCGACAACCCCGTTCAGTAATGGAGAGCCATTACGCCCATGTAATATGAACTTGAATCACACAGAAGCATTTAGAGAACTAGAAAAAGATTTGTTGAAACTCAAATGCCTTCAGTGAGATAATACTCATTTTGAAAATTGTTTGAGTCCAAATGGTACCAAAAGGGTTGAGAATTACCAAGATGCCTATTGGGGAAGATTTCTCTAAAGAATTTGTGGATAAACTGGTTGATCTAAACCAAAAAGTGGGGCTGCAGTATGTCGATATGCTGGCCAGCTTTAATAAGCAGCGGATTGATATTTTGAACTTTGAATCATAAATTTGTTTGGTGCAAGATAAGTTAATCAAAGAAAATGAAATACTGAAAAAAAAGAAAGATTAAAAGATTTCAAAGAGACCATGCCGGATATGGGTGGGGGGTGGGGGGGTATCCTACTTCCAAACCAATACAAAGCTTGGAAATATGTATGCAAGAAGAGAGAGAAACAGGAAGTGGTAATAGCAGACAACACTACATTGAAATGAATACCGTTCAAGGATCAGAACGTATAGCTCAGAGTAACAGGAGCAACAATTCACAAGGAAATAATGCAACAGAGTGTGTAACAGGCAGATTTTGTTTTTTCAGAATGTCCCCCAAGGTCAGCCAGTCCAAGTATAACAACAAGAAGGGAGGGCAAACAGAAGGCACAAGAAAGTATGCTGGAAGAAACATGGGAGTTATCAAAGGAGACATTAGGTACTGTTGATAATGCATTTAAAATAGTTAATCTTTCCTTCCTTGCTTTAGAAAATGAAGTATGCAGAGTCTTAAGTAAAGGTTGGAATCTTGTCCCTGCCAGAAGGGCAAACAAATGTGATGCAATTAATTGTTTGAGGGGCTATGTAAGACAGTTAATTTTCAAATGTATATTCAATGGTGATGCTGTTAAGAAAGAAATGTTTTTTTTTTTTAACACAGCACTTACAAGCCACCATTAATAAAAGAGTTAGAAACTTTTCTTACAATAACTGAATTGCAAATAATTGAATTGTTGGAAAATAAACCCACATATAGATATTATAATTTGTCAGTAAAAGACAGAAAAATATTTTACAGCTTAATAAACAATGATAGTATACTGATCACTAAAGCAGACAAAGGAAATGCACTTGTAGTACTAGATAGATGCCAGTATGATCACGAAATGTTATTAATGCTGGCAGATACTACCTTTTACAAACCAGTTTCCCACTCAGAAGTTAAGAAAGCATATTCATTCATAGATTTCGTAGTGGAAGAATGGTTTTATAGCAGGAGTATTACTGAAACAATCAGAAAGTATTTAAGAGTGGATCTTCCCAAGATTAGTAAATTCTTCGGTCTGTAGCTAGTGCCAAAAGGAAAACAGAAACAATGGCAATTTATGTGGATCAACATTTTCAACAAGTTGTTGAATTTAGTAGTACTTACATCAGAGACACGTTTGATTTTATAAAGAAGTTGGAAAATATCAATGTATGAGAAACAGATTTGCTAGTCACATTAGATATTAGATCATTATATACAGTAATACCCACTAAAGATGGAATGGAAATAGATTGGAATTATTAAATTCTAAGTTACTTTCCATGAACACAATCAGCCTCTTAATGGAATTCTTAGATGTGATATTGAGCTATATATTTTTAATTCAGCAACAAAATTTATTGTCAAACAAATGGTGTAGCTATGGGAGCCGCAATGGCTCTCAGCTATGGTAGTATATTCATGTACGGATGGGAAAGAAGTAACATTTTAGAAAGCACTTTTGCAAGTAATATTGTGACACTTAAAACATTTTTGATGATTTTATTTTAATTTGGAGAGGTGGTTTAAAGTTATTGGAAGATTTTATTATGTATGTGAATGAAAATATGGGCGGCACAGTGGTGCAGCGGTTAACGTTGTCACCTCACAGCAAGAGGTTCTCCGGTTCGATTCTCGGCTGGGGTGCCTTCTGTGTGGAGTTTGCATGTTCTCCCTGTGTTCGCGTGGGTTTCCTCCGGGTACTCCGGTTTCCTCCCACATTCCAAAGACATGCATCTGGAGCGTTTCTCCCCGGGCCTCCGCTGAAAACAGGCTCTGTGGAACCTAGTCGGACATTCCCGGTCAACAAATGTTAAATAAAAAAAATAAATAAAATAAATTATTTTTTTTTAAATTCACTTGTGAATGTAGTTTTACTTGCATCAGCTTTCTTAATGTTACTGTCTTTAAAGACAAAGAGAAACTAAGTACCAGAATATACAAAAAGGAGGTACAAAACAACATATTTACACTAAAAAAAATACACCCCAAGAAAACAAAGAAAACATTGTAAAAGGACAATTAATGAGGCCTAATAATTCAACCAAAAAAGATCAAGATTTTTTTACATGAAGGGCTGAGTATGTGTAAGAAATTCCTTAGTAGGGGTATTCTGAAGACTTGGTGACTGACAAATTCTTAGAAGTTTGGAATTTTAGAAAGCTAGAAAATGTTGCAACCAATAATGTCAACAAAGTTAATTTTAATACTTCTATGTAGATCAGTAATAGTGATGACACTCAAGCTATTAAGCTATTCTGGAAGAGCTAATACTCCCACTCTTTTCTTTCTTTCTTCTAATATTCTTCACTGCCAACCCTCTCTGCATATTATATTATCAAGGCATTGTGTCACCTTACCCTCTGCTGCTTTACTTACCTTTGCTTACTGCTCCTCTGATTGTTTTCCTAGGGTGAACTCCTCTGTGGCTCATCCCGCTCCATTCGCCCTGTGGGCTCACTCCGCTCCGCTACCCTGCCCCCAAATTTCACCCGCCCCCAGTGGTCCTAAACTTATACTCTAACTGCCACACCCCTATGCATTAGGACCAACCTCTAACTCCTCCACTTAAAGTGCTATTCCCTCTATTATATTCTCACTTTACCCCTATCTCCTCCCCCTTAAAGAACCATCACTCATTTACCTTTATCCATTACTCTACCACTCTATCCACAAATATCCCTACATTTAACCACCTTAACCTAAACAAATGGCTCAAGGATCCTGTAAACCCTTACCTTTATTACTACTCCTAATTATACTTATCATTCCCTATCTACTTACTCTCTATGAACACCATAGATTCCTAGGACTGCATACCCACATCACACACACCTCTGTCCTTACCCCCAGCTCCACTCATAGTGTTAGCAACCTCCCCAGCTCAGCTAAGTACTCAGCAGCCATATTTCATAGACTCCATCACATCTCTCAATGTAACCCACTAGCTAGAAAAAATAAGAACCTAATTTTAAACTTCTACAACTCATCCTAAAAGTTCAGGTCCACTCCCTGTTAGATGGTGATATAAACCCTAACCCAGGTCCTACCACTATCACAGCTACACAGCCTGATACGCCAACAAATTCAATCACACAGACACTTACCAAGCCCCCCAACTCTCTCCTGATAGCTCATCTTAATATTCGTAGCATCAATAACAAAATAGCTCACCTGTATGCCCTTATTGATGTTTATTCCTTTGACATCCTCTGTCTGTCTGAAACATGGCTTAATCCATCAATACAAGACAGTACAGTTCTACCCCCTGGCTATAATATCATAAGATGTGACCGTAACACTAAAAAAGGAGGAGGCGTAGCCATACTTTATAAGAATGGATTACAAGTTACCTTGTTAGACTCCAAACCTCCACTTTGCAACAATGCAGAAATTCTTCTAACTAAGGTTCAGCTTAACAAAAGCAAAGCCATATATCTATCATGTGTCTATCTTCCCCCAGGCAATAACATCAACACATTAGAGGCTATCCTCAGCTGGCTCTCAAGTAACTACCCCCAAGAAACCATTATACTTGGAGATTTTAACATTAACTGGAACTCCTGTATATCTGAGCAGCCTTCTACTCATATCAACTTATATGGTTTTACCCAAACTATAACATCCCCAACCCGCACCAATAAAACTAACAACAAAACTAGTACCATTGACTGGATACTCACTAATACCCCTCAACTAAACTATAAAACGGGCACCCTCCCTGAGGACATAAGTGATCACTTGCTTACCTATTTAATCAGAACAAAAACTGTCATCCTAAACTCTACCATCTGTAGAACTATTCGCACTACCAAAAATTTTAACCATGCTCACTTTCAAGCTGAACTAGTCACCTGTGACTGGTCACCCCTGAAATACCTCCCAATAGATAATGCCGTGAAATACTTTAACTCTAAATTTCTGACCATTTTAGACAGCCATGTCCCATTACGCAAACTTAGAATTAGAACCAAACCGGCACCATGGCTCACCAAAACGACCAAACAAAAAATCCTCCAAAAAAATAAACAATGGGCCAAATGGTGCTCAACAAAAAGCTCCTCAGACCACCTGCAATTCAGACAGCTAAGAAATGAAACAAAAAAAGCCATATTAGCCGATAAAAGAAACTACTACTACCAACTACAACAAACCAACCAAAATAATCCCCAAAAATTCTGGCAAGGTATCAATAACCTCCTACACCCTGGATGCTCAAGTACTCCCTCTCCCTCTGGCTCTGATCACAACAATCCCATCCAAATAGCTGACTCATTTAATACTTTTTTCACTGAAACCATACAATCCCTTGCCAACCAGCTATCCCCTAGCTTCCCAGGCTCTGCCACAACCTTTACCAATAATTCTCATCAATTTCATTTTCAGCCAGTGCCCACTTCACTTATCTGTAACCTCATACAGAAACTTAAACCCACTACTCTCTCTGCTGATAAATTACCTGCAGAATACCTGCAAAAAGCTGCTAAAGTCATAGCCTACCCCATATCCATCCTCATTAACATAACTATTTCTGAAGGACCTATTCCCCTAATCTGGAAAGTCTCTCACATAATTCCCCTGCATAAGGGCGGTAACTTCAAAGAGTTGTCCAATTATAGGCCCATAGCTATTCTATCTCCTTTGGCAAAAATAATGGAGAAATGTATACACATACAACTGTTAACCTACCTACTCGATCACAATTTATTAGCACCCTGTCAACATGGCTTTAGACCATTTCATAGCACCACCTCTGCTCTCTTATCCTTCACTAACCATATTAACAGTAATCGTAATATTGATACTCTATCCTCAGCTGTTTTTATTGACCTGTCCAAAGCATTTGACATGGTGAATCACCACCTCCTTATAGACACACTCAAAAACCTGTCATTGGACAACCATACTATACTGTGGTTCCAATCATACCTGCATAACAGGCAACAGGCTGTACTATGGGAAAATACTTTATCTTCCCATGTCCCAGTCACTCTAGGGGTCCCGCAAGGATCTATATTAGGCCCATTACTCTTCTCCATCTTTACAAATGACCTTCATTCTGTAATTCCTCAAGCTGACTGTATCCAATACGCTGACGACTCCACACTCATATGCGCTGCTGCTTCTCAATCAGAACTTCAGTCACTAACCCAAATGACCTTTAGTACAGTTGAAAACTGGCTCCTACAAAGAAGTCTTATCCTTAACCCCAAAAAAACAAAAATGTTACTATTTACCCCCACCCACAGAACCTCCCCACTTAACTTTACTATTACTTCAAATGATAGAACTATAATATCTCCTGAACCAACCACCAAACTACTCGGGGTACTAATAGATAACAACTTGTCCTTTGAACCTCGCATTAATAACACCATAAAAATAGTAAACAAGAAACTAGGTTCCCTCTATAGAATAAAACCCTTTCTTACACCTCCAGCCAGGGTTACTATTGCTCGCACTCCACCTCATCTCTACCTTGCTCTATGCCTCCCTATCTATACCAAAATATGTAGAAGTAATCTGAGTAAACTTACATCCTCCTACAACAATATTGCCAGATTTGCAGCTGGGTCCTCCTATAGAACTCATCACTGTATCAATCTGAATCAGTTAGGATGGTTAGAGCTGCCAAATTTAATACTTTTCAATCAATTAATAGTAGCCCATAAGATCCTGTATTTACCTCAAAATACACCCATACTTACATCCCTATTCATCCCCTATAATAACCTCAAGACCTTACGCTCAGCTAATAACCTACTTGTACAAATATCAAAATCCAACAACTTAGCTGGTGACACCTTGTTCTCCAATACAGTCGGTAAAGCCGGGAACATCCTCCCAAGCCAGCTAACCTCAATATCCTCTGTCAGCTTATTTAAAAGCAAGCTTAAACCCTACCTCAAATCACACTGGCTATTGCCCCTGTGTTAACCCAGACTAAGTACCTAACTATTAACTAGACTCACACAATTCCTAGCCTCCCATGATCATGATCTTGTGTTGTCTCACTAATTTTTAGTGAGCTTAACCTTCCTTAGGATTTTTTCTCATGTAAATAAGTATATACTGTGGAATGATCAAACACCTTCATATAGTATCACAACCTATGTTTTAAATAACACTAGAAATCCATCCTTGTTTGCTGTTCTTCTATACTCTATCTATTGATCTCTAGTGTTTTTCTTTCTTAGGTTTTTGTGAGACCTTAGTATCTCTTATCATAAATTACTAGGCGTATCTAATTTTGTAATATGTTATAAAGATTTGTACTACACCATTTCTAATACAAATGTATTAGTCTTATTCATCTATTCTTAGACAAATTTTTCCTTTTTCCTACTGAAATATAAAATATATAATCTTAGGCTTGTACTATAATTCTTAAAACTTATGTACCAAATTATACTGTTATTGTCCTTGTCTTGACCTTTTATGTTGTTGTAATTTGTGGAGCTTTTCTCCCCGGGCCTCCACTGAAAATGGACATATATCCAGCTGGACTAGCCCGGTCAACAAATGTAAAATAAAATAAATTAATTAATTAAAAATACTATGTCCAACGAGTGGTAAATTTTGAATAGTTTCCTGAAATAAACAATGTAGTAGGATACCAACCAGTGTTTGTGCAAAAAGGTGGAAGAGTTTTAAAAATTGTTTTCAAGCAAAATTAAATATGCCCAGAGATAAATGTAGCAAACCAGGTATGTTTAAATGCTGCAATTGCAATTTTTGTGATTTTTTTTTTATACACTGATAGTGACCAAATAATAACTATCCCATTAAAATTAAAGGTAATTATAGTTGCAAGTCCAAATCTATTGTTTATTTAGTGACCTATAAGACCCGTGGGTCATTTTATGTGGGTCATATGGGTCTATATCACAACATCAAACTAACAAAAGTTCGATCGTTGTAATATTGAACCCTAAAGTCCAAAACCCAACAAAACCGAAAACAGAGAGCAGTGATTTTTTCCCCAGGGAAAACAATTGCTGTTCCGTGACAAAAAAAAAAAAGAATTTAACCTTAAACTTAAACTAAAGTGGGGGGCTGTGCCCCCCACATCCCCCCTACTTAAATATACCAACACCAAGATTGCACCACAGTGGAGGAAATAGCAAAGCCCAGAAAACTGCCCACCATTTTTTTTTCCCTGGGAAAAAAGTCGATGTGCCGCGGCTTTGCTATTTTCAACTTTCGGACTTGATGGTTCGATATTACAACATTCAAACTTGTTTTAGTTCGACGTTGTAATATAGACCCAGGTCATACTGCTAGAGAGTTGTTCAAACGTATTTATGAACATAAGCATGCAGTGCAAATAGGTGATGAAAAGAATGCACTTGGCAAGCATTACAAGTACAGTAACTGTTTGGTGAATTTTAAGTTTATTATGCTGGAAGACATTAAAGTATTGATAAAATGTTTAATGTAGTGGATGAATTACGGTGGTATGAATATCTTTGGCAAGTAAGGTTCAATGCCTGTTATCTACCAGGGTTAAACAACCAAGAAGACTTTGTTGCTTATTTGAAAATGAAGAGGTTAAAACATCAACCAATCAAATTTGTGATTTTATTTATTTATATATTTTTTTATATAAAAAGATGTTTTTAATGGGCATTCGTCAGTCTGATAAAGTCTCATTACTTTGGAGATGAAATCAATCACTGAGAATGCCATCTGTACAACAAACGGTTTAGTTTTACACCAGTTTTTATTTTATTTTATCTGAAATAGTTTGTTTAATTCTGGCTGTCCTTGTTTCTTACCATCAAAGGAAACTTTTAGTTATGTACTCACCATAACTTTAGATGTTTGGGATCCATCTCGCCTACATTCTGTACTGATGGGCTTGGAGCCGATCCCTCGGCTCCGACTAGGCACACTATGCTATAGAGCGAAGCCTCTTATTGGCTGAGCTATTCTCTATCCCAGGATGCACCACCGCTAATCCCCCAGATCTTGTTTGTCCGCATTCATGCACACACACATAACTTGTTTATATAACATTGCCAGATGTTTCAAGATGAAACAATAGAATTCGGACCGTCCGATCTCATCTGATCTCCAAGGCAGGGGGAAGGAGGGTGGGTTATTGGGAATGTAGGCGAGATGGATCCCAAACATCTAAAGTTATGGTGAGTACATAACTAAAAGCTGTTATGTGATCCTATCTCACCTACATTCTGTACTGATGGGACAGCGTCCCTAGCACCTAAATCCTGGGTGGCTCACTGGAAAACACTCCTGAGCACTGTGGAACCAAATGAAGCTCGCCCCCGAGATGCCACATCCAATTTGTAGTGGGAAATGAAAGTGTGCGGGAAGACCACGTAGCAGCACAAATGTCACTAATGGCAAGCTTAGAATGGAATGCTATTGAAGTAGCCATAGCTCTTGTAGAGTGAGCTTTGACAGAGGTCGTAAGCTCTTTATTAGAAGAGGAATAAGCTTGACAAATACAGTCCCTGATCCATTTGGCAATAGTGACCTTTGTGACGGCTTTGCCCAATTTATAATCCGAAAAGGACACAAACAATTGATCTGTTTTCCTTGTTTGTTTGGTCCTGTCTAAATAAAAACGCAATTGCCTGTGGACATCCAATGTGTGGAATATGTATTCTGCTTTGTTTGAGTACTTTGGAAAGAAAACTGGAAGTTCTAATGACTGTTGTAGGCAAAAACTGGAACAAACTTTAGGGACAAAGGATGGATTAGGCCTTAGAGATATTCTATCTTTGTGAAAAACCAGGTACGGAGGTTTTACAGATAAAGCTTGAAGCTCTGAAACCCTTCTGGCAGAAGTAATTGCGACCAGAAAAGCAGTTTTCCACGATAGATATTTCAAATCACATGTTGCTGCCGGTTCGAAGGGGGAGGAAGTTAAGGCACGTAACACCAAATCGAGATCCCATGGAGGAGCAGGACGAGAATTCGGAGGTCGTAAAAGGGCAGCACCTTTCATGAAGGTCTTACACAATCTGTTGCTCATTAAAGGTGGGTTTATAGATTCATGAAAATTGGAAATAGCTGCCAATTGGACCTTGATGGTAGAGACTGAAGAACCTTGATTGAATAGGGAAGTTAGAAATTTTAGGACTTCCGATACAGGAATAGTGATGGGATCCAGACCCCGGAGTTGAGCCCAAATAGCAAATCTCTTCCATTTGCTAGTATATAATTTCTTAGTGGCAGACATGTGAGCCGAAGATAAGATATGTATGACTTCCGGGTCTAAGGTATGGTTCCTGACTATAGTCGGAAGAGGAGGAGCCAAGCTGTTAACTTCAAAGTGTGAAGGGACTGGTGGAGTAGTCCCGACTGATGAATTAATAGGTCTGGGATCTGATCCAGGAACCATGGACCGTCCAGTGCATATTTCCGAAGATAGGGGAACCATACCTGACGAGGCCAGTAAGGAGCAACTAAGATCATTTTGCTCCCCAAGTGAGACGCCTTTTTGATCACTCTGGGAAGGAGGGGGACTGGGGGGAAGGCGTATAGCAAGCCGGTGGGCCAAGGATGGGCTAGTGCGTCCATAGGGCTCTCCCCCGGTGCTGGAGTGAGGGAGTAGAACTTTTTGCACTTCGCGTTCAGCGGGGTTGTGAAGAGGTCGCAACAAGGAATTCCCCATTTGCTGAAAATCTGAGTTGCCACTGCATTGTTCAGAGACCACTCGTGAGGAGAGAGGATAGTTCTGCTCAGTCTGTCGGCTATCACGTTGAATTTGCCAGGGATATGAGTTGCTATCAGAAAACGTCTGGTCGCCACTGCCCATTCCTAGACTCTCATGGCCTCTCTGCAAAGAGGGTAGGATCTGGTTCCTCCCTGCTTGTTCAGATAGCAGACCACTGACATGTTGTCGGAGTGAACAGCAATTACGCCCTGAGGGAGGTAATCGTGAAGGGCTTGTAGAGATAGAAGCACCACCCTCATTTCCAAAATGTTGATATGAAGAAGACTCTCTTCTGCACGCCATTTGCCTTTGACTGACCTGCCCAGGGAATGCCCCCCCACCCCATCTGGGAGGCGTCCGTAGTCAAAGTGGCCATAGGAGGAGGTGGAACAAAAGGTCGACCCTGATCCAGATTGGAGGGCACCAGCCACCAGCGAAGGTCCCGTTTGCAGGTTTCCGTGATCCATATGAGGTGACTGAGCAGGAGATCCTGAAAGGACCACTGTGTCGAAAGAAGCCACTGGAGAATTCTCATATGCAACCTTGCTAGGGGGACTAGAAGAACCATGGCCGACATAGATCCCAATAGCTGCAAGATCATCCTGGCTGGAGCTTTGGATCTGAGAAGCAAGGCTCGGACTTGAGCTTGTATGGTTTGTATCCTTTCTGTAGGAAGATAGATCCGCATTCGGTTTGAGTCTATCTCTACTCCGATGAATCTTAATGCGTTGAGATGGCAGCAACACAGACTTTGGCCAACTGAAGGTGATTCCAAGGGAAGTGCCCAGTGATATTGTGGCTAGTAGGTTCTGCAATAGTAGACGCCTGGAGGTGGCAGTTAGGAGCCAATCGTCTAGATACGGAAACACCTGGAATCCTAGACTCCTCAGGTGAGCAGTCGCGACCACCAAACATTTGGTGAACACCCTGGGGGCTGTGGTGAGACCAAAGGGCAGCGCGCAGAACTGAAAATGACTGTCTCCTAGGCTGAAGCGCAAATGTCTCCTGGACGCCTGATCTACCATGATGTGGTAATAAGCGTCCTTGAGATCTATGGAGCACATCCAAACACCTTTCTCCAGCAGTGGGAGAATGAATTGTAGGGTGACCATTCAGAACTTGGACTTTTTGACTGAACGATTTAGAATGCTGAGATCCAAAATGGGCCTCACGTCCCCGGTCTTTTTTGGCACCAAAAAGAATCTTGAGTAAGTCCCTAATCCGATCTGGTCTGCGGGGACCGGTTGGATGACTCCTTTTTGAAGCAGCTTTGAGACTTCTAAGGCTGCAGTTTCCCGTTGACTGGGTGGCAGGTCCGGGATTTTCTTGGACGGAGGTGGGGAGTGAGAAAAAGGGATGGAGTAACCTCCGGTGATAATTCGAAGCACCCATCGGTCCTGAGTGATACCTTCCCAGGCTTTTAGGTGCCTCGAAAAATGACCCCCGACTGGCTCCGGAGCTGCACAGTCGGGCAATCCCTCAGGGATTGTGAGAGGCTGAAGAGCCACTAAAGGACTCGCGGTCTCCAGTGTTGTGGGGGCCTCTAGAAGGGGGATCGTCCTGCTGTGAGGGATAAGACTTCTGGGATCTGCGGAACCACATTTTCCCTCCTCTTTTAGCCTTGGGATAAGGCCGAAAGGGAGTGGAAAATTGTGCCCCTACGGCAGTCAAAGTCTTACCTTCTTGCTCGCAGCGGGTCAATGTGTCCTTTACCTTGGGTCCAAACAAAGAGGACCCATCAAAGGGAGCATCGGCAAAGGAAGACTTGAAGGCTTCCGCAAAATGACACAGGCGGAGCCAGGCTTGCCTCCGTAGAGCAATACCCATACCCGCCGCTCTACTCGCCCCCTTGGCCGCATATGAAATGAGCCTCATGGACGAGTTAGATATCGATGACAGCGTAGCCAACTGAGAGCCAACCGTCTGGGCCAGCTGCTCAGGTAGGTTACCCAAGAGGGTATCTGAAAGCTCCTTGATCAGATCCCTCTGAAACCTGGTGAAGTGCGTTAAATAGTTCAGGGACCTTAAGGTAAAGGCCGCTGAACTGAGGGTGTGCTTCCCGTACCGATCCATGCTCCTAGACTCCTTATTAGGAGGATGGACGGATGTCGAAGCCTCTGCTACATCTTGTTGGGTAGCAGATGCCACCACCAAGGCATCTACAGCCACACCTTTTGTCAAAAACTCCTTCTCTGGGGGTGCTGATAGGAATTTATTTGGGCGAGCAGGCACCGGTTCCACAGAGTCTGGATGTTCCCACGCCCTTCGACAGATCAAATCTAGGAGATCGTCGAAGGGCGGAGACACCCAGGAGGCGGAGGGCTGAGCTCCGAAGGCCTTAAGGAACACCGACTCGTCAGCAGAAGGGGGTTTGGAGTGCCAGCCGCCTCGTTGTTTGAGGGCTTCCAGGATGTCTACAAAGGAGACATCATCTGAGGACGACTTAGGGGACCCCTCTGCATCATCAAGATCAGTGTCTGACGTGAGAGACTCATCGGGGGAGTCAACGTGCTTCCTCTTGCACGATCTTTTCCTTGGGGGTTCCTCTGAAGAAGCTTCAGAGGGACCTCCAGGAGGGGGGGAACCCCCAGTGGGGGTGACCTCAGGCCCCGGGGCTCCGCTGTCTAAGGACAGGGGGACTGCCAAAGACCCAGTCTCCATATGTAGGGAAGGTGCCGGTGAGACCGTGGAGGTAGCCAAAGAAGATTTGGCTAACGCACTCCTCATGGCCCTGAAGGCCGGACCACCAGAATCCTGGGAAGGTCCAACCCCCGTGGCCACAACAGCAGATGGTACCCCCGCAGCCGATGCACCGAGAGGAAGGCTTAGAACCAAAAACATCAGTCCCGAAGCATCCCCCCCGGGGCCGACAGAGGAGGTCCGTGTACCGAACTCCGACTCGAGAGCCGGGGTTGGAGTAAGGGTCGGGGCCGACCCGAAAACCTCCATCGGCTCCACCAGCACCGGCTCCAACGGTGCTGAGGCTGTTGGAGGAGGAACCAGAACTACAGGGTGGGCCATCGGCTCCGAAGCCGAATGGGCTGGAGCCGAAACTAATTTTTGGAACACAGGAGACTGAAAAAGTCTTAGGAGCACCCTGTCGATGTCCGAATCAGACATCTTGGAAGATCTAGATGAAACCGATCGGGTCCGAACGGACTTCTCCATCGGCTCCAAAGGACTGGGGGACCGGCTCCGAATGGACTCAACCAATATCGGTGCCAAGGGAGATCCCAAAACAATTTCCCTCGGTGCCGAGGAGGGCTTCGGCGCCGAAGGGGAAGAGTCTGAGCCGGCAACCCTCATCAGCTCCAAAATCAGTGGAGCCGATGAAGGTGACCCGCCTCTCGAAGCCCCAGTCATCGGCTCCGAAACCAGAGGAGTCGAGACTGGGGGCATCGAGGCAGACCGTTCCGCCCTCGGCTCCGAAGTCTGTGGAGCCGATGGAGAAGCCTGCCTGGATTTCTTAGTAGTCGGTTCCGACGGGCTGGTCGGAGCCGACGCTTTCTTTTTCTTAGTTGGAGAGGATGAGGAAGATAAGGCCTCCTTGAAGGAGGGTTTAATCAGCCCTTTCAAGATTAATTTATTCTTCCTCTCTTGGAGGACCCTAGAGGAAAAGGCGTGACACACGCTGCAGGACTCCTGTAGGTGCTTGGCGCCTAAACAGTATACGCACGAGGAGTGATCATCAGTTATCGACATTTTATAACTGCACCTCGTGCACTTCTTAAACCCTGAGGGTCTATGTTCTTTAGACATAATGTCTCTGAAACAGTCACTGAAACAGTGGTAAAGAACACTCTATAGTCAGCAAAAAAACACAGAATTTAAACAACAATAAAGTTTTTTTTTTTTTTTTTTAAACGATAATCAAAATACCAGTACAATACAATTATGACCAACAGCAAAAAGGAGGGCCAAGAACCCTCTAACTCAAAAAGGTACTTGACCTCCTTAAAAGAAAATAGAAACTGCTAATGAATAGGGGAAGGCCCCTCTAACTTAAACGGGAAACCTTTCCCTAAACAAACACACAAATTTACCACAAAAGTATATCAAAAAACACTCGTACAACAACAATAGCTGTTAAAACAGCTTTTGGGTAAGAATAGAGAATTTCCTGACAGGAAAACTTTAGAAAAAAACAGCACTTAGCTCAGCCAAGTTTGAGACCACGTCCTAGCTTGTAAGCGGCAAACGAGATCTGGGGGATTAGCGGTGGTGCATCCTGGGATAGAGAATAGCTCAGCCAATAAGAGGCTTCGCTCTATAGCATAGCGTGCCGAGTCGGAGCTGAGGGATCGGCTCCGAGCCCATCAGTACAGAATGTAGGCGAGATAGGATCACATAACATCTGTTAGATTTCATAAAATCTGTTGTTCTTTCCAGGTAAAACCTTAATTGTCTATGGATGTATAAAGTGTGAAGAATTATTTCTCCTCTATTTTAGGATTCAGGAAAAACACATAGAGATCAATGGCCTGATTTCAAATAATTTCAAAATCAACCTTTTGTATAAAGGAAGGGTTGGTTCTAAGACTCACACTGTCTTTATGAAAGATTAAATATGTTGCATAGACATTAGAACTTGTAATTCAGGTACCCATTTCTTTATTTACATGTGTTTACCGGGAAATTCCAACTGGACACAGGTCCTTCTTCAGCGGAGGCCCGGGGAGAAAAGCTCCAATGAGCAAAACAGACTTCGAAATAAAAAAAAATAAAGAACAACTGACTGCAAGTTCAAATAGGAAGAGAGGTAACTTCTCCAGCACAAACTTATGATCCAAAGGTGGTGCCATGTGCTTTCCTGGTAATCTAATGTGTAAAACCCCTTTCAAATATAGTTTAACTTGAAATAAGGAAGAAAGGAGGTTGTCTAAAGGTAGACATACAGAAACAGTCAAAAGGTATAGATTGACATAAGTGTACACAAGGCCTGAGTTGAGCAAGTCTTAGAGATATTGAAGAATCACAGAATCCTCTACTGAGAATGGATCTTGTTCTCTTTCATGGCAGAGGTGTAGCTGGTCCAACTACTACCCTGTGCTGGTCCCATGAATTAGTGTTCCATCCCCTCAGCTCTTCAAGTGAAGAGCAAAACAAAAAGGGATTTCTAAAAAAAAACTGTCCAATGCACATCCCCATACCCAATTCTGTAAGTGAAAAGCAAAAAAAAAAAAAAATAAAAATACAGACGCTATCCAGCCAACCAAGTCCTGTTTACAGACAAAAAGACCGAAATTAGGTACCTGGTGCTCCTGAAATGCAGGAACCAATCAGATCCCATTTCTGTGCCCTGCCCCTGACCCTCCTTCCTCACCTTTTGTGTGTGTGTGTGTGGGTAGGGGGGGGGGGGAAATAAATCTCTTTTTTTTTTAAACTGTAGCAAACTGCATGCTACACAAAACAATGCACAGAATACTGCAGCACTCGGGTAAAAAAAAAAAAAGATATTTTTTCTTTTAAACTGTAGCAAACTGCTTGATATATCTGTAGCAAGCAGGTACCTCAGTTTAAACCACATAGGAGGTGCTACAGTGCTCAGATACAAGTATAAAAAAAACTAAAGAATATTTGTTTTCTTTAAAACTGTAGCAAATTATTTGCTGAATTAGTAGCAAGCAGCTGCTACAGTCTACACACATCCTCCTGGATGAAGCAAGATGAAATAAGGCAACCATCTCATATGGGATATATAAATGCCTTGTAGTCTGATCAAGGCTGTGATTATGGTAAGGCACTTTTTGTGAAAACTCTGTGAGCAGTGAAAAGATCAAAAGGCGACAATGTAAACTGAAAGTATATCTCAAACACAAAGAATCACATGCAACACTAGTATGTTTGTGTGTTGTAATGTATTGGTAGGTATTGTTTAGGTAGAGTGACCAGAAAGATACTAGGGAACAGCAGAGGGAAAAAGATTTGCAAGATAAGCTCCCTGAAGTTTGTTTTTTTCGGTTCTTCCTATAGGGCTAACAATGGAGCCAAGGAGAGACATGAGAAGCAGGTCCCAGAGCAGAGGGCGCTTCAAAAGGAAGGGAGTGCAGGAATCTCTAGAGAAAAGCACAGCCAAGAGACATTGGTTTCAGCATTAACTAATGATTCCCTGGTTTGGAATATTTCCTCTAAGAAATTAACAGTTGATGAAGTGAACTTATTGAGTAAAGGACTTTTGTTTATTCCTTCTCAAAGAATAATAATTATGCACAGACACGCATATATTGTTTATGCAAATATTAATTGACCTTCTGTTCGGCACATGCACTAATATTGCTTTGATTGTTTAAACATTACTTTGTTAGTATTGTCTTTAAAATTTCTTTTAAGTAAACATGCTGCTTCTTTAATATTTTGAATGGGTTAATTGCTTACATCACAGACTAAAATTATTTATTTAATCAGCAGGAAGTGATGTGTAAACTGTTTGAAAAAGTTTGGCAGGAGCCAAACGAAAGTGCTTATTTTATATTGTCTGACATTCGCTTTTTGTGGATTTACTTGTTTATTAAACTTTCGTCGAGCAAGTCCGTTTTTTCTTGGTTTTGCTTTGGTTCGTTTGTTTTTACTCTTATCTTCCAAGCTTGCGTCAGCTACAAACTCTCGAGCTAAACTCTTACCCATAATTCCCCTCTCCCTGTTACCTCAGATTGAGTTTGCAAGTCAAAAGAAGGTAGAGGCTACCTCTGGTCAAATGACCTAAGAGAACTGGATGGTGAGATCCACTAGAAGCCACAGGAGGGTGAAGGAGGGAGGGTCGTTATGACTGAACGAGGATCAACAATACAGATAGAACGTTATGGTAACTTCTTTATCTGATATTGTTAATCATCGTTCATTCCTTACATATGGGACAGAGTCCCCAGGTACCTCTATTCCTGGGAGGCTCTCATGGAAGGACATTCCTGAGCACCATAGAACCAAAAGATGCTCTTCCCCTGGAGGCCAAATCCAATTTGTAATGATTGATGAAGATATGAGGCGTAGCCCAAGTTGCAGCTGCACAGATGTCATATAAACAAGCTCTGGCATGGAAGGCAGCAGAAGTTGCTACCGACCTTGTCGAATGAGCACTCATGGTAGTAGGCAATGGGATATTACGTTGTGTATAAATGAAGGTCACACAGTCTTTCAACCATCTAGCTAATGTGACCTTAGCAACAGCAGATCCTAATCTAGGTCCAGAATAGGCCAAAAATAACTGGTCAGATTTACGACAGGACCTAGTCCTGTTCAAGTAGAAGCAGATTTGCCTGTGAATATCTAGGGTATGTAGGCAATACTCTCCTCTGTTTGAATGATTGGGAAAGAAAACTGGCAATTCAATTGTTTGATTAATGGACATTTTAGAGATCACTTTTGGCAGAAATAAAGGATTAGTTCTCAAAGACACTCTGTCTCTATGAAAAATCAAGTATGGACTCGATGCATAAAGCTTGAAGCTCAGAGATACATCTGGTAGAAGTAATGGCAACCAAAAACAAGGTTTTCCATGACAAATATTTGAGGTCGCAAGAAGAAGCTGGTTTGAAGGGTGGCATTGTCAGAGCTTGTAGAACTAATGACAGGTCCCATGGTTGAATAGGTTCTCTAAAAGGGGGCTTCAAATGATTCACACCTTTTATGAAGGTCTTGCATAATTTGTGTGACATAAGAGAGGAGTCTTGGACACCCTCATGGAAATTAGATATCGCAGCCAAATGAACTCTAATGGTAGAGGCCGATAGACCAGACTGAAAAAGGTCGGCCAGATACTCTAGTATTATCAACACTGGTGCTGAGAGGGGATCTACTTGTTTTTCTAGGCTTCCAACAGGTAAATCTTTTTCACTTGCTTAGATAAGTAATTCTAGTGGAAGACTTAGGAGATGCAATAAGAATGTCCCATGGTAAAGAAACATTGTTCTGCCTGGCAATCAAGGGAATTGGAGGATCCAATCTGTGAGCTCCAGGCTGTCCAAGTTGGAATGAATCAGGTTTTGTGGATATGAGATCAACTCCGGGTTTGGATGGAGAATCCATGGATGATCTAGCAAGTGAGGCCAAAGGAAGGGGAACCAAATCTGACGAGGCCAATATGGTGCTATGAGGATCACCTTGCTCTTCAACCGACGGGCTTTCTTCAGAAACTGGGGGATGAGGGGAAAAGGTGGGAATGCATAAAGAAGACCCGAGGGCCAATCGTGGACTAAAGCATCCCTGGGTGACTGTCCCGGAGGGGGAATCAGGGCGAAGTAGTTGCTGCATTTGTAGTTGGTCGGGGATGCAAACAGGTCGCAGCAAGGACGGCCCCAGTGTTGGAAGGTCTCCGCTGCTATCAAGGGATTCAGGGACCACTCGTGAGGTTGTAGAATGCACCTTCTGAGTTTGTCTGCGGTCATGCTGGAACTCCTTGGAATGTGCGTTGCTAGAAGAAAATGGTTGGTAGCCATCGCCCATTGCCATATCCTCATGGCCTCTCGACAAAGGGGGTAAGATTTGGTTCCACCTTGTTTGTTTATGTACCAGGCCACCGCCATGTTGTCTGATTGAATCGCAGTTGTCCCACACAGCAGCAGGTGATGGAATGCTTGCAACGCCAGAAGCACCGCCCTCAGCTCTAGAACATTTATATGCAGTTGGGCCTCCAATTCGGACCAAGTGCCTTGGACTGTCTGTCCCTGACATAGCCTCCTCCACCCATCAGGGAGGTGCCGTGGTCACTGTAGCCTTGGGTTGCTGGGGGGAGAAGGGGCAAGACCATTGTGACAGGTTGTGGGTCATCCACCAATTTAAATCCTATTTGCACCTGTGGGTCACTCGAATCTTGGCTGAAAGAGGATGCTGAAAAGGATACCATTGGGTGAGCAGTAGCCATTGTAGAAGCCTCATATGAAACCTGGCCAGGGGGACAAAGGTGATGGAGGCTGCCGTGGAACCCAACAGCTGTAGGACAGAATGAGCTGTGGATTTCTCCCTTGAAAGGATTGGGATCAGTTGTTGCTTTATCCTTAAAATTCTGTGCTCTGGAATGGATGCTCTGCAATTCTTTGTATCCAAGATGACCCCTATGAATTCTATGGACTGACATGGGGTGCGATTGGATTTTTGCCAGTTTATGGTTATGTCTAGCCTTTGTGCAGTGAGGAGAGAGTATGCCAGGGCTTCTTCCAATAGATGTCTTGTGGGGACAGAGATGAGCCAGTCATCTAGGTATGGAAACACCTGGAATCCTTGTAAGTTGCAAGTGAGCTGTGACAATTGCCATGCACTTTGTGAACACTCTGGGGGCTGTAGAGAGTCTGTAGGGCAGTACTCTGAACTGGTTGCGACTGGCTCCCACACAGATGCGCAGAAATCTTCTTGATGGCCTGTCCACTTTTATGTGGCAGTACGCATCTTGAAGATCTATTGAGCACATCCATTTGTCTTTTTCCAAAAGCGGGAGGATAGACTGTATTGTGACCATCCAGAATTTTTGTACACTCACAAACTTGTTCAGTACACTGAGATCCAAAATTGGTCTCCAGTTCCCGGTTTTCTTTGGCACCAAAAATAGTCATGAGTAGAATCCGGATCCTATCTGGTCTGGAGGGACTATTTGGATGACTCTTTTTCTTAGCAGCTTTTCTATCTCTAGTGCTGCTTCTTCCCTTTGACTGGGTGGCATGTCGGGAAGGTTTTTTGAAGGGACAGGACAAAGATCGAAGGGGATATGATAACCTCTGGTTATAATCCTTTGTACCCAATAATTGGGGGTGATGGTTAGCCAGCCAGAAGGGTACAAGGAGAAACGACCCCCAACCACCTCCAGAGGAAAGGAGTTGGGCCACTCTTCTGGAGCGCTGGTAGGACTGGCCAGGAAAAGAGTCCCTGGAACCCTGGTTACATAGACCTCCTCTGCCCTGAAAGGGGCGTCTTCCCTGTGAGTTTCTCCCTCTGCCTATAGGGGAGAACTCAGCCTGTGTGTCACAGAAAGAACCCTGAGATTTCTTGAACCATATCTTCCCACTCTTTTGGTTTCGGGAGAAAGCACGTTGAGGGGAAGAATAATGGACACCTATGGCAGAAAAGGTCTTACCGTCCTATTCACATCTGGCCAGTGTGCTTTTAACTTTGGGACCAAACAACGAAGAGGCCTCAATGGGGGCATTAAGAAAGGAAGCTTTAAAGGGTTCCACGAAATTGCACAAGTGCATCCGGGTTGTTGTCTCAAGACTAGCTGCTCCTTCTGATGCATGAGATATCAGTCGCATGGAGGAGTTAGATATTGACTCAGTGGTGGCCAGCTGTGAGGCCACTTTGTCACAGACCTCATCAGACAGGGCACCAGCCAGGGTTTCAGAGAGCACAGAAATCAAATCTCTTTGAAGCCTGTTAAAGTGTGCATATAATTCAGGATCCTGATCGCAAAGGTGACTGATGCAAGGATGCACTTCCCTATCCTGTCCAGGGCCCGGGACTCTTTGTTGGGTGGGTGGACAGTCTGGCTTTCTTCTTCCACCAGGTCCTTTTTAGTTGCGGCCTCCACCACTAGACCATCCACAGGAAGACCTTTAGACCAATGGGGATCCATAGCAGGAGGGTACAAAATCTTATCTGCCCTCTGAGGAATAGCCTCGACAGTGTCAGGAGCCTTCCACGCACACTGCACGATGAGCCGGACAAGTTCATCGACAGGTGGAATAACCCAGGAGGTAGGGGGCCGGGTTTGAAAAGCCTGCAGGAACACAGACTCCTCAGAAGTCAGATTAGAGGGCTTCCAGTCACATCTCTGTTTAAGGATTTTGGGGATATCACCAAAGGATACCTCAGAGGGTAGGAGTCCATGTGCTTCCTCTTGCATGAATATTTCTGGTGAACTTCCTCAGAGGGAGAAGCTGGGGAAGACAATGGAAAGGGGGTTTCCTGTGGGAATATTTCCTGAGGCCCTTGCGCCCGGTGCCCACTAGGTGTGACTTGTGAACACAGTGGTCCTGAGGAGGGCAGGGAGATAGACAGCGCAGTATCACCAGCAGAAGCCAGAGCCTTCTCGATCATTTGGAAGGCTGGTCCACCTGAAGAGGGGTGAGTGTCCAGGACAGAGGTCATCCCTCCCCTAAGTGGCTCAGCCTGCCAACTTGGAGTCCTCAGATGGCTGTGAAACAACAAATTACGCATGTCACAACTGTCATCCTGGGTCATAGCAAAACTCTCCTGCCACGAAGGCAACTGTGGTTCCTTAGTGAGGTCCATAAAGGGAACTGTAGTGGGGGAAGACTGTGCTATATCAATGGACTTCAAAAGCAATGAAGGAGGAGAATAAGAAGGAGTCTTTGGTGATGGGTGATCACCTCCAAAGGAAGGATAGGTCCTGGGGGGTGGGATACCTCTGGCCAGAAGCACTTGATCCACAAGATGCAACACGTCGTGTTTGGAAAGGCTTCTAGTGGACCTCACGGAGACTGACGGAGAAACAGATCTGTCCACAGAAGAGACAAGCTCGGTGCCCACCTCACCAGTCCACACTGAGAACAATGGTGCCAAGAGAGACTGGACTACAGGTGTCTGCACCGAGGCAATCATTGGTGCCGAGGTCACGGTCTGCACTGACAGAAGGATCGGAGCAGAAGTGGCTGCCGGTATTGAAGCTGGAACTGACAAAATTGGTGCCAATAATTGAGGCGTTGATTCCGAGTGAGATGTTGGAGCTGACATGGTCAAGGTCTGCGCCGACTGAACAATCGGTGCCGATGTAGTAGTCGCAGTAGTCTGAACTGAGGAGCCCCTCAGTATCGATATAGTAAAGGCTACAGGAGTAGACAGAGCAGAGATCACTGATGGTGCCAAAGTCTAGGCACTGAAAGCACTGGGGCCAACTGAGTGAGCTCTGAAGCAGAAACTTAAGCCTTCATAGGTCTTGGTTGGTGGCAGTCCCCAGCCGGGGACGAAGGCAAAGACTTGGCCTTAGTTGGATCATCCAAAATTTTCTTATGGGCTCTAGGAGGGGTTGAAGCCTCCGACCCAGAAATAGCCTCTGAAAAGGGAGATTTGAGAAGTCCCTTCAGCAACAACTTATTTTTCCTTTCAATTAAAGTTCTATTGGAAAAATTTTTACAAATACCACAGGGCGGGTCAACAGATAAGTGAGACACACCCAAGTAATAAACGCACAAAGAGTGTGCATCTGATGTAGGTAATTTGTGTCCACAATCAGAACACCTTTTAAATCCTGAACTACCTTTTTTATCTGCCATGACAGAAAAGGAGACAGAAGAAAGGGTACCAGCAATGGTACGAAAGAATACCCAAAGGTAATGAAGAAAAGGAAGGGATTACCAACAATGGTAAGGGAGAAAATACCTCGCGGTAAAAAGTGCAGAGTAAAGAGAAGGAAACTCAAGAAAATATGTTCGCTAAATGCGATAGGGTAAGAGCCAACAAATTAGAAACTTTTCTGACAGAAAAGGTTAAGTTAGACTAGTCTGACAACAAATATCTATACTTAGCTCAAGAGAAGTCGCTTGACACAACCGAATGGCAACGTGGCAAATGAAATCTGAGGTAACAGGGAGAGGGGAATTATGGGTAAGAGTTTAGCTTGAGAGTTTGTAGCTGACGCGAGCTTGGAAGATGGCCGGCTCAGTTCTGAGGTTGGAACCGATACCCATATGTAAGGAATGAACGAGGATTAACAATAACAGATGAAAGGTTCCTCTTATAAAGGCCTTACAAAGTTTTGAAGAAGCTAAGGTGGAATTTACTCCTATGTAGAAATTAGAAATGGCAGCTAGTTGTATTGTAATAGTCAAGGAGCCAGCTCCTTCATTAAAAACTGAAGCCAATAACAAGAACTTTAAGTACTGGTGCTGAAAAAGTGTTAATGACTCTCTGTTGTGCCCCAATAAACAAATCTTTTCCACTTACTTCTACAAATCTTCCTAGTGGAAGCTTTATGGGAAGACAAAAGAATGTGACTGGCTGGGGAGGACAGCCTGGGTTGTCTAGCTATCAATGGAAGTGGAGAAACAATGCAGTCAACTTTAGGCCTAAAATGTCCACGTGAATCATGTCTGTTGGGTGAGACAGGAGGTCTGGAATTGTCTCCAGAATCCATGGTGGGTGAACTTGATTAGGCCAAAGAAAGGGGGAACCAAATCTGATGAGGCCAGTAAGGAGCAGTGAGGATGACTGTGCTCATCAATCAAGATACTTTCTGGAGAAACTTGGGAATTAGAGGGGTTGAAAGGTAAGCATACAGGAGACTGGGGTGCCCGTCATGGAGGAGTGCATCTATCAGTGATTTCCCCAGTGGGGGGGATCAAGGCAAAGAACCTGCTGCACTTGTTGAGGGGAGATGCAAAGAGATTGCAGCAAGTTCCCCATTGGAGGAACATCTTTTCCGCAGCTGTCATGTTGAGAGACCACTAGTGAGGCAATAGAATGTACCTGCTCAACTTGGCTGCTGTCATGTAGGATTGCCCCAGAATGTGCATTGCTATCAGAAAGTGACTGGATGAGATCACCCACTGCCACACTCACAGAGCTTCTCAACACAAGAGGTAAGATCTGATTCCTCTTTAATGTACCAGACCACTGACATATTTTACATCTGAATTGCAATAGTCCCAGAAGGGAATCTTGAAAGGCCTCCAACAATAGGATTACAGCTCTCATTTCCAAGTCATTGATATGCATGCTGACCTCCTCAGGGAACCAGGTGCCTTGGACTGTCTGTCCCAAGAAATGCCCCCACCCAATTTGGGATGCTTCTGTGGTCACTACTGTCTTGTGCTGAGGAAAGATGAAGGGGTGGCCTTGTAAAACCTGATCTGAGTAAATCCACCACAAGAGATAATTTTTGCATGTCTGAATTATTCTGATCTGGATGGGCAGAGGCTGCTGCAGAATTGGCCAATGAGTCACCATGGTCCACTGAAGAATTCTCATATGGTATCCTGTTAACAGAACTGCAGCTATTGCAACAGACATTGACCCCAAGGCTTGGAAAATCAATTGAGCTGATAGAGAAGAATTTTGGGTTATCCTTTTGACTTGAAATTGAATAATCTGTACCCTTGGTAAGGGAAGGGAGGATGTTACTTATACTGTATTGAACAAGGTGCCTATGACCTCTAATACTTGAAATGATTCTAGCTGAGATTTGTTGTAATTGATGGCAATTCCCAGGTGAGAGCACAGCTGAAGTACAGAATCTCATGCTTTTATCAGCAGATGCCTGGTTGGGGCAGCTATGAGCCAGTTGTCGAAGTACAGAAACACCCAGAATCCTTGCAGTCTCAAGTAGGCTGCTACTACTGCCATGCATTTGGTGGACACCCCAGAAGCTGTAGTGAGGCCAAAGGACAGAGTTCTGAATTGGTAATGACTGCCTCTGAGCCAGAAGTGTAGGTATCTTCTGGATTGGCTGTTTAATTTTATGTGATTGTATGCATCCTGAACATCTACTGAGCACATCCAGTCATCCTTTGCAGAAAAAAAGACTGTATTGAACCATGACCATCCAGAACTTTGTGTACTGAAATTATTTGTTCAGATTGCTGAAATCCATAATTGGTCTCCAGTCCCCTGTTTTCTTCAGGACTAAAAAGAATCTTGAGTAGGTTCGGGACTCTTTCTGGTCTGGGGTGACCTCCTGGGTAACTCTTTTTTTCTAGCAACTTTTTATTTGTTGTGCTATTGCTGCTTTCCATTAACTGGGTGGAACACTGGGAACTTTGTTTACCACTAAGAGGGGAGGGTATTATATAACCTCTGGAAGTAATCCTCTGCACCCATGTAACTTTTGTAATCTCTAGCCAGGCTCCTTGGTGCAGAGATAGATGACCCATGACTGCCGCTAGAGGTAGACAAGTGGGCCTCCTTTCAGGAGTGCTGGTAGGATCTAACAGAGAAAGTGTCCTTAGATCTTTAGTTCTGTGGGCCTCCTCTACCACATGGGTGGCATTTTCCATTAGAGTTCTTCCTCTCTCTCAGGGACAACTATCTCTACATGGATCATGGAAAAGACCCTGGGAATTTCTGAACCACATTTTTTGACCACCTCATTGATTCCTGAGAAGCTTCTTTGAGAAGTCAAAAATATATGCTCACTGCAGACAGGGTCTTACCATCCTGCTCACACCTGGATAGTGTGTCTTTAAACTTTGGTCCAAACAAAGAAGTTCTGTCAAAGGGGGCACTGATGAAGGAAGACTTAAAGGGCTCTGCAAAATCACACAGGCACATCCAGGCATGTCGCCTAATGGAAATTTCTGAACCTGCCACCCTTGAGATACCTTCAGCTGCATGTGAAATAAGCCTCATGAACAAATTTGAAATAGCTTGCAGGGTAGCCAAGTGTGAGGCAATAGAATTCTTTGCCTCAGATGTTATAGTCCCATAGAGGGATTTAGTAAGTTCAGAAAGCACCCCTGCACTACCAGGCTATAACTCATTCCACACCTTTCAGGCCCCAGAACTTGGACTGAAGCTCCAAAGGCGGTGGTGTTTCCATATTCCTAAAGGATGCACAAACCTCCAGACTGGTAGCCCAACATAATGCTTCAGATATACTTCAAGGGCAGCTAACATTGGGTAAGACAGCGATTCAGGTCGTAGCCTGCTACAGGTCCCCAACCATGACCCAAAACTCACACTCCACATTCCTAAGCACCCTGGAGAATATTAGGGTTCAACCTAACACTCGCATACTGGGCAAATTCAACTACCCTTCCATTAACTGGGAAAACTACACATGTACCAACACACTTGCCCAACGTTTCCTGGAATTCAGTAATTCCAGTGCCCTGGAACAGCTCGTTCTTACCCCCACTAGAGGTAGCAACATCCTTGACCTGGTCATTACTAACATGGGCAACTGTTGCTCTACACCAATAGTCAACACCACCCTGGTTAGATCCAACCACAAACTAATCACCTTGGAAATCCACATCGCTCCCACCATCTCCCTCCCCTCAGCAAAGGTAACCACCATGACAAACTTCTCCAAAGCTAACTTTGGGCTCCTAAAAACAGAGGTGGCTAACTTCACAGCACCCATGCAATTGGAGAACAGCTGCATGACTGACAATTCATACACTAATGCCCTGTATGAACACGTACACAAATGCATGGATCTTACCATACCCAATAGAACCAAGACACTCTCCTCCAAAAAAAGAAAGCCAATCTGGTGGTCCCCTGCCATAAACAAACTATACAGCAGAAGGAGGAAACTGATATGAAATAAGGTGAAGTCCCAAGACTGGAAAAACATCCTTATCAGCCTCAACAAAAAGTTGAGATCCCTCATAAAATCCTCTAAAGCTAGCTATGAAAACAGAATTGCAGCAGATAGTAAAGACAACCACAAGGCCTTCTACAGTTATGTGAAGAATCTCCAAGGCAATACCCAAATTTGCTCAGAGCTATTCCACAATGGCATCTCCTACACCAAGCCAACATATATTGCCAACATACTGGCTGACAGATTCAGTGCCAACTGTACCCCTCTCCTCCACCAAAGAACCAATCACAATATCATTAAATTGCCAGGCATCCAGTATTAAAGCTGCACAGGTTAAAACAGCACTGTCCAAGGCCAAGATTACAGCTTCTATTGGACCTGACAATATCCCTGGCTGTGTTCTACATGAACTACAGAGTGAACTGGTACCACTCCTGTGTGCCCTGTTCAATCACAGCCTCACCTCAGGCTTTGTCCCTGCCGAATGGCGCACTGCTACAGTCATTCCTTTCCACAAAGAAGGAGTGACTACAGACCCTGGGAACTATCGCGCCATTAGCCTGACAAGTCTGATATGCAAAGCTATGAAATGCATCATCATGGACCTAATAAACAAGGATATAGGGAATCCCCAAATTCTGGATTCCACACAGTTTGGTTTTGTGAAGAGTAGATCATGTCTGCTCAACCTGGTCGACTTCTTTGAGTCAGTCACCAGAGCTGTGGATGAAGGCAATGTGGTTCACACAGCCTACCCTGATCTGGCCAATGCCTTTGATACCATTCCCCACTCAGGAATCATAGAAAAACTCACTAAGCTAGGCATCAACCCCTATATCACTAGGTGGGTTGCAAAGTGGCTCACAGATAGAACCCACAGTGTGAAAGTAGCTGACTCCAAGTCAGACTGATGACCAGTCACAAGTGGAGTCCCACAGGGTTTGGTCCTGGGTCCTCTCCTGTTTGGTATCTACTTCTCTGAAGTCCAGGCCAACATGAATGGATTCTGGCTGACAAAGTTCACAGACAATTGTAAGTTGGGAGCCATAATTAACTCCCCAAGTGATGTTGACATCCTACAGAAAGGCCTCACTGAGACCAACGACTGGTGTCAGAACCATGGCCTTAAGCTCAATGCCAAAAAATGTGTCATCATCCCCTTTGGGAAAAACCCGGTTCCCAATAATTACCACATCAATGGTATTCCACTGAATACAGAAGATGTCATAAGAGATCTGGGAACACAGGTTGACAGCAACCTCTCTTTTGACCACCACATTGCCACTGTGGTCAGAAAGTCCTTCTGTGTGGCACATCTCATTACTGAGGGTTTTGCATCCAGGAAGAAAGAGGTCATTGTCTCCCTCTACTCTTCCCTCATTAGGCCAATCATCAAGTACAATACCCCATTTGGCATGTACCTCACTAGACACCTGCAACTGGAGAGGCCACAAAAGTACCTCACAAAGAGCATCCCAGGCCTTAAACACTTGTCCTATATAGACAGACTCAAAAACCTCCAACTATTCTCTGTCTCATATCGCCTAATCAGAGGCAATCTCTGCTTGACTTACAAAGCCATGTTGGACCCAGCTCTGTTAGAAATGCTACATCGAAAGAAAGGGGTCAGAACCAAGCTGTCCAATGCTGACACTCCAAGGGGAGAGATTGCTCCAACAACATCACCGTCGACTCCAACACCTCAGATCTGGCGATGATGCTATGGCTCCAAGAGTCATCCAGTTCCAAGACACTCAGAGCCGTTCAACTCAGAGATGGTATCGGAGTGAAAGATACGATGATCTTTGGATCTGACAGGGAAGGTTCCAGAATTTTCAGATCCAAGTGCTCTGAAACCAAATGTCAGATCAGAGGAGTGAAAATAGGTGGAGTAGCACTGGTAAAGGTCTCTGGACCTGATGGGGTAGAAGCGGGGAGGACTCCCATTCGAATCTGTGTTGAGATACATTTTCTCATCATCCTAGCCACATATGCTTTGGTCAGGCTTCTGTACAAATGACAAGAAGAAGCAACTGATGAGGTCCTGGAATGGTGATGTTTCTCTAGGAATGGAGATGGAAGGCAGAAGGGTACAGGATCCAGAGACAAAGCATATTGGGTCCGAGGCAGCTTCTTCAGTTCCAAGTGTGTCAAATCTGATAATGTAAATTTGGCATCAGAAGCTGTTAGATCTAAGTTCATGTAACTAAGAGGTGGTTCTGCACTAGGAGCTGTACTCAGAGAAGAAGATCCAGAAGGGTCCAAAGGCTGCTTCTTGACCTCTTTTTCTTACCATTTTCTTGAGGGTTTGAGCCCCAGATATTGTCTCAGAAAAAGTGATTGGAAATAAGCCTTTTAAAACTACAACCATGTTTTAAAATGTGCACTCCCACATAACTCATCATGTAATATTATGTCAATATGGTATATCGTAAAATTCCTTTGAAAATTAGCAACCATATAAGTATGTCAATCTTGTAAATACTCTTCTGCAAACTGTCAGCCATGTATGTTTGGTTAAAGTTTTGTTTTTGTATATTTTCTTACTTGTGACTGATTGCTGTAATTCTTCTGTACTGTTTTGTGTCTACTGTATTTTTATTTTTAATTGGAGATTATCTCCCCAGGTCTCCACTGAAAAAGGACTTGTGTCCAGTCGGACTTTCCCAGTAAACAAATGTAAAATAGTAATAAATAATAATAATATCAGATCTTTAGTAGATGGGGAGGAGTAGGGTAGAGTCACTTAAAAGCCTAAGTGAGTGTTTAGTAGTATACTATAAGATGATCTGCAGTGGTGCAGCCCTCTGCGCAAAGTGGCAGCTCTTTGAGTGGCTGTGAACAGCTGGGGACTATGAAGAGCTTTCCTATAGAGAATTTTAAACTAGAGAACTTTTCTTCACAGGTAACCACATTTGTACAATGTGCAAATGTGAGGCTTTTATACCAGCAGGATGAAAGACCTTTACACAGTTAAACCCTCAAGCCAATCAGATAAACACATAATAAGCCCACCACCAGCAGTTTCCAACTAGGATTGGTTGAAAACCCTTTGCTCCCACCAGAGTGCAGAATAAAACCATCTTAATATAAAACAAACTGGTTTGAGCTCAAGTGCAGTAACAAATGCTTTAGAACAAAAATCAGAACTGCTGTAGTATTGGTAATCCTTGGAAATAAGTTTACAAACCCTGAGAAATTTTCCCAAATACTGAAAATGTGAACAAATGTAATAAAACTTGAACAAACATAGAAAATATTTGCAAAACTTAGAAATATTTTGCAAAACTCAGGACAACTTTGGTAACCTTAGAACAGCTTTTACAGTATCAGAGGAGGTTAGGAATTTGAATACTGCTAAAACAACCCAAGAACAGTAAAGTAATAAAACAGATGGCATTTCTTTAACAAAAGCAGGCTGAAAAACAGTGATAAATTCAAATAAATCAATAAATGTGACACAGAACTGTTAAATAGCACTGAGATAGTTACAGCAAGTACAAAAAACACTTATATCAGCTTTATAACCCCACAAATGATTTTAGATGCAATCCAGGGTCTTGTAGTAATAGATGTGCAGGCCAGGCACAGGGAAACTCTGAATAGCTGTTGTCCATGGTAGTGGAACCCAAATGCCTCAAGGGATCGCTTCATAAATTCCCAGCTCACTTTATTAAATGCTTTTATAGAATCTAAACATATTAACATTAATACATTATTATTGTCAAATGCATCCTTTTGAATTAATACGGGTTCTGTTGATATTGCCAAACAGTTGCTTATCTTCTATAAACCCACAAAGATCCAGGTTTTTTATTCTCAGCAATATATTTGCCCTGCTTTTTGCCAAAATTGTCATAAGCACTTTGCAGTCACTAATTAGAAATGAAATAGGTCAGTATGACCCTGGATTAAGGGATACCACCCCTCCTCCCCCTGTAGAGCTAACATCACTGCTTCTATCCAAGTCAAAGGCACATTCCCACCCAGAAAAATATTGTTAAAAAAACAAACCAGACTTCTGCTATCTCCTACTCATTCTATTTCCCCCATACTTTTATTGGAATTCCATCATTAACAGGAGTTTTTTTCACATTCTGGTTTCTCACTGCTTCTTTAATTTTGGTTTCTTTTATTTTTATGTTAATACCCCTCTTTCTACTTCTGATAACTGAGGAAGTTTATTGCCTGAACTATGTTATAAGTTTCTACATGTTACTCTCAACCTCCAGATTTTGTTTATAAAGTGTATTACAATAATTTACCATTGCACTCATAATTTTACTGGATCCAATTTCACCTTACCATTCTCATAGTTCTTTATGTTAATGATCAAACTATGCTAACAATTTGGTTGTTCTAGAGTTATTGTCAAAAATATTAATTTTAAAGCCATTTCTTTGCATTCATGTTTTCTACACACTTTTGCATAGACATTTTAGCTTCTTTCAATTGTTTTGCTGCATGATGTATTCCATTTATTATTTGTTAAATTCTGTAAATCCCTTCCAGTTTAAGCCCTCTAGATATTGTTGGTAGCTCATTTTCTTTTGTTGAGATGACATTTCTTAACTTCGGTGTAAAATTATTCCATTTCTTTGCAAGTTTTTCTTCTTGGGTCTAATAACATTTCAGCTAAAGTTTGACCTATTTAATCATTAAATTGCTTCCTTTTTGGAATGAATAGTAGAAAATGTCAGTGTTTATCAAAATATACTTTTACTTGCTTACAAAACTTAACTTGTATAGGTGTGTAGTCTGGCAATATCACAATATGTAAATTCATGAGTCAGACCATGTTACAGCATTCTTTCTCTATGTTACATCTATTTAATCTTACTCAGAACCCATACTAAGCTGAAAACTGCGTATGTTCCACTTCTTTCTGCCCTATTTTCAAAACATAAATTAGGCTAAATACATGCCTATATTTTTCCAAGAACCAACCCTCAGATGGTATTTTGTGGTATTTTGGCTCTCCAGACATATCTTCCTTATTTCCTGTACTGTTCCAAACTCATACTATCATACATCCTCGATGAATGGATATTATTTCTCCCATAATATTCTTTATATCCTGTCTCACTACTTTTGTTGAAATGTATAGTGCAGCTGACGTAATTGTTAAACCCTGCCAACAGCCTCTCATCACTATAAATCTTCTCTGCCTGTCCTTTGCTCCTTATGCTTTACTCCTATAATACTGAGACCCCTTTCTTTCATAATGGCATTCTGTTACAGCAAAGAAGCTCTCCTTATCACTTTTCTTTACAAAAGTTTCATGGTCTTGGAGAGAGTACTAGACAGCCAAGCTAAGATGGTTGCCTAAGCCAAAAGATTTGTACAGGGTCTGCAGAAATTTGGATAAAACGTGTTCCCATGGAGAAAAACACAACCCCTAAGGGAAGTTGAGTGAGTGAAAACAAAAGGGGACACAGATGGCTGCTTTTAAATCTGCTAATAAGGAGAGACAGTTGTGCATTTAGGCCAGAATGTTAGCTTCTTGAACCAAACAATAGAACAACAACAAGCAGAACTGGAAAGGCTGCAAGGAAAGCCATGAGACCTGTAAGATGATAAAGCAGCAATTAAAGCTGACCTGCAGGAATAGCATCACAAAATACAGGAACTAACTGACATAATTAAAAGAAAAGGAGAAAAGATGAATGAACATAAAAATTACTCAAGAAGGAGTAATAGGATAACTGGAATATAAGAGAATAAGAAAATTTGACATGGGGAAATTTCTAATCCAGCTATTACATGAAAGATGTATGGTACACAGAAATCAAAAACACTAATAGACAGGACACACAGACTAGGATTGCAGCAAGCAACAGCAGTAGAAGTCAGACCCATGCATGTTTTGGCATGTTTCCACTTCTTTACTGTAAAAATGGAATAATAAGGCAAGCAAAATACTTAAATATATCCCATTTGCAAAGAAATTCATAAAGCTGCCAAGGACTATGCTAAAACACTGAATAAGAGAAGGAAAGTAATGCTGTAAGAATGAAATGAAGTGACAATGAATGGGAAAAAGAAGTTATGTACTCACCATAACGTTCCATCTGTGTATTTCTACTTCATTTGTCTTCAACCTGTGGGATACCGGATCCGTATCGGATCCGAGCCGGCAACTTTACTAGCATCTGCTCCAAGCTCCTCCCCTTACCCATAATACACCTTCATTACCTACCAACCTCCAGACCGAGTTTGCTGAACCTTATACTGATAACCTGACCTGAAAAAATACTTGTGACCTATAACTGCAGCCCGTAGGCTGTTCATATGCCAAGATCCAGGGGAAGGAGGGAGGGACGGTTGAAGACAAATTAAGTAGAACTACTCTGATGGAACATTATGGTGAGTACTTAACTTCTTTATCTGAAGTAGTTTACTTCATTTGGTCTTCAACCTGTGGGACAGAGTCCCCAGCTACTAAACTCCTGGGAGGCCCTCATGGAAGGATATTCCAGAGCACCGCAAAACCAAAGGATGCTCTCCTTCTGGAAGTCAAATCCAATTTGTAATGAGAAATAAATACATGAGACGAGGACCAAGTAGCTGCAGAACAAATATCATCCAAAGACAATCTAGACCAAAAAGCCACAGACATGGCCATTGATCTAGTGGAATGAGCTCTCACCTGACCTGGAGGAGACATGCCTCTTTCCTTATAGACCTAAAGGATGCATGAAGAAATCCATCTAGTGTCCGTGGTCACTATGGCTTGGGGCTGACATGGGACAAAGAGGCAGCCCAGGAGAATTTCTTCTGATTGGATCCACCAAGCTAGGTCTGTTTGGTAATTAAAATCTGGTGTGATATTAGTTGAGACTGAATGGACCACTGGTATGCTAGAAGCCATTGCAATATTCTCATGTGATATCTCGCTAGAAGGACTAATGTGATGGTCACTGCCATTGACCCTAGAGCTTGCAGAGGTAGGCGTGCAGGTACAGTTCTGCTTCTGATCATTTTCACCACTTGATTTTTGATCTTTTGCAATCTTAAATAAGGTAAAGAGGCTATTTAAGTATTAGTGTTTAGTACGGCTCCTATACATTCTATATTTTGAGATGGTGTTAGTTGTGATTTTTCATAATTTACTGTAATCCTGGGACTGGCACATGTCTGGAGAATGTAGTCTCTTGCTTGTTGTAAAAGATGCTTGGTGGGAGTGGTAATGAGCCAGTTGTCTAGATATGGAAACATTCAGAATCCCTGTAGTCTCAATGAGCTGTTACTACTGCCATATATTTGGTGAACACCCTGGGGGCTGTGGAAAGGCCAAAGAGCAGTGCTATGAACTAATAGAGACTGGCTGCCAGCTGGAAGCCTAAGTACCTTCTGGATTGCCTGTTCATTTTTATGTGATAGTACATATCCTGAAGGTCTGTTGAGCAAAATCCAATCATCTTTGCCCAGAAAGGGCAGAATGGACTGAACCATGACCACCCAGAACTTTGTGTGTCAAACTGACTTGTTCAATACACTGAGATCCAAAGTTGGTCTCCCATCTCCTGTTTTTTGGCACTAAAATAACCTTGAATAAGTTGCAAATTCTATTTGGTTTGGTGGCACCTCTTGGATGACTCTTTTTCTTAGCAACTTTTGGATTTCTAGTGCTGCTGCTTTCCTCTGATTGGGTGGAATACTGGGAATTTGTTAACAATGGAGGCGGTAGGGGAAAAGGGAATTATATATGATTCTCTGCACCCAATTGTCTTTTGTTATATCTAGCCAGGCTCTCTGGTGTAGAGATAAGTGACCTCCGACTGCCTCCAGAGAGGGACAATCGGGCATCCTTTTAGGAGCGCTGAAAGGGTCTGTTATAAAAGGTATCTCCTTTGCCATGGGAGTGTAGCCATCCATTATAGCTCTCCCCTCTGCCTCTAGGGGATCCATCTCCACATGTGTCCTGGAAAGGACCCTGGCTGGGACATTATGAACCATATTTTTCAACCTCCCTGTTGATTTCTGGAAAAGGTCCTTTGAGGTGTCGAAAAATACATACCTACTGCAGACAGGGTCTTTCCATCTTAGAAAGGACAGACAAGTAAAGTACCACCAATGGTACTGAAGAAATTATATAAGGTATAATAAAAAAGAAAAAATAACCATACCAACAATGGTAAACTTAGATATACACAAAGTATATAAGGGATGGGAAGGAAAACTAGGCCTACTAAGGAGTGTACAAAAGGAGTTTAGTAACACAGTCCCTCTCCATGACTCGAGAGTTGAAGGTGACCTTGTCTAGATGCAAAAGTGGCAAGTGAGATCTGAGAGATGTTAGGGATTGATGAATTATGGGTAGGAAAGGGGTACGAGAGATTTTGGAGGCCATGACCTAGTGTAAATGGCTGAGTCGGATCTGAGGATCAGATCCAAACCCATTAGTTGAGGAATGAATGAAAATTGACAACATCAGATCCTAGGTTATCCCTTTGTCTGTAGCTGTCATCCTGCCAGTCTCTTTTTTTACACAGTGTATTGCTTTGTGGCTTGTGCTTATAGATGACTGCATGTCCAGGGGACAAAGCAAATGGAAGTTGCTGGACAATTTCAGCCCTTCTGAAATTTATGACCTGCTGCAAGCAGTCAACATACAACGGCATCTGTGGATGACAGACGCTATTAGCCAACCTTTACAGGAACTGTTATGGTGGGCAGTGGTCCATGGTATGTGTTGTGGAATGCCACAATACCATACTATAGCAAGGCTGTAAGTGTGCCCCCAACACACTTTGTTGTGTCAAGGCAAAAGCACATTGCATAACAGCTTATATGGCAGCCATGGGTGGAGGAAACAAGACTAAGAGAAGCAGAGGAATGTTGGTGTGCTGCAGAGGGACAAGAGTTCCCTAAATGGAGGAATTTTCCCTGGGTGAATAGGCATAGATATGTGGATGGATCCCCCCAAGCATCTCTCAATGGATAATGCACTAAGTTAGTGTCACATTGAGCAGATTTGTTTATAGCAGCCCTGTACTTAGCGAGTGCATGCTGATCACAGCAGTTTTTCTACAGGAATATCTGACATTTAGTAATATTAAAATGGCTTGATGGTGGTAGAATTAGGCAGGGATTGCATGGTACAACTTGTATAAACACCCTTAGGGTGCATGTTACAGGGACATTGGTTTAGTGTGGGCACTCATGTTCATTCTGTGGATTCACAGGTTAGATTATATTTACACTGACAACTACAGAGTTTGGGGGAGGACATCATGCTGAAAATGGCACCTGTGAAAAGGCTTGACAATGATGATGAGACACAGATACTTGTGTTGCAGTTTTATGGCACAATGGCACCATCTGTCTCCATTTTTGGTGGAAGTCCACCTACAATTAAAGGTGAGGTGGAATCTCACCTACAGCTTAACATTAGGCTGTACAATCTGAACATTCAATGTTCTCACTGTTGGAACAATCTCTTGTGGCTTTGAGTACTATCATTGCACCCCCTAAGTCTGCAGTGGCAGATGTGTGCACTGCATCTGGTACTGTTATACTCATCACTATGTAGCTTTGCAAATGTGACTGATGCTGTCACATGCCACAATATGCCCCTGACATGTGGACAATATTTGGAATCAGTTATCAAATAAACTGGACTACCATGCAGGTACTATCTATCTATTTATTTATTTATTTGACACTTGTTTACCAGGATGGTCTGACTGGGTCTACAGAACCTATTTTCAGCTGAGGTCTGGGGAAAAAATCTCCACATACAGAACAAATACAGTATAATTCAATACAATACAAATGACATTAAAAATACTACACAAAATAAGTTGAAAGAAACTATGTTACAAGATTACACATCTAGACAATTCTATAGAGTTAAAACATATATAGTAATAGTCACTCTCACCATATACATAACCTATGAGTAGATAGTGTCCAAAAGTAGTATGTAGGTAGTGTAGTATGTAGGTAGTGCACTGTATGACATTAACTGTTCTAGTACATGAAAAACTAGAATGTTGGTTTCAGTTAGGAAAATAATCACCAGAAAATTAGTGATGCAGAAAGATAGTGAGAGAGTTAAGAATAGAGAAATTACACCTTGAGCAGTAACCTAAGGATATGGTATAGAAACAGAGACGAAGTTAGGAGAGCTTTAGGCCCTTGCAGACTTTGAGGGAGTGAAATGTGACAGAAGAGGAGGATGAGACTGGTGTGAAAGAAGAGGAAAGTGCTGAGCATTAGGCAGGCTTTATGTAGGAGCAGAGTCATGTATTTTTAGATGATTTTTTTAAAGGGGCTTTGAAATGGGTTAGACCAGGCATAGACCTGATAGCTAGAGGTAGTGAATTCCATAGTAAAGAGACAGAGTAAGAATACAGAGACTAACCTGGTTTTCTTGTGGGTTTTGAGATAGCTAAGAGATTTTTGTCTTCTGACTGTAGGGATCGATTTGGTGTGTAAGGTGTGACTAGATTGGCTAATGCAGGGCAGGCAGTAGGCTTGAAAATAAGGTTGTGCAAAGCAGATAGCTGAATAAAAGCAAGTTGATTAGGGAGTTCAAGCCAGTTTATTTCTATTAGTGGTTTACAGTGGTGTGTGTGATATCTTGAGTTTGTGACAAACTTTGCAACTTTGTTGTAGTACTGTTCCATCTTGCTTAGGGTAGAAGTTTGTAAGTTAGTTAGGATAGGGGCACCGTAAAGAAGGGAGGGAAGTAAAAATGTTTTTGCAAAGGTAGTTTTGGTTGCTGCAATAAACAAATGTTTGTTTCTATATCAGTCCCAATTTTTGATGAGTTTTCTTTATATTTTGCTGTATATGGGGGTCGAATGAAAGTTTATTTTCAATGATAACTCCTAGATGTTTGGTTTCCTGCACTATTTCTATGACAGTGTTATCAGCTGCAAGGATGTTGAAATGATTAGTGATGGGGGAGGTGTTTTGTGGATGAAAGAGTACTAGTTTAATCTTCTCTGGATTAAGAAAGAGTTGGGCATTTCTTAGCCAGTATTCGACTGCAGTAAAGGATTGCTGAGTTTTTGAAAGTAGTTCTGGTAGTGACTGAGTGGTACAGGGTGAGAGGCAGTGTGAAGGTTGTTTGTGAAAATGCTGAAGAGTAGGGGTCCGAGGACGGAGTCTTGAGGGACTCCAGTAGGGTTGTGGAGAAAAGGTGAGACTTCATTGGACCATTTCACTGCTTGTTTATGATCCTTGAGGTAGCTCTGAAACAATTTTACTGTGTTATGTGAGAAGCCTACGTTAGACAGTGTATTCAATAGTAAGGGGTGAGACACTGTCTCAAAGGCCTTGGAGAGAGATCAAGGAATACTGAGGTGGTATAGCATCCTGCATCTCTGGCTTTATTCACGATGTCTGTAAAGGATAATAGGCTGTAACTGTAATGTGGCTAGGTTGGAAGCCATGTTGGGTTTTGGTTAGAAGATTGTTTTGCAATAGATATTGCATTACCTGCTGATGGATACCTCTCACTGGTCTAGGGTTGATGCCTGACAAGGTTGAAGGGTGGGGTCCAGCATAAGGGGTGCTCGTTAGTAAAGTCTGATGTTGATTTTATGAAGTGCTTGTTAAATGTGTCAGCTATTTGTGATGGACGGGTATCACGTGATGTATTGTGCTCTCTGTTTGTTCCAGGGTTAAGTAGAGAAGATATGTAGTGCCAGAATTTATTGGGGTTAATTTTATGCTGGAGTTGTGGCTTGGAATAGTATGACCTCTTATCTCTGCTGATTAGTTTTGTCACTTTGTTACGTAGTATTTTGAAAGTGACATTATTTTGTTCATTTTTGTTTGGTTTCCAAGTTATTCAGGCTAGGTCCCTTTGCTTCATCAAGTGTTTACATTCCTTAGAGAGCCATGGTACTGAGTTCTTTTTGATTCTTTTCAGACGAATGGGTGCCAGAGTATTAAGTAGGTGAAGGAAGGTGTTAGTAAAGTATGGTACAGCATCATTAAGGAGTAGTTGTTTAAGGAATGTCCAGTCTATTTCACGTGGCAGATAGCTAAATTTATGATGACAAAAATTAGTTGAGTTCCTAACTGGTTTTACAGTGTGTAGTCTTAGTTGTTGGGAGTTTGTTCTAATGAAATAAGCTGGCAGATGATCACTCAGGGAGCTAGACAGTGTACCGAAAGAGAGGTAATTAGCAGGATGGGATACTAGGATCCAGTCAAGGGTGGACTGGCAGGTAAGATCCTTGCTTTATCTTGTTGGAGCATTGATAAGCTGAGAAAAAAAACACAGATTTATACTATTTGTGGGGGAGTTGGAAGCTATGGTTTGCCAATTAATATTTACGTCTACTAAGATTATTGTTTCGAGGTTTATCATTTGAGATGTCCAGGATAAAATATTTTCCAACACTGGTATATTGTGACCTGGTGGGATACATATTACTATTATGAAAATTCTTTTTGATGTGTTGAGGTTCAAAAAAAGAGATTAGTACCTCAGCATTAGAAAATATATGTATATTACTGGTGTAGGTGTAATTGGCTGATATACAGTCCTGTAAAGAGCCAGTTTATGTCTTGCATAGTATCTGTGAGGACCAAGAGTCCAGGGACCCAGTAATGATTGACCAAATCAGAGGAGGTTAAAAAAGATTGGGAACAAAGATTGTAAAAGCAATTTACAAGAGAACAATGGGAGGACATATGTATGGCTCTTAAGTATGCAACAACTTCCAAAAGGCTTAGGAATTTTGCTTGAAAGTGTTTGCACTGGTATTTTTATACCCCAAGCAGACTTCAAAGAATTTTTCCTCAGGTAGATAACAAATGTTGGGGGTGTGATAGGGAAGAAAGTGATAACTAGGAACAAATGTATTGGGAATGTAATGAGTTGGCAGATTTTAAATATTCTGCATTGGGTGAATTAAATGGCTGTAACTAAGGAAATTATTCCTTTGAGCTGGGACATAGGATCTGAATGGCCTAGATATAGCTAAGCCTTATTAAATGTAATTCTGTTATGTAAACTGGAATCTCAACTATCAGGCTACTTTTAAAAAAATAAAATTCGAAGTCTAAACCAACTGTATTTAAGTACTGAATATTATAAAAAAAATAAAAGAACTAGAAGATGGATCTTTAGAAAGGGGAAGGTGCAAATTACATAGAAATAAATGGAAACTGTGGGAACAATAAATGCAGAACAATGTTCAGGGGGAGGACTGAGGTTTAAGGGAAGGCGAGAATTCAGAAATTTATGTAATGTTGTACTGGTTACAGTTACAAAGAAAAGATATGTGATGTATAATATATATAAATAGAAAAAAATGTTAATATGGTTTGCTTTCTTTTTTACTAAAGTACACTTGCCCATGTCTTAAGTCATAATTTAATAAAGGTGTTAAAAAAGGCACCCCATCAGTACTGCACTGTCATGCACAACCACACCACATGAAAATAATGAGGATGTTGTTGATTGAAATACCTCCACAGACTACTTCTGCACATTCTTCTGTTACGCAGTTGTGAGAAGGTAATTTGCCATATCAAAGTATGGCTATTGTAAACTACGCTGGTTGGGCCAAATCCTGTATTCTAACCTTTGTTGATAAATGACCCACTCTTCTATCTGCAAGGGGCTATCTATTATTTTATTCCACTTATTCATTATATCAATTAGCACAGGCTTGGCTTTACCTGATACATGAGTATATAACCTCTTCAGCTTCAAAATATCCCTAATTCCTATGGCACCAAGTTATCATATACACTAATTCAGCATTACCCCATTACAAACTAATGTCTTAGTGTGGAACAAGCTGGCTAAACACTCCCTTAATCTTAGATACTGCCACTAATTGACTATGAGAAGGGGGAACTTCCACCTAATCTCCAAAGGGAGAATTACCTACCGTAGTTTTCCCCATCCCATACATTTCAGACATAGATTATATCTTCCTTTACCAACTCTGGCACCAAATGGATTGCCCATCAACCTCAACATGATGGGTGTTCATTAGGCACACCAAAAGGGAGATAAGCCTATCTTTTCTACTGCTCTCTGCAACTAAAGAATCAAACCAGAGCTCAACTCCACCAGGGTCCCATATCTTGTAGAAATAAATGGCTGGTAACCCGCACAGATACAGCAGTCTAAGCTATAGTTCCATACAAAACCAAGGAAGGTTACTAATTTGTCTAACCAGATGAAGTTCCATCCAATAACTGACATGCATTACCCATACAAGTTAAGGACCACAAAGCCCCCCACAGAAGGTGGTATATACAGTTTTGTCCACTCAGTCTAGAGGCCTTATTGTTCCATAATAGGTCATCAATAAGCTTCTGAATCTTATTTAGATGCGGGGTGAAGGAAGTCTGAGGGAAAACACCTTCAGGAACAGCCACATTTTGGTGAATTATACTGTGCTAAGGAAAGGGAGTTGCATTTTTTTCAGCTCTAAATTCTATCCCTCAGCTTCTCTTACATGGATTGAATGTTCGCCACTGCTACTCTATCCATTGCTAAAGCCATTCCTACTCCCAGATATGTGCACTCAGATTTCTCCTTATCAAAACTATGACATCTGCAAAGAGACACTTGAGTCGGGTGGGTGAAGATTGCCTTGGATTTATTTACTCAAGGCCCAGTTTGGTTTTGTTCACCCAAAGCCCAGTAATAGCGGCCAACCTATTCAAAGTACCTCAAACCCTTGTGAGCTGTACATAAGGCACCTTGACTATGCAATTATCTATGAACCATGTAGTCAAGTCTAAATGAGATGTCCCATACTTAATAGTACAGTCTTGTAGCAAATCCCCAAAGTAGACATTTAAAAAAAAAAACAAAAAAACTTTTTACAATTAAATTAGATGTTATTGCAATAGTTTTAAATACCCTCCCCATCTCTCAGCAAGGAATATTATCAAAATTAATTTTAATATACAATTATTTTATCTTTAATTAAATTTAAATTTACAACTATTCAACTGAATGACAAGAAACCACTATTCAAATAAAGGCAAATCTATATTTCTAGCAGAGTTCCATAAACATAACATTAACGAACAATTTAGTTACTAAACTTGTTAGTCTGAAATCCCCTTTGGACAGATTTCTTTTGAAACACAAGATCCAAGTTGAATATTTACATCAAAGCTGCAGATGTGTCATCTGCAAGAAAATGTCATGGGTTTTAGTCCGTCAGTGTTGCATTTTGGGCAGAACAACGACATATGCGTCCAAGTGCCTTTTTGGTTACAACTATGCCAACATAATTTGGAGGGTCTAGGCCATTTACATTTGTCAGGAGTCAAAGAAACTCTTACAACTTTTTGTTGACCGATTCTATTCCTAATGTTTTCATTGCAAACATAATTTATTAAACATTTCAAAATCTAATATAATATGAATTTGTGTCTTCCACTGTCAGATTAGTGAATCAATAATGGAAGCATTCATAGCCGTAATATAACATTATAAAAATCTGTTTTCTTGTTTTGATATAATTTAAGGTTTTGTGTTGAATTTTGAGCAAAAACTGAATAATTTCTTTTATATAACAGATAAATGAACTGCATATTATATTCTGCAATTCAATAAGTTCTTTAATTAAATCAATTATAGGAATAAAGTTGCTATCTGAACTCCTTATTGGTACATTAAAGGTGGAAATCTTTGATAAAGTATTGTGTGACCAATCAGACAGAGGAAAAGATAACCATGGAAAACAAATATTTAAGGTATGGTATTTGAATTTTTGATGATAAATGAAATATTATTTGTGTTTATTTCTACTGAAGTTGTACAGCTATAAAATTGAACCAAGTTTATCATCTAAGTTGCCAAACACTACTGATTTTATTTTTAAAAGTAGCCTGATAGCTGAGATTCCAGTTTACATAATTAAAAAAAGTCTGAAAAAATTATCACAATATTCAACAGAATCCATGGAGAACCTCCCCTCCAAAACAATTACTCTAAATTAACTTTATTTTATTATACCATTTGAACTGAGAAGGAAGAGAGTTTGAATAAAAAAGACCAATGAGGAAATATCATCAGCTTAAATACATTGAGTCTACCTGCAAAAGATAAGTGTATATAGGTTCATAGATTAGTACTAAGCTAACTGCCCTTGCGAGCCATTTTAAGCCTAGCCAATTATCCCTTGTGAGACTCAAACCCTGCACCTTGTGTTTGTAAGGAAAACACCTTACCATTAGACCACCCTCCCAACCCTTTCATTTTGCAATAATATCCTTAATGACATTGTCAGTGCTTGTTTGCTCATCTGCTATATCTTCTAAATTAATAGCACAAATCTATAATAAATATTTCAGTCTGGAGACTTGTATAAGTTACTGATTTTATTAACTCATTACATCACACCTCCAGGTGCATCTGCAGTTAACACCTACTGATGCCTCTAGGTGTCAAATATTGCTTGTTCATATTTGCATCAATAATTTCAAAATCATGCTATGTACAAGGTTTTAAAATATTTGACATTTGTGCAGTTCAGTTAAATAGATATTAACTGTTGTTTTTATTATATTAATTTATATAGATATAATTTTCACATTTTTCTAAATATCTCAACAACAAAGTAACACAGACAGAATTCCTTAGTCTCATGTGCAAGCTCAGTTAGATGAATAAAATGCTGCTGACAGTATATGTGTAACCTGAGTGGTTGCTGAGATATTATAAGTTGTTTACAAAATATCAAAATATTACAAATTTAATAGTTACTGTGTTTACTGTGACTTATAAAATTCGGTTTAAGACCTAGAACCTAAAGAATACTACCACTGTAAAAAGAGTTTGCTCTGAAGAGTTTGACATTTACAGTTCTTTAGTAACCCCTATAATCGCAGAGATATGAACATTTATTTGAAATGTGAGGACATAATTTGATTCTGTCAAAAGGCTTAGGCCCTGCCCATTGGGAGTTACAGTGCAACCTTCCTGAGCTCCATTGGAGTGAATGAGTTAATATTTGAAGTTAAGGGAATAATTTTTGATTTACTATAGTAAAATTTATAGCCAGATAGATCTTTAATAAAGTCTAAAGCAGCTAATATTCTGTTTATTGAAATTTCTGGATTCAAAATTGTTAATAAAAAATTGTCTGCATAAGCAGTTAGTTTTTGGTTATTAATAGAAATTGGAGTAATTAATGGATTTTCTTCTACATATATTAAGATAAAGAGTAAAGGAGAGAATGGGCATCCCTGCCTAATTCCTTGCCTAAGGTATATCATCATTAATAATGCACCGTTAATGCACAACTGTGCAGCAGAGCCTGTATATAGCATTTGCCAGTTACCTATTAGAAAATCGAAGTTACGGAACTTCGAATACCATATGGTCGACACCATATGATCGAAGTTCCGTAACTTTGAAATTAAAAAAAAAAAAAAAAAAAAAAAAAAAACAAAGACAACGTACCCTGACAGGTTAAAGCATGGGGGCAAGCCCCCCTGCAGCCCCCCACACCCCCCACTACTTAAATATACCAACTCCAAGATCACACTTTAATGAACTACACCCTTTATTTTTCTTTTTTTTTTTTTTATGTTAATTTTGAACATTTTGAATTTTCAATTGTTTGATCATTAAAGGTCAACCTTTAGTGATTCGAACAATTGAAAATTCGATGTTCCAATAAGAACCCGCATTAATTTGCCACCATGAAATAAAATCTGAGGAAAAGTTATAATACGTTAGTACTTTGCAGATAAATGTCCATCTGACCTAGTTGAAAGTTTTACTCAAGTCTGTCATCAGGGCACCTGACAGTAGATCTAACCTCTGCCACAAAGTTTGATTATTTAACAATACGCTGAAAGCATCCATACCCCCTTGCCTCTCTTTGATAAAACCCAAGTGGTACCGTTGAACCAAAAACCAGGAGAACCTTCTCCGCTCTCCAGGCTAGCATCTTGTCAAATATATTAAGGTCAGTATCAAGAAGAGGAAATAGGCTTATCATTAATTGGTTCCACTGAGTCCTTGTTTGGTGCCAAAACCATTTTCTTAGGAAATATTTTCTTTTTTACAGCTTGTCAAACATCACTGACAAATACAGGCTTATGTACATCTTGAAACATTTGTAGAAAAAAAACACTCAAAACCTTCTGGTGCCTTATCTCACAGTAGGTTCTCAATCTCTTCATATATCCCCTTAAGCTCCAAAGGCTGAGTAAGATCCTCTGGATTACTCTTTTTTCCATGAGGCTGAAGGGGTCAGTTCAGATCCCAAAGACACTTGCCCCTCAGGCAAAATTTCCACTGGACTTATCATACCCCTGTATTCTTCAAAATGGCCAAATTCCCACCTAGATTGTTAGTAATATGTCCTTCCCTATCTCTTATGACAATCTTCTGCTCCTAGGCATGTTCAATACATTTCCTTGCCAATAATTTTGGGGAGGTAATTTACTTTTTCCCATAAAATAACAAACTCTCCCACTTTTCTGAAACCTGCAGAAACTGTAGTTACAAGCATTCCTGTTTAGCACTCCTAAGAATCCAACAAGCTTCTATGCCCCAACACCCACCCACCCCCACCCCACCCCACACACACACACACACACACACTCTCTGCACCTTCTCTCTGCCAATCTGATCTTGCCTAATAACACCTCTAACAGAATCTTTTGTTTATATAACAGTGGACCATCAAAAGCACTGGATATGGTGCTCTAACTCCAAATGTTCCTTCCTTTTCAGCAATAGTCAAACATCCACTGCATCTCATAGTCTTGTCTAGGTCTAGGAATACCATCACAACTGAATGATCAGAGATGGGCCCTGGACTAACTTGAATATCATGTACCCTACCCACCCAGCCTTCACCAACTAACCAATAATTCAGGTGACTCACCAATCCACTGGTGTAATATATGAATTCTGAGTCCCTAGGGTAGAGAACTCACCAAACATCCAAAAAGCATAGGTTCATTCATGATGTCCTTAATCTCCCTCCATACATTTGGCAAGTGGACTCTATCAAGAGATACTCTATTCAAGATAGGCCCCAGGGCTATGTTGAAATCTCCTCCCAGTAGCAGAAATTGGTGTCATTGGCGCAAATTCAGCATGCCTTACAGAGTTCCTGTAAAAGTCCTATCTCATCTGTATTTGGGTCATTGAAGTTTGTTATCATAAATAGAGCCCTGTGGTGCTGAAAAAGTAAAAAGTCATCTGCCTGGTGTGCCCCTAAGAACTACCTGAGCCATCCAAGGAACTGAATGATATACCACAATTGCTACCCACTTTTTTGCTGATGTTATACTGACAAAGAAGCATTTCCCCTGCCAAATGAGAAATGCTTTGTTCTCCAATTTACTTTTAAGTTTGGTTTCCTGGAGCAATACTAGAAGGGCATTAGATTTACTGAACTCATACAGAATGGCACTGATCTTAATTGTGATGGATGCCGCCTTCAAATTCCAAGTAACACAGTTGATGTTCCATCTACTAGATATGTCAACCCCTTCACATTGCCCCAGTTGCAACTGTGTGTGTAGATTCAAAAATGAAAGTTATGTACTCACCATTGTGATGCATCTGTGCTGTCTGTTTTCATCCTTCCTCAACTGATGGGTCTTTGATCAGACCTTGGATCTGGCTTCGGACACTACCATAGACTTTGGCTCTATAGCTTGAGCTTCTCTTTAATGCCCTCTTTAGCCTGGATTACCTCAGGCTGAGTTTGCCCACTATGCAGCCTATTATTTTGCACCAAAACAAAAAAGTCATAAGAAGACAGTCTAATTACAAATCAAATTCCAGGTAGACTAGATGGAAAGGAATGAAAAGGCTAGAGCTCATCAGACACGCAGGCTGGACTAAATTTCTCAGGACATACTAAGAGTCCAAATGTAAATCTTCCAAGTAAGAAGGGGGTCAGAGGGCAGGTGGTTGAGGAAGGACAAAAGCAGACACTCCAGCTGCATCATTATGGTGAGTACATACCTTTTGTATCTGATATTGTCTTTTTCATCCATTCGTCAACCATTTGAACAGAGTCCCCAGCTACAGAAACTGCAGAGTGATCCTCAAGGAAGGACATTCCAGAGTACGGTGGAGCCAACCACTGCCTGATCCCTAAACAAAATGTCCAATTTATAACAATCAATAAAGGTATTAGTATAGACCAAGTTGCAGCTGCATAAATGTCATCTCTTAAAGCTCTGGACCCGAAAGTGGAGGAAGTGGCCACAGATCTGTTGGAATGAGCCTTAAGAGGTTTGAGTAATATCAATCCTTTCTCATATAAACAAAGGAAAGGCAATCAGTGAGCCATCTGGCCAAAGTTACCTTTAAGACTAACTTGCCCAATTTAGCTTTGGAAAAATAAAGAAATAGCTAGTCTGATTTTCTGAAATCTTTAGTTCTGTGGAGATAGACTCTAAACTGCCCATGAATGTCTAACAGATGAAATTCTCCTTTGTTGGAAAAAAATGAAAAAAACAGGAAGGTTGATGGACTGATTTATAGCAGTTTCTGAAGCCACGTTTGGTAGAAATTAAAAATTAGTATGGAGAGAAATGCTGTCCTTGTGAAAGATCAGATCTGTTAACTGTGAAGATAGAACTTGAAGTTCTGATAACAGTATGGCAAATGTGATCACAACCAGAAATCCCTTGGAGGTGTAGGATCCTTAATAGGTGGCTGCAGCAAGAAGGTACTTTTGAGAAAGGCTTTACATAGTCTTGATGATGCAAAGGATGAATTGTTTTCTGTTAAGTGAAAATAAGAGATAGCTTCAAGTTGGACCTTTATCCCAGAATAAATAGCTTTGCTATTGAAAACAAAGGTGAAAAATCAAGGATAGCTGGGATAGATGCTGAAAAGGGGTCTAGATTTCCTTGGACAGCTCAAAGGGAAACCTTTTACATTTGCTATTATAAATCTTCCTGGTAGAATCCTTCTGAGAGGATGTGAGGATACGTTGAACCAAGGAAGAAAGCTTGAACTATCTAGCCATCACTGGAAGTGGAGAAACCATGCAGTTAACTAGAGGGTCCAAATGTTTGGATGACTTATCTTTGATGGATGAGACAGAAGATCCAGAGATGGATCCAACACAAAGGGAGGGTGTACTAGATCAGGCCACAGGAAGGGAAATCATACTTCCTGAGATGAGAACAGGGCAATGAGGATTACTTAGCTCTTCTGCTGAGACACTTTCTGAAGAAACGTGGGAATTAGAGGAGTGGAGGAAAGGCATAAAGAAGACCATGGGGCCAATCATGAATCAAAGAGCCTCTCAGTGACTCTCACTTTGGGATGGTCAAGGCAAAGTACCTGCTGCACTTGGGTTTGTGAGGGAAAGTGAAGAGAACACAGCATGGTTGGCCCCATTGACAAAAAAATCAATTCTGCCACTACAGGGTTGAGAGACCACTCATGAGGGAATAAGAGGGACCTGCTCAGTTTGTCTGCTAGAACACTGGACTTCTACAATTTATGCCCTGTCAAAAGAAATCAATCAGAAGAGATCACCCATTGCCATACTCTCAATGCTTCTTAACACAAGGGGTATAATTGGGTACCCCTGTTTTTGATGTACCAGACTACTGACATGTTGCCTGTCTGAATAGCAATCATCCCTTGAGGGACAGCATGTTGAAATGCATGCAATGCTAATAGGATTGCCCTCATTTCCAGGACATTGATGCGAAGATTGACCTCCAAATGAGATGAAGTACCTTGGACCGTCCTTCCTAGTAATGCCTCCCACCCTAGATGGGAGGTGTCTGTAGTCACTGTGGCTTTGGCAGAAGGATAAAAAGGCAGCCCTGAGAAACTTCTTTTGTGGTGATCCTTTTTGTCATCCCTTTTGGTAAAAACTCTGTACCCATGAACTACCACATAGGCGGTAGTCTAACTTAACACTGAAAGTGTGATAAGAGACCTTGGCACACAGGTGGACAGTAGCCCTTTGATAATCACATCGCCACAGTAGTCAGGAAATCCTTCTACGTGGCACACCTCATCACAAAAGGTTTCTCATCCAGGAAAAAAGAGGTCATTGTTCCCCTTTACTCTTCACTCATTAGACCCATTATAGAGTACAACACCCCATTTGGTATGTACCTCACAAGACATCTACAACAACAGGAAAGGCTGCAGAAATACCTCATAAATAGGATTACTGGCCTCAAACAGATGCCCTATGCAGACCGTTTCAAAAAACTGCAGCTTTACTCCGTTGCATATCGCCTACTCAGAGGCAATCTCTTCCTAACACACAAAGCTATGTCTAACCCAGAGCTTTTGGACATGCTCCACTTAAAGAAATCCAAATCCCTCCGAGCTACACGCTCTAGGGACCTAAATCTTGTCACCACAATAAACAGAACATGCTGGAGAGATAGATTCCTGTCTCAGAGACTTCACATACTCTGGAACAAACTACCTATCTATATCAAACAAAGCTCCTCATTAGCACCCTTCAAGAAAAATCTTGATGATTGGATGTGAGATAGGAAATTCACCCCAGGGATCACTTCTGTGGCTCTGCTCAACAGTGGCACAGGAAAATAATTTTCTTGGTTGGCAAAAGTCAGGGTACCTTTTGGCTAGGCTTATATAGGCCCTACGGCCAATAGCCTAATACCTACCTATGAACCTATGATCCATGAGGCTATGTATTCTCTGCAAATCCCTGTAATCCATATTGCTGCAATTAGGGGGTGTCATCTTAATGACCATTGCTCTGCAAGCATCCACTGAAGTACCTTCACATGATACCTTGCTAAAGGTACTAGAGTTATAGAAACTGACATAGATCCAAGAAGCTGGAATACTAACATTTCTGGAGAAGGAAGAGAGAAAGAATGTGGGATGCTTCACTCTGCAAAGTGTTTAGTCTTTTCTTTGGTATGCTTGTGATTTGTGCCACCATAGCCAGTTGAGCACCAATGAATTCCAGGACTTGAGTGGTGGAGAGCCGAGACTTGGCATAGTTCATCGTGATGCTCAATTGAAGACATAAGTGGAGCAAGTAGTCCCTACCTTAAATCAGTTTGTGCTTGATGGGAGCAGAGAGAAGCCAGTTGTCAAGATATGGAAACTCCCAGAATCCTAGCAGTCTCAAGTGAGCTCTGAGTGCTCCCATTCACTTGGTGAACACCCTGGGGGCTTTGCTGAGGTCAAAGGGCATGGTTCTGAACTGGTAGCGACTGGGATCCCAGATAGAAGTGTAGATACCTCCTGGATTCCTTGTCTATTCTGATGTGATAATAAGCATCCTAGAGATCTATTAAGCACATCCAATTGCCCTTGTGCAACAGTGGCAGAATGTACTGAAACATAACCTTTCAGAACTTTAGAGTGTTTAAAAAATGTATTCAAGTTGCTGAGATCCAAGATAGGTCTTAGGTCCCTGTTTTCGTTTGACACTAAAAAGAACCTTGAATAAGTTCATAATCCTTGCTGGTACAGGGGAACCATTTGGATAGCTCATTTTGCCAGCAGTTTTTCTATTCCTGGAGCTGTTGCTTTCCTCTGATGTATGATATGTCAGGACTTTTTCTAGGCTGACTGGCAGGCTGAAGGGAAAAGAGTACATAATAACCGCTGGATATAATCCTCTGCACCCAAGTATCTTTGGTGATGGCTGTCCAGGCTTCCAGGTGCAGAGCTAGGCACCGTCAGACTGCCTCCAGAGTACAGCAGTGAAGCAACATTTCAGGAACATTGAAAGGGTTTTTCAGAGAAAGGACCTCTGAAACCCTGGTGTTGCAGGCCTCCTCTGTCATGTGGGTGACCATCTACCATTAGACTTCCCCCTCTGTCGTGAGGGGGACTTGTCCCCCTAGGAGTCCCAGGAAGACACTTGTGACTTGTACAACCACATCTTCCTATGCTGTTTCAGGTTCTGTGAAACTTCCTTTGAGGAGTACAGAAGTGTAGCCCTACAGCAAATAAAGTCTTCCCATTCTGTTCACTCCTAAAGAGAGTTTCTTTCACCTTATGGCTGAATAAGGTGAATCCATCAATGGAAACACTGATGAATGATAACTTGAAGGGTTCTGCAAAATCACAATGGTGCATCCAGGCATGCTTTCTCATGGCAATTCCTGAAACAGCGGCTACTGAAGCTCCCTCTGAGGCATGAGAAATCAGCCTCATAGAGGCATTCAAAAGGGACTGGAGAGTGGCCAGTTGTGAAGAAACAGTCTTCTTGTCCTGTGCAGACATGGACCCTGAGAGGGCATTGGAAAACTCCTTGATCAAGTCCCTCTAGAATCTAGTTATGTGTTCCAAACAGTTCAGTATCCTGAGGGCAAAGTTTGCTGAAGCATAACCACACTTACCAAATCTGTCCAATGTCCTCGACTCTCTGCTCAAGGGATGGACAAAAGACCTCTGTTTGGCAAGTTCTTTCTTGGTGGCTGCTGCTACCACCATTGCATCTACTGGAGGACCCTTGCTCCAATGGGAAGGATTCTTTGGTGCCACCAGATACTTATCAGATCATTTTGGGATTGACTCTGTGACATCTGGATCCTTCCAAGCCTGGTGAGAAATTAGGTCCACCATCTCATCCAAGGGGGGAATACCAAGGACTTAACTGAGCCAACTCTGAGAGCCTCAAGAAACATTGAATCATCCTGTGTGGGGGGAGGGAGGGTTGGAAGACTAGCCACTTTTCTGTCTCAGAAGTTCAAGTGTTTCACCGAAAGAGACACCCTGAAGGACAGATCTTGGGGACCCCACCCCTTCATCAAAGTCAGTGTTTTTTATCTATGATTCCTAAGAAAAAATCAAAGTGCCTTCTTTTTAATGTATACATCGGAAGGTGCTCACCAGTGGAATGCCTGGGAAGGACTCAAATGTGTGAGCAGAATCCAGGATGACGAACATCTCTGGGCTTGACACTGCAGGTTGCCCTGATGGGACAGGATGAAGAGACTCAGTGCCCAAAGCAGACAGTTGAGGAGGGGAAGAACCCAAGGGGGGCAAGGATGACTTGTCTATGGAGGTGGAAAACTCTTTCTCCACTACCTCAAAGACTGAAGCCATGAAAGAACCAACAGCTGGCCTGGTAGGAGCCAAAGCCACCTATCATCCAAGATTGATGACAGCATCCCCATGATCCTGCCTCAATGCAGAAGTTGGAGCCAAGATGTCTAGTGATGAGGCCACAAAAGATAGGAATGGCTCCAAAAGCATCAGAGTTGAACGCAAACCCTCCGTATCTGATACTGATGTTATGAATCCAACATCCCTCGGGCTCAGACAGGATCGGAGATGTAGCCAGAGTCAACAAAAGCCAAGCCTCTGGATCTGATACAGACAAACTCAGAATTCCTGGGTTTGAGGGCACTGAAACCCCAAGACAGATAGGAGTAGGAGTTTAGAGTTGGGTTTGGGATGGAGGTAGGCTCACAGGTCCAGTGGAGCCAGAATGACCCCCAACTGAATCTGTGTCCTGAGATTTTCTCATCATCCTGTCCACATCTGCTTCACTTAGACTCCTAGTTGACCTAAGGGATGTGAAAGTTGAAAGTGTTCTAGATACCCTTTGAAGAGTTTCTTGCAAAAATGGTGAATGGGGCCAAGAGGAGATAGGCTCCAGAGTAAACCTTGGTCAGCAGTACACCAAAGACCTGGACTTGGATCTTCTTGGATCCGATGAGCCAGTCAGATCTGAAGATTTTTGCAGCTTTTTGAGCTGACCTGAGCCCAAAATAGACAAAGAACAATTGAGGGATCACTTCCTTGAGTCCTTGATCTTAACTGAAGAATGCCCTTTAGCCTTCTCTGATGACTTTTTAGAAGAGAGGAGTTCCAGATGAAGAGGAGGAGGTAGTAGAAGGAAACAGGCCTTTGATTGAGGAATGGACAAAAATACAATATCAGATACCCACTTACTGTCAGGGTAAAAATTCTCCCTAAACTTGGAGAAAGAAGAGGGAAAAAAAGAAACAAGCAGAGCAGGTTGTGAGCATGGAAAAAATGGCAATATGTTGTGTGTAACATCAAATTAAAACAAAATGCATTCACGTAACCCCTAAGCAGATACGAACAATGTCACACTGACAGGTTAAATCACTGCCCTGGGAACTAACTGCTCTATGTATATTTTCCAGTTCAGGCACTCACAGATTCCTGTCAGCATCTTCATGCCTCATTGTGCAATGGAGCACACACCTAATAAAAGAAAGAGTTGGGGTTATTGTAAGAAAGCATTGTGGTCCTTGTACAGCTCCAATTCCAAGACTTAAACTAAGGAAATTACCTTAAAGCCTTACAATAACTTTAACAAACCCAAGAAATAGCTGCCTAGCCCAAATAAGTAACCTCCATTCAACCTCCTAATGCAGTGCAAACTAAGACAGATAACAGAAGAAAGCACTACAAATCAGAGTCAAGCTGAAAGTACTGACCTCAATTTGGTATCAGAATTTCCAGTCGATGTGTTAACTAAGAGCTCTCATGCTTTTCTGTGGCACCATCAACTGCTCCATCCATATGGCCATAGACCCTGAGGGCAATCCCACTTCTGTGTCCCAAAATGTGCCAAAGACTCAAAAAGCCACACACTTGGCATACCTTTCTGTAACATGCAGGCAAGATATGCCACCGCTGCCCTTCTCTACTCGCACCATAAATTACAGTCCAAACCAGGAGGGGTGATCCTCCTCATACTTGGGGGTAAGCTCCTTAGACCATTGTCCAACAGAATGCTAAGTCAAAGATCTAATCTGGCTAAAACAGCTATCTCTTCACTGTCCAATTCAGGAAGATGAGGCCTGCCTAGACTGTTCTATGAATTTCAGTCCCAAAGTGGGAATTTCTGAGGTAGAGAAGGAACTATCCTGCTCCTCATGTTCATCCATGGAAAGAAAGGCCAATGCTTCAAACCTGTTATGATCCAACCTTGTGAAAGGACAAATAATTTGCTTACCCCCCATTTGAAAGCTCTAAATTCTTGCCCTCAGTTTGTCTTATCCTAGTCCTTTTTCCTCAATGGACAGCTTAGTCGAGGAGATCAAAATTGATCTGTCCCTCTTTTTACTACCAAGAGACACTGCCCTATATTTCTCTACTGTTCTTACATAATTGGCAGGGCAACTCTGACAATGGTTCTTTAAGAAATTCTTAGCCTCCTGTGGTGAGTAAAACTGATGGCGTTGCCCATTTTTAGAGATTAACAAACTGGCAGGAAATTTTAAGCTTGCCACAAACCGAGATATCTGCACTGTCACAACAATGGGACCATGTGTTTCCTTTTAGCATACATTGTGGCACTGTAGTCTGGGGCAATCCTCAAAGTGTGGCCAGCAATGGGGACTGACATGTCCTTCTCCCTGCCTTTCTTTAGGATCACCTCACAGTCATTTTTTTATTCAGGGAAGACAAATTGAGTTGCTCTGAATACAGGATTTCAACCCCTCCCCCTTTTTTGAAGAATCTGTTTTGACGGCAGATGTTATAGCTGGGAAGTAAGATTTCAGTGTTGGAGATGTGAGATTTTAACTATATTTTGGATAGTGTCAAGATATGTGGAGAGTGGTGGGCTATCCAAGAGTGCAGGTCAGTTGTTTTTATTAAGTAGACTTTGTATATTCATTGTGTAGATATTAAGGTGTGTGGTAGTAGAGGAGGGGAGGAAGGATGATGGAGGGGTCTGGAGAGGTGGTAGGGATGGGATTGGGGTGGATGTCCCCATCTAGCAAAAGAGTTTTTGTTATTAGAGTGGGTTTTGAAGTGTAGAAGTAATAAGTAAAGTATTTGTACTTGATTAAAGGGGAGGTAGGAGTGTGAGTAAATATGCTGAATTTATGAAGTTGTGTGTCAGAGATATTGTACAGAGAGGGAGAAATTAAAAAAGATAGGAGGGATCCTTTTGGGTTGATGGCTGTGTAAATGTGGGATATGGGTAATGGTAATTCAGTTTTATGTGATAGGTAGTTAGGAATGTAAGGAAGATGAGTAGGGAGGTTGTAAGGAAGAGCTGGACTTGAGACATGATATGGGAGGATGTGTATGAGAGTTAGGAGGAGGTATAGTTAGGTCTGTTTAATAATGAGAAAGAGTGTTTATGTTATGTAAGTTGTCAGTTAGAGAAACAAATAATGAAAGGAGTAGGATGAAAGAAAGTGGATGAGAGTGATTAACTTGTAAAGGCTGTCAAGGTATGAAGGTGGCTATAGGGGGAGGAGATGTTGTTTATGTGAATGGGAGATAGTATTAGTAGATGGAATGGGGTTAGACTTGGGTGTAGAAAGCGGTAAATGGATTAATAGGTTACAGTGGGTGGGATTGATGTAACGTTGTGATAGTATAAATCTAGAGAATGAGTGGGTGTGTGGGAATGGGGTAAGGGTAGGGGCCCAAGTGTAGAAAGTGTATTGAGTCAGTTTCCCAATGTGAATTCCCACACAAAAACAATCAGTAAGTACCTGCATTGTATCTCACTACTGTGGCTTAGGGAGTGTTTGCTTTCAAGTAAATGATAAAGGTTAGGTAAAAAAGGTTATACTGCAGAAGTTGGGGGGAGCAGTCTGGATGTTATGGTGATGTATGACTAGTTCCTGGAAAGTTCTCACAGTTTTTAGAAATTATTTCCTGTGCTACTATATTTTTCCTTCATATATGTAGTCAGAAAAGCATGTACATTGAAAGTCTGAGTATGGCTAACAATAACAGAGTCAAAACAATTCAGAGCCAGCACAAAGTGTGATTTAGCATAGTTTAATGCGTAAAAAATGAAACAACATGGGTCATGGAACAAAAATACATATCCCAACCCCCAAACCAAACCGGTTTCAGCTTAATAGGCTTGACTTTGGTTATATAAGAAGGGTCTTTTGATCCAAAAATTTGTTCTTTATTTGTCTTCCACTGCAGAAGGATATTAAGCCAAAACCAGTTTGGTTTGGGGCTTAGGATATGTATTTTTGTATATCCAGAAGCACAAAAGCAATCAAGCGGACAACCATGGTAGATAGTGAAATATTTAATGGTAAGCGCTTTCGGCTGTGACTCCAGCCTTCATCAGACAAATGAATACACAAGCTAAGAACTTTATATAGGTATATAAAGTTCTTAGCTTGCGTATTCATTTGTCTGATGAAGGCTGGAGTTGCAGCCAAAAGCGCTTACCATTAATTACTTCGCAATCTACCACGGTTGTCCGCTTGGTTGCTTTTGTGCTTCTGGATATATTTTTCATCAGTTTGTGATTCGTGATTTTAATATGTATTTTTGCCCCTTCACCTATGTTGTAACATTTTTTTACAAATTAAACAATGTTAAATCAGACTTTGTGCTGGCTCTGAATTGTTTTGACTTTGCTTTGGACTATAGAGCCATTGCACTTGCCGTACGTGCGGGTTTGAGTGGTTTGGAGTTAACAATAACAGAGTCAGAAGTTAGTCACGCACTGGATTTACTTGCTGTAATCTCAGAAACACATACCTGTCCCTCCAACATGTTTTTTTATGACAATGACAAAATTTGATTGATAGATTGGGAAAGTTTAGTGCTGTTTGTTTTGTGAATGTATATCAGATCCATCAGGGCTAAATTGAAGAATGCCTTTTAGGTTAGGTACAGATTACCCATAAATAGTCTGTAGGAGACAGAGTACAGGGTCAGGGCTTTGAGGTGGTCCACATAGGACATGTCATTTATACCCTGTATTCTTTTAGTGAGGAGCCTCTGTGGCCACTCCAGCTGTTGCAATTGCCTGGTCAGATACATACCAAAGGGTGCATTATACTCAGGTTATTGATCTGATGAGAAGTGAGCATAATGATATTATGATCTTCTTAGATCTGGATGTGGTGTCCTTACTTATAAGTTGTGTCATGTAGAAGGATTTTCTCACCACCATGGACATATGGTGATCAAAGTTCAGGTTAATGTCAAGCTGAGTTCCCAAGTCCATTACCATAGGGTCTATTCTTAGGAGAGTGTTATCATAGGTTCATAGGTTGATACTAGGCTATCAGCCCTAGGGCCTATACAAGCCTAGCCATAACAATTCCCTGGCTATTTATTCCCACACTATTTACTTCCCTGGACCCCTGTCTAGCAGGGTGACTGACGTGATCCCCGGGGTGAATTTCCTTTCTCCCATCCAATCATCAAGGTTCCTTTTGAAGAGGACCAAAGAGGCACTCTGCTTGACATGTATGGGCAATGTATTCCAGAGTCTGGGGAGTCTCTGGGCCAGGAACCTATCCCTCCAGCATGTTTTGTTTATTGTGATGACAAGGTTTAGATCCCTGGAGTGTGTGGCTCTGAGAGATTGGGATTTCTTTAAGTGTAGCATGTCCAACAGCTCTGGGTTTGACATGGCCTTGTATGTTAAGCAAAGATTGCCTCTGAGTAGACGATATGCGACAGAGTATAGCTGGAGTTTTTTAAGGCAGTCAGCGTAGGGCATCTGCTTTAGGCCTGTGATTCTTTTTGTGAGGTATTTCTGTGGCCTTTCCAGTTGTTGCAGATGTCTTGAGAGGTGCATACCAAACGAGGCATTGTATTCTATAATGGATCTAATGAGGGATGAGTACAGTGGGACAATGACCTCCTTTTTTCTGGATGAAAAGCCCTTAGTGATGAGGTGTGCCACATAGAAGGATTTCCTGACTGTTGTGGCGATGTGGTTATCGAATGTGAGACCACTGTCCACCTGTGTCCCTAAGTCTCTTATCAAACTTTCGATGTTTATTGTACTGCTACCTATATGGTAATTCACGGATACATGTTTTTTCCCAAAGGGGATAACTATACATTTCTTGACATTGAGCTTGAGCCCATGGCTCTGGCACCAAGCATCTGTTTCTGTAAGGCCCTTTTGTAGAGTATCCACATCATTTGGGGATTCAATAATAGCTCCCAGTTTGCAGTCATCTGCAAACTTTGTTATCCAGAGTCCCTTAGTGTTGGCCTGTACTTCAGAGAAGTAGATGCCAAACAAGAGCAGTCCCAGGACTGAACCCTGAGGTAGTCCACTTCTCACTTGTCTGGAGCTGGATTTGGAGTCGGCTACTTTTACAGTGTGGGTTCTATCAGTAAGCCAGTTAGCAACCCATTGGGTGACGTAGGGATTAATGCCCAGCTTAGTAAGTTTATCTATGATTCCAGAGTGGGGGATGGTGTCAAAGGCCTTGGCAAGGTCTAGATAGGCTGTGTGGACCACCTTATCCTTGTCCATGGCTCTGGAGACTGATTCGAAGAAGTCAATCAAGTTCAGGAGACAAGATCGGCCCTTCACGAACCCAAACTGGGTGGGGTCCAGTGTTTGAAGGTTGCCAATGTCTTTGTTTATAAGTTCCATGATAATACGCTCCATGGCCTTGCAGATAAGGCTTGTCAGACTGATGGGACGGTAGTTTCCGGGATCCAAGGTGGATCCCCCCTTGTGGAGTGGGAAAACTGTAGCTGTGCGCCACTCAGTGGGCACGAAACCTGAGGTGAGGCTATGATTAAACATGACACTTAGATGAGGTGCCAGTTCATATTGTAGATCATGCAGTACACAGCCCGGGATGTCATCTGGTCCCATGGACGCTGTATTCTTAGCTTTGGAGAGTGCGTTTTTTACCTGTGTGGCCATTATTACTGGAATTTGGCAATCTTCCGGTATTGAGATGGGCCATTTAGGGGGTGAGAGGGGGGTGAAGTTGGCACTGAATCGATCTGCCAGGATATTGGCAATATCCTTGGGATCAGTATATTTAATGCCATTCTGTTATAGCTCAGAGCAGATCTGAGCATTGCCATTTAGATTCTTGACATAGTTATAGAATGCCTTGTTGTTGTCTTTGGAATCTTTGGCAATTTTATTTTCGTAACTAGCTTTGGAGGATTTTATGAGGGATCTCAGTTTCTTACTGAGGCTGGTAAGGAAGTTTTTTGCATCCTGGGATTTTCCTCTTTTCTGCAACAGTTTCTTCCTTTTGTTGTAAAGTTTGTTTATGGCAGGGGACCACCAGATTGGCTTCTTTTTTTTGGATGAGAGCATCTTGGTTCTATTTGGATGGCAATGTTGTAGTTTGCAGTAATTGTCATCTTCCCAAAGGGTATAATTATGCATTTGGCACTGGGATCTATTCTGTACGGAATACACTTCTCTGAAGTGAAGGCAAATGTAGAGGGCCTTTGGCTGACCAGATTTGAAGATGACTTCAAGCTGGAAGCAATCACTGAATCCCCCACTGACAGATAACTAGTGCCAGAGCCATTGTCTAAAACTCAGGGCAATCACCCATGACTATGGTGTTGGGCAGAATGCTGAGAAACTCCAGTGTATTCAGGTACATGGTGTGGTTATCCTGGGTCACAGACGTAAACCTATAGCTAGCAAGGGTATGGTGTGGGACTTTCCTTAGGTGAGATGGACATGGAATAGCTCAAACATGTCATGTTGTTTCAGCAGTCTTGAGGTGTGCTTACTTTTTATGTAGATTGATACACCTCCACCTTGTGTCCCTTCTTGTGTGGTAGCTGGTTTAAATGTGTGGAAGGCATTATAGCCTTATACTGCTGGAGTACCTTCCACAGCTTAAAACCATGTCTTAGTAACTGCACAAACGACAACACTCTCAAGGGTGAGAAGCTCTTCCAGGGAATGGAGCTTCTAGCTGAGACTTCTAACACTGAGCAGTAACACCTTTAGTATATTGTGAGTAGAATTTACTATGTCTGAAGGTTTATCAGGTTGGCACTGCCTAAAAAAGGCACTATAGGAGATAGGTGCAGACCATCCCTTGAAAAGCAATGTGGGCTTTTGCTCATGTCCTCCCAAGCCAACAAATATTGGACCGCTTAGAATGACATCAGTAACTAATCCAATTACTAAAGGCAATCACCTTCAATTTATACTGTGATATCACCCTCGGGGAAGGTAGAATGCTGCACAGTGCCAGGTTTATACCTGCCTGGGACACATAATCTGAAAGATTTATCATGTCTCTCTTCATATTGTCCAGGGAAGTATGTCTCAGGTCATAACGCCTACATGTACTACTACAAAGTCATACTGGTACTTGTGGTTCAGTGTCTTGGGTAAGTGTGTAATCTAGCTGATCTTTGCCTCTGATAGGCAACTTACCATGATTGTTTGATTGCTCAGCCTGGTGACTGGAGCATCACTGTGTCCCACAACAGAAACTCCAATGGCCAATATACTGGGTTGTTTGGTAGTTTGTCTTAAGTGCTTACAGGTTGTGAAACTGTGAGATGTGGTTCTATGTATTCTGGGGAGTGTTATCTTTGTAGAGTGTTTGGGAGCATCTGAGAGGCCTTCAAGGTTTGTGCAGATTGCTTTTAAGAGCCTCAGCATATGTAAGTCTATGTGTCTGATCCATAGTAGGTGTGATGTGTGTGTTAATTGCAACCTATTTGGCATTATCAATGTCTGTATGTGACAGCTTTGTCTCCAAAGGCATAATGCAGTTACATCTCTCACATAGTGTTTCAGTCAGCTTAAGAATAAGATCGCTGTCAGTAAAATGAAACAACTGCTACATTGCCATGTCCAGTTCCACTAGGCTGGCTACAGAGACAGTAAGAAAGAGCCCATCCATGTCTGTGGATCTCTTTTTTTGTGATCTGCAGGGGCAGTGTAAGAGGGGTTTGTAACTAACTAAACTGTGAGTTGATGGGAGAGGTCTAGGAGTGATCCAAAACAACACTATGGATTAATGCTTCTCAGCGGGCAAACTAGCAGCTCTACACTCAGCTAGAGATAATTGCTTTCTCTTCTTTAGTATATGTTATTTTACTTCAACTCAAGAAAAAAATCTCTATACTGAGGTCAAATTCTCTTCCAAGCATACCTCTCAACTGTTAAGATTTGTGTTTCATATTTTGGTCTGTTCCTCATAAAATATGTGGTTTTCTGGCAAATCAATGGAGAATGATGTCACTAAACAACAGACATCATTTGAGTTTCAGACTTCATATCCTTCCAAAGAATGCATACTAATATAAAACCTATTATTCTAGCAACATTCTAAGTTTATAAGAGCAGTATTTAAAATGTTCCCCTATTTTCTGACCATTGTCCTCCCCATTAGTTCTGGCTTTGTCTAGATTTCTTGCAGTAAAATACTGAGAGATATAGTTCCAAGTATAAGATTTAGCAAATTATTCAAGTCTGTTTTGTACTGAAGTAACTTCTGGCATTTCCAGAATATATGCTCCAAACAACCACTTTCTAAACCAGCATATCTACATTGTATGCCTCTTGTCTGCAGGAATATTTTTTTTTAATTCTCATAGCAGACTAAAAATATTTGTGTAAAAATTTCCAGGCAAAAATTCTACATGTTCTTGATTTAGTTGCACATCTTGAATTGAAACATTCCTCCCTCCAATGATCATCTGTAATATCTTTATTTAATTATTTATCCCATGCTGTTTTTACCTTTGTACTGTATTGAGCTCTCAAGCTTAATACAGCTTTTTATATTCTAATTATTATTCTTTTCCTGTCTGCCATTTATGCTGTGGCCTCAGTTATAAAATCTATTATTTGTGGTTTAACGAAATTATTTTCCAGTCTCCACATATCTTCCTAGAGCTCTAATATTAGACATGCATATGCAAAATGGTCTGAGTTAACTAATCCAAAAAAAATTAACTAGTTTCATCCCATTTTATTACCTCATCTCCCTTTATCATCTGCTCTCAAATTCATGTTTTTTTTGTTCTACAAATACACATAACAATCTCTCATGTGTCTCTCTTGTTACTATATATATAGTATAACTTATTAGTGCTATTAGAATTTTCAAGGCTCTAACTTCCTTTAACCTAAAGAATTGCTTAATATGTTTATGTGTACAAGACTGCACAGAATGCACTTTATATTCATTTTCTAGATATGCCCAAATCACGTATGATCCTATTGCCACCTCATTGGACAATGTGTGTACTTCCATCTGACCATATAGTCTGTATTGTGAAACAATTAATATAGATTGTGTGGTCTTATACTATGCCACCAAATCTGGAAGCCCCAAACCACCCTGTTCTAGTGTCAGTTTTAATTTTTCACATTGCACTCTTTACCCTTTGTTATCCTGAAGAAACTCCTTAATTTCCTTTTTCATATTCTTCCTTATCTGAGGTTTCAGTTAACACATTAAAGCCTAACCTACATAAAGAACCAGTGGGACCACAGACTTCATAAATGATTGCATCTTAGTATCTATGTCCATAACTCATAATTTATAAAGTATTATCTTACTTATAATATTTTCGAGTAGTTTCTTCCTGCAGTTCCTAAACTGCTTTCTCAACATCTCATTTCAACCACACCTCTAAGTATCTCATCCTGTAAGGATTCCACAAAAAGTGGAAATTTCTACCAAGTCACATGTTGGGGTATAGTTTATTATTATAGCTTTTGTTTTTGTGTCATTTAATTTATATCCTCATATATTAAAATATTTAAATTGATGAAATATAATTTTTATATCATGTTCTGGACTGGTAGCATATATCATATTGCCTGAAAAGGGGATGTTTTCTCAGCAGTATTTCTATATATTTCTCCATTTATATACTCTTATGATTGACTGTCTTATGCCCTTGGCAAATGGTTCTGAATAAAAAGCAAGAACAATGGTGAAAGTAGACAACCAGATCTAGTTCCTTTTGTGGTTCTAGCTCACCACCACATTTCATCCTAGTTTGAGGTCCTCTGTAGATACTGAATATTAATAGGTTAATAGGTGATTACTAGGCTAATGGCACACAATACTTTACAAGCCTAGCCAATAATACCCAGGTTGTGACAATATTATACCTTAATATTCCAGATATGGAATGGGATACCATCAGGGTAGTAGGTCTTTGGGTGTTGGAGACCTGAGTAATTTTACAGACTACCTTTGTCCATAACAGACATAAGAAGTACCCCTGGAGTGAATGTATGGTTCCCCACCCATTTATCTAACTTATTGTTTGAAGAGAGAGAGAGGAAAAGGCTTTGTTTTATGAAGATGGGAAGTCTGTTCCATAGACGAGGTAGCTTTGGGATATGACTCTGTCTGTCTCCAGCAAGTTCTGTTAGAGTCACAAATAAGGTTCAGGTCCATGGAACGTGTAAGCCTCATATAATTTTTCTTGCAAATATGTACATTTTCATCAGGGCTGGATCAGAGAATGCCTTGTAGGTCAGGCATAAGTCACCTCTCAATAAACGATACAAGATGGAGTAAAGGGATAGGGTATTTAGTTAATCTGCATAAGATGTGTCTTACACTTAGTATTTTTTCTAGTGAGAAACCTCTGGGGGTGCTCCAATTGGTGTAAGTGCCTGGTTAGGTACATGTAGAAGGGAACATTGTACTCTATTACAGGCCTGATGAGGGCCCAGTACAATGGCATTATGACTTTATTTGATCTTGATGCCATGCCTTTACTTATAAGTTGAGCCACAGAGAAGGATTTCCTCACTTCCATAGCTACCCGGTGGTCAAAGTTTAGGTTATTATCTGTGTTCCTGGGTCCCTCACCACTGCATCTACTTTTAGGGGTGTGTTATCAATATCATAATTTGTAGGGATATCTGATTTACTCAAGGGTATGATTGCACATTTTTTAGCACTTAGTCTCAGACCATGGTTTTGGCACAAGCCGTTTCTAAATTTTAGGCCTGCTTGTAGGATGTCAGCATCATTTGGGGATTCAGTGATTGTTCCCAGCTTACAGTCATTGACTTGGTGAGCCAGAAACCCAAAACATTAGCTTTCACTTCACAGACATACATACCAAACAGAAGGGGTCCCAACACTGAGCCCTGTGGGACACTGCTAGTAACAAGTTTCTTATTGGAAGTGGATTCACCTATCTAGACAACATGTCTCCTTTCAGTGAGCCAGTTTGGTATCCACCTGACAATGTAGGGGTTTATGCCTAACTCAGTAAGTTTATTTGTTTCCCAAGTGGGGGATTGTATCGAAAGCTTTGGCCAGGTCAGTATAAGTGCTGTGTACCATTTTACCCTCATCCATGGCCCTGGTGACTTTCTCAAAGAAGACCACGGATTGAGCAGGCAAGGCCTCCGTTTGACAAGGCCAAATTGGTTCTGGTACACTGTTTGGAGATTTCTTATGTCATTATTGATCAGATTCATGATAATTCTCTCTGTGGCCTTTTAGATAAGACTGGTCAAGCTTATGGGTCTATAGTTCCCTAGGTCAGGTGATGGATCCCCCCCCTTGTGTAGAGGGATGACTGTTGCAGTCCATTCCTCTGGGACAAACCCCATCTGGAGGCTGTGGTTAAAGAGGGTTTCTAGTAGCCCTGATTGATTCGATTCTGTTTTAAATAATTTAAGAAGCATCCTTGGAATGTTGTCAGGACCCATGAAGCCTGTATTTTTGGCTTTAGCAAGCGCAGTAAAGACCAGTTTCCTTGCAATAACCAGTAGAGGAATGGTTGTGGGTATTTTTTTGGGGTGTGGTAGGAGGTGATGGGGGGGGGGTTTGAACTGAACTTGTTGGCCAGTAGATTTGGTATAGTTTTAGGCTGGGTGTAAGTGTTGCCACTCATGATTAACTTAGCACATTGCTGAGCATGTACAGCTCAAAGTAGGCCTCAGCATCATACATTTTCAAAGGGGCTTGGAAGTTTAATACGCTGTTACTTAGTTTGAGGTAATTGGCCTTAGCAAAGTTCTTAAAAGGTTTGGAGTTTCATGGGGGTTCTAAACTAGTTTTAATACTAAAGGAGATAATTTTGTGGTCAGATCTTACAAGGGAGGAGTTAAAGCAGGAGAGGAGCAACATCCCCCCATGTTCATGAGCACCTGGTCTAGGATATTTGTACATCTAGTTGGGGAACTAACTAGTTGCTCCAGGGTGTTTGCATTGACAAAGTCCAGAAACCTCTGAGCAAGTGAATCATGGGCTGTTTAATTCTCCCAGTTTATGGAGGGGTAGTTGAAGTCACCCATAAATACGGTGCTACACTAAATATTAAGAGATTCTGGTAGGTTTAGGTAGGAGGTGTGGTTTTCCAGATTCATGTTAGGAGATCTGTAACTAGCAAGGATATGATAAAGGTCACACCTAAGGTTAGTTAGGCATGGAGCAGCTCAAATTAGTCATGTTGTTAGACCAGTCTAGCAGTGTACTTGTCCTTTATGAACACTGAATCAACTCCTCCCTTTGTTTTATCCTGAGCTGAGGGGGGTTGAAATGTATGACAGGCACTGTAGCCTTTGATAGCTGGTGTGCTTTCCATGGTTTAGAACCATGTTTCCATGACTGCACATATGTCTGCATTCTCCAGGGAGAGAAGTGCTTCCAAGGACTGCATTTTTTATTTAAACTTCTAGCATTGAGCAGCAGTACCTTCAGGTGGTTGTGAGTGATTTGTTATGCTGGAGGGTTTAACAGCTTGGCGCAGCCTAAAAAAGGCACTATGGGGATAGATAACGTTTTTGCTAGTATCCGCATGCCAAGTGATGACAAGTGCAAACCATCTTTGGCAAACCATTGTGGTCTGTTAATCATATCTCTCCAGGCTGATAGATATTGAATCCCCTTGTTGTGGCATCAGAAAATAAACTGGTACTGTGGCATCACTATTGGTGAAGGTAGAATGCTACTCAAGCTAGATTCATACCAGCCTGGGATACATATTCAGAGAATTCCATCATGTCTCTCTTGATATAGTCCAGTGAGGTATGTCTTAGGTTGTTTACGCCCACATGGACTATGACCGTGTCATATTGGTACTTGTAGTTTAAATACCTAAGTGTATGTATGATCTGGTGGGTCCTGGCTCCAGACAGACTGTTAACTGTGATCTTTTCCTTGTTTAGCCCGGTAAGAGGGACATCAGTATGTCTTACAATGGAGTCCCCAATAACTAGAACATTTGGCTATGTAGTGTGTTGCCTTATGGCTTGGAAGCAGGGCTACTGTAATTTTCAGAGCTAAGTGTTGTGTGAGGTGCTGTCTTTTTTGAGTGTGTGTGGGACCATTGAGAGATGCTTTTAGGAGGCCTTAGAGGTTTGGGTAGATTACATGTGAGTGCTTCCACATATGTGGGTCTATGCATCTGTTCCTTACTGTTGGTACTGAGTATTTTGGGTGTAACACTGACAACCTGGTTTGCATTTTTCATGTGTGTGTATGGGAACTTTGCCTCCAATGACATTGTCTATCTAAATCTCTCACATACTGTAGCTGTCCTAAAATTAAATGGTTGTCAGTAAACATGAGGCAGTTACTACACTGCCTCAGTATGCCCATATCCACCAGGCCAGAAACAGAGATGACAGGGATGTGCCTATCCATTATGTCATATATGCCACTTTGACACTGAATATTTCTGGAGTAACTTTAAAATGTGCACTCCCACAATAACTCAACATGTAATATTATGTAAATACGGTATGTTGTAAAATTCCTCTGAAAATTAGCAACCATATAAGTATGTCAATCTTGTAAATACTCTTCTGCAAACTGTCAACCATGTATGTTTGGTTAAAATTTTGTTTTTGTATATTTGCTTACTTGTGACTAATTGCTGTAATTCTTCTGTACTGTTTTGTGTCTACTGTATTTTACTTTTAATTGGAGCTTTTCTCCCCAGGCCTCAGCTGAAAAGGACCTGTGTCCAGTTGGACTTTCCCATTAAACAAATGTATAATAGTAATAAATAATAATAATAATATCAGATCCTTAGTAGATGGGGAAGAGTAGGGTAGAGTCACTTAAAAGCCTAAGCGAGTGTTTAGTAGTATACTATAAGATGACCTGCAGTGGTGCTGCCCTCCCTGCAAACTGGCAACTCTTTGAGTGGCTATGAACAGCTGGAGACTACGAAGAGCATTTCCTATAGAGAATTTTAAGCTAGAAAACTTTTTTCACAGGTAACTACATTTGTACAATGTGCAAATGTGAGGCTTTTATACCAGCAGGATGAAAGACCTTTACCCAGTTAAACCCTCAGGCCAGTCAGATAAACACATAATAAGCTGCCCACCAGCAGTTTCCAACTAGGATGGGTTGAAAACCCTCTGCTCCCACCAGAATGCAGAATAAACCACTCAATGTAAAACAAACTGGTTTGAGCTCAAGTGCAGTAACAAATACTTTAGAACAAAAGGCAGAACTCCTGTAGTATTGGTAATCCTTGGAAATAAGTTCACAAAACCCTGAGAAACGTTCCCAAATACTGAAAATGTGAACAAATATAATAAAACTTGAACAAACATAGAAAACATCTGCAAAACTTAGAAATATTTTGCAAAACTCAGGACAACTTTGGTAAACTTAGAACAGCTTTTACAGTATTAGAGGAGGTTATGAAATAGAATACTGCTAAAACAACCCAAGAACAGTAAAGTAACAAACAGATGGCATTTCTTTAACAAAAGCAGGCTGAAAAACAGTGATAAATTCAAATAAATCAATAAATGTGGCACAGAACTGTTAAATAGCACTGAGATAGTTACAGCAAGTACAAAAAAAATACTTACATCAGCTTTATAAGCCCACAGATGGTTTCAGATGCAATCCAGGGTCTTGTAGTAACAGGTGTGCAAGCCAGGCACAGAGAAACTTTGAATAGCTGTTGTCCATGTTAGTGGAAACCCAGATGCCTCAAGGGATCACTTCATAAATTCCCAACTCACTTTATGAAATGCTTTTACAGCATCTAAACATATTAACATTAATGCATTATTATTGTCAAATGCATCCTTTTGAATTAATAAGGGTTCTGTTGATATTGTCAAATGTTTGCTTATCTTCTATAAACCCACAAAGATCCATTTTTTTTATTCACAGCAATATATTTGCCCTCCTTTTTGCCAAAATTGTCATAAGCACTTTGCAGTCACTAATTAGAAATGAAATAGGTTGGTTGGTATGACCCTGGATTAAGGGAAACCACCACCTCCCCCCATACAGCTAACATCACTGCTTCTATCCAACTCAAAGGCACATTCCCACCCAGGAAAATATTGTTAAAAAAAACAAACTAGACTTCTGTTATCTCCTGCTCATTCTATTTCCCCCATACTTTTATTGGAATCCCATCATTAACAGGAGTTTTTTTTTCACATTCTGGTTTCTCACTGCTTCTTTAATTTTGGTTTCTTTTATTTTTATGTTAATACCCCTCTTTCTACTTCTGATAAATGAAGTTTATTGCCTGAACTATGTTATACATTTCTACATGTTACTCTCAACCTCCACATTTTGTTTATAAAATGTATTGCAATAATTTACCATTATACTCATAATTTTACTGGATCTAATTTCACCTTGCCATTCTCATAGTTCTTTATTTTAATGATCAAACTATGCCAACAATTTGGTTGTTCTAGAGCTATTGTCAAAAATATTAATTTTAAAGCCATTTCTCTGCATTCATGTTTTCTAAACACTTTTGCATAGACATTTTAGCTTCTTTCAATTGTTTTGCTGCATGATGTGTTCCATTTATTATTTGTTAAATTCTGTAAATCCCTTACATTTTAAGCCCTCTAGATATTGTTGGTAGCTTATTTTCTTTTGTTGAGATGACATTTCTTAACTTCAGTGTATAATTAATTCTATTTCTTTACAAGTTTTTTCTTCTTGTGTCTAATAACATTTCAACTAAAGTTTGACCTATTTAATCATTAAATTGCGTCCTTTTTAGAATGAATAGTAGAAAATGTCAATGTTTATCAAAATATACTTTTACTTGCTTACAAAACTTAACTTGTATATGTATGTAGTCTGGCAACATCACAATATGTAAATTCATGAGTCAGACCATGTTACAGCAATCTTTCTCTATGTTACATCTATCTAATCTTGCTCAGAAACCATACTAAGCTGAAAATTGTGTATGTTCCACTTATTTCTGCCTTATTTTCAAAACGTAAATTAGGCTAAATACATGGCTATATTTTTCCAAGAATCAACCCTCAGATGGTATTTTGTGGTATCTTGGCTCGCCAGACACATCTTCCTTATTCCCTGTACTGTTCCAAACTCATGCTATCATACATCCTTGATGAATGGATATTACTTCTCCCATAATATTCTTTATATCCTGTCTCACTACTTTTGTTGAAATATATAGTGCAGCTGATGTAATTGTTAAACCCTGCCAGCAGCCTCTCATCACTATAAATCTTCCTTGCCTGTCCTTTGTTCCTTATGCTTTACTCCTATAATACTGAGACCCCTTTCTTTCATAATCACATTCTGTTACAGCAAAGAAACTCTCCTTATCATTTTTCTTTACAAAGGTTTCATGGTCTCAGAGAGAGTACTAGACAGCCAAGCCAAGATGGTTGCCTAAGCCAAAAAATTTGTACAGGGTCTGCAGAAATTTGGATAAAACGTGTTCCCATGGAGAAAAACACAACCTGTAAGGAAAGATGAGTGAGTGAGAACAAAAGGGGACACAGATGGCTGCTTTTAAATCTGCTAATAAGGAGGGACAGTTGTGCATTTAGGCCAGAATGTGACCTTCTTGAACCAAACAACAGAACAACAAAAAACAGAATTGGAAAGGCTACAAGGAAAGCCGTGAGATCTGTAAGATGATAAAGCAGCAATTAAAGCTGACCTGCAGGAATAGCATCACAGAATACAGGAACTAACTGACATAATTAAAAAACAAGGAGAAAAGATGAATGAACATAAAAATTACTCAAGAAGGAGTAATAGGATAACTGGAATATAAGAATGAGCAAAATTGAAATGGGAAAATTTCTAATCCAGCTATTACATGAAAGATTTGTGGTACACAGAAATCAAAAACACTAATAGAGAGGACGCACAGACTAGGACTGCAGCAAGCAACAGCAGCAGAAATCAGACCCATGCATGTTTTGGCATGTTTCCATTCCTTTACTGTAAAAATGGAATAATAAGGCAAGCAAAATATTTAAATATATCCCATTTGCAAAGATATTCATAAAGCTGCCAAGGACTATGCTTAAACACTGAATAAGAGAAGGAATGTAATGCTGTAGGAATGAAATTAAGTGACAATGAATGGAAAAATGAAGTTATGTACTCACCATAGCATTCCATCTGTGTAGTTCTACTTCATTTGTCTTCAACCTGTGGGATACTGGATCTGTATTGAATCTGAGCCGGCAACTTTACTAGCATCTGCTCCAAGCTCCAAGCTCCTCCCCTTACCCATAATACACCTCCACTACCTACCAACCCCCAGATCGAGTTTGCTGAACCTTATACTGATAAACCGACCTGAAAAAATACTTGTGACCTATAACTGCAACCCATAGGCTGTTCATATGCCAAGGTCCGGGGGAAGGAGGAAGGGACGGTTGAAGACAAATGAAGTAGAACTACTCAGATGGAATGTTATGGTGAGTGCATAACTTCTTTATCTGAAGTAGTTTACTTAATTTGGTCTTCAACCTTTGGGACAGAGTCTCCAGCTACTAAACTCCTGGGAGGCCCTCATGGAAGGATATTCCAGAGCACTGCAGAACCAGAGGATGCTCTTCTTCTGGAAGTCAAATCCAATTTGTAATGAGAAATAAACGTATGAGATGAGGACCAAGTAGCTGCAGAACAAATATCATCCAAAGACACTCTAGACCAAAATGCCGCAGACATGGCCATTGATCTAGTGGAATGAGCTCTCACCTGACCTGGAGGAGACATGCCTCTTTCCTTATAGACCTGAAGGATACATGAAGAAATCCATCTAGCAATAGTGACCTTGGAGATAGGTTTTCCCAAAAAGGGCTTATAGAAGGATACAAACAATTTTTCAGATTTACGGAAATTTTTTGTCCTATGTAAATAGAATCGCAACTGTCTATGAACATCCAGCAGGTGGAGTTTGTATTCCATCTTGTTAGAAAAATTAGGAAAGAACACAGGCAAATTGATGGTTTGATTGATATTGACTGGTGATGCCACCTTAGGATGAAAGGATGGATTGGTCCGAAGGAAAACCCTATCTTTGTGAAAAATCATGTAAGGAACTTTCATGGACAAGGCCTGTAGTTCTAAAAGCCTTCTGGCAGAGGTAATAGCCACCAGAAAAGCTGTTTTCCAAGATAAGTATTTCAGATCTGCTGTAGCGGCAAGTTTTTAAAGGTGCAGCGACCAAAGCTTGAAGAACCATAGTAAGGTCCCATGGGGGAACAGGATCCTTGACCAGGGGGCATAACAAAAAGGTGCCTTTAATAAAGGCTTTACACAGTCTAGAGGATTCGAGAGAGGCAAAATTCTTACCCATGTGAAAATGAGAAATGGCAGCCAACTGAACCTTGACAGTAGAAGAACTAGCTCCATGTTGAAAAATATCAGCTAGAAAATCAAGAATGGTGGAAATAGGAGCTGTGAAGGGGTCTAAACTCCTTTGAGAAGCCCAAAGGGAAAACGTTTCCACTTGCTGCGATAAACCTTCCTGGTCGAAGACTTATGAGCAGCCACCAAAATAAACCTAACTGAGGAGGATAATCCAGGAGTCCTAGCAATCATGGGAACTGGAGCAGCCAAGCTGTGAGCTTCAAACTGTCCAGATTCAGATGAGGGATCCCCAAATGGTGTGAAATCAGATCCTGAATGGGATTGAAGATCCAAGGTGGAGCCAGAAGGTGAGACCAAAGGATGGGAAACCATACCTGGTGAGGCCAAAATGGGGCAATGAGGATCACTTTGCTCCACAGTCAATGAGCTTTCTGTAGAACTCTGGGGATAAGAGGTCCTGGAGGGTAAGCATACAGAATACTGGGAGGCCAAGCATGAACTAGAGCATCTCTGGGGGACTCCCCCCAGCAGGGGGTTCAGAGCAAAAAACTCGCTGCACTTCGCGTTGGAAGGAGACACGAACAGATCACAGCAAGGTTGACACCACTCGCGGAAGTTCTGTTCCGCTACTGAAAGATTCAGCGACCACTCATAAGGCATTAGAATAGTCCGACTTAGCCTGTCTGCTTGGATGTTGGACTGTCCCAGAATGTGCATTGCGATGAGAAAATGACCTGTGGAAATCACCCATTCCCACACTCTCATGGCCTTGCGACAAAGGGGGTAAGAGCTGGTCCCTCCCTGTTTGTTGATATACCAGACCACTGACATGTTGTCTGACTGAATTGCAATCATTCCCAGAGGAAGAAAGGCATGAAGGGCCTGCAAAGCTAGAAGGACCACCCTCATCTCTAGGACATTTATGTGCAAGCTGGTCTCTACTGGGGACTATAGGCCTTGGACTGTCCTCCCCAAACAATGCCCCCCCCCCAAGCTGGGAGGCACTGTGGCTTGGGCCAGGGCAGGAACAAAGGGTCATCCCTCATAATGTCCAGAGAATGCATCCACCATATCAGGGATGACCAACAGACTTGACTGAGTTGAATTGGATATGCCAATGTTAGTTCCAACAGGCTAGTTGCTCAGCATAATGCATCTGAGATTATCCAAGTGCAACTAACTCTGGGCAAGACCGCAATCCAAACTGTAACTTGCTACAGATCCCCCACCATGCCCTAGGATTCCCAGTCCTCATTTCTTGATACACTGGAAAATATTAGGGTACAACCCAACACCTTCATAATGGGCGATTTCAACTACCCCACCATTAACTGGGAAAACTACTCATGTACCAACTCTTTTGCTCAACGTTTTCTGGAATTCATAAATTCCAATGCCTTGGATCAACTTATCCACACCCCCACCAGGGGCAGCAATATCCTAGACCTGGTGATTACCAACATGGGCGACTGGTGTTTCACACCAGAGGTTAATTCCTCATTGGTCAGATCCGACCACAAGCTAATCACCCTAGACATCCACATCCCACCCCCACCACCGTAAAAAAATTTTTTTAAGCCAACTTCACCCTTCTTAAGACAGAAGTGGCAAACTTCACGACATCATTGCTGATGGACAATAGAGGTATGACTGCTGAATCCTACACAAATGTACTTTATAAGCACTTACACAAGTGCATGGATCATGCTATCCCTAACAGAACCAAGATGCTATCCTCCAATAAAAGGAAGCCAATCTGGTGGTCCTCTGCTATAAACAAACTCTACAACAGAAGAAAGAAACTGTTACAAAAAAGAGTAAAATCCCATGATTGGAGGAACTCCCTGGCCAGCCTCAGTAAGAAGCTGAAACCCCTCATAAAATCCTCCAAAGCTAGTTACGAAAACAAAATTGCCACTGATTCGAAAGACAACCAGAAAGCATTCTATAGCTATGTCAAGAATCTCAATGGCAACATTCAGATCTGCTCTGAGTTACAGCACAATGGCACTAAATATACAGAACCAACTGATATTGCCAACATCCTGGCAGATAGGCTCAGTGCTAACTTTACCCCTCTCTCACCCCCTAAAGGGCCCATCTCTATACTGGAAGAATGCAAAGTTTCTGTACTCATGGCTGCACAGGTAAAAAACGCACTCTCCAAAGCCAAGAACACAGCATCCATGGGACCTGACAACATCCCAGGATGCATTCTAATGAACTACAGGATAAACTGGCACCCCACCCAAGTACCATGTTCAATCATACCCGCACCTCAGGCTTTGTGCCCACTGAATGGCACACAGTGACGGTTATCCCACTCCACAAAGGGGGAGCCACCAGTGACCCCGGGAACTACCACCCCATTAGCCTAGCGAGCCTGGTCTGCAAGGCCATGGAACGTATCATCATGGAACTTATAAACAAAGACATTGGTAATCTCCAAACTCTGGACCCCACCCAGTTCAGGTTTGTAAAAGGCAGATCATGTCTCCTAAATCTGATAGACTTCTTTGAAGCAGTCACCAAAGACACAGACAAGGGTAAGGTGGTTCACACAGCCTATCTAGATCTCGCCAAGGCTTTTGACACCATCCCCCACTCTGGAATTATAGAAAAACTCACTAAACTAGGTATAAATCCCTATGTCACACGATGGGTTGCCAACTGACTCACCGACAGATCCCACACTGTGAAAGTAGCAGACTCCAAATCCGACTTTAGACCAGTGACAAGTGGAGTACCACAGGGTTCAGTCCTGGATCCTCTCCTGTTTGGTATCCACTTTTCTGAAGTACAGGCTAACACAGAAAGTCTTTGGCTAATGAAGTTCGCAGATGACTGCGAACTAGGAGCCATAATCAAAACTCCTAATGATGTGGACATCCTACAAAAGGGCCTCACTGAGACAGATGCCTGGTGTCAAAGCCATGGCCTCAAGCTCAATGCCAAAAAGTGCATTGTCATCCCCTTTGGTAAAAATTCTGTACCCATGAGGTACCATATAGGTGGTAGTCTACTTAACACTGAAAGTATGATAAGAGACCTCGGGACACAGGTGGACAGTAGTTTCTCCTTTGATAATCACATTGCCACAGTAGTCAGGAAATCCTATGTGGCACACCTCATCACAAAAGGTTTCTCATCCAGGAAAGAAGAGGTCATTGTTCCCCTCTACTCATCACTCATTAGACCTATTATAGAGTACAACACCGCTTTTGGTATGTACCGCACAAGATATCTACAACAACTGGAAAAGCCACAGAAATACCTCACAAAGAGGATTACCAGCCTCAAACAGATGCCCTATGCAGACCGTCTCAAAAAACTCCAGCTTTACTCCGTCGCATATCGCCTACTCAGAGGTGATCTCTGCCTAACATACAAAGCTATGTCATACCCAGAGCTGTTGGACATCTCCACTTAAAGAAATCCCAATCCCTCTGAGCTACATGCTCTAGGGACCTAAACCTTGTCACCACAATAAATAGAACATGCTGGAAGGATATATTCCTGTCCCACAGACTTCCCATACTCTGGAACAAACTACCTATCTACATCAAACAAAGCTCCTCATTAGCACTCTTCAAGAAAAATCTTGATGATTGGATGGGAAATAGGAAATTCACCCCTGGGGATCACCTCTGGGGCTCTGCTTGACAGGGACACAGGAAAATAATTTTCTTGGGTGGCGAAAGCCAGGATACCTTTTGGCTAGGCTTATATAGGCCCTAGGGCCAATAGCCTAGTACCTACCTACAAACATATGAACCATTGTATGGCTAGAGTCCACTGTAGAATTCTAATGTGTAACTGGGCACATGGGAGAAGAGTTATGGTCGCCACCATTGAGCCTAAGGCCCTCAACACCGATTCCGCCATTGGGAGATGAGAGTGGTAGATCAGGGAGACATGCACCCTCAGGCTTTGCACTCTCTCTGAGGTCAGGAAGATTTTGCACTGTAAAGTATCTATCCTGGCGCCAGTGTAGTCTATAACCTGCACAGGATTTAGGAGTGATTTGGATGCATTGATTGTGATCCCCAAATGCAGGGCAAGGATCAGGAAATAATCCCTGGTTTGGGAGAGTAGACACCTGGTGGGAGCAGTGAGGAGCCAATCGTCCAGGTACAGATAGACCTGAATCCCCCAAAGCCTCAGGTGAGCCACTACCACCGCCATCACTTTGGTGAACACCCTGGGGGCTGTGGTGAGACCAAAGGGTAGGGCTCAAAATTGGTAATTATTTACTCCTAGCCAGAAGCAGAGGAACCTCCTGAAGCTTATGTGCATCTTTATGTGATAGTAGGCATCCTGGAGGTCTAACAAGCACATCCAGTCGTTCTCTTGCAGGTACAGCATGATGGACTGTAGTGTGACCATCTGGAACTTCTCTTTGGCAACTGACAGGTTCAGGATAGAAAGGTCCAGAATAGGCCTTAAGTGCCCCATTTTATTTGGCAGCAAAAAGAACCTGGAGTAGAAGCCCGATCAGGACTGATCTGGGGGGACGGTTTTGATGGCTCATTTTTCTAGCAGCTTGGAAATTTCCTATGCTGTTGCCTTCCTTTGTATGGGTGGTACATCCGGGAGGTGTTTGGGAGATTTGGGGGGACCCACAAAGGGGATAGAGTATTCTGTGGATATGATCTGAATCACCCAGTGGTCTGATGTTATAGACTCCCATACTGCTAGGTGCAAGGACAATCATCCCCTGACTGCCTCCAGAGTAGAGCAGTCGGGCCACCCCTCCCGGGTCTATCCGAGAAAGGTTCTTGAGACCCAAAATTCTTTGGACCCCCTCTGCCTCTGGGCCGGTGTCCATTCTGTCCCCCTCTGCCTCTGGGGGAAGAAGAGCCTTGAGTGTCTTGGGAATACTGTGACTTCCGGAACCACATCTTCTTTTGCCCTCTCTGGTTCTGGGAAAAGGACCTTTGAGGGTTCGAGAAGTGGATCCCAATGGCAGACAGTGTCTTCCCATCCTTCTCACTCTGCACTAACATCTCTTTGATGGTCTTACCAAAGAGAGTAGAGTCATCATAAGGGGCATTGGCAAAAGACTCCTTGAAAGTTTCAGAGAATTGACATAATCTGAGCCGGGCGTTGCACCTCATGGACACGCCAGACCCAGCCACTCTAGCTGCTCCTTCAGTATCATGTGAAAGGAGTCGCATGGATGTGTTGGAGATGCTTTCAAAGTGGCCATCCTCACAGAGAATGAGACCCTCTCCTCCTGTGACATGGACTTAGGGAGAGACTCCTCCAGCTCCTTTACCAGGTCACGTTGGAGTCTGGTGACATGGGTCAGGTAGTTTAGTGTCCTAATAGAAAAGGTAGGTGAAGCGTAGACCCACTTCCCTAGGTGGTCCATTATCCGCTACTCTTGGTCAGGAGGATGAACCAAAGAACTCTCCTGGGCAAGTTCCTTCTTTGTGGCTGCTGCCACCACCATAGCATCTACAGGGAAGCCCTTGTTCCATGCTGGCTTATCTGTGGGAGGACTCAAAATTCTGTTGGGTCTTTTTGAAATTGGTTCCATGGTGTCCAGCTCCTTCCATGCCCATGAGGTGACCAGGTTCACCAAAGGATCCATGGGAGGGGACACCCAGGGAGTAGATGGGCCCATGCCAAAAGCCTCCAGGAACATGGACTCATCAGAAGAAGGTTTGGGAATAGACCAACATCCCCATTGGCGTAGGATTTCCATGATGTCTCCAAAGGAGACATCCTCAGAAGGTGACCTAAGGGAACCTTCTCCATCATCCAAGTCTGTATCCCCGGTGAGGGACTCAGGGGAGTCCAAGTGCCTCCTCTTGCTCATATGCTTGTGAGGCACCTCTCTGGTGGGGAACTTGCAAGCCACTTGTGCCTCAGGGGGAACCATTTGCAGCTCCTCAAGCATGGGCTGTCCCTTGGGTAAATGATGGGGATCGTAGAAAGAGCCAAGAGGGTCTGGGTGGAGTCTGAGAGGCCAGTCAGCGGTCTCGATCCAGTGGAAAGAACCCTTTCTACCATGTTGAATGCCAAAGGAGAGTGAACCTCCTGAGAAACCAATAAGGAGGCCAGTTTCCCTGGGTCCAAAGAGAGAATCGGAGCCGGGCCTGAAGTGGATGTAGCTCCGAGGGAGGGAACTTGGCCCGACAAAGGTGGAGCCAATGAAAAAAGTTCCACTCCCTCAGATCCGACACCCAAGCTCCGGCTCCGAGAGTGACTCGGATCTGAACTGGTCAGATCAACATGCTCCAGGCAGTTGTCAGCATCGAGGAAGCAGGTACCGTCAGCGCCGACCCCCTGACTAAAGCCATAATCGGATCCGAATACTCCAAACCTGAAGGACGGATCGCAGAAGGAGATATCAGTTGTAAAAAAAAGAAGTGAGTTTCCCCCTCCTGAGGGAGAGGGGGCTGGCAAGACTCCTATCTGGATCTGAGTACGAATGAACCTCCTCATCATTTTATCCATATCAACCTCAGACAAAGACCGGGTGGACCTCGACGAGGCCACGGACTCTGACTTCACAGGCACCGAGGACCTAGAAGCTGAATGTGTCTCCTCCAGCTCCAGGGAAAACCTCGGAGATCGAAGCTGAGGGGAGTCACAGATCCTTAGAGTTTTGACTGGTGAAGGGAAGTCCGGAGACCTCTTACATTTTTCCCTCGACTTTGACTCTATCTCCTTCTCTCTGCCCTTTTTCTGCCTGCTTCCACAGGCTTTTGCATAGGAGCTTGAGTCCCAGCCTGGCAGGGAGGAGAAGCCAGAGGAAGAGAAGAAGGAGAGGCGGCCACAGCAACCACTGTGACTGAAGCCGAAGATGAGGCAACTGTCTCAGAAGGGGAAATAAGGCCTTTCAGGGCCAAGCTGGCCTTCCTGTCTTTAATGGCACATGGGTTAAACCCCACGCACATAGTGCAGTCTGTGCTAAGATGGGCCATGCCCAAGCACATAACACACAGAGTGCGGCCATCCGCAGAGGATAACTTATGGCCACACTCAGTGCATCTGTTGAATATAGGCTTGTCAGCCATGGTATCAGAAGAAAGAATAACTAAAAAAGGAAATGTTATTTATTTTTTGCTGCGAACACACACACACACACACACACACACACACACAGAACACACTGAGGGGGGAGAGGAAGCAAAAACACATGCAGCTACTCTAAACTAAGATAACTACTCTAAAACTATAAAACTCGATGCACCAAGTGAGGGGAGGAGAAATGGGACCTACACTATCACTACCTAAATTTTTAGAAAGAAAAAGAGATATTTTAAAGTTTTTTACCCACTAATAACCTGGAGCTCTGGAGATCACAATGCTTTAGCTATTCACAGCAAATGAGATCTGTGGGTTGGAAGGTAGTAGAGGTGTATTATGAATTAGGGGAGGAGCTTGGAGCAGATGCTAGTAAAGTTGCCAGCTCAGATCCGATACGGATCCGGTATCCCACAGGTTGAAGACCAAATGAAGTAATCTACTTCAGATCTGTGATTAATTATATGAATAATTGTAAAGAATATGTCAATTCATACCATAAATATTAAAGAAAACACACAGCAGAGTATTCAATATAGTACAGGAATTAGCTATAATCGGATAGTATTCATACAGCAGCTGATTTACAATAGAGGGGGGATTAGATATAATTAGTAGTAGCTGTAGAATGTGGAAAGGGGTGAGTTATAATTAGATAGTAGTAGCTGTAGACTGTGGAAAAGTGGGAGAAGCTGAGCCCACTTAATGCCCAAATTCTACTCACTCCAAAAAAAAATCTAAACTAATATTTTCATCCAAACCCAAATCAAGACTTCAAAATCATCTCACAAAATAATATCGAAATAGAACAAGTAAAATCATCAAAACTCTGGGTGTCACAATTGATGACAACCTCTCCTTCAATAATCACATTCATAATGTAATCAAGAAAACCCATTTCAAACTTGGTAAACTATACAGGCATAAATATTTTATGAACAAACCCACCAAGTTAAAAGCGAACAACTCTCTTCTCCTCCCCACCCTTTTTTATGGTAGCCCTATTTTTAACAACATACATACAACTCTTAAAAATAAATTACAGTTCTGCTACTATAAAATAGCAAATTTTGCCTTCAACATGCCAACTTGACCCCGTCATTGTCCTGCCTTAAAAAGTATGAATTGGCTCAACTTCTCCCACTATCTGCAATACACCCAACTAACACTTATCCACAAACTACTATATAACCCCATCTTTTGCCCCTCTCATCAGACCATTGAACATACATACACCCCTGCATGTAATCTTAGGTCCTCCAGCAAACAGCTCCTAAGCATATCTAAGCCCAATAAACAAACTGGACAAAGCCTCTATTCCTTCATCATCACCAAAGCTTAGAATTCACTACCCTCTTCCATTCCTCATATAGACTCCTTAAAAGCATTCAAAACTGCACTAAAATCCCATTACCTCAAATCAAACATGTTTCTGTAACAACTCACCTAAACCTCCTTAAATAGGTCACAGTCTCTGTCACTAGTCTCCATCAAATAATGTCCTTTAACTCATACACTTTTGTTTTTGGTCCCTAAAATTTTCTTTTACTATACCTCTAGAGCCTATTATTTTACATGCTACTTTACTCTGATTTTGCAGCAGCTTTATGGACCAAAAAAAGAAAGAGAGAGAGAGAGAGAGAGATGTGAATTTTGTTTAGACATGCCTGTACTAAACTGCTTATAGTTTCCATACTATAACTACCTTAAATTTCTGTAAATACTTGTTGATATGTATGATGTTTACTTGAACTGGTGACTGATGACTGATGTAAAATTGTAACTGCAAGTGATGTTCCTTATACTCTGTATATAACTGCTCATATGATATGATGTTTTGTAACCTTTCCTGGAGCTTTTCTCCCCGGGCCTCCACTGAAAATGGGTTTCTGACCCAGTGGACTTTTCCCAGTTACAAATGTCAATAAATAAATAATTAAATTAATTAAAACCACATACACACCATGGCTAACTAATGACATCAGAATGCTCCTTAGGAAAAGAGACAAAGCTTGGCAAAAATGGCTCACTTGTAAAACCCAAATCAACCGCATCGCATTCCAGCAAATTAGAAACAAAGCTAAACACCAAATCAGCCTAGATAAAAAGAACTTCTACTATAATCTGCAACATAAACACCAGCATAACCCCCCCACAAAAAAAAAATTGAAATACCATAAATGCAGTTTTCCACACAAGACATTCCACTACCCCTTCCCCCAACTTACCGCACTCTCCTATCACCATTGCAAAAGAATTCAATAAATACTTCACTGAAAGTGTACTATCTCTAATTAAAAGTAATTCCACAGTACCATCACTAGCCTTTAAACCTTTCAGTATTAAATCCAGCTCCTTCTTTTTTCAGCCAGTTCCCACAGCTACCATTAAGAAACTACTGAAAAAGCTCAAACCCTCTTCAATAGCAGCTGACAAGTTACCAGCTGAATATTTAAAACTAGCAGCTGAAGCCATATCTTATCCAGTGTCGATCCTGATTAACAGGTCCATAGCAGAACAACATATCCCAGCAATATTCAAAATTGCACACATTATCCCCTTACACAAAGGTGGAAATTCCACCTGACCAACTACAGATCGATTGCTATTCTCTCTCCACTATCTAAACACCTCAAAAGATGTATCCACTCCCAACTGATTCATTATCTTACCTTCAACAACATGCTAACAACATGTCAAAACAGTTTTAGGCCCCATCATAGTACCACAATTGCACTCCTCAGTTTCACCAATACCATCAACCAACTCAGAAACAATGTTAAAATAGTCTCTACTGTCTTTCTAGACATGTCCAACACCTTTGATATGGTCTCCCATCCCAAACTATTAAATAAACTCTCCAAACTGAACCTAAACCCCTCTGCACTTCAATGGTTCTGAGGTTATCTACAGAACCGTCAACAATCTATAAAATGGCTTAATGTCTTATCCCCCCCCCTCTTCCCGCCACACTAAGAGTACCTCAAGGCTCAGTTCTTGGGCCACTACTCTTCACTATTTTTACAACCAACCTCAATAGTGATACCCCACTGGCTTCAACTATCCAATATGCAGATGGCAACAGCATTTATATGTGTCACTAATAACCTGCAGCACCTCCATGATATAACCCAAAAATCATTCTCAGATACCGAGCTATGGCTCTCTAACCATCAGCTCATACTCAACCCCAATAAAATAAAATCTCATGATCTTCCAACCAACAAGATCCTCTCCGCCCCCCCCCCCCATCACCTTCTACATTACAGCTAGGAATAATACTAAAATTAATGCCGATTCACAAACAAAACTACTGGGTGTAATACTAGATAACAACCTAAGATTCAACCTACATATAGCACAAACAATTAAAAAAGTTCACAAAAATGGGTTCTCTTTACAGAAATAAAAAGTATATAACTCTTCTAGGGTTGCCATTGCTAAAACCCATCTTCTACCAACACTTCTGTATGCTTCCCCAATTCTCACGAACCTTAATTAAACTTGAAACATGCTATGATAAAATAGCTAAATTTGCAACTAACTGCCCACATCATGCCCACCACTGTCACTCACTTAAAGAAACACTCCTAGTTAGAACTCCCACTTCTATCCTATAACCAATTAACCTTAGCACACAAACTAGTATATCAACCCTTCCAAATATTCTCCAGCCCCGTACCACAAACTGAAGTCTTCACTCAACAAATAAATATACTACGTGTCCAAATCCACTAATATGGCAGGAGACTCACTATTTTCTCATTATGTAGCAACAAGGTAGAATTCACTACCTCACAGCATCAGAACCAACACAAATACCAACCAATTCAAAAAGATTCTTAAAAATTATCTTAATGGCACCTGGCTTTGTTCTTATACTACTCCAGTCTAACTAGCTTTAATAGCTTCTGGTCATACTCCTGCTTCCCTGAACACATCATAATCTATGCTCTCTCTTATGCCCAGATAATCTCTAACCTCATCTTTTTCTATCCAATTTAACCCTTACAAACCCTTCCTTAGCTTACTTTGAGAAACAACGTCTACACTATAATAAGGAATTATATCAGATGGTTGTATAATACAAATGTCAGCTATAATAGCATAGAATGTAATTTCTGGTGTACTGTAAGTCTTGTATATTTTTTGTATAATTTCTTGTATAAGTTTTGTATAATTTTTTTGTATAAATTTTGTAGAATTTCTGTATGTGGAGCTTTTCCCCCTGGGTCTCCGCTGAAAACTGGACTTATTCCAGTCAGACTTTCCCAATAAACAGATGTAAAATAAAATAAATAAATAAAATAAATAATATGGGTAATTTACAGTAGAGAATTTCTTAAGGCTTCTGGGTTAGATGGGGGACTAGTTTTACCTTTATTTCAATGAAACTGTTTTATGGTCTGATCTTATTAGTCAGGAGAGAGACTCGGGGGTTGTAGCACTCTCTCATATTTGTCAGTTCCAGATCTAGGATATTTGTTCCCCTAGTGGGAATGCAGGCTAGCTGCTCCAGGGCATTTGAATTTACAAAGTCAAGAAATCTTTGAGCCTGCATGGTAGGGTCTATATTAGAGCACTGAAGTTTCAAAACTTCAAATGTTCTAATATCGACTCCTATTCAGGGAAAGCTGAAAACATCGAACATACAGAATAGCAAATTTTTTTCCTAGGGAAAAAAATTTGCTGTTCCAAAACACATACACACAATACAAGCACACCAAACAAACAGCAATCCACACACATACACCTAAAATCTTACACCTAACCCTACACTAAACTATACATACACCACTAACTATCCACTTATCTTAATCCAAACCTTAACCTTAAGGTCCGTCACTATCGCACACTCACCTCACCGGTGCCCTAACCCTAACTCACCTACCCCGCCCTAGCCCTCATATCCACACAATCACACACTTACCTGACCCGCACATTAAAACTAACTCACCTAACTCACCCTAACACTCACATACACACAATCACACACATACCTAACCCGCGCCCTAACCCTAACTCACCTAACCTAACCCTCACGTCCACGCAATCGCACACATACCTAACCCGCACCCTAACCCTAACTAACCTAACCCGCACTCAATCGCACACTTACCTGAACCTGACCCGTAACTTTCCACCACAGCACTGAAAATACCGAAGCAACAGAAACGGACAACCAAACTCTTTCCCTAGGAAAAAAATTGGTTTTCTGTAGCTTCGATATTTTCAGCTTTCACTGAATAGGGGTTTGAAACTTCGATGTTCTAATATAGACCCACATGTTATTGGTCATGTATGCCTCCCAATTAATGGAAGGATAGTTAAAATCACCCATGAGTATGGTATTGGGCTGGATGATGAGTGATTCTAGTAACTTCAGGTATAATGTATGGTTTTCTGGTTCATAGTGGGGGACCTGTAGCTAGCAAAAATATGGCAATGGATATTTCCATGGTTAGTTGGACACGGACTAGCTGAAACGTATTATATTGCTTGACCAGCCTTGAGGTGTGCTTATCCTTTATGTAGATAGATACATCTCTACCTTTAGCTCTTTCATGTTCGGTGGGTGGTCAGAATGAATGAAAGTCATTATAGTCCTACACTGATGGAGTACTTGCCATGGCTTTGAACCAGGTTTCAGTAACTGCACAGACATCACCATTCTCCAGGGTGAGGAAAACTTCCAGAGACTGAAGTTTCTTGCTAAGGCTCCTAGCACTGGGCAGTATTACCCTTACCTTGTCCACAAACAGATGCCTTACGCAGACCATCTCAAAAAACTCCAGCTTTACTCCGTCGCATATCGCCTACTCAGAGGCGATCTCTGCCTAACATACAAAGCTATGTCAAACCCAGAGCTGTTGGACATGCTCCACTTAAAGAAATCCCTCCGAGCTACACGCTCTAGGGACCTAAACCCTGTCACCACAATAAACAGAACATGCTGGAGGGATAGATTCCTGTCCCAGAGACTTCCCATACTCTGGAACAGACTACCTATCTATGTCAAACAGAGCTCCTCGTTAGCACTCTTCAAGAAAAATCTTGATGATTGGATGGGTAATAGGAAATTCACCCCGGGGATCACTTCTGTGGTTCTGCTTGACAGGGGCACAGGAAAATCATTTTCTTGGGTGGCAAAAGCCAGGGTACATTTTTGGCTATGCTTGTATAGCCTAGTACCTACCTATGAACCTATGAACCTAAGTAGCTTTTGTTATGTTGGAAGGTTTATCTGTTTGGCAATGCCTAAAAATGGCACTGTACAGGTGGATAATGTTTTTGCCAAATATGCGAAAGCCTAGAGGTGACAAATGAAGACAATCCCTGGCAAAGTAGCATGGCCTATCAACCATGGCCTCCCAGGCTGACAAGTGTTGGACCCCTTTGAAATGACACCACTAGCTAAGCCAATTGTTAAAGTAGATAATTTCCTTCTGGTATTGTGGCATCATCCTTGGAGAAGGTAGAATGATGTTCAAGGCTAGGCTCATACCTGCCCGTGATACATATACTGAGAGCACAATCATGTCTCTCTTCATATAGTGCAAGGAAGCATGTCTCGGGTAATTCATGGCCACATGGACTATGACTGAGTCATATGGCACTTAGGGGTTAATGACCTGAGTGTTTGTGTGATCTGTTGAATCCTGGCCCCTGACAGTCAACTAACTGTAACCTTCCCCTTACCTACCCTGGTAAGAGGGACATCAGTGTGTTTCACAATGGTGTCTCCTATGACCAGAATATCGGGTCATGGAGCGTTTTGCCTTATGTGCTTCATAGTTGAGGCACAGTAAGTATGGCTTTATGTGTTGTGATAGGAATTGTCTTGTTTGTGTATATGCGGAGTTTCTGAGTACTGTGCCTGACAGGCCTTTGAAGTTTGAGTAAGTTTCCTAAGCCTAAACAAACCAGGCTACCGCCCAGTACCCCTACATGGAAAATCCACTGACCTCTTGATGTAGAAACACAGGAAACTGCTTGCCAGAGTGTAAAAATACACTACTTTATCTAACAGGTAGCTAGATAATGAATTCAGAGCTAGTAAATCAGTAGGGCAGACACTGAGAGGCAGAATGCACTTTTTTTCAAAATAAACACAAGGAAAGGCAAACAAATAATTCAAGTTATCAACAGCAGTATAGAAAGGAAGGAGCTCATAAAGCTCAATTTACAGTAAGGGTGGTCAGCTTAAAATCACCAGGTTTAAAAAACAGATCAAAAACTGGGACCGTGGGTTGGAAAAATAACTAGAAGGGAATCACCAGCAGTGTTTGTAAGTATGCAGGCTTGCAATCTTGTCATAAAATACAAAGACCGAGACATTCACTGTGGATTTAAGTACCACTTAAGAAACAATTTAATCAATGAAAACAAAGAAGCACAGGTAAAATGTTCAGCCTAGATATTTTAAGTGTCTGTCTCTTACATAGAACAAAAACACCAGGCCAAGCAGAATTCTTAAAACAGAAACCAAAACAGAGCAGGTAAAACAGAAAGCACCTCTATCAGTTTAAGCAACTCACAGACAAAAAAATATAGGTTTACTTTCCTCACCCAGCAGGAAATCACCATTAGTACTTGTAGTTATGCAGGCTTGCAGTCTTGTCAGAAAAGACAATGACCCAGAAATTCACTGTGTATTGATGTATTGTACTGGCTAAGTGAAGAACCCTCATCTGCTTCTTCTCCTGATACCTACAACATTGGTTCTTCCTTGCCCACCAAGGATGTTCCTACAGCAATGAAGATGTGGCTATCCCATGGTCTCTGGTGGCTACATATGTTATACAAAAGGAACTTGGGGAGGGGGGGCACAGTCTTATGGTCTTGAGAACAACAAGTGGCCACACAGAGTCACCCCACCAGGAGCTGAGACAAAACCGGAGCTGACCTGACACCCAAGATACCCAAACAAGTTACTTGTTCTTGCAGACAGAGGAATGTGAAACCTTAGGGACCAGTGGATACTCCACTGGTAAGCCATAAAGGAGACCGTGAAATCAGATAGTTGAGCATGGACAAGTCAGTAAAATGTAACGTAGAAAATAAGTGGTCCTGAGGTTCCCAGAAGCACAGTATCCTTTCCCAAAAACACAAACTGTTTCATACAAAAAGCTTACATAAGCATTTACACATCAACTCCCTTACAGATGCTCCGCTCAAGCTCTGGACAGAGTAAATGGAAGGCACCTAAAAGTTTTTTAAACTAACTCATCATGAGGGGGTTTGACCAAAATGGCTTAGGCTACTGCAATAGTGATCTATATGTTGAATATCTGTGAGGTTGTAGTCAAAGGATAAAGTAGATAACATTATTTTTGGATTATTTTTTTATAGTATTAGCACTACCTGAAATGGAAAGGTGTGGCCTTTTTAATATATGTATTTTTATGTCTCCTGACAAAGGTAATGAAAATTATATTGAATCATGCCCATAATTTAGGAAAAATTAGCATTCCTAAATATTTGAGATTGGAGGTGCTAATCTTAAAAGGAAAGATGGGGTTATTGTTAAGCATTTCCATTGCTGGCCCACTGACAGGGATGAGCACAGTTTATTGCTTTCAGAACCAAAATGGGACACAAAGTGGTCAAGACTGTACTTAGCAGAATAAGATCTTGTTTAGAATTATCAGTAAGCACAAAACAATCATATGTGAACAGTTGAACCTGAACTTCTACACCTGAAAATCCCAACCCTTAAAGGAGTAATTTGAATAAGTACATTGCAGTAGTTAGTATTAGGATGGTGAAAAGGAACAAGGGACAGTCCTGGGCAGTGCCTCTGGTTAGGGACAATGGTTGAGATATAAAGAAGCCATTGAGTCTTTTACTAAATGGGAGGGGATACGTGGCTTTTATCACTTTTGTAACCTGGGGAAAGAATAAAAGCTTAGTCGCTAACCACATATATTGCCAGTTATCTGAGTCAAAGACTTTTTCAAAATCAACCATCATTGCCAAAGATGGCTGATTGTCTTTTTAATTAAGCCTGAAAGTAGGTGGTTACAGTTCTTACAGTGCCAGTGCTGGAATAGGCCTTTATAAATCCTACCTGAGACTTATGAGCTGGGGAAGGAAGCATGGGCTGGACATGTAAAGTCAAGATTCTTTCATAAATGTGGATATCTACACTAACTAATGATCTAACTCTGTAGTTTTCTATTCTCTTGATGTTTTTGCCCACTTGTGGGAACAATAAGATTTGAGATTCTTTCACTGAAGGAAAGGATGAGACCATAGGGGACATTTACTGAGGCCTTTTATTCAAGACTCTGAGAGGCACAGAAAGCCGAAGGTGTGGGAAAGAGTGAAGACAAAAGATTTTATTTATTTAGATTTGTTGACAGTGAAAGTCCAATTAGGTTCAGAAGTACCAATTTTCAGCAAAGGCCTGGGGAGAAAAGGTCCAAAATAATTTACACATAGTAATTACAATAGTATTAGCAGAGAAAACATACAATGGTATTAGGAAATACAAACATACAGGAAAATGAATATTGACATTATTCAAAAACAAACATAGACCATGATGGAATATATTTTCAAAGGGTCTATATTATATAATTGAAGTTTCAAAACTTTGAACCTCACATGAGCGAACTCATATGAGGGAAGTTCGAAATATTGACTATATAATAATAAAAAAAAAAAAAAAACTTACCTTAATGCTCAGAGTTAATTTGTATGATAGAAAGAGAGCCTTAACTCCCCACATACTCCCTACTTAAATATACCAAGTCCAAGAACGCACTTCAGTGCAGAAAGGGAAAATTTCCGACTCTGCATGCACGTGAAAAGCCGTTGACTTTCACTTTCGACCTTTCCGACGTTCGATCATATGATGTCAACCATCTATGATTCGAATATCAGAATGTTCGGTCATCTAATATAGACCCTTTTCAAATACCTTTATACACACACACACACACACACACACACACACACACACACACACACACACACACACACACACACACGCACACACACATACACACACACACATATATATATATATATATATATATATATATATATATATATATATATATATTTTGCTTAAATATTTTAAGTTGCAGTTATAGTGACCTGTGTGGTGATTCTTTTTTCTATGCTTCTGCTTTTTTTCCTTATTTTAGCCAAAAAAGGTTATCTGTTGGCATTTTTCTGTTTATGCTGGGACCTTATTTTTGTAGTTTAATTTGTAGTTGTGAGAAGATTGTGTATCACTCGTGATTTTCGTTATACTATACTGCACTTCTGTCTCCATAAGTTGAATTACTTGTAAGAATTAGCTGTTTTTGCATTTTTACCCCTCTCTGGGCCTCATATCTGTACTTTCATTCACAGTTATGACAGAGCTGCGGACTACTGCCAGATTTGAAACTCATTTGGTAATTTATTACAACATTGTTTCCATAAAACAGCTTTACTGGTAATAGTCTGGTACCTTAATCTGTGTTGGCATTGCACTAGTGGCATTACTGTGAATTCTGCTCCAGGATTTGTGCTTCAGTACTTTTCTAGCTGCTTACATTCCAATTTTGCTGCTTGATTCTTACATTCTGCTTATTATTTACCTGCTTAAAGTTGCACTTTGACTAAACAACAGAAACCTCAACTCCCCTCTCCACATCAAAACCAAATACTCTGCCCACAGTCTTTTCTTTTTCATCAGTACCTACCTCCTATAGAAAAAAACTATTATTGAAACTTAAGCCTACAAAACTTGCAGCTGACAATCTCCCATCTGAATACCTAAAATAGCAGCAGAAGCCATAGCTTATCCAGTCTCTATCTTAATTAATCGGTCCTTATCAGAAAGCTATATACCCACACTGTGGAAAATATTCCACATCATTCTCCTCCATAAAGGTGGCTCCTCCACTAAACTTTCCATTTACCATCCCATAGCCATCCTTTCTCCACTTTCCAAGTTACTTGTGAAATGCATCTATTCTCAAGTCTTTAAACTACCTCTTAGCTAATAATCTCCTCTCCAGCACCTAGCATGGTTTCAGGCTATACCACACTATAACCATTTACTCTCTTTTACTAATGCTATACTTCATCATAAAAATAATGACCTGCTCTCCTCTGCTATATTTTTGAATCTATGCAAGACTTTTGACATGGTCTCACACAAACTACTAAACTCTGTTCTCACTAACCCATCCTTTTCCCAGTCAGCTACTGATTGGTTTCAAAGCTATCTAACTGGTCACTAACAATCAGATGTCTGGCATAATGACCTATCTCCTCGACTTCCTGTAACACTCAATGTTCTTCAAGGCTCCATCCTTGGTCCCCTATTATTCTCACTCTTCACCAATGATCTATTCACAGCCACCAAGCATGCTTCTCTTTTACAGTATGCAGATGACTCCACCCTCATCTGCTCAGCCCTAACTATACCTAAACGTCTCAAGATCACACAGGAAGCCTTTTCATTTGTAGAATGCTGGCTATCTAATGCCCAGTTATTACTCAACCTGAGCAAGACTAAACTCCTTATCTTCCAACCCACTAAATCTAAACCAATTATCCCCCACTTTAATATTCTAGCTAAAGACAATACCATCATCTCCCCAACAGAACACACCAAACTACTTGGTGTTGAGACTGATAACAATCTCAGATTTGACACTCACGTTTCTCTTACCATAAAAAAGGTTCACAAAAAACTAGGTGCATTGTACAGAAGAAAGAAGTTATGTACTTACCATAATGTTCTATGTACGTTGTCCATCTCGCCTTCATTCTGTACTGGTCGGGTTCAGAATTGATCCTCAGTTCTAACTCGGCCATCTACAAAAGCTCAATGTCTTCAACTAGCTCGTGGCTTACACCCTATCCATGATGCCCTAGGGAATTCCCCAGATCTTGTTTGCTGGTATACTAATATATGCATAAAAAAATGAACTACTTTACAAACCAAGAAGAGGGTCAGAGAATATTAGATGCCAAATAAATCCTCTTGTCTTCCAGAAGCCAAAGGTTGTGGGAAGGAGGGCGGGATGTAAGAATGAAGGCGAGATGGACAACACACATGGAACATTATGGTGAGTACATAACTTCTTTATGTGATGTTGTCATATCTCACCTTCATTCTGTACTGGTTGGGACAGCATCCCAAGCACCATCTTTCCTGGGTGGCTTAAGAGAGAATATTCTTCAGAACAGTGGGTCCAAAAGAGGCCCTGTCCCTGGAGGCCAATTCAACTTTGTAATGAGTAATAAAGGTATGAGGTCTTGCCATATTGCTGCAGCACAAATGGTATCAATTGACAGTTTGGCCTGAAAAACAGAAGTAGGTAGAAATAGCTCTGGTAGAATGACCTCTTACTTTGTTGGGAAGTTGTTTGTTTTGGGATTTGTAGGTGAATGTAATGCAATCTGACAACCATCTGGAGACAGTGATCTTAGTAACTAGAGCAACCTTTTTCAGTCTGAGAAGGACACAAATAATTCGTCAGTCTTTCTAAATTACTTTGTTCTATGCCAGTAGAAACATAATTACCTATGTACATCTAGTTGGTGTAACATTTATTCTCTTGCCATACTTGGGAGAAAAAATGGTAAGTATATGGATTGGTTTAAGTTTGATTCTTAGCATACTTTTGGTAGAAAGGATGGATTAGTACGAACTGAGACTCTGTCCTTGTGGAACAGCATATATGGGAGTTTGATAGACAATGCTTGTAACTCCGAAACTCTCCTAGCTGAAGTGATAGCTATTAAGAAAATCATCTTCCAGGTTAAGGCCTTCAAGTCACTGGATGATGCAGGCTCAAAGGGGGAAGAATCATAAGGGATAATACAAAATTCAGGTTCCATGGGGGTAGAGGTGGTTTAATGGGCATTCTTAACAGAATGGTACCCCTCAAGAAGGCTTTGCAAAGTCTGTGGGACATAACATTCATCTCTGCTTCTCCTAAATGGAAATTAGAGCTTGCTGCTAATTTCAACTCGAATAGTAGCTGCAGCTGCCCCATCATGAAATAGCTTTGCTAAGAACTCCAGTATGGAAAATATAGGTGCAGAGAAAGGATCACTATGATTTTCCAAGGCCCAGGAGGAAAATCTTTTCCATTTGCTTACATATAATTTTCTTGTAGAAGCTTTATGAAAAGAAATCAGAATATGCTGCACTGAAGGTGAAAAGTCAGGTAGCCTGGCTATGTTTGGCATCGGAGTATCCAGGCTGTCAACTTGAGGGTTTGAAGAGATGGATGAAGCATTCCCAATGAATGAGTCAGAAGATCCTGAATTGGGTCCAAAATCCAAGGCTCCTCCTAAAGATGAGGCCATAGGAAGGGGAACCAGATTTGATGAGGCCAGTAAGGGGCAACAAGTATTAAGGTCCTCCCCAATATGCTGGCTTTCTGAATAACTTTGGGTATCAATGGGAAGGGAGGGAATGTGTAGAGGAGACCCAAGGGCCAATCATGTACAAGTGCATCCCTTGGAAACTCCCCCGAGGGGGTTAGGTCAAGGTAGCTGTTGCATTTGGCATTCGCGGATGTGGCAAAAAGGTCACAGCAAAGCTAGCCCCATTTTTGGAAAATCATTTCCGCTATGTTCTGTTTTAGGGACCACTCACGAGGCATCAGAATTGCCCTGCTGAGTTTGTCTGCTATCATGCTGGATTTCCTTGAGATGTGCGTTGCTATCAGAAAGCATTGGGAGCATTTCACAAAAATCCAAATCTGAAAATTGGTAACCAGCTGATAGACCTTAAGAAATTCCCACTTATAATTAATTTAACCCTACTTGATTTATATCCTTTTTTAGGTATCCCGATTCACAATATTTTAGAAGAGTTGAATCTCCCCAAATCGTATCTAATTATAATAAGACAATTAAAAGACCTATCAATAAGTTACCTTAGTAAAGGGAATGACATAATTAAAGAAGAAGATTTAAACATGTGTCTGAACTTATGGCAAACCCTTACACAGGAATGTAAATATATAACTGCAGCATATGGTTTGATTAAAGAAATAAAATATAATAATCAAATATTAATTTCCAAATACTGGAGAGAGAAATTGTTGACAATTGAAGAAAGTAAAATACTAAAAGCAATTCACTTAACCATAAAATCTGTGTCCCTTCAGAAGCTATTATTTACCCAATTGATGATATTTAATAACGCATTATATGCTGCCTCACTCTACACAAATTTAACTCAAAGAACTCACCAAAATGCCCATATTGTATAGATCAAACAGCCGACCTCCTACATATGTTTTGGAGTTGTAAATGTATTTTCAAACTCTGGAATTCCTTGAAACTTCAACTACAAAAATGGGATATCAACATTCCACACTCTCCTGGGAATTTACGATTTTACATATTCCACCACCCAACTTGGAAAGAACCCAAAGAATTATACTAGTCAATATTTTTGTTCATGAAGTTATATATAGCTTCCAATTGGTTGAACCCTTTACAGACATCATGGCAAAATTTCAAGATAGTAGCCACCAAACATATTCTAGCACATAAATTTCTAATTAGTGATCATAAGAAAAATGTAAACAATACAAAAATATGGGAACAAATCTTTAACATTGTATTAGCTTAAAGTTCCATTCCACTATTCGCTGGGAAAAACTGAATAACTGTTGAATTTTATTGAGATAAGTCTTATATGGTTACTAGTTCTTTTTTCTTCATTATTTTTTTTTTTAGAAGTGTATAGGTATGTATAATGATTCTATGTAACTGTTGGAAGCATTCATGTACATATTGTAAGTAGTTGGTAGTACTGTATTAGTTGTTTGGAAAAAATAAAATAAAGAATTATTATTGAAAAAAGAAAGCATTGGGAGGAGGTCACCCACTGCCATACTCTCAGGGCCTCCGGGCAAAGGGGATAAGATCTGGTTCCCCCTTCCTTGTTTATATACTACATGACCGACATATTGTCCATTTTTATTGCAATCGTTCCTAGCAGAAGAGAATCTTGGAATGCCTGCAACGCTAAAAACACTGGTCTCATCTTTAGGACACTGATATGTAAGTGGGCATTGTGATCCTGCCAAGTGATTTGGACCATTCTTCCCTGATAATGCCCCCCACCCTGTCAGGGAAGCATCTGTTATCACTGTGGCTGTAGGCTATGGAAAAACAAAGGGTCGACCTAAAGTCACTGGAGTGGAGTGAAGCCACCAATGAAGGTCTTTCCTGCAAGATTCTGTAATTTTAATTTGGTGGGACATGGGTAGTTCCTGCATGGACCACTGAGTGAATAGCAGCCACTGAAGGATTCTCATATGTAGCCGCGCTAATGGGATTACATTTATTGCTGCTGCCATGGTGCCTAGTACTTTTAGAACTGCTCTTGCTTGAACCTTCTTCTTGAACAGATGGATTAAGACCTGACGTCGAAGGACGTGAAATCTTTCTTGGGGAAGCTTTACCATCATTTTTGTGGTGTCTAGATCAGCTCCTATAAAAATGACACACTCAGATGGCAATAAGACAGATTTTTCATAGTTTATTGTGATCCCTAAATGGCAGCAGAGTTTCAATGTGGTGTCTCTTGCTTTTATTAGTAGATGCTAAGTGGTGGCGGTTAGGAGCCAGTCGTCTAGGTACGGAAACACTCAGAATTCTAAACGTCTCAGGTGAGCGGTAACTACTGCCATACATTTGGTGAATAATCTGGGGGCTGTAGTGAGACCAAAGGGAAGAGCTCAAAACTGGTAGTGAATGGCTCCAGCCAAAAGTGCAAATGACTCCTGGATCGCCTGTCCATTTTTATGTGGTAGTACGCATCCCAGAGGATCTATAGAGCACATCCAATCATCTTTTCCCAGAAAAGGGAGAACTGACTGCAGTGTTACCATCTGGAACTTTGACTTTTTTACTGCTTTGTTCAGCTTGCTGAGATCCAAGATGGGTCTCCAGTCCCCTGTTTTCTTATGAACTAAAAAGAATCTTGAGTAAGTTCCAGATCTTATCTGGTCTGCGGGGACTATTTGGATGACTCTTTTTTTTCTAGCAACCTCTGTATTTTTAGTATTGCCTGTTTCCTGTGACAGGGTGAAACATCCAGAATGTTTCTGATGCATGGAGCGGGAAAGGAGAAGGGCATGGAGTGACCTCCAGATACGATGCTTTGTACCCATTTTTCTTTTGTGATTTTTAGCCAGGCTTCTGGGTACAAAGAAAACCAACCTCTGACTGCCTCCAGAGATGGACAGGTGAGTCTCCTTTCAGGTGCGCTGAAAGGGCTTGCCAAGGAAGGATTCGCTGTTGCCCTGGTTTTGTGGACCCCCCTCTGCTATGTGGTCAGCGTCTTCCATTACTGCTTCGCCCTCTGCCCCTGGGAGAATGATCACCACATGTGTCTTGAAAAACTCTCTAGGAGTTTTGAAACCACATTGTTCCTCTCTTTTGATCTTTTGGATATGGTCTAGAAGGTAGGGAAAACAGACTCCTATGGCAGAGAGAGTTTTTCCTTCCTGTTCACACCCGATTAGTGTGTCTTTGACTTTAGGCCCAAATAAGGATGAGCCATTGAAGGTGGCATTAACAAACGAAGACTTAAAATGCTCCACAAAGTTAAACAAGTGCATCCATGAATGCCTCCTTAGGGAAATTACTGAACCCGCTGCCCTACTCGCTCCATCAGCTGCATACGAAATGAGTCTCATGGAGGAGTTTACCACTGAATTCAAGGTGGACAGCTGGGAGGAGACTTTATCTGATACCCCCACAGCTCCTTCAGGAGATCTCTCTGTAACCTGGTAAAATGTGTGAGATAATTCAGGGACCTGAGTGTAAGGGTCACTGAAGAAAAAGTGCACTTTCCATATCTGTCCATCGTACGAGACTCTTAGTTCAGAGGATGAACAGAAGAGGACATCTCCAACAGTTCCTTCTTGGTGGCCACCTCCACCACCATAGCATCTACCAGGACATCTTTTGTAAGGAATGTTTTATCATCGGGGGATGTATTGAATTTATTTGGCCTCCAATGGACAGACACCACTGAGTCTAGAGTCTCCCACGCCTTTTGACAACTAAGTCTATGAGTTCGTCAAAAGGCAGAGACACCCAAGTGGCAGAAGGGTGTGATCCAAAGGTCTTCAGGTAGATAGTCTCCTCCTCAGAAGAGTTGATGGGCTTCCAGCCACGTTTCTGCTTAAATATTTCTAGGATGTTTGCAAATGAGACATCCTCAGAGGGTGACAGTGGGGACCCTTCTGACTCATCGAAGTCTGTGTCAGATGTGGTGGACTCCTCTGGGGAGCCCAGATGCTCTCTCTTGCATAATCTCTTGTGAGGGACCTCTTCAGTAGGGTATTCTGGAGAGGTTTTGGAAGAGAGGGGTTCACCAAATGGGATGTCCTGAGGCCATGGATCTCCATGTCTGTGTGGATGCAGTTGTGCCAAGATGGACACCGGTGCCTTTGGGGGAGCAATGACTGGATCTGAAAGTGGAGCTGCCCGTGTGGTTCTCCTCTTCGTCCCGAAGGCACCCACCTATGATCCAAGGAAGCTCCCAACTCCAAAGAACTAGAAGGCATCCCCTACACCAAAGGGATTGTCTCCGAGGCCGATTTAGGATCTGAGCTCACCTACGCTGAAGCCCTGAGAGGCAAGTTTGGATCCAACAAATTTCCGATCTGACTGTACTCCCTGGAATCAATGTGAAGAATGTCAGCTTCTAGACTCCTCGTGTTCAGATGACACCGAGGAAGCAGGAGAGGTAGTCGGGACCAAAGATCCTGGAACAGGTCTTGGCTCTGACGGTTCCACTACAATCAGCTCCATGCATTCCAGCTCTGAGGCCCCAAGTCGGGTCAGAGGAAGAATTGATGGTGAAAGGGCAGGCCTAGTCAGTTCCAAAACCCTCTGGGTCAGCTCCAACAAAAATTTGGCTAGCGCCGGTGTCCTCAAAATTCTCCATAGCATGCGATCCACATCGTCATCTGAAAGGCTCCTGGAGGATCGAGAGGAGGTAGCAGGAGATCTTGAAGCTTGCAAGATTAGTGATCTTAACATCGGAGAAACCGGCTCCAATTCTGGGGACTGGCTCCAAGCTTGAAACACCAATGGTTCCGATACAGAAGGAGCCGAGGTGGATGGTTTCTCGGGCCTGACAGACTTCGGGTCCGATAAGGAAATTTTCGGCAACTTCTTAGTTGGTTCAGAGTGATTCAATGAAGTAGACGAGGATCTTTTACCTGATTTCTCAGACTTAGGAGAAGTGGAAGGGGTCCATTTTGTAAGACTCTGACCTTCTCCTATGGTCTCTGAAAAGGAAGTTTTCAATAACCCCCTAATTATCAACTTATTCGTCCTTTCAAGAAGAACCCTGGAACTAAATGAATGGCAAATGGAACAAGACTCTTGTAATTATACTGCTCCAAGGCAGTACAGACACACATTATGACCATCAGTTATTGACATTTTCTGAGTGCACTTTTAACACTTTTTAAACCCAGAGGGTTTAGTATCTTTTGGCTGTTTAGGCATGTTAACAGCAAGAAACAACTTAACATCACAACTATTATGTAAATATGAAACACTCTAAGGGAAAAGCCCTCTAATTCAAATGTGCTAAGCAGCCCTCTAACTACAATGAGCTAGTTTGGTGGATGAAGGAAACACCAGAAAACAAACAGCTTTTTCTTTTTTTTTTTTTTTTTAACAAGCTTGACAGAAAGATGTATAATGCACACACTCAGGGAAAAAAAGCCCTCTAACTTAAACGGGCTGAGCAGCTCTCTAACCTAAATGAGCTAGCTTAAGTAATAGGTCAAATCTCCAAATAAACAGCTAGTCAAGCCAATTTACTTAACAGTTATTAACTAATTCACAAAGAAATGGAAAAAAGGCACTTTACATAAACCGGGCTAAAAAAGCCCTCTAAGGTAAATATCTAAGATTAACTATCAGTACTCAAAATTTAGCAGCTCAAAACAATGAGCCTAAAAGAAACAGTTATTTAAAACACATGCTGAGAAAACCTGGGATAGGGAAGGAAAAAATAGGCCTTGAGATTAATGATGGCCACAGTAAAACAGCAATCTAACGAATACAGTCAAAAACTGTTAAAAGAGTTAAGTAATTAAACTAAGCTAAGCTACTATTTTAATCCCAAAAAGGGGAAAAAGACTATTAAATTTAGTAGGAAAATAAAGACTGAAAGAAAATCACTTAGAGCCAGTGTGAAGCACCTAATCTATTTAGTGGCAAATGAGATCTGGGGAATTCCCTAGGGGATCATGGGATAGGGTGTAAGCCACGAGCTAGTTGACGACCTCGAGCTTTTGTAAATGGCCGAGTCGGAACCGAAGATCAGTTCTGAACCCAACCAGAACAGAATGAAGGTGAGATAGGACAACATCACATCAAACAATTCCTCACCAAGACAGCCAGAATTTCTGCTGCCAATTCCCACCTAATCTACAATTTACTCTACGCCTCTCCTAAACTTAACTACCTTAGACAAACAGACCTAAACAGCTCGAGGGTTGCTACAATAAAATTGCTAAGTTTGCCACTGGTGCATCTTATCGCAGCCACCAATGTATCTCACTTAGAGTACTTGGCTGGGTTTAACTCCCACAACTTCTTCATCTGAATTAACTCTCTTTTTTGTCCACAAGTTAATAAACTATCTTCTTAAAGTCCCATCCCTTCAAAACCCTCTCCAGCCCTACAGCTGCACTAGACCATGACGCTCCAGCAGCAAAATTCTACTTCTAGTGACCAAACCCAAGAACTCAGTGGGAGAAGCACTATTCACCTGCATAATATCCAGATTATGGAACAATCTCTCTACCTCTATAACCACACTGCCTTCTTGCACTCATTTCAAGACTGCACTAAAAACTCACTTAAAAAGTCTCTGATTATACCTATGCACCAATCCCGACTAGTAACCCTCCTTTTTACCCTCCGTTCCTATCCCCTCCTCTAGCCACCCTGCTTCACAGCGTCTGTTCATTGCATTCCTTCCTCTGCATGCTCTGGTTCACCCTTTACCATCCCTTTACCTCCTGTTATAACATGCTTAACTACCTCACTTCATCTCAATTCCAAATACATATCCAACTAACTTATACCTAGCTACCTCTCACTACCACGTATACTACTCACTCATTCTCCTCTCTTACTCCTATATCTTCCCCTTCCATCCCATTAGCCCTTCTAGCTTGTTCCACGTTTGTGTGGAGCATCTGCTTTATATCTGTTTGAGTTTAGTGCAATATTTGTATATAAGATTTTGGTTTATGAGTTTAGAACAGTATCCATTTGAGCTTAGTACTATCTGTATATACATCCTACCTTTATTCCTAGCCTCTAGTTAGATATTGGTATAACTGTTCATTACTATGTTTCATACTGTATGTATAGCTAATGTTTGCTGCAGTATGTATTATTTGTTATTCTATGTATATTCAATTGTTTTTCGTGTATTCTGCTGCTCATTTATTGTTCTGTGGAGCTTTTCTCCCTGGGCCTCCACTGAAAAAGGACCTGTGCCCAATTGGAATTTCCTAGTAAACAAATGTAAATAAATAAATAAAAAAGAAGTTTTGCCAGTAGCTTGAGACCAAGCCCCTTATCCAATGATGCACTGCTGGAATTACCTCAGATCTTGTTTGCTGCATGTATATATACCTCTGTAAGGTGAGCACTCCCCAAGAAGGAAGAAGAAGTATTGAACAACCAGGATGATACTAGCCTTTAGGTCAACTGTCAGCCAGGAGGGGGATGGAGGGAGGGACGTGAGAATAAAGGCGAGCTAAACAACTCACATGGAACATTATGGTGAGTACATAACTTCTTTATGTGAAGTTGTTAAATCTCGCCGTTTATTCTCACTGATGGGTAGCGTATCTAGCACCCGCAATCCTGGGTGGCTCACGGGAGTACATTTTTCAGGACCGTAGAACCAAAAGAAGACCTGTCCCTGGAAGCCTTATCTACTTTGTAATGAGTGATAAAAGTATGAGGCTTAGACCAAGTGGCTGCAGCACAAATGTTGTCAAGGGGCAATTTAGCTTGAAAGGCAGAAGACGTAGAAACGGCTCTGGTTGAATGAGCCTTTGCTTTGTGTGGCAAAGGTATGTTAGCATTTGCATGAACAAATGAGATACAATCCCATAACCATTTTGAAAGGGTTGTTTTAGCTACTGGTCTACCTTTTCTGGCCTCCAAAAAGGATACAAAGAGTTGATCTGATTTTCTAATAGCTTTAGTTCTATCAAGATAAAATCTGAGCTGTCTGTGTACATCAAGTTTGTGCAGCATGTATTCCAATTTGTTGGAATGGTTGGGGAAAAAAGACTGGCAACTCAATGACCTGATTGATATTAGACTTAGAACAGACTTTAAGCAAAAAGGAGGGGTTTGTTCTGAGAGATACTCTATCAGCATGGAAAATCATATAAGGAGGTCTGATAGATAATGCTTGAAGTTCTGACACTCTGCGGGCAGAATAATGGCCACTAGAAAAATAGTTTTCCAGGACAAAAATTTGAGATCACAATATGATGGTGGTTCGAAGGGGGGAAGAATTATTTGAGACAGCATAAAATTCAAATTCCAGGAAGAATAAGGGATTTTGACAGGAGGTCTAATGTGAAAAACACCTTTAAGAAAAACCTTAGATAACTTATGGGCCACAATATTTAACCCATCGAATCCAAGGTGGAAATTTGATATGGCGGCTAACTGAACCCAAACTGTGGCAACTGCTGCTCCTCCCTTAAAAATCATTGTCAAAAACTCTAAAATGGACGACAAAGGAGCTCGGAAAGGGTCAATTTTTTTGTATGCTGGCCCAAAGGAGAACCTTTTCCACTTACTGCGATATAGTTTTCTGGTGGATGGCTTATGAGAAGACAATAGAATTTGTCTTGTGTCATCTGAGAGTGAATGAAGCCTGGCTATTTGGGGAAGTGGATCAGCCAAGCAGTCAGCTTTAGAGACTGCAATGAAGGATGGAGGTCCCCTGACGGGTGTGTCAGGAGGTCTGGAACTGGGTCCAGGATCCATGGATCCTCCAGCAGATGATGGTAAAGTAAAGGGAACCAAATCTGTCAAGGCCAATGGGGGGCTATGAGGATAACAGTCCTTCCCAGTGATTTTGCTTTCTGTAAAAACCTGGGTATCAATAGAATTGGTGGGAATGCATACTGGAGACCCGGAGGCCAATCGTGCACGAGTGCGTCTCTCAGAGGATGTCCCGGAGGTGGTATAAGGGCAAAGTAGCTTTTGCATTTGGTATTGATGTGACTGGCAAAGAGGTTGCAGCAAGGCTGGCCCCATTTGTGGAAAATCAAGTCCGCAACATGTTGGTTGAGAGACCACTTGTGAGACAACAGGATTGCCCTGCTCAACTTGTCCGCTATCACATTGGATTTCCCCGGGATGTGCATTGCTAACAGAAAACACTGGGATGACACAGCCCATTGCCATACCCTGAAGGCTTCTCGACAAAGGGGATAAGACTTGGTTCCACCCTGTTTGTTCAAGTACCAGACCACTGACATGTTGTCTGTCTGAATTGCAATTGTCCCTAGAGGAAGAGAGTCCTGGAAGTACTGCAACGCCAGAAGTATTGCTTTTAACTCCAGAACATTGATATGCAGATGTGACTCTTGATATGTCCATGTGCCTTGGGCAGTCTTTCCCTGAAAATGCCCCCCCACCCTATCAGGGAAGCGTCTGTGGTCACAGTGGCTACTGGGGGTGGAAGCACAAAGGGTCTTCCTATTGTGACATGAAGAGACGTCAACCACCACCGAAGGTCTCTCTTGCAAGAATTTGTGATGAGAATCATATGGTTCATTGGTAATTTCTGGTAAGACCATTGAGCGAATAGGAGCCATTTAAGAATTCACATATGCATCGTTGCGAGTGGAATGGCTAGAATTGCTGCCGCTATCATACCTAGTACCTTCAAGACCTCTGCGGCTGTAGCTCTGTTCTTTGACACCAGTGAGTTGACTTGTTGGTGAAGAAGTGAGACCCTTTTGACTGGAAGACGTAGAGTGGTGGTTGAGGTATCTAACTCTGCTCCTATAAAGATGGTATGCTGCGATGGCGACAAGGCAGAATTTTCGAAGTTGACTGTGATACCTAAGTGGTGGCAGAGTGTCAGAGTAGATTGTGTTGCCTAAATCAATTGATGCCTGGTGGTAAAGGTGAGGAGCCAATCGTCTAGATATGGAAACACCTGGAATCCTAGATGCCTCAGGTGAGCCGTAACCACTGCCATGCATTTGGTGAACACTCTGGGCAGGGCTCGAAACTGGTAGTGATTGGCTCCCAGCCAGAAATGCAGGTGATCTCTGGAGCATCTTTCCATCTTTATGTGGTAGTACGCGTCCTTGAGATCAATGGAGCACATCCAATCACCTTTCCCTAGAAAGGGAAGAATGGCCTGAAGCATGACCATTCAGAACTTCTCTTTTTTTACAAACTGGTTGAGTCTGCTGAGGTCCAAGATAGGTCTCCAGTCCCCTGTTTTCTTTGGAACCAAAAGGAATCTTGAGTAAGTTCCGAATCCAACTTGGTCTGCTGGTACTGGCTGGATGACTCTTTTTTCTAGCAACTTGTGGACCTCTATAGTTGCTTGTTCCCTGAGACTGGGTGGAACATCTGGGATTCTGTTTACAGGAGTGGGAGGGGAAGAGAACGGGATGAAATACCCTCTGGAAATGATGCTTTGTACCCAGGTATTGGACGTTATGCTTAGCCAGGCTTCTGGGTACAAAGATAAGCTACCCCCGACTGCCTTCAGAGCCGGACAGTCGGGTCTCCTTTCAGGAGCGCTGGTAGGGCTGACCAGAGAACTGGCCTCTGTCACCCTGCTGTTGCGGACCCCCCCCCCCTGCCATGCAGGTGACATCTTCCATTATAACCTCCTCCTCTGCCTCTAGAGGGGGTTTCTCCAAGTGTGTCCTGAAAGGCTCCTTGTGCTTTTCTGAACCACATCTTTCCACACTTGGGGCCCTTGGGACAGGGCTGGGTAGGGGTAGAAAAACAGACTCCAATGGCAGATAGAGTCTTGCCTTCCTTGTCACACCTGGTTAGAGTTTCCTTTACCTTGGGCCCAAACAGGGATGAGCAATCAAATGGGGTGTTGATAAAGGAAGACTTGAAAGGCTCTGCAAAGGAACAGAGATGCATCCAGGCTTGTCTACGCAGAGCAATGCCTGAACTAGCGGCTCTACTCAAACCAGTAGCTGCGTAAGATATGAGACGCATGGACGAGTTCACAATCGAGCTTAGGGTAACGAGCTGTATGTTAACTTTGTCGGCAACCCCTGTAGCTACCATACCCTGGAGAGTATCTTCTAGCTCTTTCAGGAGATCTCTTTGTAGTCTTGTAAAATGGGTTAAATAGTTCAGTGATCGAAGGGAAAAGGTAGCTGAACAAAACATGCATTTCCCATATCTATCCATGATCCTAGAATCTCTGTTAGGAGGATCGATAGATGAGGACATCTCAGATATTTCCTTTTTGGTGGCTGCAGCCACCACCATGGCATCAACAGGCACTCCCTTAGTCAAAAAGGTTTTGTCCACTGGGGCAGAGATGAACTTATTTGGCTTCTAAGTGACAGGTTCTATAGCTTCCGGAGACTCCCACTCCTTACAAGAGATCAGCTCCATGAGCTCATCGTAAGGTGGAGACACCCAAAAAGTGGAAGGTTGAGACCCGAAAGCCTTCAAGAGCACTGACTCATCTTCAGTAGGGCTTTTGAACTGCCAACCACCCCTCTGATTAAGGATCTCTAATATCTCTGCAAAGGAGAAATCCTCAGAGGGGGATCGAGGGGACCCTTCTGACTCATCCAAAGCAGTGTAAGATGTCAAAGACTCCTGTGGGGAGTCCATGTGCCTCCTCTTGCACAGTCTCTTCCTGGGTACCTCCTCAGTGGGGGGATCTGGGGAGGTCTCAGAAGAGCAGGGGGTGCCCTGTGGGGCTAATTGAGGCTCAGGGTCTCTACGCTTGGGTGGACTGGTAGAAGCAGGAGTGGACATAGGCGGTTGAGGGGAGGAGTAAGCCAGACCTGATGCTGATGATGTCTTTGGAGACAGGACTCTCCTCATGGCATTGAACGCACCATGGCTCCAACGAGAAGTGGTAGACGGATCCAAAGGGACCGTCTGATCCTCCCATACCAAGGCCATGGGCTCCGAGCACGAGGTAGGAGCCAAGCTCATCCGAGCCAAAGCCCTGAGAGGAAGAGTCAGCACTGACAAATCGGTATGACTATCCTCCCCGGACCCGACAGGAGAGTGTCAGCTCCTAGAGTCCCCGGTCGACGCCAAGGACGTCCGAGTAGATGGAACCGATAACACTGGTGCAGGTCTCAGCTCCACAGGCTCAACAACCATCAGGTCAGGCTCCTTTGGCTCCGAAGGTCCAGTATGGCTCGGAGGAGGAGTAATCAAGTCTGGGTTAATGGTCTCTGGCTCCGACGCCTTAGTCGGAGCCGACAACAATTTGGCAAGGCCTGGTGCCCGTAAAAGCTTCTGCACCAACCGGTCCATATCCAGATCTGAGAGGCTGACAGAAGACTTTGAGGAGTGCACTGAGGGTGATGATTGGAGCAGAGGAGATGAGGGAATCTCAGAAACTGGCTCCAAAGCTGTGAGCTGGCTCCGAACAGAAGGGACACTCTGTTCCGAGGACAGTGCAACCGATGACTCTACACCCTCCATTTATTTAGCCTTTTTCGATGCTTTCGAGTCACCTGAAGACTTGAAAGACTTTGAGGATCTACTAGCACCATCCTGGTCACCCAGTGCTTCTGAGAAAGGGTGCTGAATTAAACCCCTATACACTAATTTTCTCCTTCCCTCTAAAAGTACTCTGGAAGAGAAGGAGTGACAGATACTACAAAAGTCTTGGAGGTGTTTAGCCCCCAGACAATAAACACATTGAACATGCCCGTCAGTGACTGACATTTTTTGTCCACAATCCGGACATTTTTTGAAGCCAGATTTAGGATGTGGCTTTTCTTTCTCGTCAGACATCTCTATTATCAATTTAAACAATTTTAAACAATTTAAACAACACACTGAAGAAATTATCTATCAAAGTACTGCTAAGAATGTGGTTAAATACAAGGCCAACTCTAGGCCAACACTATAGAAAAGATAAGCCAACACAGGGCACTTATCTAAAACTAAGTCTAAGTCTAAAACTATATAGATTTTATATATATATATATATATATATATATATATATATATATATATATATATATATATACACTATCCTATCAATAAAGTCAAGAAAAAAGTTTATAAACTTGCAATTAGATGAATCTATTGATTAATATTTGTCCAAGCTATCTGGAACACCGAGATCTGTGCCACGGCAAACTAGATCTGAGGTAATTCCAGCAGTGCATCATGGGATAAGGGGCTTGGTCTCGAGCTACTGTCAAACCTTGAGCTTTGCTATCGGCCGTGTCAGAGCCGAGGATCGGCTCTGAACCCATCAGTGAGAATAAACGGTGAGATTTAACAACTTCACATTAATAAATTCCAGTGCCTTTCTGTTTACTTTGCTAGTGTCTTCCCCTGTTCTTTGTGCCTGCCTCAACCCTGAATGAGGCATTAATTCTAACATTAGGGCAAGAGGTCTAGTACTGGCTTTATTTGACTTCTATCCATCTCCAGCAAGTCTACTATATTTAGCACAGAGATACACCCACCTAGGATATTTCATTCAAGACTCTGAGGGGTGTGGAAAGCCCCAATGTGTGAGAAACAAGCTTTTCATCAACAAGGAAAAAAAATGTTTCTTTACATTTTGCTTAAATATTTTAACTTGCACTTATGATAACCTGTACAGTAATATTTAATGTACTTTTCTGCTTTTTTCTGTGTTTTAGCCAAAAAAAGTTATAATTTTGATTTTTTTTTTTTAGTTTGATCTTGTACTTAATCTTCTAGTTTAATTTACAGTTGTGGGAAAATCATGTATTACTGCAAGATTTTAGCACCGATTATATATTATGATGCATTTCTATCTCCATAAGTAGAATTACTTGTAAGAATTAATTTTTTATAGTTTTGACCCCTGTCTGGGCCTTAAACCTGTAGTTTCATTCACACTTGACCAGCCAAAAACACTTGTAGGGGAAATAAGGCACCAAAGTCTTCTTTTCTAGTTATTTAATATTCCACAGCACCACAGCAACACTGCAACCAGGAACAAGCCAAGAAACAAAAATCATTAACGCTGAATCTCACCACTGCGTTTTCGTTTAGATCACTTCCTCGGATGTGATTGAATGAATACTGAACTTTCTGTTCACTATAAATACATTCACTAGTCACCATAATTAGGTAATTAAGCAATCATTTATACAATTAATCAATTAAAAGAGCTTAGGTAAGAAAACTTGTCTAACCACACTCTATTAAGGAATTACTTGTTCACTAGAAACTCTTTTTAAAAACATACATTTCATTATGAAACACTTCTAACAATTTAATATATATTCTTTAAATACTTAAAAACATTATTTTATTTACTAAGCTTAAAAATACTTTAAATTAAAATTATTTAAATAAATCAAATACACGTTTCCTAATTCAACAGTGCCATCTACTGACTAAAATGGGAAAACTTTTTTTGACAACTAAAAGACCTTACTAGCCTGAACAATACTTATATACATAAATGAATAAAAAAGGTCATCTTCCTCCTTTTAAAATAATACAGAATTACAATCCATAATACATGATACATATTATAAAAATGATGATAATGTCCAAGTTGATGGTGGTTGAAAAATAATAAAATAATCAGAGCTTAGCCGCTCTCATTTTTAGAACTGGGGCAATAGATAGGCTGTCATTCAGCCCAGGGGATTTGTTGGCCTCTAAATATATTTGCCATAAAAGTTCCTTATATTCAATTGATGTTTCCCAGGGACCACTTCTCACATCCCTGCCTACTACTTCTAATACAAAAAAAGTGAAAGAGGCTTGCTCGCAGTTCACTTTGTGTCTATATAGAGCATTATTGACACAATGAATCTTAATGTCATAATAATGCTCATAGACTCTATTCCTTAGCTTTCTCTCAGATTTTCCCACATAAAATGCTTCGCACATTTTACACAAAGCTAAGTAAACAATACCACTAGTTTGACAATTCGCAAAATGTTTGCTTTGGATCAACATATCCCTACTCTTTATGTAGATGGTGTCCCTAGGGACAACATGGGCACACTGATTACACCTACCGCATTTAAAAGTGCCAACTCTTCCCTCTTTAATATTGCCATTATTCCCTTTACTTTCAAAGAAATTTTTAAGGCTTTTACCTTTTCTGTATGTACATTGTAAGGGGGAAGAAAACAAAATATCCAAATCAGAAATTTCATCAAATTTAGCCCATTCCTTTCTATCATGTTTCTGATTTTATGGGCTTCTCCACTAAAGTCCATTACAAAATTACTACTACCATCATATTGTTCATTTTGCTGTTGTTCTGTTTGCCAGTTCATTAAGCCTAAAATCGGTTTAAATGTATTAACCCTTCCTATCTTTACCTCTTCCTCTATTTCCTTTATTAATTTATGAGGATACCCTCTAGCTAAGAGCATTCCCCTTAATTTATCGCACTCATCAAGAAAATCTGTTTCTCTTGAAGTCATTCGGCTCCCCCTCACATATTGTCCTTTAATAATACCCTTCTTTTGGTGGTGGGGATGTGCACTATTATATGCAAGAAATGAATTAGAATAAGTCTCTTTCCTATAAACTCTAGAGAAAAAGTTGTCATCTCCCTTTCCAATACAAATATCCAGGTATTTTAAAGAAACTTTATCCATCACATATGTAAATTTCAAAAAATTAGTAGAAAGACTAATATATTCAAAAAAGGCCATAAAATCCTTCTCAGTCCCTATCCACAGAAAACACATATCGTCAAGGAACCGTTTATACAACTTCCAACAATTTTTATAGGGGGAATTCAATATATACTTATCTTCCCAAGCTGAAAGGATAATGTTGGTATAAATATGGGAACATCTTGCCCCCATTGCTACCCCTTTTGTTTGCTTGAAAAATTCCCCTTCATAATGTTTTAATAATTTAATAATTTAATAATTGTTGCTTAAGACTAGTTCCATCAAAGTCAAAATTAAGTAAAAATCATTATTACTAAATTTTCCAAAATTTACCAGGGCTTCCTCAAACCATTGCAGTCCTTCCTTATGGGGGATGGAAGAAAAAAGGTCTACTATGTCCATAGTTATAAAAATAATATCTTTATCAAAGATTTCCTTGTTGAGGTTTTGTAATAAATCCCAAGAGTCCTTCACTATACCAGACCCTTCCTTTACCACATCTTTTAAATTTTCATCCAACCATTTAGCTAAAGGTGCCATTACAGAGCCTTCAGATGCCACTATTGGTCTCATTGGCGGATTGTCTACATCTTTGTGCACCTTAGGCACCCCGAAAATAGTAGGGACTCTGGGTTTAACCACATTTAAATATTTAAACATATTTAAATCAATTGACCCTCAAGCAACAAATCATTCAAAGCCAACCAAATTTTCTTATTTCCAATGTTGATTTCATTTATTGATGCTTAATCATATCTGTCCTCATTTTCCAAAACTTCCATCATTTTAGTTTCATAAAATACCTGATCCATTATAACTGTCCCCCCACCCTTATCAGGTTTTATTACCCTGATCTCTGGGTCATTTGATAGGGTATACAGCAAATCAAATTCATCTTTGGACAAATTAGGAGCTACCCAATTCTTGGAGAGTTCATTCCTGATTTTCTTTTCCATCAACACTTCAAAATTTTTAGTTGTGGGTTCAAAGGGGTTAAAAGTACTTTTTCTCCTCAAAACTTCTGTGTTAGTGCTATCGTTTTTTTCACCATGAAAAATAAGGTCCAAATTTTTCTTCCTAAGGAAGAGTTTTAAATCAATAATTACTTTCCTTAAATCAGCTTTCCTATTAGGAACAAATTTCAACCCTTTTGTAAATAAATTAAAGTGGGTTTCATTAATATCTAGGCCACTGTAATTATAAATACTATATTCATTTTTCATCCACACATGGCTTTCCTTTATAATTTCATTAATAGGTGTTTCCTGATTTAAGCCACTTACTGGTTTTCTTGTTAATTCCTGTTCCTGTTGTTCCCAAACCTCTGTCCCCATAATAGTAGTTTTTGAAAATTATTTTGGTGATTTCTCTGATAATTATCTCTAATTATTTCTGACCTTCTCAAAGGGGGGTATTCTTCATAACTGTCCCCATTTCCTTCATTAACTAAGTCCTCACTACCCAATTGCCCCATTTCTTCAATCTGAAAACTACCTTCATATTTCTGGAAATAAGGGTTTCTAGGTTTTGGATATTGGGACTTATCTTTATATTCCTTAACATCCCTTTCCAATTTCCTACATTTTCTTTCAAAATGCTATTAATACTTTTCTCAATACTTTGCAAAGTTGAAAAATATTTCTTTTTACTTTCCTCCACTGAAAATAACATGTCATTCGTAATTAGAGTATTCACTTCTTCAATCTTTCTATTTAGGCCAAGCATGTCCCTATCATTCTCCTTGATAATTGCTTTCAATATTGCAAAACCACAGTTATCAAAGATATCCAGTAATTCATAATTCACTAGTCACCATAATTAGGTAATTAAGCAATCATTTATACAATTAATCAATTAAAAGAGCTTAGGTAAGAAAACTTGTCTAACCACACTCTATTAAGGAATTACTTGTTCACTAGAAACTCTTTTTAAAAACATAAATTTCATTATGAAACACTTCTAACAATTTAATATACATTCTTTAAATACTTAAAAACATTATTTTATTTACTAAGCTTAAAAATACTTTAAATTAAAATTATTTAAATAAATCAAATACAAGTTTCCTAATTCAACAGTGCCATCTACTGACTAAAATGGGAAAACTTTTTTTTGACAACTAAAAGACCTTACTAGCCTGAACAATACTTATATACATAAATGAATAAAAAAGGTCATCTTCCTCCTTTTAAAATAATACAGAATTACAATCCATAATACATGATACATATTATAAAATGATGATAATGTCCAAGTTGATGGTGGTTGAAAATAATAAAATAATCAGAGCTTAGCCGCTCTCATTTTTAGAACTGGGGCAATAGATAGGCTGTCATTCAGCCCAGGGATTTGTTGGCCTCTAAATATATTTGCCATAAAAGTTCCTTATATTCAATTGATGTTTCCCAGGGACCACTTCTCACATCCCTGCCTACTACTTCTAATACAAAAAAAGTGAAAGAGGCTTGCTCGCAGTTCACTTTGTGTCTATATAGAGCATTATTGACACAATGAATCTTAATGTCATAATAATGCTCATAGACTCTATTCCTTAGCTTTCTCTCAGATTTTCCTACATAAAATGCTTTGCACATTTTACACAAATCTAAGTAAACAATACCACTAGTTTGACAATTTGCAAAATGTTTGCTTTGGATCAACATATCCCTACTCTTTATGTAGATGGTGTCCCTAGGGACAACATGGGCACACTGATTACACCTACCGCATTTAAAAGTGCCAACTCTTCCCTCTTTAATATTGCCATTATTCCCTTTACTTTCAAAGAAATTTTTAAGGCTTTTACCTTTTCTGTATGTACATTGTAAGGGGGAAGAAAACAAAATATCCAAATCAGAAATTTCATCAAATTTAGCCCATTCCTTTTCTATCATGTTTCTGATTTTATGGGCTTCTCCACTAAAGTCCATTACAAAATTACTACTACCATCATATTGTTCATTTTGCTGTTGTTCTGTTTGCCAGTTCATTAAGCCTAAAATCGGTTTAAATTTATTAACCCTTCCTATCTTTACCTCTTCCTCTATTTCCTTTATTAATTTATGAGGATACCCTCTAGCTAAGAACATTCCCTTAATTTATCGCACTCATCAAGAAAATCTGTTTCTCTTGAAGTCATTCGCTCCCCTCACATATTGTCCTTTAATAATACCCTTCTTTTGGTGGTGGGGATGTTCACTATTATATGCAAGAAATGAATTAGAATAAGTCTCTTTCCTATAAACTCTAGAGAAAAGTTGTCATCTCCTTTCCAATACAAATATCCAGGTATTTTAAAGAAACTTTATCCATCACATATGTAAATTTCAAAAATTAGTAGAAAGACTAATATATTCAAAAAGGCCATAAAATCCTTCTCAGTCCCTATCCACAGAAAACACATATTGTCAAGGAACCGTTTATACAACTTCCAACAATTTTTATAGGGGGAATTCAATATATACTTATCTTCCCAAGCTGAAAGGATAATGTTGGTATAAATATGGGAACATCTTGCCCCCATTGCTACCCCTTTTGTTTGCTTGAAAAATTCCCCTTCATAATGTTTTAATAATTTAATAATTTAATAATTGTTGCTTAAGACTAGTTCCATCAAAGTCAAAATTAAGTAAAATCATTATTACTAAATTTTCCAAAATTTACCAGGGCTTCCTCAAACCATTGCAGTCCTTCCTTATGGGGGATGGAAGAAAAAGGTCTACTATGTCCATAGTTATAAAAATAATATCTTTATCAAAGATTTCCTTGTTGAGGTTTTGTAATAAATCCCAAGAGTCCTTCACTATACCAGACCCTTCCTTTACCACATCTTTTAAATTTTCATCCAACCATTTAGCTAAAGGTGCCATTACAGAGCCTTCAGATGCCACTATTGGTCTCATTGGCGGATTGTCTACATCTTTGTGCACCTTAGGCACCCCGAAAATAGTAGGGACTCTGGGTTTAACCACATTTAAATATTTAAACATATTTAAATCAATTGACCCTCAAGCAACAAATCATTCAAAGCCAACCAAATTTTCTTATTTCCAATGTTGATTTCATTTATTGATGCTTAATCATATCTGTCCTCATTTTCCAAAACTTCCATCATTTTAGTTTCATAAAATACCTGATCCATTATAACTGTCCCCCCACCCTTATCAGGTTTTATTACCCTGATCTCTGGGTCATTTGATAGGGTATACAGCAAATCAAATTCATCTTTGGACAAATTAGGAGCTACCCAATTCTTGGAGAGTTCATTCCTGATTTTCTTTTCCATCAACACTTCAAAATTTTTTAGTTGTGGGTTCAAATGGGGGGTTAAAAGTACTTTTTCTCCTCAAAACTTCTGTGTTAGTGCTATCGTTTTTCACCATGAAAAATAAGGTCCAAATTTTTCTTCCTAAGGAAGAGTTTTAAATCAATAATTACTTTCCTTAAATCAGCTTTCCTATTAGGAACAAATTTCAACCCTTTTGTAAATAAATTAAAGTGGGTTTCATTAATATCTAGGCCACTGTAATTATAAATACTATATTCATTTTTCATCCACACGTGGCTTTCCTTTATAATTTCATTAATAGGTGTTTCCTGATTTAAGCCACTTACTGGTTTTCTTGTTAATTCCTGTTCCTGTTGTTCCCAAACCTCTGTCCCCCATAATAGTAGTTTTTTTGAAAATTATTTTGGTGATTTCTCTGATAATTATCTCTAATTATTTCTGACCTTCTCAAAGGGGGGTATTCTTCATAACTGTCCCCATTTCCTTCATTAACTAAGTCCTCACTACCCAATTGCCCCATTTCTTCAATCTGAAAACTACCTTCATATTTCTGGAAATAAGGGTTTCTAGGTTTTGGATATTGGGACTTATCTTTATATTCCTTAACATCCCTTTCCAATTTCCTACATTTTCTTTCAAAAATGCTATTAATACTTTTCTCAATACTTTGCAAAGTTGAAAAATATTTCTTTTTACTTTCCTCCACTGAAAATAACATGTCATTCGTAATTAGAGTATTCACTTCTTCAATCTTTCTATTTAGGCCAAGCATGTCCCTATCATTCTCCTTGATAATTGCTTTCAATATTGCAAAACCACAGTTATCAAAGATATCCAGTAATTCATAATTCACTAGTCACCATAATTAGGTAATTAAGCAATCATTTATACAATTAATCAATTAAAAGAGCTTAGGTAAGAAAACTTGTCTAACCACACTCTATTAAGGAATTACTTGTTCACTAGAAACTCTTTTTAAAAACATAAATTTCATTATGAAACACTTCTAACAATTTAATATACATTCTTTAAATACTTAAAAACATTATTTTATTTACTAAGCTTAAAAATACTTTAAATTAAAATTATTTAAATAAATCAAATACAAGTTTCCTAATTCAACAGTGCCATCTACTGACTAAAATGGGAAAACTTTTTTTTGACAACTAAAAGACCTTACTAGCCTGAACAATACTTATATACATAAATGAATAAAAAAGGTCATCTTCCTCCTTTTAAAATAATACAGAATTACAATCCATAATACATGATACATATTATAAAAATGATGATAATGTCCAAGTTGATGGTGGTTGAAAAATAATAAAATAATCAGAGCTTAGCCGCTCTCATTTTTAGAACTGGGGCAATAGATAGGCTGTCATTCAGCCCAGGGGATTTGTTGGCCTCTAAATATATTTGCCATAAAAGTTCCTTATATTCAATTGATGTTTCCCAGGGACCACTTCTCACATCCCTGCCTACTACTTCTAATACAAAAAAAGTGAAAGAGGCTTGCTCGCAGTTCACTTTGTGTCTATATAGAGCATTATTGACACAATGAATCTTAATGTCATAATAATGCTCATAGACTCTATTCCTTAGCTTTCTCTCAGATTTTCCCACATAAAATGCTTCGCACATTTTACACAAAGCTAAGTAAACAATACCACTAGTTTGACAATTCGCAAAATGTTTGCTTTGGATCAACATATCCCTACTCTTTATGTAGATGGTGTCCCTAGGGACAACATGGGCACACTGATTACACCTACCGCATTTAAAAGTGCCAACTCTTCCCTCTTTAATATTGCCATTATTCCCTTTACTTTCAAAGAAATTTTTAAGGCTTTTACCTTTTCTGTATGTACATTGTAAGGGGGAAGAAAACAAAATATCCAAATCAGAAATTTCATCAAATTTAGCCCATTCCTTTTCTATCATGTTTCTGATTTTATGGGCTTCTCCACTAAAGTCCATTACAAAATTACTACTACCATCATATTGTTCATTTTGCTGTTGTTCTGTTTGCCAGTTCATTAAGCCTAAAATCGGTTTAAATTTATTAACCCTTCCTATCTTTACCTCTTCCTCTATTTCCTTTATTAATTTATGAGGATACCCTCTAGCTAAGAACATTCCCCTTAATTTATCGCACTCATCAAGAAAATCTGTTTCTCTTGAAGTCATTCGGCTCCCCCTCACATATTGTCCTTTAATAATACCCTTCTTTTGGTGGTGGGGATGTGCACTATTATATGCAAGAAATGAATTAGAATAAGTCTCTTTCCTATAAACTCTAGAGAAAAAGTTGTCATCTCCCTTTCCAATACAAATATCCAGGTATTTTAAAGAAACTTTATCCATCACATATGTAAATTTCAAAAAATTAGTAGAAAGACTAATATATTCAAAAAAGGCCATAAAATCCTTCTCAGTCCCTATCCACAGAAAACACATATTGTCAAGGAACCGTTTATACAACTTCCAACAATTTTTATAGGGGGAATTCAATATATACTTATCTTCCCAAGCTGAAAGGATAATGTTGGTATAAATATGGGAACATCTTGCCCCCATTGCTACCCCTTTTGTTTGCTTGAAAAATTCCCCTTCATAATGTTTTAATAATTTAATAATTTAATAATTGTTGCTTAAGACTAGTTCCATCAAAGTCAAAATTAAGTAAAATCATTATTACTAAATTTTCCAAAATTTACCAGGGCTTCCTCAAACCATTGCAGTCCTTCCTTATGGGGGATGGAAGAAAAAAGGTCTACTATGTCCATAGTTATAAAAATAATATCTTTATCAAAGATTTCCTTGTTGAGGTTTTGTAATAAATCCCAAGAGTCCTTCACTATACCAGACCCTTCCTTTACCACATCTTTTAAATTTTCATCCAACCATTTAGCTAAAGGTGCCATTACAGAGCCTTCAGATGCCACTATTGGTCTCATTGGCGGATTGTCTACATCTTTGTGCACCTTAGGCACCCCGAAAATAGTAGGGACTCTGGGTTTAACCACATTTAAATATTTAAACATATTTAAATCAATTGACCCCTCAAGCAACAAATCATTCAAAGCCAACCAAATTTTCTTATTTCCAATGTTGATTTCATTTATTGATGCTTAATCATATCTGTCCTCATTTTCCAAAACTTCCATCATTTTAGTTTCATAAAATACCTGATCCATTATAACTGTCCCCCCACCCTTATCAGGTTTTATTACCCTGATCTCTGGGTCATTTGATAGGGTATACAGCAAATCAAATTCATCTTTGGACAAATTAGGAGCTACCCAATTCTTGGAGAGTTCATTCCTGATTTTCTTTTCCATCAACACTTCAAAATTTTTTAGTTGTGGGTTCAAATGGGGGGTTAAAAGTACTTTTTCTCCTCAAAACTTCTGTGTTAGTGCTATCGTTTTTTTCACCATGAAAAATAAGGTCCAAATTTTTCTTCCTAAGGAAGAGTTTTAAATCAATAATTACTTTCCTTAAATCAGCTTTCCTATTAGGAACAAATTTCAACCCTTTTGTAAATAAATTAAAGTGGGTTTCATTAATATCTAGGCCACTGTAATTATAAATACTATATTCATTTTTCATCCACACGTGGCTTTCCTTTATAATTTCATTAATAGGTGTTTCCTGATTTAAGCCACTTACTGGTTTTCTTGTTAATTCCTGTTCCTGTTGTTCCCAAACCTCTGTCCCCCATAATAGTAGTTTTTTTGAAAATTATTTTGGTGATTTCTCTGATAATTATCTCTAATTATTTCTGACCTTCTCAAAGGGGGGTATTCTTCATAACTGTCCCCATTTCCTTCATTAACTAAGTGCTCACTACCCAATTGCCCCATTTCTTCAATCTGAAAATTACCTTCATATTTCTGGAAATAAGGGTTTCTAGGTTTTGGATATTGGGACTTATCTTTATATTCCTTAACATCCCTTTCCAATTTCCTACATTTTCTTTCAAAAATGCTATTAATACTTTTCTCAATACTTTGCAAAGTTGAAAAATATTTCTTTTTACTTTCCTCCACTGAAAATAACATGTCATTCGTAATTAGAGTATTCACTTCTTCAATCTTTCTATTTAGGCCAAGCATGTCCCTATCATTCTCCTTGATAATTGCTTTCAATATTGCAAAACCACAGTTATTAAAGATATCCAGTAATTCATAATTCACTAGTCACCATAATTAGGTAATTAAGCAATCATTTATACAATTAATCAATTAAAAGAGCTTAGGTAAGAAAACTTGTCTAACCACACTCTATTAAGGAATTACTTGTTCACTAGAAACTCTTTTTAAAAACATAAATTTCATTATGAAACACTTCTAACAATTTAATATACATTCTTTAAATACTTAAAAACATTATTTTATTTACTAAGCTTAAAAATACTTTAAATTAAAATTATTTAAATAAATCAAATACAAGTTTCCTAATTCAACAGTGCCATCTACTGACTAAAATGGGAAAACTTTTTTTTGACAACTAAAAGACCTTACTAGCCTGAACAATACTTATATACATAAATGAATAAAAAAGGTCATCTTCCTCCTTTTAAAATAATACAGAATTACAATCCATAATACATGATACATATTATAAAAATGATGATAATGTCCAAGTTGATGGTGGTTGAAAAATAATAAAATAATCAGAGCTTAGCCACTCTCATTTTTAGAACTAGGGCAATAGATAGGCTGTGGGGGGAGCCGAATGACTTCAAAAGACTCATCTGCTCATTCATTTATTACAGCATTTTTTCTATAAAAAGTGTGAGTGGTAAACTTCTGCATAGTTTGGTGCCTAAGTCTATGGCGGGATTTCAGTATTGACAGTATTGTGAATTGTGCTTCAGGATTTTTATTTATTTGTTTATTTATTTAACATTTGTTGACCAGGACAGTCCAACTGGTTCATGTCCATTTTTAGTGGAGGCCCAGGGAGAAAAGCTCCAATCATACAAATAATAATATACACATTAAAAAGGGTTTACAGACTATCATAGATTCTAACATACACATTAAAAAGACTAGTAAGGTAAGGTTTACAGACTATCATAGATAATAGGACATTTAGTGAAAGTCAGTATTGTGTACAGTACTATTTAGTAAACAACAGTTAAGAAGAAATAAATAAATATTCAAAAGAGCAGGTATGTAAAAGAGGCAATTCAAGTGCTAGAGGCTAGTTAAGTACAGATGATATGGTCTAGGAACATCAGTGTGGAATAATCCATAGTCCTTCATGTCAAGGTGTCAAATGTATGGTAGGCCTTTTCAAAATATGAAAGGGGACAACAGCAATAGGAAGAAGTATATTCAGAATACCTGGTAGTGAAAGAAGGGAAATAGAGTAAGGGAGACAGATAAGGTGTTAGGGAGTGGGGTGGGGTATAGAAAAGTGGAAGCATAGAGGAGGTAGCGAGTTATGAGTGACGAGCGAGAGGCAGTGGGTTAAATGTTGTAGGGATCTTAAACTGGGCAGTTGAGGAGTTAGTCCGGGTTGGAACAGGGTCATAGCCAGTGCATAGTAAAATACACTTTAAGAGTTTTTTTAATTGAGTTAGCGAGGGTTCTAGAGTAAGGTCAGCTGGAAATGAGTTCCAAGTTTTGCCAATAAAGATGCAAAACAGTGAGTTTCCTGCTGAGTTGTTAGGTTTGAGTGTTTGAGCCAGCAGTCTGTTAGATGATCGAAGTGACCTGGAGTTACTGTAGGAATTAATAAGGTTTTTAAGTCCAAGAGTTTTTTCAGGTTGCTTGAGGACTTTGTGCGCTACTATAAGCTGATTATACTAAAGTAAGTTGGGGAATTTTAGCCACCCTAGTAGATTAAGGTTTTGGCAGCGATGTGTGCAATATGTAGAGCTGGTAGCAAATCTGGCAATGTGGTTGTAACAGCTTAAAAGTTTGCTACGTTCAGATTTGTTCAAGTTGGTTAGAACAGGGGAGGCATATAGAAGGGTTGAGAGTAGGTCAGTACGGGCAAAGGCAGTCCTTGCTATCGGAGTTAGAAAAGGTTTATTTTTATATAGTGAGCCTAATTTTTTATTAATAGTTTTGACAGTTTGACTGACATGCATTTCAAATTTGAGGTTGTTTTCTACAAGCACACCTAAGAGTTTAGTATGAGCATCAGGGGAAATAATGATACCATTGTTAGATCTTACAGTAAAGGAGAGTAGGGTGGACCTACGAGTGGGGGAGAAAAGTAGTAGCTTACTTATCTTAGGGATCAAAATCAGACGATGAATAGAGAGCCAATTTTTGACTGTATTGAATGTATTCTGGGATAAGGTCAGCAGGTATGTCGTGGAGGAGGCTGAGCAGATCAAAGTAGAGTCATCAGCATATTGAAAAAGAAGTTATGTCTTACCATAATGTTCCATCTGTATTGTTGATCCTCGTTCATTCCTTATGTATGGGTATCTGTTCCGACCTCGGAACTGAGCCGGCCATCTTCCAAGCTCGCGTCAGCTACAAACTCTCGAGCTAAACTCTTACCCATAATCCCCCTCTCCGTTACCTCAGATTGAGTTTGCAAGTCAAAAGAAGGTAGAGGCTACCTCTGGTTAAATGACCTAAGAGAACTGGATGGTGAGATCCACTAGAAGCCACAGGAGGGGGAAGGAGGGAGGGTCGTAATGACTGAACGAGGATCAACAATACAGATGGAAAGTTATGGTAAGACATAACTTCTTATCTGATATTGTTAATCCTCGTTCATTCCTTACATATGGGACAGAGTCCCCAGCTACCTCTATTCCTGGGAGGCTCTCATGGAAGGACATTCCTGAGCACCATAGAACCAAAAGATGCTCTTCCCCTGGAGGCCAAATCCAATTTGTAATGATTGATGAAGGTATGTGGTGTAGCCCAAGTTGCAGCTGCACAGATGTCATGTAAAGAAGCTCTGGCATGGAAGGCAGCAGAAGTTGCTACCAACCTTGTTGAATGAGCCTTCATGGTAGTAGGCAATGGGATATTATGTTGTGTATAAATGAAGGTCACACAGACTTTCAACCATCTAGCTAATGTGACCATAGCAACAGCAGATCCTAATCTAGGTCCAGAATAGGCCAAAAATAACTGGTCAGATTTATGAGAGGACCTAGTCCTGTTCAAGTAGAAGCAGATTTGTCTGTGAATATATAGGGTATGTAGGCAATACTCTCCTCTGTTTGAATAATTGGGAAAGAAAACTGGCAATTCAATGGTTTGATTAATGGACATTTCAGAGATCACTTTTGGCAGAAATGAAGGATTTGTTCTCAAAGACACTCTATCTCTATGAAAAATCAAGTATGGACTCTTGATGCATAAAGCGTGAAGCTCAGAGATACGTCTGGCAGATGTAATGGTGACCAAAAACAAGGTTTTCCATGACAAATATCTGAGGTCGCAAGAAGAAGCTGGTTCGAAGGGTGGCATTGTCAGAGCTTGTAGAACTAATGACAGGTCCCATGGGTGAATAGGTTCTCTAAAAGGGGGCTTCATATGATTCACACCTTTTATGAACGTCTTGCATAATTTGTGTGACATAAGAGAGGAGTCTTGGACACCCTCATAGAAATTAGACATCGCAGCCAAATGAACTCTAATGGGAGAGGTCGATAGACCCTGACTTGAACAGGTCGGCCAGATACTCTAATATTATCGACACTGGTGCTGAGAAGGGATCTACTTGTTTTTCTTTCAGCCAACAGGTAAATCTTTTCCACTTGCTTAGATAAGTAATTCTAGTGGAAGACTTATGAGATGCAATAAGAATGTCCCGTACTGGTAAAAAAATATTGTTCTGCCTGGCAATCAAGGGAATTGGAGGAGCCAAGCTGTGAGCTTCAGGTTGTCCAAGCTGGGATGAATCAGGTTCTGCGGATATGAGATCAACTCTGGGGTTGGATGGAGAATACATGGTTGATCTAGCAGGTGAGGCCAAAGAAAGGGGAACCAAATCCGAATAGGCCAATATGGTGCTATGAGGATCATCTTGCTGTTCAACTGATGGGCTTTCTTCAGAAATTGGGGAATGAGGGAAAAGGTGGGAATGCATAAAGAAGACCCGAGGGCCAATCATGGACTAGAGCATCCCTAGGTGACTGTCCTGGAGGGGGAATCCGGGGGAAGTAGTTGCTGCATTTGTAGTTGGTCGGGGATGCAAAGAGGTCACAGCAAGGACGGCCCTAGTGGTGGAAGATCTCCGCCACTATCACGGGATTCAGGGACCACTCATGAGGTTGTAGAATGCACCTGCTGAGTCTGTCTGCTATCATGTTGGAACTCCCGGGAATGTGCGTTGCTAGAAGAAAATGTTTGGTAGCCATCGCCCATTGCCATAACCTCATGTCTTCTCGACAAAGGGGGTAAGATTTGGTTCCACCTTGTTTGTTGATGTACCAGACAACCACCATGTTGTCTGATTGAATCGCAATCGTTCCAGATGGCAGTAGGGAATGGAATGCTTGCAACGCCAGAAGCACCGCCCTCAGCTCTAGAACATTTATATGCAGTTGGGCCTCCAATTCGGACCAAGTGCCTTGGACTGTCTGTCCCTGACATAGCCCCCCCACCCCATCAGGGCGGTGGCCATGGTCACGGTAGCCTTGGGTTGCTGGGGGGAGATGGGGCGAGACCATTGTGACAGGTTGTGGGTCATCCACCAATTTAAATCCTATTTGCACCTGTGGGTCACTCGAATCTTGGCTGAAAGAGGATGCTGAAAAGGATACCATTGGGTGAGCAGTAGCCATTGTAGAAGCCTCATATGAAACCTGGCCAGGGGGACAATGGTGATGGAGGCTGCCATGGAAACCAACAGCTGTAGGACAGAGTGAGCTGTGGATTTCTCCCTTGAAAGGATTGGGATCAGTTGTTGCCTTATCCTTAGAATTTTGTGCTCTGGAATGGATGCTCTGCAATTCTTTGTATCCAAGATGACCCCTATGAATTCTGTGGACTGAGATGGGGTGAGACTGGATTTTTGCCAGTTTATGGTTATGCCTAGCCTTTGTGCAGCAAGAAGAGAGTATGCCAGGGCTTCTTCCAATAGATGTCTGGTGGGGGCGGAGATGAGCCAGTCATCTAGGTATGGAAACACCTGGAATTCTTGTAGTCGCAAGTGAGCTGTGATGACTGCCATGCACTTTGTGAACACTCTGGGGGCTGTAGAGAGTCTGAAGGGCAGTACTATGAACTGGTAGTGACTGGCTCCCGCACAGAAGCGCACAAATCTTCTTAATGGCCTGTCCACCTTTATGTGGTAGTACGCATCTTGATGATCTATCGGGCACATCCAATCGTCTTTTTCCAAAAGCGGGAGGATAGGCTGTATTGTGACCATCCGGAATTTTTGTACTCTCACAACCTTGTTCAATACACTGAGATCCAAAACTGGTCTTCAGTCCCCGGTTTTCTTTGGCACCAAAAATAGTCTTGAGTAAAATCCGGATCCTATCTGGTCTGGAGGGACTATTTGGATGACTCTTTTTCTTAGCAGATTTTCTATCTCTAATGCTGCTTTTTCCCTTTGACTGGGTGGAACGTCGGGAAAATTTTTTTGAAGGGACAAGACAAAGATCAAAGAGGATATGATAACTTTGGGTTATAATCCTTTGTACCCAAGAATCAGCGGTGATGGTTAGCCAGGCAGAAGGGTAGAAGGAGAAACGACCCCCAACCACCTCCAGAGGCAAGGAGTTGGGCCGCTCTTCAGGAGGACTAGTAAGATTGGCCAGGAAAAGAGTCTCTGGAACCCTGGTTACACGGACCCCCTCTGCCCTGAAAGGGGCATCTTCTCTGTGAGTTTCCCCCTCTGCCTCTAGGGGACAACTCAGCCTGTGTGTCATGGAAAGGACCCTGAAATTTCTTGAACCATATCTTCCCACTATTTTAGTTTCAGGAGAAAGCATGTTGAGGGGAAGAATAACAGACATCTATGGCAGAAAGGGTCTTATGTCCTGTTCACATCTGGCCAGTGTGCTTTTAACTTTGGGACCAAACAACAAAGAGGCCTCAATGGGAGCATTAAGAAAGGAAGCCTTAAAGGTTTCCGCGAAATTGCACAAGTGCATCCAGGCTTGTTGTCTCAAGACCACAGCTGGACCCGCCATTCTAGCTGCTCCTTCTGATGCGTGAGATATCAGTCACATGGAGGAGTTAGATATTGACTCAATGGTGGCCAGCTGAGAGGTCACTTTGTCACGAACCTCATCAGACATGGCACCAGTCAAGGTTTCAGTGAGCTCAGAAATCAAATCCCTTTGAATCCTGGTAAAGTGTGGCATATAATTCAGGGACCTGACAGCAAAGGTCACTGATGCAAAGGTGTGCTTCCCTATCCTGTCCAGGGCCTGGGACTCTTTGTTGGGTGGGTGGACAGTCTGGCTTTCTAGTTCCGCCAGATCGTTTTTGGTTGCTGCCATCATCACCACAGCATCCACAGGAAGACCTTTAGACCAGGAGGGGACAAAATCTTATCTGGCCTCTGGGGGAATAGCCTCGATGGTGTCAGGAGCCTTCCATGTATGCTGCACGATGAGCCGAACAAGTTCATCGGCAGGTGGAGTAACCCAGGAGGTAGGGGCTGGGTGTGAAAAGCCTGCAGGAACACAGATTCCTCAGAGGTTGGATTAGAGGGCTGCCAGTCACCTCTCTGTTTAAGGATTTTGAGGATATCACCAAAGGATACCTCAGAGGGTGACCGAGGGGATCCTTCCCCCTCATCAAAGTCTGTGTGTTCAATGAGGGACTCCTCTGTGGAGTCCATGTGCTTCCTCTTACACAAACTTTTCTGCTGAACTTCCTCAGAGGGAGAAGTTGGGGAAGACAATGGAAAGGGGGTTTCCTGTAGGAATATGTCCTGAGGCCCTTGCACCCAGTGTCTGCTAGGTGCGACTTGTGAAGACAGCGGTCCAGAGGAGGGCAGGGAGATAGACAGCACAGTATCACCAGCAGAAGCCAAAGCCTTATCCATCAGTTGGAAGGCTGGTCCACCTGAAGAGGGGTGAGAGTCCAGGACAGAAGTCACCCCTCCCCTAAGTGGCTCAGCCTGCCGACCAGGAGTCCCTGGATGGCTGTGAAACAACAAATTACATGTCACAACTGTCATCCTGGGTCATAGCAAAACTCTCCTGCCACGAAGGCAACTGCAGTTCCTTAGTGAGATCTATAAAGGGAACAGTAGAGGGGGATGATTGTGCTATATCAATGGACTTCAAAGGCAATGAAGGAGGAGAATAAAAAGGGGTCTTTGGCAATGGGAGATCACCTCCCAAGGAAGGATAGGTCCTGGGGGGTGGGATACCTCTGACCAGAAGCACTTGATCCACAAGATACAACATGTCGTGTTTGGAAAGGCTTCTAGTGGACCTCACGGAGACTGAGGGAGAAACAGGTCTGTCCACAGAAGAGACAAGCTCGGTGCCCACCTCACCAGTCCACACTGAGAACAATGGTGCTGAGAGAGACTGGACTATGGGTGTCTGCACCAAGGCAATCATTGGTACCGAGGTCACGGTCTGCACTGACAAAAGGATCAGAGCCAAAGTGGTTGCCGGTACCGAAACTGGAACCGACAAAATTGGTGCCAATAATTGAGGCATCGGTGCCGAGTGATATGTTGGAGCCGACGTGGTCAAGGTCTGCGCCGACTGAACAGTCGGTGCTGATATAGTAATCGCAGTAGTCCAAACCGAGGAGCCCCTCAGTACCGATATAGTAAAGGCTACAGGAGTAGACAGAGCCGAGATCACTGATGGTGCCGAAGGCCTCGGTGCCAAAGGTCTAGGCACCGAAAGTGCTGGGGCCAACTGAGTGAGCTCCAAAGCAGAAACTTTAGCCTTCTTAGGTCTTGGTTGGTGGGAGTCCCCAGCCGGGAACAAAGGCAAAGACTTGGCCTTAGCAGGATCATCCAAAATTTTCTTATGGGCTCTAGGAGGGGTTGAAGCCTCCAACCCAGAAATAATCTCTAAAAAGGGAGATTTGAGAAGTCCCTTCAGCAACAACTTATTTTTCATTTCAATTAAAGTTCTATTGGAAAGATTTTTACAAATACCACAGGGCGGGTCAACAGATTAGTGAGACACACCCAAGCAATAAACGCACAAAGAGTGTGCATCTGATGTAGGTAATTTGTGTCCACAATCAGAACACCTTTTAAATCCTGGACTACCTTTTTTATCTGTCATGACAGAAAAGGAGACAGAAGAAAGGGTACAAGCAATGGTACGAAAGAATACCCGAAGGTAATGAAGAAAAGGAAGAGATTACCAACGGTGGTAAGGGAGAAAATACCTTGCGGTAAAAAGTGCAGAGTAAAGAGAAGGAAACTCAAGAAAATATGGTCGCTAAATGCAATAGGGTAAGAGACAACAAATTAGAAACTTTCCTGACAGAAAAGGTTAAATTAGACTAGTCTGACAACAAATATCTATACTTAGCTCAAGAGAAGCGGCTTGACATGACTGAATGGCAACACGGCAAATGAAATCTGAGGTAACAGGAGAGGGGAATTATGGGTAAGAGTTTAACTCAAGAGTTTGTAGCTGATGTGAGCTTGGAAGATGGCCGGCTCAATTCTGAGGTTGGAACCGATACCCATACATAAGGAATGAACGATGATTAACAATATCAGATTATATGTTGTATCTGGGATGACAGTGTAGAGATCGTTAATAAAGATTAATTAGAAGGGGACCTAAAATAGGAACCTGGGGAACTCCTATGGTGACAGGTAGCAGGGTGGATAGTTTGTTCTGCCATAAGACAGCCTGATGTCTACCACTCAAACAGGAACAGAACCACCGAATAGCATGGTTAACAAGGGATATAGTTTTCAGAGTATGGATGAGTAGCTGTTGGTTAACCATATCAAAGGCTTTGGAAAGGTCAAAAAAGAGGGCCGAGGATAGTTCATTTTTATTTCTGTTATGGTTTATGGCGTTGGAGAAGGAAAGGAGAGCAGAGGTGGTCCTGTGATATTGCCTGAATTCATGCTGAAAGTGAGCCAACAGATTGTTGTGAATGAGGTAGTGCAAAAGTTGTTTGTGGATGCACTTTTCCATTATTTTGGCCAGTGGGGAGAAAATGGCAATAGGTCTATAACTGGACAGTTCTGTGGAACTGCCACCTTTATGAAGCAGTATAACATGAGATGTTTTCCAGATGAAGGGGATGGAGGTTTCTGTTATTGTTCTGTTGACCAAAATGGAGATAGGGAAATGCTATGCCGTCTGCAGCTTTTTACAGGTATTCTGTGGGGAGGAGTTCTGCAGTTAGGGTGGTTGGTTTTAATTTGTTAATAAGGGATCCGATAAGTGAGGTTGAGACTGGTTGGAAGCTAAAGGAGAGTTGAGTAGAAGGTGTAGCTATGAGGGGATTAGAGCATATGGGAGTTAATTGACTGGCAAGGGTCTGGATTGTCTCAGTGAAAAAACTATTAAAGGAATTAGCAATGTCCTCCAGGAGTTTTTGAGTAGATATGGAAGGAAACCAATAAACCACGAAGTGGTCGGAAGCAGGTCCACAAAGATGGTATACGGAAATCTATCAGCTCACAATAAGGCACCAGGCTCAACAGGCACTATAAACCTGAATTTTATTACAAAGCAAACGCCAACAATGTGTAACACTCGTTTTCATCAAAAGTATGACTTCGTCAGACAGAGCAATTAAGAATAACACAAGTTTAAATACTCAAGAGCTAATCACACGGGTTAATAATTAAATTGATAAAACAAATTTAAAACCACAGAGGTACTTTCTGAAATTGCACCATAACATAACAGTTAATTCTTCAACATACCTAATTAAAAACAGCAATAGAAATACAAAACTATCTAAAAATGTTTGGGTAATATTGTAATCATGTTTCTTGTATGTAAAACAAATTTTTGTTCTGTCTATTCACCAAACCAATTTAATAATATAAAAATAAATAATAACAGGTAATTATATCCTGTCAGATTTTAATTTCAAGTATGGCACAATAGATATTGCTTCGTTGAGCCCTGGAAATCTGTCGGATTCCAAGAGAATTTGCCAATGTGTCTCCCTGTGAGACAGTAGTGTCTCCCATGGACCACCCCTGGGATCTTGTGTAACAGAATCCAAAACAAAAAAGTTGTAAGTGGCATCTGGACATACTAAACTATGCTTGTAGAGTGCGTTGTTCTTGTCTCGTTTGTTAATATCATAAAGGTGCTCGTACACCCTTCTACGGAGTTGTCTCTTGGTCTTACCCACATAGAAGGCCTGACATGACAGGCATAAGACCAAATAGACAACTCCGTAGGACAAGCAATTGTAAAATCTTGTGGAACTAATCCTCCTATTTCTACTTTCCACATAAACTGCCTCTTTGTTAATAATGTGTTTACACTGAGAACAACGTCCACATCTAAATGTTCCCTTGCGGGAATGTCCAGATTGCTGTTGTTTGGGCCCCATCTCTAAAATTCTCTTGATATTAAAACCTTTTTTGTAAACAGTTTTAAGTGTTGTGGTTTTAAATACATCAAGGTCTGTCAGTTCCTGGAAAGCCTTAAATTCCCTTTCAACTATCTTTCGGAACGTCCTAACGTTACCACTATATTCTGTAATAAAAAGTAGTTGTTGTCCTACACTATTTGATGGACTCGTGTCCTGCTCTGTAACTAAGCTGTCTTGTCCCAAAATGGGCTTAAATCTTGTGGTTCTACCTTGAAGAACCTCTTGTTTTACCAAGTTTATCATGGGTTCAGGATACCCCCTGTCCATAAACATAGTTGTTAACTTGTCACATTCGTTGTTGAATAGGTGGTCCTGGGATGTCATACGGGACGCCCTGACCAACTGTCCCTTAATGATACCCCTCTTCTGATACTCAGGGTGGGAACTGGAAAAATGCAGGTAACTGTTTGAAAAAGTTGGCTTTCTGTATACTGTGGAGGTAAAACCTGCTGCCTCCTTGCTAATGGTAACGTCCAAATAATGGACTGATTCTACAAAGATCTCATGAGTAAACTTTAAAAAACTTGTAGTACTACCAATGTAGGTAACAAACTCCTGGATGGTCTCAGGGGGACCTACCCAAAAAATGCAGATGTCGTCCAGGAATCTGATGTAATGATTCCAGTACTTCACAAATCCACAGTTGTTAACAAATTTCTTCTCCCAGACGGCCATGATAATGTCTGCATATGTTGGGGCAAAGTTAGCCCCCATAGACACCCCAGTGATTTGTTTAAAGTACTCACCCCCATAGCTTATATAGTTGTTTTCTAAAACCAACTCAACCAAGGTCATAATCATGTTGACTTCGTTCGCTGTAATCCCAATACAATCCCACAAAGCCTCCTCCAACCATTCCAAACCCACTTCAGTGGGAATAACGGAAAACAAATCCACCACGTCTATTGTTAAAAATACTAGATTGGGATTGTATAACTTATTGGTAACACCTCGCAGAAATTCCCAGGAGTCCTTAACCAAGTAAGGCTCTCTACCCCACACCTGTTTAAGTTTCCAATCCAGAAATTTGGCAATTGAATGGGTCTTAGAGCCCTGAGCAGCCACAATAGGACGTAGTGGTGGGTCTTCCATGCACTTATGTATTTTAGGTACACCAAAAATTGTGGGTACCTTGGGATGGTTGTTTTCCAGAAAAGAAAAGGTATCAAATTCAATGACCTCCTGATCCAACATATCTTTAATAGTAAGGTCAACCTTTTTGTATGAAAGGTGTACCTCTTGGATGGAGGAGACGGTATATTTATTGGTATCGTATAAGATGTCTCCCATTTTGCTTTCATATAGGACCTGGCTCATAAGAACAGTGCCCCCTCCCTTGTCGGGTTGCATAACCCTGATGGAATGGTTGTACGCTAAGTCATATAGGACTGCATATTCTTCCTCACTTAAGTTGTATTCAAAGCTAGTTCGACCTAATTCTTTACGAATTTCTTTTTCAATTCTTTGCTCCAAATTACATAACTGTGGATGGAGAGGTGGATTAAAGGCACTGGACTTTTTTAACAATAAACTTGGAGCAACTGGACCGTATCCAAATAAATGTTGAAAATTAAGTTTACGAGTAAGCATTTTGAGGTCCAGGATACAGTTAACCAATTGGCTACCCCGAGATGGAACAAATTTGAAGCCTTTTGTAAATAAATCGAAATGTACTTCAGTGACAGGTACTTCACTATAATTATAGATGTGGTAACCGTTCTTGCTATGTAGATGGTACCCACCCAGTTCAGTGACAGTAATGCAATTGTCTACTGCCAGTCTGGATTCCTGTTCCTCCCCCTCCCCCGCCCTTGGTTGTTCCTGCCCTGGGAAAAAATCGGGTATACTGGAAAACCTTGTCCCCCTTGTTGGTTCCGGATACGCTCTGATCTTCTGGGTAGAAACCCCCCTTCCGTATCCCCAGCTGTATCTGTAGAACCCTGGTCCTCAACCTCACCTAGGGCAGCTGTTGCTACCTCGGCATGGGGGACAAAATTCTGATGAAACTCAGGAGTTGAATAATTCATGCCTCTAAAATGGGGTGGGTTGGGGTATTGTCGCCCCTCCTTGTATTCCCTAAGGTCCCTATTCAATTTGTTGGACTTTCTTTTAATGATGGTATCACAATGATGGTCAATATTTTTACGGATGTTATAATATTGAACTTTATGTGATTCCACAGTAAATAATAAATCACAGGTGATAGCATCATTACATTTGAAAATTTGCTCAGAAAGTCCATGAATGTCTTTTTCATTTTTCTTTATAATAGCTCGCATGATGTCAAATCCACACCGGTCGAAAGCTTGAATCAAATCAACATGAAACTCACTCCCAACAAGCACATTGTTTGGGTACTTGTGCACCCTTAGGCCTTTAGGCACAATGCCCTTGTTAATGCATTCTATCAAGTAAGCATTGTCTAACACCAAGCTCTTGTACCTGTATAAAGTGTCCTCCAAAAAATGAAGATTGTCCACGAATGAAAATCTCTCGGTGGAATTACTCCTGTGAAGACCCACAGATGTAAAGTCAGGTTTGTTGTTCACCCAATCGGTGAATGAAGCCATAGTAGGTTGGGACTCGTAGGTTAAGACAGGCTGGTGACAAGGAATGGAGGAACCAGAAACGCTGTCCCTGGATGCCGCAGATGAATCAGCCAACCCTACAACATCAATGTTCTCCGTAGTTCCTCTCAGGGATCTCTGTCCCGAATTGGTAACAGGGACGCCTTCCCTGAAAACCGCTGGTGTTTTAAAAAAGTCAGAAACATCCGTACTATCGGTAGCTGACCTCTGTGCACTCCGGTCCAAACCACTTGCTACCGCGCCTGCAGGGGAAACCACAGGCTGAGTACGACACCGTGTACCAACAATTTTCAAAACTTCTTGTTGGTTTTGAATGACAGTTTGCAACCCCTGTCCCAGTGGGGTAAGCAACTGAACCAACTGAGTCAACTGGCCCGTAAGCTGAGATAATTCTCCGGCGACGGATGTAACGCCGGTTCCATGACCATCCTCTGCAGGACTGCCCGAACTCGAATCCATAACACCAAACACCAAAAAGCTCAGCAAAGAAAACCAATAAACCACGAAGTGGTCGGAAGCAGGTCCACAAAGATGGTATACGGAAATCTATCAGCTCACAATAAGGCACCAGGCTCAACAGGCACTATAAACCTGAATTTTATTACAAAGCAAACGCCAACAATGTGTAACACTCGTTTTCATCAAAAGTATGACTTCGTCAGACAGAGCAATTAAGAATAACACAAGTTTAAATACTCAAGAGCTAATCACACGGGTTAATAATTAAATTGATAAAACAAATTTAAAACCACAGAGGTACTTTCTGAAATTGCACCATAACATAACAGTTAATTCTTCAACATACCTAATTAAAAACAGCAATAGAAATACAAAACTATCTAAAAATGTTTGGGTAATATTGTAATCATGTTTCTTGTATGTAAAACAAATTTTTGTTCTGTCTATTCACCAAACCAATTTAATAATATAAAAATAAATAATAACAGGTAATTATATCCTGTCAGATTTTAATTTCAAGTATGGCACAATAGATATTGCTTCGTTGAGCCCTGGAAATCTGTTGGATTCCAAGAGAATTTGCCAATATGTCTCCCTGTGGGACAGTAGTGTCTCCCATGGACCACCCCTGGGATCTTGTGTAACAGAATCCAAAACAAAAAAGTTGTAAGTGGCATCTGGACATACTAAACTATGCTTGTAGAGTGCGTTGTTCTTGTCTCGTTTATTAATGTCATAAAGGTGCTCGTACACCCTTCTACGGAGTTGTCTCTTGGTCTTACCCACATAGAAGGCCTGACATGACAGGCATAAGACCAAATAGACAACTCCGTAGATATGGAAGGAGTTGGCATAGTAGTTTGACCTGGATGAAGAAGTCTTTTTTGATCTACCTAGAACTTTTGAGGTTTGCTTTGGTGTTTTTGTTGAAGATTATAGTAGCAGTTTTTTTGTCTAGTAGAATGGATTTTTTTGAGTCAATCCTAAGCTGATGATATCTCAGGAGGAGTTTTAATTGTTCGCCAGATGTCCCAGGCTTTATTTCTAAGTTTGATTTTTATTCTGGTATCTTTTTGTAAACCACGGTGCAACTTTTGTTTTAGTTCTAATAGTACGTGTGGAGCATGAGAATCAAGGATGGTAAGGAATTTAGTATTAAAGTATGCAACAGCATCCTCAAGTGGCAGTTGGTTTAGGATTGTCCAGTTGCATAATTTAAGTTAATTTTGGAAGTCGGTGGGGTTGAAGTTATTATTGTTTCTGATTGTTTTGTATGTGGGTTGGTGGGGGTTATCAGCTTTGTGCTTAATAATGAAGTTGGAAAGTGATCACTTAGGTCATCAGGGAGTGTCCCAGCCTTGTACATATGGGGATGACTATTGATAAGTATCCAGTCTCGGATACTTTCTTTGTTAGAGGGTTTACTAATTCTAGTGGGAGAGGATATTATTTGTGTGAACCCATATAGATTTATGTGGGTGGTTGGGGTTACTGAAGAGCAGGTCTTCCAATTTATATTGAAGTCTCCAAGAATGAAGGATTCTTGAGGGTAGGTATTGGATAACAAGTGGAGAATATATTCTAGGGTGTTTGTATTATTGCCTGGGGGAATGCTTATGCTTTCGTTGTTATTAATTCGTAATTTGGTAATAAGAATTTCTGCATTATTGAATAGAAGTAGTTGTAGGGAATCTCTAGTAACATTTAATGTATTTTTATAAAGTATAGCTACCCCTCCTCCCTTCCTAGCCTAAGTATGTGGTAGTATCTCATTTTCAGCAGTTGCTGGTTTTAACCAGGTTTCCATATTATGTCAGGGGTATGTACTGCTATGAGGGCGTGCAGGTTGTGGACTTTATTATTTATGCTTCTGATATCTAAAGGGCTAGAAGTGAACCAGGGGGCCTGCTAAGAGGTTGTTTGGCAGTGGGCTGGTAAAATGGAAGCCAGCATTACCAGGTGAAAATGGGCCAGGGTTTGGGTGAATGTCACCATCAATTATTAGTTTGTAGTGCAGACTGACTATGAGCTTTAAAATTTTATTTATTAGGTTTTGATAGTGTTTAGTTCTGGAATTATTTTGGATCCAATGGGGTGATAGGTTATAGGGTGTAGGGGATTAGTTGTAAGGGGAATTATTAAGTGATCTGTTATATCTGAAGATACTGGGGAGGTGGTTTGACATTTTGGGAAACAGAATCCTAGGTAGTACTTGTTTTCATAGGTGGTGAGGAGGTAGAAAACAAAAATATTAGTTAGTTTTCTGGTGGTAAAGATGCATATAAGGCTGACATTTTAGAGCTAGTTGTGGTGGAGAAGATTTTATAAGGAGAGAGGGAGGATTGGCTTACAGAAGGGAAAACTCTGTTGTGATGTGTGAGTAGATGGTTGGGTAGATAAAGAGGGCATGGGTACAGTAGTGTAAATTTAGCAGTGCTGGGGCAGGTGGGAATAGGGAGCAGGGTGAGAATAGGGGGCAGGGTAGGAATAGGGAGCGGGGTGGGGCGTGGAGTGAGCCCGAGCAGAGCGAGGGTGAGTGAAGCGGGGCTTAACCAGAGCACAAGATTCCAGGATCCAGTGAATACAAAGTAAGTACTTTAGGTAATTTAAAATACTTATTTGTATTTATCAGGCTTTTATTTTAGTGTTGAGCTGCTGTAGTTTAGACTATAGGCCAATTTTAGAAGACAAAATTTTTATTTGAAGGAATTAAAGTGGCGAGCTGACCATGCTATAGACCCAGTGTGGTTGTGTTTCACTAGTGCACACATATTTTAAAATAAAGATAATAACCTTGTAAATGTCTGATTACAGAGGATGTAAGAACAGTTAGGGCTGTCCGTTTAAGCTGCAGTAAGAGTAGTGATCTTCTAGCAAAATAAGAAGTTATGTACCTACTATAACGTTCCGTGTTAGTTGTCTTCTTCTCATCTTCTTTCTTGCTGGTTGGGTTGGGTTCGGAGCCGATCCTCGGCTCCGACCCGGCCATCTTCAAAAGTTCAACAGCTGCTTACTGGCTCGAGGCCCCCCTCCTATATCCCATGATGCCTGGTGCTAGATACCCAGATCTCATTTGGTAACCTAACTACAGACATAATAATAATAATCATGATAATACAGTAACTGTATCAGGATACAGGAACCTACTGGAGAGACTGACAGTCAGAAGTAACAGCCAGAGAAGACTCAGCCAGTGATAAAGAAGCCTGAGGAACTCTTCTCGGTCTACTAGGATAGGGGAATGGAGGGTGGGACGCAAGAAAGAAGGCGAGAAGAAGACAACTAACATGGAACGTTATGGTAGGTACATAACTTCTTAATGTTAAGTTGTCTATCTCGCCTTCATTCTTGCTGGTTGGTACAGCGTCCCTAGCACCTGAATCCTAGGGTGGCTCATTGGAACAGACTCTTCAGAACAGTGGAACCAAAATCAGCTCTGCATCTGGAAGCCACATCCAGCTTATAATGTGAAATGAAGGTATGTGGATTAGCCCAGGTAGCTGCCGCACAAATAGTTTCCATTGGCAATCTAGCCTGAAAAGCCACATAAGTAGCTAAAGCTCTGGTGGAGTGACCTTTTGGTTTAGCAGGAAGGTCCTTGTTTCTCAACTGATATATAAAGGTAATAGTAGAAGACAACCTCCTAGATAAGGTGACTTTTGACACCGGTATGCCTTGTTTTCCTTCAGCGTAAGACAGAAACAACTGGTCTGATTTTCTGAATTGCTTGGTTCTATGCAAGTAGTAGCGTAATTGTCTATGGACGTCCAACTGATGTAATTTGTATTCTGCCTTGTTGGAATAATTTGGAAAGAACACAGGCAGTTCAATGGACTGATTCAAATTACAATCAGAAGTAACCTTTGGGAGAAAGGAAGGATTAGTCCGAAGAGAAACTCCATCATTGTGAAAAACTAGGTAAGGAGGATGAACACAAAGAGCCTGAAGTTCAGAAACTCTTCTGGCCGATGTAACTGCAACCGAAAGAAGGGTTTTCCAAGAAAAAAACTTCAAAGATCAAAATGCTGCCAGTTCAAAGGGGGGCAGTATCAGGGAAGCTAAAATCAAATTCAGATCCCACGGAGGCGGGGGATCTCTTACTGGGGGCCTGAGTAGAGTGGTCCCCTTCAGAAAGGCTTTACAAAGCTTATGGGACATGATGCTTGAATCAAATGGGCCCGTATGAAAGTTTGAAATTGAAGCTAGCTGAACTCTAATCGTGGCAGAAGAGGATCCAGTTTGAAAAAGTTCTGCTAGAAAATCTAAAATATGGTGCACAGGGGCTGAAAAGAGATCGATATTCCTGTTCTCGGCCCATATGGAAAAATGTTTCCACTTGCTAGCATAAGTTTTTCTAGTGGTCGACTTACGAGAGGATAAGATGATTTCACGCACCGAATGGGAGATGTTGGGAAGCCTGGCTAAAGTTGGAAGTGGAGAAACCAAGCAGTGAGATGGAGAGATTGAAGAGATTGGTGCAGCCCACCTGATTGACGAATCAGGAGATCTGGAATTGGGTCCAGGGTCCAGGGCTGCTCCAGAAGGTGATGATGCAGGAAGGGGAACCAAATTTGTCGAGGCCAGTGAGGAGCAATGAGGATCATCTTGCATCCCAGTGTGGTAGCTTTCTGAATTAGTTTGGGAATCAGCGGAAATGGAGGGAATGCATAAAGAAGTCCCTGGGGCAATCGTGAACTAGAGCATCTCTGGGGCGGTGTCCGGGAAGAGGTAGGAGAGAGAAAAAATTATCGCACTTGCTGTTGAAGGGGGTGGCAAAAAGGTTGCAGCAAGGCTGACCCCATTTGCAGAAGATTCTGTCCGCCACAGTCTGATTGAGAGACCACTCGTGAGGCATGAGAATTGCTCTGCTCAGCCTGTCTGCTATAAAGGTGGACTTCCCAGGGATGTGCGCTGCTATCAGAAACCATTGGGAAGAGATTGCCCACTGCCAAAGTCTGAGTGCTTCTCAACATAAGGGGTATGACTTGGTTCCGCCCTGCTTGTTGATGTACCATACCACTGACATATTGTCTGTTTGAATTGCAATGGTCCCAGTGGGAAGAGAGTTCTGAAGAGCTTGCAATGCTAAAAGCACGGCTCTCATCTCCAAGACATTGATATGCAGATGGTAGTCGTGAGGATGTCAGGTGCCTTGGACTGTTCTGCCCTGATAATGCCCCCCCACCCGATCAGGGAGGCATCCGTGGTCACCGTAGCTACTGGGGGAGGAAGAACGAATGGTCTGCCCTGGTGTAATGATGGGGAAACCATCCACCAAACAAGTTGGTTTTTGCATGACTGTGTGATCATTATCCTGTGAGACATTGGGAGTTGCTGGAAAGACCATTGTGTGAACAGCATCCACTGAAGAATCCTCATATGAAAGCATGCAAGGGGGACTAGTATTATAGCTGCTGCCATGAGACCCAATGTTTTTAGGACAAATCTGGCCTGAATCTTTTTGCATCCTAATAAGACCTGCACATGTCGTCGAATGGCTAACACTCTGTCTATTGGTAGAGTTGCTGACATGTCCTTTGTGTTTAAGTTTGCGCCTATAAAGGTGATAGATTGACAAGGCGACAATGCAGACTTTTTGAAATTTATTGTGATGCCCAGAGTGGAGCATGTTTGGATGGTGTAGTCTCTGGCTAGCAGCAGGTGATGCCTGGTGGTTGCAGTAAGGAGCCAGTCGTCTAAATATGGAAACACCTGGAATCCTTGCCATCTCAAGTGAGCGGTGACTACTGCCAAACATTTGGTGAACACCCTGGGGGCTGTAGTGAGACCAAAGGGCAGCACTCTGAACTGATAATGACTGGCTCCCAGCCGGAAGTGGAGGAATCTTCTGGAGCATCTGCGCATTTTGATATGGTAGTACGCATCCTGAAGATCTATGGAGCACATCCAATTGTCCTGACCCAGAAAGGGTAAAATGGACTGAAGTGTGACCATCTAAAACTTCATTCTTTTAACAGGCCTGTTTAGTCTGCTGAGATCCAGAATGGCTCTCTAGTCCCCTGTCTTTTTTGGTACCAAAAAGAACCTTGAGCAAATTCTGGATCTTTGTTGGTCTGCTGGGACTGACTAGATGGCTCTTTTTCTTCGCAGTTTTGAAATTTCTTGAACTGCTTGATCCCTTAGACTGGGTGGAACATCTGGAAGGGATATTCTGGAAGAAGGTGGAGTGCGAAAGAAGGGGATTTTGTAGCCTTCAGATATGATAGAAAGTACCCATTTGTCTTTTGTTATACTTTGCTAGGCTTCTGGTTACAGTGATAATCTTCTCCCGACTGCCTCCGAAGGTGGACAGCCGGGCAGCACTTCAGGGATGCTGGAAGGGCTTGTCAGAGAAGGATTCTCTTTGGCCCTGATTTTGCGGACCCCCCCTGCCCTAGGGTGGTGTCTATTGTTGTTCCCTCCTCTGTCCCTGGAGGGGAACTCTCCACGTGTGTCAGGCACGGCTCCATGGGATTTCTGGAACCACATCTTCCCACTCTTCTGACCCTTGGGATACGGTCTTGAAGGAGTGGAAAAACGGACTCTAACAGCAGAGAGAGTCTTGCCTTCCTGCTCACATCTGGTAAGGGTGTCCTTCACCTGTGGTCCAAACAGAGCAGAACCATCAAAGGGGCTGTTGGTGAAAGACGCCTTAAAGGGTTCCGCAAAGTTGCATAACCGCATCCAAGTGTGTCTCCTCAAAGCCACACCTGTGCCTGCAGCCCTACTCACACCATTGGCTGCATAAGAGATGAGCCGCATGGAGGAGTTTACTACAGAATTTAGAGTCGCCAGCTGGGAGGCAATCTTAGCCTGAGCCCCCACAGCTGATGGATCTTGAAGGGTATCTCCTAACTCTGTAAGGAGATCCCTTTGAAGGCGGGTAAAATGGCACAAATAGTTCAGAGACCTCATGGAAAAGGTCTCTGAGGAAAACATCCGCTTCCCATATCTGTCCATCATCCTAGATTCCTTATTAGGGGGATGGACAGATGAAGAAGTTTCAGCCAACTCCTTTTTAGTGGCCGCTGCTACCACCATGGCATCAACGGGAACATCCTTGGTCAGAAATTGCTTGCCCTGAGGGGCGGTGATGAATTTTGTGGGCCTATGGGGAGCTGGTTCCATTGTGTCTGGAGCTGACCACACCTTTCAAGCCACCACCGACATCAGTGGATTGAAAGGTGGAGACACCCAGGAGGTGGAGGGTCGGGAACCAAACGCATCCAGGAATACTGACTCATCCTTGGAAGGGTTAAGGGTAGTCCAGTTCCCCCTCTGCCTAAGGATTTCAAGGATGTCTGAGAAGGAGACGTCCTCAGAGGAGGATCTCGGGGACCCTTCTGACTTCTCCAAATCGGTATCTGAAGTGACAGACTCAGGGGAGTCAACATGCTTCCTCTTGCATTTCCTCTTTCAAGGGGGCTCCTCTGAATGAACAGGGGAGGCCTCAGAAGAGGAAGATACACCCAATGGGGTGCCCTGGAGCACTTGTTCCCCACGCTTGGGGTCTGGAGGAGGGGCAGAGGCAGGAGCAGGCACCATGGGGGGAGGACCCAATGAGGCCGACCGTGAGACTGACTCAGATGCCAGCACACTCATGACCTCGAAGGCGCCCCTTCCCGATGCCAAAGTAGGCTCCGGCTCCGAAGAGACCGGAATCCTTCCCGGCACCGAGAGAGATGGCTCCGAAGCCGATGTAGGAGCCAAACTCACTTGTGCCGAAGCTCCGAGAGGGAGAACGGGGTCAGACAAGGGTCCGATGCCACTCGCCCCCTCAGAGCTGATAAGGGAGTCCCGGTGCCCAGATCCCTCCAAGGACAGCACCATGGAAGAGATCGGAGCCAACTATGGCACCAAAAGGGGAGGTATCGGTGCCGACGGACCCACGGTTCCAGCCGCAGCATGCTCCTTCTCCGAACTCAAGGGATGAGTCAAAGGAGGAACTATTGGAGAAACAGGTAGAGCCGAACCCTGGTGAGGGGGGCTGGAAAGCATTTTTGCCAGGGCCTGCGACTTTAAAAGCCTGCTCACCACTCTCTCCAAATCATGGTCATATAGCCTAGACGACCGAGAAGAGTGGGATCCATGAGTCCACTCAGATTGCAATAAGGGTGACCCTGGAGCCGAGTGTATCGACTCCAATGATGGTGACCTGGAGCATTTCCGACTCCCTGACGGTTCCGACAGAAGAGTCGGAGCTGACTGAGAGATAGGTACTTCGGCTCCAGTCGGAGACGAAGTTGACATAGAAATAGGTACTTTGGTTCCAGCCGGAACCGAAGTTGAAGCAGAAGCTATACCCGGTGACGGCTCCGAGCTGGGAGCTGAAGGCTTCGATGGCCTAGAAGGTTTTACTGACTGAGTCTTGGCCGGTGATCCTTCAGGTTTAAGCAAACCCCTCAGGATAAGCTTATTCCTATGCTCCTGCAGGACTCTTGGACTAAAGGCGTGACACACCGAGCAAGAGTCCTGCAGGTGTAGGGAGCCCAAGCAGTAGACACAAGAAGTGTGACCATCTGTATAAGACATTTTCTGACAGCATGAGTCACACTTCTTGAATCCCGACACTTTTGTGTCTTTAGACATTCCTGTAAAGGAAAATCAAACACAAATAACAAGTAAAGTGGAGAGTAGGTAACTGAAAAAAATTACACACAATTCACACAAGTTACCACACCCTAACAGTACACACACACACACACACACACACACACTATAATAATATAAGACCTACAAGCTACCACAATTTACTAAAAGGAAACTTTTATCTACCTTAAAAATAAAACAATGATAAGCCTCTAACTAAAACGGCTTACTTTGAAAGGTAAACGGGGGTAGGGGAAAGAAAGGAAAAACTCTCTAAGGAGAAAACAAGTTTTGAAGGGGGGATAAACACTAACAAACTACTATAAAATCTACTCTAAGCTATAATAATAAAAGTATACCTGACAAAGTACAAAAAAGTCCTAAATATAAGAACAAAGTGAAAATTATGACCTGAGCCAGTAAACACAACCTCGTAACAGAAGCGGCAAACGAGATCTGGGTATCCAGCGCCAGGCATCATGGTATATAGGAGGGAGCCTCGAGCCAGTAAGCAGCTCTCGAGCTTTTGAAGATGGCCGAGTCGGAGCCGAGGATCCGCTGCGAACCCAACCCAACCAGCAAGAATGAAGGCGAGATAGACAACTTAACATCAAACCTTTCAGGGTGGGAGCAGAGAGATGCAAACAGGGACAGTACCTGGTAAATGATATAGTAGTTAGTACAACTGCCCATTACAAAAGGTTCTACCAAGAAACTTAAACTACATTATGTAGTCAGTACCAGTAACTAAGTATCGTGTAAGAGACAGCCAAATAAACTCAGCAGTTTACACAGCAAAAATAGAGTTGGAAACTACCATTATTTAGCATAGCAGCATGTTTGGTGTGGGATTTAAAGTCTTTTAGCACATATGTAACTGTGAAAAACAAACACACATTGCTAGAATATGGAAAGTGTACATTTTTACAAAACAAGTACTATCAACCACTACGTTGGCGTCTAGGCTTAAAATAAGTTAAGCAGTGCATGGCAAGCTGTAGCTTTTTACAGTGACATAGACCAGTTTAAGAAAACTTTTTGCACTTAACTTCACTATATTCCTTAGCATAAAATAATTCAGTAGTTTTCTAGCTGTTTATATTTCAGTTTTGCAGCTTGTGTCTTAGATTGAACTTATTTACCTGCTTAAAGTTGCATTCCACTGTCTTTCTGTTTATTTTGTTACTGTTTTCCTCTGTTCTTTGTGTCTTTCCCAGCCCCCAATGAGACATTAAACTTATGTTTTGCAAATTCTAACCATAAAACTACAGCTCCAATATTCATTTCATTTGATTTAATCCCTACCCAGGAAAGTTTGCTTCTTGCAGCTTGAAATTTTCCCCAATTCTTCCACTCTTTTGCTGTTGTGGTTTTAAAAGGTTGTATCTTTGGCTTCCGCCGCTTATGGTAATCTGACTTCCGAAGTCCTTCCCTCCACTTTTTCATTGCTATTGTCTGTTGTGCAAGCTATTCAAGAAATTTTCCCAACCACATTTTCCATCTTTCCTTAATACTAAGTGCTATCCAGCAAACCAGTATTGCTCTTGAGTAAAATTTATCTATAACATTACAGTTAGAACTGAACCTGTAACTGAGTGTGGCTAAAACAAAGCCAATGTGCAGGGACAAGTTTAGAGCAGCTAGTTTGTGCATTAAACAGTAGTACTATCAAATCTTAGCACATTCTGACCTTGTCTACTGCCCAACCCCATAGACTACCCAAGGAGACTTCTGTAAAACTCAGTCCATAACCTACAAATAGTCCATCCAAATATAGGTCTGGACAACATGGATATGCAATTTCCAAATGTCTCCATAGCCAGGTTCCTAAACATGAATATCCTGAGACAAAGTAACAGTTGTCTCATATTCACAGACAACCATTTAATCCTCAAAGAAACAAACATAGTATGCAAGAGATGCACATACACACTTTCATTGGAGGAAAAATATTACATACAAACCAGGTTGTCAAGAAGGGATACACTACATCCACAACAGTATCCACCACTCACATAGACCAACTTATGCTGTGACACTAAAAAACAATCTTCCCCAAATCTCAAATATTCCTAGGCCCATAAATTGGAACATCTATACTCAGCAATATTTAAGCACTCACCAAAAACAATAACAAACACCACTCATACGCCTACACCCAGTGAAGCTCCAAGAGCAAATCCCATAAGGCAAATGAATACATTACCCCGGACTATTTTTATACAGGACTCTATTGTATGGCACACAAATACCTCACTCACCAGACTAAACAAGAAGATAACTGTTAGTTGCTTATCTGAAGTTAGGATCTGCCAAGTTATACACACACTCAAGTCACTACACCACATGTACCAGTAAGATTTTATCATACTCCATGTGGCTGTTAATGACTTGAGATGTACCACCCTGGAGTATATGAAGAGAGATATTATTGCTCTCTTAGAATATGTCTCAGGCAGGTATGTGGATTGCATTACGCAGCATTCTACCTTCACCAAGAATGATGCCAACATATAAAAGATGACTGACTTCAATAATTGGCTTAGTTTCTGGTGTCTTTCCAGGGGGCTTCTATATTTCTCACCATGGGAGGACATGGCTAACAAACCATACTGCTTCACAAAGGATGGTCTGCTCCTGTCACCCTAGGCTTCTCAATATTGGCTAAAAGTTTAACCACCCCTAAGAGCCTTTTTAGGCAATGCCAAATGTATAAACCTAGCAAATAAAACCCAAAGAAACCTAAAGGTGTTACTGCTCAATTCTAGGAGCCTAAACAAGAAACTGCACACCCTATAAGCTCTCCTCACTTTGGAGAATAGATATCTGTGCCATTACCAAGACATGGTTTAAATCCACAGAAAGTACCCTGGAAATGCAAGGTGCCAATGTCTTCCACAAATTTAAACCATTAGCACTACAGACAGGGACAAAAGGTGTAAGAGTCTTGATCTACATTAACAACAAGTATACCTGTCCTAGAGATTATCTAGTTGTAAATCACCACAGAGAAAGTCCCATGCCATATTCTAACAAGCTATAGGTCACCATCTGTCACTCTTCTATCTAGGACACAACTGAAGAGTCTTTGCGGGTTCTGTTTAAACAGCTTTATTTTACAGAAACACATTACTATAGAAGACTACTGACTTTAACTTGTTACTTTTATACAAATTAACAACTGCGATCTTGCATGCTCTCTCCCTAGCTGCACTTTCAAAATGGCACTAGGGATTGCACGTGTCTACAATTTATACAAGCATGTATAACTTTGACGTGCTTCTTAAAGATACAGTGTATACATCACTTGCACTCTGATCTACATTCTCCCTCTTTGAGAAATAGATCACGTTATGTTATAAGGCTATATGGCATGCAGAAATCACAGGCATTTCTTGGTTATGCATTATATAATGCTAAATACAAAGATATATACAGTCAGGTTCATGTTGCTGCATATTTCACACTAGGCTTAGATACCTGCCCATATCGTGTGACATAAAACTGGGAATGAGATTTAGCAGCTGGAACTGTCTCTGCAAAATGGTTGACCTATGGAATGTTCGGATCACTTTTTAGAATGGAATCAGAATTTTGAATGCATTCTGGTATGGGAACAGCATCTGATTCAGTTTTAGATTTGGATTCTACATCACAGAAGCAATATTCTGATGGTGACGATGGTTTTGGTACAGGAAGAAGATATCTACGGTTACTCTTATACTCCACACCCTCAGAGTCTACCAGGTAAGATCTCGGCTCTGCACAGATGTCTGTAATCTGTCCTAGTCAATCAAAACCTTTTGCTGTCTAGATTCATACCATCTCTCCTTCACTCAATGGATGAAGTAATCTGCTCAATCTGTCGTAACTAGATTTCTGGATATTACACTTCAACAATTGAGCTTTGATGGTTTGATTGTTTTTAGATGTAGGCTTCAATAAACTAGACATAATGGGTGGCATAGTACTAGTTTGCCTGGAAAGTAGTCTTTGAGCAGGTTAGCCAAGAATATCATCATGGGGTATGTTTCTGAGAGTAAGCAAATTCACGATCACATCAGTATTAACACGCTTTGCCCTTTCAAGTAACTGCTTTGCACTTTGCACTGCATGTTCGGCTAGACCATTGGACTGTGGATATTCAGGATTAATAGTGACATTTACAAAGTTCCATTCTTTTGCAAGTGCCTGAAACAAGTGGCTAGTAAATTGAGTACCATTGTCAGAAAGAAGTTTATGTGGACTACCATGAACTGAGAAATGTTTCAACTTAGTAATAACAGCAGTGGATGTTAGGTTAGGTAGTAGATCAATCTCAAACCAGTTTGAATAAGAGTCTACCAAAACCAAGTAGTGTTGATTGTTCCACTGAAACATATCAATTGCTACAGTAGACAAAGATAGTTCATGAAATGGACTTAGCTGAAGCGGTTCTCATTGCCAATGCAATCAAAATACTATTGCATACTGAACAAGATGAAAGTACTTTATCAATGGCTTTTGGTAATGAAAGCCAAAACACTAATTCTCTTGCTCTTCTCTTAGTGGATGTGGATACTGGGTGACCACAATGCAAAAGCTGGCTATATTCTTGTTGTAAGGAAGCAGGAACAATAATTTTAGGACCTTTGAAAATAATGCCATCTTCCATCAACAATTCATCTCTGTAAGAAAAGTAGGTTTGCACTTTAGGTAGTACACTAGATTGCTTTGATGGCCATCCAACATTAATGTAGTGATTGAACATCCTCAAAATTAAATCAGTCAGAGTGTAATCTCTTAACTCATCAAGTCTAGTGGTGGAAAAAGTATGCACTAACATCACATCAAAGTCAAAATTCTCTGCATCGAGCTGTTCTGTAGTATTTCTGGGCAATCTGGATAAGGTAGCAGCTAGATAAAGAAATTTGCTTTTTGTATAGACCATTCAGAAAGTGTACTTTTGCAACTTGAGCATCATTCATTGTAGTCTCACTGGAGTGGAATGCATAGGCTTCTTTACAATAGTAACTAGAGGTTGATGATCAGTTCCAATTTGAATATCTTGACCATAAATATAATCATGAAATTTGGAACATGCAAATACTATTGCCAAAAGCTCCTTCTCAATTTGAGCATACTGCATCTCAGTTTGGGTTACTGTTCTAGATGCATAAGCTATTGGTCTGCCCCCTTATAGTATGACTGAACCAAGACCAAATTTTGAAGCATCACAGGAATGAGTAACTGGTTTGTTCACATCATGGTATGTTAATGTAGGTGGGGTAGCAATTTTCTGCTTGATGTCTTCAAATGCCTTCTGGTGTTGTTCCAACCATGACCATGCAACATTTTTGCCTGTTAGCTTTCATAAAGGTGCAGTCAACTCACTGAAGACTGGTATAAACTTGCCTAAATAGTTGACCATGCCTAAGAAAAGCTGTAGAGCTTGTACATTATCTGGTACTAACATTTCAAGAATAGCTGCTTGCTTGGTTGGGTCTGGTCTCAAGCCTGTATTTGTGAACAAATGGCCTACATAGGTTACTTCTGGAAGTCTGAATTTGCACTTCAGAGGACTGAGCTTCAAGTTTACTTCACATGCTCTGTCTAGAACTTTCTTGAGGTTTCTATCATGCTCTGTCTCACCACTGCCTCCAACCAATAAATCATCTACTATTATGGCACAAGGATAACGTGAAAACATTTGCTCCATTGCATGCTGGAAGACTTCACTTGCAGAATGTATTCCAAATGGCATCCTTAGGAATCTGTATCAGCCAAATGGAGTACCAAAAGTAGTTAGAAATGAGGATTTGCAATCAAGCATCACTTGCCAAAATGAACTCTTTGCATCCAAAACAAAAAATATAGTAGCATTCTGGATTAGAGCAACTTCTTCAACTGTGTGCATTGGATGATACTGTCTCTTCAATAATTTGTTCAGATCTCTTGGGTCAATACATATTCTGATTTCGTCTGAGCTTTTTTTGTGAGCGGCTACCATGGACGACACCCATTCAGTTGGTTCTGTGACTGGACAAATCACACCTTGCTGCATCATTTTATCCAGCTGAGCTTTAACTTTATCCTGCATAACTATCAGAACTCTTCTGGCTGGTCTGACTAATGGCATGACCTCTGGGTCTAACTTCATGGAATACACAAATGGAAGTTTGCTTAACTTGTCCTTGAAAATATCAGCATACTCTGAGAAAATGGCTTCTGAAAAACTGGGACTCCGAAATGCACTTATGTGATGGACTTTTTTAGCAAAAGAAAGCAGATTCATTCTTAAACTATTTTTGAGACCCAATAAAGATTTCATTGCTCTTTGGACTACATAGAATAACAAGTTGTAACAGTTCTCTGCCAAATAACATGAAAGCATCACTGAACCTTCAGTTTGAATTTCTTCACCTCCATAAGCAACAAGTCTCGCACTACTGGTCACATTGAGTTGTTCCTTAGTTCTCACCTTAGCAAATGTGTCTGCTGATATAACATTACAATTTGAACCAATGTCTACTTTGAGCTCTGTGGATTTCCCATTAATCCAGACAATACAAAACACTTCACTTCTTGTCAACAAATTCACCGCATCAACTCTTTCACCAAGCACTGAAATACCATCTACATAGAAAGCTGACTGCTTGGACTCTACTTGATTAACTCACTTTTTTGTGTGATCTTTCTTTATAACTGTATGAGGCTTACTTGATTTGCAAAACTTTTGGAAATGGTTCCATTTTTTACACTTGTGACATTGCTGACCATATGCTAAGCACTTATCTCTTTTAGACTCATGATTTGCACTACAATTGCAACATTTAACAATAAAGCTAGACTTGAGTTTTTCTTATTCATGCTTGAACTGCACTGAGCTTGAATGTACTCCTTTCTTTAGAACTTTCTCAAAAGCTACGTGCCTTTCTAAGAAACCCCATAGCTGCCACGTGCTTGGGCCTGCTTTTGTTTGCCATGTGTTGCATACTATCTACATTTGCTCTGGAGCTAACTGAAACCATGCTCTTGTCACTCCAAGCATACCTGTGTGTTTTTCTGTCACCTCATGGATTTGACAAATCTGGGTTCAGGCACCTAGGCAGCGATACATTTCCTTGTGGTATATTTGACTGGGGACACATGGCGTGACATTCAGCTGCAGAGAAATATGACTGTTTGCAAATTCCCTGTGGGCAAAGAGAAGCACATATTCCCATGCTCACAGCTTTAATAACCAAATGCATGGAGGCAGAAGAAGTAATGAGTGTTGTGCTCAGTATATAGTACATACTTATGTAACTACAACATGGAGAAGTGTGCTACAGCATGGAGGAAATCCTGCAGGCTACTGTAGTCACATTTATGCTCCAGTATGTGTTTTAGGTAATGTTCCCTAGACACTGTGAAGGGAGTAGTGGTCCATACACTCCAATTATAAAGGCACTACCCATTGTGCACTGCATTTTTACTGACACTTACATACCCTCTGGCCAGCCTGCTGCTGATGCCTGCCATATTGCCTGCTGTCTCATGTTGCCTTGGGGATCATGGATATTGTTTTCCCCCTGTGCATTTGGTTATTGAAGTTGTGGACATGGCAACACATTCTTCTCTTTGCCCACAGGGAATTTGCAAACAGCCATAATTCTCTGCAGCTGAATGTTACTTCAGCCATGTGTCCCCAGTAAAATGTACCATAGGGAAATGTCTCGCTGCCTAGGCGCCTGAACCCGACAAATCTCTATGGCTTTACTCAATGTTAAATCACTGTCAGGAAATAAAATCTTTCTCACAGTAGCACTATTAATACCATACACAAGCCTGTCCTTTAGCAGCTCATCTTTTAAGTCACCAAACCAACACGTTTTAGCTCTGTTTCTCAAGTCAGTTATATAAGCTCCAATGTTGCCCCTGGTTTCTGATCTCTTGTGTAAAACAAATGCCTCTCTAATGTAATATTCTTCTGCAGGTTACACATTTCTCTGAACTTGCACTTCAAACACTCAGGGTCTTCCCTTGATTCAGCTTGCACAACATGATGATTTTCACCTTCACCTTCATATACTGCAGGTGTGTACACAAACAAATGCTCTATTTCTATGGCCTCTGACCCAGTTAGGTTTAACAAAATGCATGCCCTGGTGCACGCATCTCTATCTGCATAAGCAGCTTGTATAAAAATCTCGTACTCTTGCTCAAATATTCTCCAACTCTCTGCAATATTCTGATCAAATACAAGTGGTAAGGACTTTTGAAAACCATCTGCCTTATTAACACATACCAGCAAGGGGTTTTGCAATTAAGCACAAACATATACACATGCACATATGCCAGAAACTTATGCCAGTATTTTTAACTTTGTTCAATGCCTTTGCATGTCTGAATTTATACATTTTTTGGCTTTTCAAAATTGTGCTAATGGACAAACTTGTAGTACCTTTGAATAACTGGACTATATGAAATAAACTTCTCAGGTACTTCATACTTTTGCAATATAGTTTTGAAAGACTAAAATGTTAAAGTCATTTACCACCATTTTGCTAAAGTCATTTATCATCACATTAAGAAACGCTTCAACAACTTTACGATGTGACTGGATAACTTTCGGGCACTGTAATACTCTCGTAATGTCATCTTTTGCAATCACCTCTTATCAATGTAAGAAATATAAAACTCAATAATACTTCAAAGTAATTTCACTTTGCAAATAACTGCATACAGCACACTGAAATGTCCCCAAAATGGCAGTACCTTGCTATGCAACTCTTTACAGTACAAGAAACACTCTGTAATAGTGACACTTTGTGAATAGACACACCCAGTACAATAACTTTGAAATAGCTATATTTTGACTTATTTCACAAAATAGTTGCACTTTACACACAACTCTTTGAAATACATGCACAGTAATAAGCACACTCTGTAAGCACTTTTGCACACTTTGAGATACTTCGAATAACTTTAGTTATGCCCTTGATACTATACAAAGTCATAGTTATGTCAAAACACAGCACTTTGCCAAACACATGCAGTCGTCTTGCTTTATTTTTGCTTAACGTGCCCTTTTTTCCTTTTTATATTTGTTTTGCTCATTTATGCCCTTTTCATGTCCAACATACTTTTCTTGTGCTCGTTTGATTCTAAACATGCCCAGTTTTGCCTCAAACACACTCGTTTTACTCTAAACATTGTCATGTTGCTTTACTGTTAATCATTTCATCAAATACTTTTGTTTTAAACATTCCTTTAGTTAGCAAACTTTTCATGCTTTCCACTTGCTTAGTAATGTGGTTTGTGCCCTTGTAATGCCCCTTTTTGTCTTTTGTATCAATTAAATAGTTTGTGCTATTTCTCATTACCTTTGATTCTTTTCTGGCTCTGTTTGTGCTCTTTTCTCTCAGCTTTACCTTCACTGTCGTCTCTGCACCTCATGGGTCTGAATATTATTCTCTTCGATCCCGGTTCTGACACCATGTTGCTCTCCTATCTAGGACACAATAGAAAAGTCTTCATGGGTTCTGTTTAAGCAGCTTTATTTTATTCAAACACATTATTATAGAAGACTACTGACTTTAACTTAAGTAACTTATGTACAAATAAATTAAAAATTGCAATCCTGCATGCTGTCTCTCTAGCTGCTCTTTCAAAATGGCACTAGGGACTGCACGTGTCTAGAATTTATACCAGCACATATAGCCTTGATGTGCTTCTTAAAGATACAGCATACACATCACTTGCACTCTGATGTACACCATCTATGTCCCAAGAATCCCATAGCTCATACCGAGACCTACTGGAAACACTCACCATTAAACCAAATACCTTATTTGTGGGAGACATTATCTACCCCTCTTCAAACTGGGAAACATACGCACTGCCACAAATGTGCAGGCACAATGATTCCTGGACTTTATTAACACAAATACCCTTGACTAGAAATTGTGCACAACCTCCAGAGGTTCAAACATAGTAGACCTGGTATTCACCAATATGGGAAAGCACTGCACACCCTACAGTGTCATGTCCTCACTGGTGAGGTTAGACCAGAAAGCTCTCTCTTTCAAAATAAAATTCACCTTGGTAATCCCAGCAAATCCTGTAGCAGTTAGGAACTATTCCAAAACCAAACCACATCTTAATAAGCGATAGGTTGTCAAAATTCAGTTCCCCTTCTAACCCTGAGTTCACAGCAACCTATGCAAAATTGTTCATGGAGACCCTCTACAACCATGTAAATGGCTGTATAGAGGCTGCTGTACTTACTAGAGGTAAGCTTAAAAACAAAACACTCTGGTGGAATCCTAACCTTAATATGGTATATAAACAAAGGAAAAAAGTCATGGCTAAAATCAAGAATAGCAATTTCCATAATGACAATAGCTTTCCAACTAAACTAAAGAAGAAACTAAGAGGACTAATTAAGCCCAACAAGGTCAGTTATGAGGTCAAGATAGCCTCACAGGTTAAGGACAACCACAAGGCCTTCTACAGCTATGTCCATAACCTCAAAAGCAATACACAGCAGTGTGCTGAACTAGTGGTTAATAGTGCAATATTTTAATTGTTTATTTATTTATTTTATTTGTTTTCCAGGGTAAAGCCATGATCTCAATGGACCTTTTTCAGACTCAGTCCAGGAACAGTTTCTGGTTAACTGGCTTGCTCAGACTCACACAATTAGGCAAAGTAGGCTGAGAGAATCATACTTTGAACCATTGGACCACAAGAAAGAAGTCATTAACAGTTCCTAAATCTTTGAAGTCAACTGCCAGACCACTTCCACTGAGCAAAGCGACATAAAGAATCTGCTGATAGAGAAATTCAGTTCAAACTTCACCCCAATTCACCCCCCTCCCACCATGAAATACCTACTAGCATAACCCCCTCCAGGTCCCAGCAGTGCTTTCTAAAGCCAAAACTACAGCCTCAATGGGCTTCAACAATATCCTGGGATGCCTCCTAAATAGCTTGAAAAATCACCTATCATGATCAATTGAGTCACTTTTCATCTATAGCCTCAAAACAGGATTTGTACCATGAGAATGGAGAACTGTGTGACGACCTACCACTGCCAACGAATATGTGGCATGGAAATCCCACCTCTGGGCCAGTAATCAAGGAGCCTCAATCCTCACTACTGGCACCTGATGGGGGGACATTCACTGGGAAGATAACAGGTACACACACAATATTTCCAGATGCAGTTCTCTGCATCGAGTGCAATTTCCCTTAAGACCACACAGAGACCACAGTCTGAGGCTGGTTTCTCCCTCTTCCTCCAGATTCCAAATAAGACTCTCCACTGGCACAGCTATAGAGTTGAGATCTCAGCTGAGTGACCAAACCAAGACTTCCAGCACGCTCTCTGTCCAACCAGTGCTTCGTGTCCCTGCCCAAGTAGCTCACATACACATTCTTTGAAGTTTGATTACACACAATTGGGAAAGGCTGGCACAGGTTTACTAGCTATGCCCCCTTCTGCCCAGACTATAATGTAGTTTCCACTGTCACCAGTCACTCTTTGACAGCTACTTTAAGGCCCTTAACAAAGGGTGACCAAGTTTACTGTGTAATATTAATATTAATACAAATGATAGTTTGACCAAGAGCAAGGCTATTAGGAGTAGCCCACACAGTGTCACCAAATAAATATGCAAGTACTCTGCAAAACTTAAATATCTCTACAAAGATCAGCCACAATGAAAGGTTTAAATATATTTAATAATAAATAATAAAAAGAACAAGACAGTATGTATATATTCACAGTGACATAAGAGCTCAAAACACAGGAAATATTTTAAATAACGTTGCAGGGCAGGCAAAGATAAATAAAGAAAATTATAGCCAAACTAAGCTTCACTATATTCCTAACTGTAACTACGAGAATTACTATACCCTAAAAACTTACTACTAGAGAAAGGCAGATGATGTGGTGAATGGTTCTTGTTGTTGTAAGGTCAAAGATAGAATGCAGAATGCTCTGTCTCACTAAGAGACATCTCAACATAATATCTAAAATATTACTGCTGGGAGTGCTTGCAGAATGACATGATTTCTGGTCATTTGACATCTAGTTCCAAGGTAAAACACCCATTGCTGAAGCTGACAAGACTTAGGACCTACCTGTAAAAATACTCATAAGGGTTTTTGCTTGGATCTTTGGCAGGTGCTGGAAGTCATAAAACAATTGCATTCCTTCATGCTTTCAGAGTAGTAATTAGTTCACCCCCAAAGACAATACAGAAGACCTTCTAGTACAGCCTTTGTGTCTCTGCCTGCATTGAAACCTGTGAGATAGCCTCTTTATAGTCCGGCCTATAATGTAATTTAATTTCAGATATTTTTCTAAAGCTTGCTGGACTGAGGTTAACTCTCCAGTTTCCTCTATTAAAACATATACATTTAAACAGTTATAATAGTACATGTACATTTCTGTTCTCTGCATTAGGGCACACTGTGGTTACATTTCAAACACAGCAGTTTACAAATACATTTTTAACACACATGTACAAAGCAGTTTGATATTCACATGACATACAATTTAATACATTTGTAACATAAGCATCTTATATGACATACAGTTCTAATACATCTGTAACACCAGCATCTTGTATAAATTAGTTTGATATTCACAAATGACATATAATTATTTACAAAATTCCAGCTAGCTGTGCTGGCAGTACCTACTTTCATCACAGACTGCAATGATTATTCTGCTGCACAGGGGTGGACCATCAACCAACCCAGGAAACTACATATCCATTAGCCTGACTAATCTAATATGTAAAGCAATGAAACTAATTATCATGGAAACAATCAACAAAGACATAGCCAACCTTCAGACAGTGAACTCAACCAAGTCTGGCTTTGTCAAGGCAAGATCATCAAGGCAATGGGTGAGGGGAAAACAGTGCATACCACCTACCTGGACCTGCTTATGGTGTTTGATACAATACCCCACTTTGATATAGTTGACAAACTCACCGGACTGGCCATAAACTCCTATATAACTCACTGGACTGCCAGCTGAACAGATAGTACCCAGCAAGTCAGGATTGGAGAGACTACCTCCACTAAGAGACCAGTCAGCAGTGAGATACCTCAAAGCTCTGTGCTGGAACCACTCCTAATTGGCATCCACTTGTCAAAGGTAAAGGCTAATGTCAAGGGGCTTTGGTTGACTAAGTTCGCAATTGACTGCAAATCTGGAGCTGTCACAGATTCCTCCCATGATGCAAACATGTTATAAGAGGGTCTACCACAGACAAATTATGGCGCCAAAAACATGGATTAAAACACAAGGCCAAGAAATTAATTTGTGCCTTTTGGGAAAGCAGATACCTAAGCTAAGCTAATTACTCCATCTATAAGACACCCCTAAGACTTAACCAGGTAGTCAGGGATCTGGGAACATATAGACAGTAATCTGGCCCTTGACCAACACATGGCCAATGCAGTAAGAAGATCATTCTATGTCACCCAACTTATAAGTAAGGGTATGGCATCCAGGTCCAAGGAAGTCACAGTGCCACTTTATTCAGCACTTATCAGACCCATCATTGAGTATAATACCCCCTTCATAATGTATTTGACTAGACATATGCAACAGTTGGAATGCCCACAAAGGTTTCTTACCAGAAGAGTCCAGGGTATAAACACATTACCCTATACAGATCACCTTAAAGTCTAATCTCCATACTTGGTCTCCTAGGGGTTACTGACAGACGATATATGCTGGCATACAAGGCATCCTCAGATCCAGCTCTGATGGACTTTTTGCACATCCTGAAAACAAACAGCATCAGAACCACTACATCTAAGGATTTAAATTGTGCTTGTGACATAACAGGATATGCTGGTGAGACATATACATGTCTCACAGGATCTCAATGCTTTGGAACAGGCTCCCATCCATGTGAAGCAGAGTCCATCCCAAATTATATTTAATCAAAACCTTAACCAATGAGTGGGATATTGGAAATTCACCCCAGGTCTGGCCCCAATGTATCTGACAGAGAGAAGCAGACAGTAACTATGCCAAAACTAAAATACCCCCCCCCCCCACATGATCTTTAGAAACTTCATAGCATACTTCTTCCTAATAAATGCCAAGGGCAAAGGGACACAATTGGGTTGGATTGCACTGCTTAGGCTGTTAAAAGTCCTGGTGGTCATTAGCATAGTATTTACATATGAACCTGCAAACCAATGAACCTAAGAGTGTTAACATTCTAATCACCTAAATATGGGAACACCTGGAACCTCTGCAGCTTAAGGTGTGCTGCCACCACTGCCATTCATTTGGTGAGAAAAAATGGCAGGCCCTAAAATGACAATGACCTTCTCCCAGACAGAAGAGGAGATATCTGCTGGACTACTTACCAATCTTCACATAATAGGCACACTGACGATGTATGGAGCACATCCAGTCCTCCTTCCCAAGAAGATGAAGAATGGACTGCACCATGGCCATCCTGAATGTTGTTTTTTTTACCAATGTTTTTAGATTGCTGAGGTCAAAGATGGATCTGAGGTCCTTGTTCTCTTTTGGAACTAGAAACAAACTTGAGCAGATTCTGGATCCTTTCTTATCCCTGTAACAGGATCCCCATCCATGTGAAGCAGAGTTCCTCCCTAACTCTATTAAAGTACAACTTGGACCAATGGATGGGTAATCAGAAATTCATCCCTGGTCTGGCACCTATGATTCTGATGGACAGTCACTAAATCATCACTTATATAAATCAAATTTGTGTGTCACATTTAGGTTGCACATCTAGGATATTAAGGGCCCTAGTGGTCAATAGCCTAGTATACACCTATGAACCTATGAAGGACTCTTTTGTTTGGCATCCAGGAAATATTTTAGGCTGCAGCACTTACTTGCTGCAGTGGAATGTCTGGAATGGACTTGTAACAAGGGATTGGGTTTGATTTGAATAGAATTATGCAGGCACTGGATAATATTGTCTTCAACTATGAATCCATTATGATGGCCGTCCAGTTGTCTGTGTGAATAGAAAAGCCTCCCATGACTGTCTCCAGGGAGGAGCAGGCAGGAAAGACTTCAGCAGTGGTGAGAGGGGTTATTGGTCAAAGGACCACTAAACCCTTGATTTTGCAGACCCTTCTGCCTCTAGGGTGGCATCTATTACAGCCCCCCCCACCCCAGGGGGCAACATCAAAAGTGGCAACATTTTGGGACTTCCTGAGCAAAAGATGCTTATTTTCCTCTGATTCCTGAAAAAAATGTCTTTGAAGATTATTGAAGTATACTTCAACTACAGACAAAATTTTACCAGCTTGCTCACTTTCAGACAAAGTTTATTTTACCTTAGTTCCAAAAAGAGAAGCTCCATCAAAGGACAAGTTAATAAAGGATGCCTTAACATTGTTCACAAAATCACAGCCAAGCATGATGATATATAGCAAAGCTGGTACCTGCTGCACTACATGCTCCATCTGCTGCATTAGAAACAAGCCTCATGATGATATTAAACATTGACTGAAATATTGTAACAGTTCATTAGCTAAATCCCTGTATAATCTGGTTATGTGAGAGATGCAATTTAATGCTCAAAGTGAAAAGGTTCTTGAAGCAGATACACACATCCCAAGATGGTCTATCACCCTGGACCCCCGACTGAGAGGATGTACTGTGGAACTCTCCTCAGAAAATTCTGTCATGTTGGCCACTGCAATAAAAATTTAATCCACAGGAGGATTTTTGCTTAAGTGTGGTTGACCCTTAGGAGGGTCAAGCATTTTATCTGACTTTCATAGAATAGGTTCCATGACATTTGGATCCCACCAAGCCTTCTGTGACACTACATGATTCAGTCTGTCAAGCAAGAGGGAACACCCAGGAGGTATAAGCCTATTTCAGAAGCCTTGAAGAGCACTTCTTCATCAGGGGAATGGGGGATCAGGGGGCCAATCCTCTGTCTGTCTTAACTTCAATTAATTCATCAAATGAGATGCCCTCAGGCAGAGATCTGAGGACCCCTCCCCTTCATTAAGGTCAGTGTCCTCAGTGAGACTCCAGGGGAAGTCCAAGTGTCTTCTCTCACACTTTCTGTGCTCTTTTGGGTGAGGAGCAGAGAAGAAAAGTCAGAAGTCAGCTGGGCAACTTGAGTACAGGATAAGTAAAGGCTCTCTGAAGCAGGCTATCCCAGGAATGATGGTAACAGTCAATACATACAGATACACCTGGCAATCAAGATGATTACCAGGTAAAAATCTTCTCAAAGGCCTTAAATGCCAAAGATGGCACCAACAGAAGAGAGAAAGGCAGGGTATAATCAGTGGGTGACAGCACAGCCAAAGGAGCAGCAGACAAATCTCCTGGTACTTATAACCTGATCAGATCTGAGGCTGAGACCAGAGCTGACATGTCGAGGGCCAGGATGCCCAAAGTCAAGGATGGCTATAAAACCAACAGAGTCAAACCCAGCTCTGAGTGATCTACTCCAACTTCACAAGAAAGGAGTCAAAGGGGTTAGAGAAATAATCTACATCAAGGACCCCAAGGTTATCAACACTGACAGGGGAACAATCAGGTGAAACCTTGGTCCCAAAGAAACTGGATCCTACACAAGGACAGACAAAGGATCAACTACAATGGGAAAGGGTAGACCAGCTCACTCTGCCCTTGAGGTCAATAATGGGATTATGATTGCCATGTCTATTTAGGCCTTCAAAAAGGCTCTTTTCATCTTATCCCAGTCAATATCCACAAAACTTCTGGAGTTCCTATTACACCAGACAGATGCAGCTGAAGGAAGACGGAAAGTCAAGAATCATGAGAGCTCCTTCTTCAAGATCTAGACCCCAGAGAAGAGATTCTCTTCAGGGAGCAATCTGGAATGACTATTGTTTTGCACTCATTCAAGGAAGATAAAGGAGGTCAAGACTAAATTGGATCCAAAGGAGTTGGAGCTAAGGGTGGGAAAGACCTTGGGGATCTAGCAACTTTCAGAGTTGGGAGTTTAATGGAGGAGAATCCAAAGTTCTCATCCTTTTCTGTTTCTCTTTACCTTTGGAGCCATCTTCTTCATCTTTCAATATTTCTTTAGATCTGTCTCTTTCCCACTGTCTAAAGTTTTAGCAATGTGTCTTTCAGAAGTTTTGGGCAGCTGAGGAGGGTGAGAATCCACAGAAGATTTAGCAGATTCTCCAACAGAACATGGGAGAAGGCCCTTGAGTATCAGTTTGTTTGTTTTTCTATCAAATAAGGTCCTTTGGCCAAATGATGAACACATACCCCATTCATTGTTAAGTGATCAGGGCCCAGGCAATAAACATACTGAATGTGTGGGTCCTGAAGTGGGATTTTGAGTCCACATTTAAAGCATTTAATACCTGAAGCCTTTTCCATATTTTCCACAAAATGTCCCCATGGATAACATCTGTAAAACAAGGTAAACCTTTACAGATGAAGTTGTAAGGCCTAGGGGACAAAGGAAATAAAATATTTGTTTGTTATATATACATCTCTCTCTCTCTCTCTCTATATATATATATATATATTATATATATATATATACATATATATATATATATATATATATATATATATATATATATATATATATATATATATATATATATATATATATATATATATATGGGTCTACTGTTCTTCAGAAACACACTTCTTTGAAGAACAGATAGCCGAGACCCACTTTAATGAAAGTGCACCTAACAGAAAGCACACTCTCACATAAATCAGTTAAGCAAAGCACTGTACAGTGAGGATAAGGAAATATATCCTTTTCCCCACTGTAGTGCGATCCCGGAGTTAGTATACCCCCTAAATCTCACTAGTCTTATATGTAAAGCCATGGAAAGTATTATTGTGGAAATGATCACTAGTGATATAGTAAACCTCGAGACACTGGACCCAACCCAGTTTGGTTTTGTCAAGGGAGGATCACACCTACTCAAACTTATATGTCACCCAGTGGCTAGCCAACTGGCTCACAGACAGGACCCTGGAAGTTAGAACTGGGGAGTTCACCTCTACAAGGAGGGCAGTCACAACTGGTATCCCTCAGGCATCAGTCCTCAGACCGCACCTTTTTGGCATTTACTTCTCTGAAGTCGAGACCAATGTCAGTGGTCTCTGGCTGACTAAATTTGCAGATGATTGCAAATTAGGAGCTGTCATTGAATCTCTGTGTTCTCCAGGAGGGGCTGACACAGACAAACAACTGGTGTCAGAGCCACGGACTAAAACTAAATGCCAATAAATGTATAATAGTATCCTTTGGTAAGTCATCCACCTGTGGTAAATATCATATTGACAGCACATCCCTTAGAGTTGACCCAGTAGTCAGGGACTTAGGGACACACATAGATAGCAATCTAGCCTCTTACCATCACGTGTCCACAGTAGTAAGGAAATCATTCTATGTAGCGCAACTTACAAAGAAAGATATGGCATGTTAGTCCAAGGAAGTCATTGTTCCACTGTATTCTGCATTAATCAAACCTATCACTGAGTACTATGATCCTTTTGGTATGTACCTAACCAGGCATATCCAACAATTGGAACATCCACAGAGGTTCCTCACTAAAAGAATACAGGGCTTAAGTAAAATGTCCTATGCAGACCACCTCAATGCTCTATCCCCGTATTCTGTCTCCTATAGGCTTTTGAGGGGAGATCTATGCCTGACATATAGGGCATTGTCAGACCCCACTCTGATGGACCTCCTGCATATCCACAAAACAAACAACAACAAAAGTACCCATTCTAAGTACTTAAACCATGCCTGTGATATAAACAGGACCTGCTGAAGAGACAGGTATGCATCCCAGAGAATACCCTGTCTCTAGAACAGGCTGCCCATCCATGTGAAGCAGAGTTCCTCCCTAACCCAACTCAAGTGCAACTTGGACAATTGGATGGGGAACAGGAAATTCATCCCTGGTTTGGCACCTATGTCTCTAATGGACACAAGCAATCTGTAAATGGTTCGTCTCCCGGGCCCTAGCTTGTAAATGTTTCATCTCCTAAGCCCCTACTTACACTTACCAAGGTTATCAGAACTTGTCAGAGATTTGGGATGCATGGCTAGGCTTAAAAAGGCCCTTGTGGTCATTAGTCTAGTAAACACCTATGAACATAGGAACAAGAAGAATGGTAAGCAAGATCTGATGCTATTCTGCTAGAGGGTGGGGATGGCGAAATGGTTAAACTCTTCATCTCACAGCCACAAGGTACAGAATTTGATTCTGCAGTCTGGTCATTGGTTAGGCTTGTAATAGTCTGCAGACTGATAGCCTATTATTTAGCTATGAACCTGTGAGAGGAAATTTAGTGCTGGAAAAACTCTAAAATTATTTCCTGACTCAGATCCACCTCAAGGCAGATTTTTCTAGGTGTCATGATGGGTGGAAAAGCAACACTGAATCACAAGAAAAACATTTTTGCAATGTGGCAATCCCCATTGCACCCCTACATTTCACTTACCTGTATATGTTAACTGCAAGATCATTGCAAGATAAACATTAAAATCCATAGGTTTCCTATGCATCTTCGTGATATGTCAGTCCCAATCAAAGTAACATAAATAAATCTTTGGTGAAAAATATCCTTACCAAAAAGTCTAAGCTAAACATTTTTACTCTCTCCTGAAGGACAACCATTCAACTGTTTGCCAACATTGTTTTATTTAAATGATATGAGTTACACTGGTATCTTCTTCTTCTTTTTTCGGCTTTCCCGGTTAGGGGTCGCCACAGAGGATCACTTGTCCGCTCATGATTGGCAGTGAGTTACACTGGTATACTGACTGGTATTATTTGGCTCTGCATTTTATCTATTACTTTTTATGCAAGTGTCATCAGGGCTTTGCAGACATGTTTTGCTGACATCTTAAAACTGACTGCTGAAAATGAAATCCCTTTAACACAGAGATACTGATGGTTCAAATAGTGCACTGCTCATATACTTCCCGCACTGAACTTACTGTCACACTTGGTGACAATGTATTAACTTGAATAGGTAAGGCACATGGTCTTGAGGTGGTGTTTGTTCAAGAACTGTTATTCTGGAATCAATGATCAGCTGTGATTGGTTCCTCGTTTCCTCTATGTGAAGAGAACATCTCCAGGGTTAAAGATCTCATTCCTGAAGAAGACCTATATGTTTGTCCTTGTTTTATACTGACTTTTCTACTGAAATCTTTATATCTGAAACTGTTGGTGAGTTTTGTGGGCTACAACCTATATAGAATGATGATACTGTCAGGCAACTGCGTAGTTTTCTTTATTCATTTCATACAATGCCTATTTTATGGTATTTGCACTGGCAAGCAATTAGGTTTCATATCAACTTGTTGTCATAGGTTCATAGGTTCATAGATTAGTACTAGACTAACTGCCCTTGTGTGCCATTTTAAGCTTAGCCAATTACTCCCTGTGAGAATCAAACCCTGCACCTTGTGTCTGTAAGGTAAACACCTTAACCATTATGCCAGCCTCCCACAGTCATCTTCATGACTTAGCATATACTACATGACTTGGGTCCTGCTTAATGGAATTAAAATATAAGATCATATCAATATCTAAGGTTCTCTTTACTTCTCCTGTGGGGCTTCTTGAATGTTTGGGATTAGAATAATTTCAGATAGTCTCTGAGCCCTTTTGATGTCCACCCAAATTTCTGGAACTATTTGTTTAAGTGGCTGAGAGACAGTCCTACTGAAAATAGTTCTCTACAGTCATGTTCATCAAGCTCAATTAGGTAGTTAATGTCTTCTTATTGTATCTTAAATTTGTTGTGTGCAATTGCATAATTTCACCCATGATGTTATTGTAGTCCCCAAGATATATGAGAAGGCAAAATATAAAGAAAATGCCAATTTACTCATAAATTGAGCAAATATATTCTAAAGTAGTAGTGACCAAGTAGATGGCCTAATGCTGTCTGGGTTGTAATGAAATAGCTAATTATGTTTTGTGTGTGTGTGTGTGTGTGTGTGTGTGTGTGTGTGTGTGTGTGTGTGTGTGTGTGTGTGTCACAGGGTTTCAGAAATGTCACATTCATGATCAGAGCCAACCTGACTCTGTTTACTATGCATGCACAAGCCACAAAGCTCATTTGGAATTTATGCAACCAGGCAGATGTGCATGATGAGGACAGGAAGGAAGATTGTGCTGGACCAAGTTGTGGCCACCATGAAGTACAGCAGTAGTAGTACTTATACATTGATCAATAAGCCGTAAAGGTAGTTGGGGCGAACCTACATGCATAGCTGGCCGTAATGCTTGTGTGCTGAGAGTACAAAGAAAATGTCAATTGACTTATTAATTGAGCAAAGCTATTTAAAAAAAAAACAGTAGTAACTAAATAGGCTGTCTAATGTCTGGAGTATAGAAAAATAGCTAGATATTTTTTTCTTTGTGCATGTACCAGGAGTAAAGAAATGTCACATTCATGATTGCAGCCAACCCAACTCAGCTTACTATGCATGTACCACAAGACAAAGCTCATTAAGAATGTATGCAACCAGACAGGCTTTCATGATGATGATCTCCTCATCATAGCCACAGTAGGGACCTGTAAGAAGATTGTTTTGGACCAAGTTGTGGCCCCAGTGATGTACAAGCAGCATTAGAACTCAGTCAGTGAGCACAAGCCTTGAGGGTAGTTGGGGTGAACCCACACACACAGTTGGTCATAATGCTTGCATGCTGATCTATTTTTTCAATCCAAGGATACACATATCCAGAAAAGACAGCTGTGGAAGGAAATACACTTACGGTAGATGAGTAGAGGAGGTAGTAGAGCCACAGAAACATAACAAAAAGGGGTATCACACACACACACACACACACACACACACACACACACACACACACACACACACACACACACACACACACACACACACATCAAACCCAAGTAAATGAAGTTAGAAAAGGCAAAAGACATGATAGGTAGCATACAGAACAGTAATGATGTATTGACCAAAAGCATTGTCAGCAGAGTCTTACCACTGTTCCCATACTATTAATGCAAATGTCATGACAACATAACCTGGACAACCCTGGGGGAGGTCAGTGAACCCTCAATCCTCATCATTTGTACTTTACAAAGCTTTTTATTTACAAGCTGAATCATGGAAGCAGACACACTAAAGGTGTAAGTGAAACACACAGCAGTTGACTTTTACACATTTGCAGACTGGAAGCATAAAAAAGCATACGAAAAGTTACACACCAGCCTTCAGAGGCATCTGTAGTTTACCCCTCTCTGCCTCCTTACTGCTTTCAATACTTAAGTAACATCCCTAATAATACAAATAGCAGGGATGCCAGTACAGGGGAGAAGCTGCTTTGAAGTGTGACACCCCTATCAGTGAAGGGAAAAGTTACACACCAGCTTTCAGAGGTACCTGTAATTTACCCCCTCTGCCTTCTTACTTCTTTCAATACTTTAGGTGCCATCCATAATACTACAAAATAGTAGGAATTCAAGTACAGGGAAGAAGCTGATTTAAAGTGTGGCACACCCCATCAGTAAAGGGAAGATTACACATCAGCCTTTACAGGCACCTTCAATTTACCCCTCTCTGCCTCTTTACTGCTTTCAGTACTTTAGGTACTTGTTGTAGCTGTTGTTTTTGTATCCCACTTCACAGAGCTTGAGTACTAAGAACATTGCCGCAGCCAAGACCACATGTACAGAGGGCATACATTGCTTACCTATGTCTTTACTGATGTAATCTTCCTCTTTATGGGCTGATTTCATGTTTAAACATCCTTGAATGCCCAGTGATACATCAGTGTAGTTGTATTCTTCCCACTCTGGAGAGTTTGCCTTATCACTAACTTACAGTGGCATACCTTTACTTTTCGTTTCTGTCTTTTAACAGCTACAGCAAAAGTATGCCTCATGCCATTTATTGGGGTGGGTGTGAAGAATCACTAGGTTTGATAAGGTTCAGAAAAAAGAAGTTATGTTCTTACCATAATGTTCCATGTGTGCTGTCCATCTCGACCTTTATTCTTATTGATGGGGGTCAGATCCGACGTGTTGGATCCGTCTTGGCCTTTCCAATAGCTTGAAGTCTTCAGCAAAGATCATGTGCCTTCTTCCCTACCCATAATGCAGTTCCCCAACTACCTCAGATCTTGTTTCCCCACTCAGAAGGCAAAATAGTGAATATACCAACAATGGCAGTATCTCTGAGGCTATGGAGATCCCAAAAACCAATGTTCACTCAGTCTTCCAGGAGTTCTGGAAAGGGGTAGAAGGGTGGGTTGTGAGAATAAAGGTCGAGATGGACAACACACATAGAACATTATGGTAAGAACATAACTTCTTTATGTGTTGTCAATCTCACCTTTATTCTCACTGATGGGACAGCATCGCAAGCAACGTAATTCCCGGGTGGCTCATGGAAGAATATCCCTCAGAACCATAGAACCAAAGGAAGCCCTACTTCTGGAGGCCAAATCCAGTTTGTAATGAGTAATAAAGGTATGCAGCTTAGCCCATGTTGCTGCAGCACAGATACTGTCCCATGAAAGTCTTGTGTGAAAGGCTGCTGAAGTTGTAAATGATCTGGTGGACTGTGCTTTGACAGGAAAGGGAACAGGTCTACTTGTTGAGGAGTAGATGTAAGATATACAAAGGGTGAGCCATCTAAACAATGTAACATTCGAGAATGGTAACCCTTTTCTGGTCTCAGAGTAAGATACAAAAGGTTGATCCAATTTCCTAAATTGTGAAGTCCTGTGCAAGTAGAAGCACAGTTGTCTATGAACATCCAAAATATGCAGAGAGTATTCGCCTTTGTTTTGGTAATTAGAAAAGAAAACAGGTAACTCAATAGTTTGGTTTAGATTGCTTTCCAACACGACCTTGGGAGAAAGGAAGGATTAGTACATAATGACACTCTATTCTTATGAGAAATTAAATATGGGTGTTTGGATGAAAGAACCTGTAATTCTGATACTCTTCTAGTTGAGGTGATAACTACCAAGAAAAGTGTTTTTCAAGACAGGAATTTTAAATCGCATGTCACTGAAGGTTCAAAAGGAGAGCAAATTATATTTGTTAAAATTAAGTCAAGATCCCAGGGTGGAGTTGGGTTCTTATATGGAGGTCTTATCATTGCTGTTCCCTTTAATAAAGCTCTGCAGATCTGTGTGACGTAAAAGAAGAACCATTTACTCCTACATGATAATTTGAAATTGCAGCTAATTTGGACTTTTATAGTAGATGCAGCTGCAACTTCATAAAATAGTTTTGCTAGGAATTCCAATATAGAATGAATGGGCACAGAAAAGGGATCTACCTGGTTATTAGTCGCCTAGATAACAAATCTATTCCATTTACACTTGTATATCTTGTGACGCCCGTGCCCTGGCCCAGCAATCAAGGAGCCTCAGTCCTCACCACCAACACCAGAGAGGGAGTCTCATACAGAAGGAAAGGATAACAAACACACACAGTAAAGTGCAATTTCCCTTAAGAGCACACAGAGATCACAGTCAGTCTGGGGCTGGTCACTCCCTTGCTCTCCAGGTCCCCAATAAGACTCCCCACTGGCACAGCTATAGGGTCCAGATCTCTGCCAGCTGGGCAAGCTAAAATTTCCAGCACCCTCTCTGTCCAACCAATGCTTTGTGTCCCTGTCCAAGTAGCTGACACACACACACACACACACACACACACACACACACACACACACACACACACACACACACACACACACACACACACTTTGAGATAAGAATTTATACAACCACACAGACACTTCTGGGATGGCTGGCACAGGTTCTCCAGCTGTGCCCCTTTTACCCAGACTATACGGTTGAAATCACTGCCACCACCCAGCTAATAATTATCAGCTACTCAAAGGCCCTTAAAAGGGTGTCCAATTCTTACTGTGCAATATTATTATCCAATTGGTAGTATAGCCCACGGCTAAAGATATAGGAGTGGCTTTGTACAATTTTACCAAATGCATACAAGTACTCTAAAGAGCTTAAATTATCTCTACACAAAACTAGCCACAGTTAAAACGTTTTAAAATATTTAATAATAAATAATTAAAACCACAAGACAATACTTTCTACTACACAGTCAGTGCTAGTCAAGAGTTCAGAGATTACACAGAAATACTTAAAATAATTCAGTTGTACAGTTATGACATAACAGAAAAACACTTAGTCTAATATTTTCTAATTCCTAGCTACTTCTAGGAGAAAACACAGTTCTAGCATACTACTTACATAAAGAGAGTATAAGGCAGTGATGAGGTGGATGTTCAAGACAATAATGCTTAATGCCTTCTGGTTCTCTCTGTTTAAACTGAAACTGCAGTTCTGATAAAACATTACATCATTTCACACTTTCCTGGGTTCCCAGGCTGACAGAAACTGCATGTACATTATTTTACACTTAGAGTAATAAAGGACATTCCACATGTAAATTCTGGTCATTAACTTTAGCCTTAAAACAATAGGCAGGAAGCCTTCATCCAGCCGGACTGGAGCCGACTTTAGATCAAAAGGTCACAACATGCTTTTACTGTGTCAGTAAAGAGCACTGTTGCTACATTTTTTTAACAGCATTTTTTTTCATTTAAGACCACAAGCCTGTGATTCACATTCATATTTACAAATGATAGAATTATGTATAAAATTCTATCTGACTAGGCTGGCAGCCTTCACCCATCTCTACTAATCTTCACATATCTAATGTGTGGAAGTTTTATGGGAAGACAGCAGAATATGCTTTACTGGATATGACAGATGGGGCAACCTGGCAATCAAGGGAACTGGAGCAGCCAAGCTGTCAACTTGAGGTTGTGAAGGCTGGGATGTGCCATTCCCAATGGATGTGTCAGTTAATCTGGAACTGGGTCCAGAACCCATGGTTTGTCCCAGAGACGAGGCTGTAGAAAGGGAAACCAGATTTGACAAGGCCAATAGGGTGCAATGAGGATTATTGTGGTCTCCAACAGACTTGCTTTCTGCAGTAGTTTGGGAATCCGAGGAATTTGAGGGAAAGCATATAGGACTCCCAGAGGCCAATCGTGAACAAGTGCATCCCTCTGTGACTCTCCCTCTGGAGGGATTAGTGCAAAGTAGTTGCTGCATTTGGCATTGGTGAATGATGCAAAAAGGTCACAGCAAGGCTGGCCCCATTTCCAGAAAATGTCTTCTACTACAACTTAATAGAGGGACCACTCGTGTGGCCATAATATGGCCCTGGTCAGCTTGTCTGCAATCACGTTGGATCTCCCCGAGATATGCTTTGCAATTAGAAAGTGACTGAAGGATATTGCCCATTGCCAAACCCTTAGAGCTTCTTGACCAAGGGGATAAGATCAGGTTCCCCCCTTGCTTATTTATGTACCAGGCCACCGACATATTGTCTGACTGGATTGCTACGGTTCCTAGAGGGAGAGAGTCTTGAAATTTCTGCAGTGCTAATAGCACTGGTCTTATCTCTAAGATGTTTATATGCAAGTGAGCCTCGTGTTCTTGCTAGGTTCCTTGGACAGTCTTTCCCAGAGAATGCCCCCCTCCTACTCTCTCTGGGAAGCATCTGTGGTCACAGTGGATTAGGGTTGAGGGAAAGTAATAGGATGGCCCTGAGACACTGATGGAGAGTGAATCCACCACTCAAGATCCTTCTTGCAAGACCTGGTTATAAGAATTTTGTGAGACATTGGAAGGCCTAGAATCGACCACTGAGTGGAAAGCAACCATTGCAGAACCCTCATATGTAGGTGTGCTAGAGGGATGAGTACAATATATGCTGCCATCTTTCCCAAAATCCGTAGTATTCGCTTTGCCATGGCTTGCTTCTTCCTGATATGTTGCTTGACATATAGACAAATGTCAAATACTCTGTCTAGTAGATGTCTCAGAACAAGGTTGACTATTTATTTCAGAGCCTATAAAGGTTACATTTTGAGATGGCTCTAAGGAGGATTTGTTGTAATTTATGGTAATTTCTAGTTTGGAGCAAAGCTGAAGTAAGCAATTCCTGGCTTGCAGCAGCAGAAGCCTGGTTGAGGCAGTTATGAGTCAGTCGTCCAAATATGAGAACACTTGGATTCCATGGCATCTGAGGTGTGCCGTCACTACTGCCATGCATTTGGTGAACACTCTGGGGGCTGTAATGAGACAAAAGGGCAGAGCTCCATACTGGAAATGACTGACTCCAAGCCAGAAGCACGGATACCTACTGGATCATCTTTCCATCTTGATATGGTAGAACGCATCCTGAAGGTCTATAGAGCACATCCAGTTGTCTTTTCCAAGAAATAGTTATAGACTGCACTATTACCATCTAGAACTTGGTTTTCTTCACCAATTTGTTCAGTTCACTGAGCTCCAATATTGGTCTCCAGTTCCATTTATTTTTTGGAGCTAAAAAGAATCTTTAAGTTCCAGATCCTCTCTGGTCTGCGGGGACTTTTGAATTTCTAATGTTGTTTGTTGTAATTCTGGGATAGACTTGTTTATGGGAATGGGGCAGGAAAAGGGAATTATATAACCCCTGGATAATATGTCTTGCACCCATTTGTCATCGGTGATGATCTGCCAGGTTTTGAGGTGCAAAGACAACTGACCCCAACTGCTTCCAGAGGTGAACAATCAGGCACTCATTCAGGAGTGCTGAAAGGGTCTACTAGAGAAAGATTCCCTAGAGCCCTGATTTTGTGGACCCCCTCTGCCACAAGGATGGCATCTTTCGTTATTGTTTCCTGAACCACATTTTCCCACTACCTCTCTGACCCTTTAGATATGGTCTAGTGAGTGTAGAAAAATGTACTCCAATAGCAGATAGGGTCTTACCTTCTTGCTCACACCAAGGTAGTGTTTCCCTAACATTTGTCCTGAAATAAGATGAGCCATTGAAGGGAGCATTATCAAAGAAAGACTTAAAGGGCTCCATGAAATCTCAAAGGTGCATCCAAGCCTATCTCCTTATAGAGATGCCTCCCTCCATCTGCTGCATAAAAAACAAGCCTCATGGACGAGTTAACAACTGAATTGAGGGTAACCAGATATGCACTGACATTATCTGCCACCATATCAGCTACAGCTCCTTGGAGATAGTTTCATAACTCTTTCACCACGTGTCTCTGTAGTCTGGTGAAGTGTATGAGATAATTCAGTGATCTCAATGTGAAAAACCGCTGAAGAAAAAAAGAAGTTATGCACTCACCATAATGTTGCATGTGTGTAGTCATCTCGCTCTTCATTCTTACATATGGGATCGGAGCCAATCCTTGGCTCCGACTCGGCCTATTTACAAACTGGAAGTCTTCTAGTTGGCTTGTGGCTAGGTAGGTATCCCATGATGTACCAGTGCAATCCCCAGATCTTGTTTGCTGCTAACTAGGATAGATAATAACAAATATACAGAAGAAAGACAATACTAAAAGGTCTCCATAAAAACATGTAATAGTATTTTTCTGTCTCCAAGTACTTCCAGGATGGGGGTAGGAGGGTGGGTTCATAAGAATGAAGAGCGAGATGGACTACAAACATGGAATGTTACGGTGAGAAAATAACTTCTTTATGTTCTGTAGTCCTATCTCGCCTTCATTCTTACATATGGGACAGCGTCCCTAATGCCTTATTCTTGGGTGGCTCAAGGAAAAATACTCCTGAGTACTGTGGAATCAAATGATGCTCTACCCCTGTAGGTTAAATCCACTTTGTAATGAGTAATAAAAGTGTGAGGGGTAGCCCACTTTGCTGCTGCACAAATATTATCAAGTAGGACCCTGGCTTGAAAGGCTGCAGAGGTAGACTGAGATCTAGTAGAATGAGCCTTGATTTTAAAGGGTAAAGGTCTACCCTCAGAGCTGTAAACGTAAGCTATACAGCTAGAAATCCAATTTAAGAGCGTTACTTTAGAAACTGGTAAGCCTGACCAGGATTCGGAAAAGGAAATAAATAATTGGTCTGATTTCCTGATGTGCAAATAAAAACATAATTGTCTATGGACATCCAGCTGATGAAACCTGTATTCTGCTGCATTGGAATGATTTGGAAAGAGCACCAGAAGTTCTATGGATTGATTCAAGGTGGCATGGGAGCACACCTTGGGGACAAAGGAAGGATTATTACGAAGGGACACCCTGTCTTTGTGAAAAATCAGGTAAGGAGGTTTGGAGGTTTCACAGACAATGCTTGCAACTCTGACACCCATCTGGCCGACGTGATAGCCACCAGAAACTAAGTCTTCCAAGACAGGAATTTTAAAAGGGATGAATGAGAAGGCTCAAAGGGTGGAGAAGTTAATTTGGATAACACAAAATTTAAATCCCATGAGGCCACAGGTTCCTGTAAGGGGGGGTCTTAACAAAGTGGCACCTTTAAGGAAAGTTTTGCACAGTCTATGTCACATCAGATTAGAATCTTGAAAGCCTAGATGAAAATTTGAAATCGCTGCCAACTGAACTCTGATAGTGGCAGCTGCAGATCCCTGGTGAAAAAGCTCAGACAGGAATTCCAAAACCACTGGAATGGAGGCAGTGTAAGGATCAACATTCATTTTCTCCGACCAGATAGAGAATCTTCTCCATTTACTGGAATATAGTCTCCTAATGGAAGGTTTATGAGAAGACGTAAGGGTATGAGTCACGGAGGGTGAGAAGTCGTGAAGCCTGACTAGGGATGGAAATGGAGCAGTCACACTGTCAAATTGAGGGTGTGTAAGGAGGGGTGAATCGAACCTGACATATGAGTCAACAGGTCTGGAACTGGGTCCAGAATCCAAGGATCATCTAGGAGAAGAGACCCGAGAAAGGGTAACCAAATCTGATGAGGCCAGTAAGGAGCAATGAGGATCAGTTTGCTTCCCAGCTGTTTCACTTTCTGAATAACCTTGGGAATGAGAGGGAAGGGAGGAAAAGCATAAAGGAGACCCAGGGGCCAATCATGAACAAGTGCATCTCTCAGTGACTCCCCCGGAGGGAGGATGAGGGAGAAGTACTGCTGCATTTGCATTGATTGGACTGGCAAAGAAATCGCAGCAAGGCTGTCTCCATCTGTGGAAAATCTGTTCCACTATTTCTTGTTTCAGAGACCACTCGTTAGGCATCAGGATTGCCCAGTTGAGCTTCTCGGCTATCATGTTGGTTGTCCCTGGAATGTGCATTGCCACCAGAAAATGCTGGGAAGATATCACCCATTTCCAAACTCGAATGGCCTCTCGACAGAGTGGGTAAGATCTGGTTCCGCCTTGTTTGTTGATATACCATACTACTGACATGTTGTCTGATTGTATTGCAATAGTCCCCAGAGGCAGAAGGTCGTGAAGTGCTTGCAACGCCAGGAGCACCGCCCTCATCTCTAGAATGTTGATATGCAGGTGAGCCTCGTGATCTTGCCATGGGCCTTGGACAGTTCTGCCTAGATAATGCCCCCCACCCTATCTGTGAGGCATTTTTGGTCACGGTGGCAACAGGTTGGTGAGGAACAAATGGAGTACCTGTGGTTAACTGATTGGGTAGAGTCCACCAAATGAGGTCCTTCTTGCAAGAGTCTGTCAGCAGAATGTGATGAGATAATGGGACAGGAGCTACTGAAGAATCTTCATGTGTAGCTAGTGGCACTAGCAATATGGTGAAGGCCATGGTTCCTAAAAGCTGCAGAATAGTTTTGGCTTTAACCTTTCGTAAGGGAAGAAGATGCTGAATTTGAAGAACCAGATTTTATGCCCTTTCTACAGGAAGATAAGCCAACATTTCTACTGTGTCTATCTCTGTGCCTATAAAAATCACAGATTGAGAGGCAATAAGGCAGATTTTTCCCAGTTTATAGAAATTCCCAGCTGGACACACAGCTGAATGATAGCGTCCCTGGTCTGAAGAAGTAGATGCCTGGTGGGGGCGGTCAAGAGCCAGTCATCCAAATACAGAAACACCTGGAATCCTCGATGTCTCAGGTAAGCAGTCACTACCACCATACACTTGGTGAGCACCCTGGGGGCTATGGTGAGACCAAAGGTCAGAGCATGAAAATGGTAATGACTGGCTCCCAGGTGGAAGTGTAGATGGCTCCTCAATGCCCTGTCCATTTTTATGTGGTAGTAAGCATCTTGGAGATCTACTGAGCACATCCAATTGTCTTTCCCTAATAACGGGAGTATAGACTGCAGTGTCACTATCTGGAACTTGTCCTTCTTCACTGATTCCTTCAATCTGCTGAGGTCCAAGATGGGCCTCCAGTCCTCTGTACGTTTTGGCACTAAACGAATCTGGAGTAAGTTCCGGATCCTATTTGGTCTGCTGGGACAGTTTGGATGACTCTTTTTCACAGCAACTTGTTGACCTCCACAGTTGCCTGATCCCTGTGATTGGGTGGAACATCTGGGATCCTCCTGGGAACAAACGGTGGAAGACAAAAGGGTATGACATAACCTCTGGTAATAATTCTTTGTACCCACTTGTCTTGAGTGATACCCAGCCAGACTTCTGGATACAAAGAAACGCGACCCCTGACCGGCCCCAGAGAAGCACAGTTGGGCCACACATCAGGAGCACTGGTAAGGCTATCCCCAAAAGGAATCGTGACCTCCCTGGTTTTGCAGAATGCCCCTGCCTCTAGGGTGATGTCTACCATTTCCTCCTCCTCATCTGCCTCTGAAGGAGGAGCTACCCTGTGCATCCTGGAAAAACCACTGGGACTTCTTGAACCACATTTTACCACCCCTCTGTCCCTTAGGATATGGTCTAGAGGGTACAGTAAAATGTACTCCCATGGCAGAGAGTGTCCTTTACCTTGGGTCCAAACAAAGAGGAACCATCAAAGGGGACATTGATATAGGTAGACTTGAATGGTTCTGCAAAGTTACACAAATACATCCAGGAATGGAGCCTAAGGGAAATTCCTGAACCCGCTGCTCTACTCGCTCCATCGGCTGCATACGAAATAAGCCGCATGGACGAGTTGACGATAGAGTTCAAGCTGGACAACTGGGCAGACACTTTATCAAGGACTCTCTCAGTACATGTATGTTGTAGAGAATCTCCTAACTCCTTAAGGAGATCTCTGAAGCCTCGTGAAGTGTGTAAGGTAGTTCACTGATCTAAGGGTAAACGTCGCTGAAAAGAAGATACATTTCCCATATCTGTTCATTGTTCGAGACTCCTTATATGGTGGATGAACAGAGGAACAAGTCTCTGCTAGCTCCTTCTTAGTGGCTGCCACCACCACCATGGCATCTATGGGAACACCTTTAGACAAAAAATCCTTTTCTGGAGGTGCAGAAAGAAACTTATTATGTCTCCTGGGGACTGGCTCCACAGCATCAGGATTATCCCACATCTTTCGACTAACTAGCTCCATCAGCTCATCGAAGGGTGGAGACACCCAAGAGGCTGAAGGTTGAGACCAGAAAGCCTTCAGGTACACTGATTCCTCATCAGAAGGGGTGACAGTGGGCCATCTGCACCTCTGTTTAAGGATTTCCAGGATGTTTACGAAGGAGACATCATCATAGGATGACTTGGGGGACCCTTCTGACTCCTCAAGGTCAGTGTCAGAGGTCAGAGACTCATCCTGGGAGTCTACATGCTTCCTATTACATGTTCTTTTCCATGGGGGCTCCTCAGAAGGATATTCTGGGAAGGTCTTGGAAGTGTGGGTGGTGGCCCCTGAGGATGAGGATCTCTGCTGTCCATGGAGTGAGTAGAAGCTGAGACAGAAGTAGGTGCCTTGGGGGAAGTGTGTCAGTACCCTTGGTAGAGCTGAAGATCGGGACAGCACACTCATCATCTCGAATGCTGACCTCTCCAGCTCTGAAGACCTCCTTGCCTCCAAGGATACTGAGGATGCCATCGGCTCTGAGACAGACGTAGGATTCAAACTCACGCTCGCCGGCATGCTGAGAGGGAGACTCGGAACCGAAGAGGTTTGGTTCCAGGCATCCCTGTCAGGGCTGACCGGGGATCTTCGGCTTCTAAACACCACGGACGGCATCGAAAGTGTCAGAGCGGAACTCGGCTCTGAAAATGCCACAGAGGGAGCTGGATCCGAGGGTTCCACCAGTGGTACCAACACTCTGGCTCAGAAAGGCCAGCATGGCTTGGAAGAGGAATGACCAAAGGGGGCTTAACAGACTCAAGTGGCTCCAGAACCAACTGGGTTGGAGCCAACAATAATTTCAGTAAGGCAGATGACTTCAAAAAAGTCTCAACACTACCATCTCCACATCTTCTTCCAATAAACTCCTGGAAAACCTGGAGGACAGAGTGGGAGAATGAGATCTCTCCGGTATTGGTGACTTCAATGTAGAGGATCCATAGACCAGCTCCGTAAAATACTCTCAGAGGTCGGCTCCGAGCTACTGGGTGCCAACCCTGTAATCACATTACTACTCTCAATTGGCACCAAACTCTGTGGAGCCGATGAGACAGTGGACTTATCAGACTTAGTAATTTCAAGAGGTGGCTCCGAGACACCAGCTGGTGCTGGGGAGAGCCTCTTCATAGGTTCATAGGTTCATAGGTTCATAGGTTCATACTAGGCTATCTGCCCAAGGGCATTTATAAGCCTAGCCCATAGTTATGTGGCTTTCGCCACCCCTTTAGTTTGAATAAAACTATGCCTATTATTTTGCTGTGCCTCTGTCAAGCAGTGACACTGAAGTAATCCCTGGGGTATATCTACGATCTCCCATCCATTGGTCAAGATTCCTCTTGAACAAGGCCAGCGAGGTGCTCTGCCTCACATGTACCGGGATTTTGTTCCACAGCATAGGGAGTCTCTGGGTGATGAATCTGTCCCTCCAGCACGTTCTATTAATAACCATGTCAAGGTTTAAGTCTCCGCCCTTGTGGTTCTGAGGGATCTAGATTTTTGAGGTGAAGCATATTCATCAAATCTGGGTTTGACATGGCCTTATATGTCAGGCACAGGTCACCTCTGAGCAAGCGGTATGAGACTGAATAGAGCTGGAGTTCTTTCAGTCGGGCAGCATAAGACATATTTTTGAGACCCTTTATCCTTTTGGTGAGGAACTTTTGGGGACTTTCCAGCTGCTGCAGGTGTCGGGTCAGATACATTCCAAATGGGGCATTGTACTCAATCATAGGTCTAATGAGTGATGAGTACAGGGGGACGATGACCTCCCTTGATCTAGATGTGAATCCCTTCATGATCAGGTGGGCAATGTAGAAGGTTTTCCTAACTACTTTAGCAACATGAGTGTCAAACGAAGGCTACTGTCAACCTGGGTCCCCAGATCCCTGATGACTTCTTCTGTGCTCAGTGGATTGCCACCTATATGGTAGCTAGGGGTAACCTTGTTTTTCCCGAAGGGTATGACTATGCATTTCTTGGCGTTTAACTTTAGGCCATGGCTCTGGCACCAGTTATCCGCTTCTGTGAGGCCCTTCTGAAGGATATCTGTGTCAGATGTGTTTTCGACTATGGCCAGTTTGCAGTCATCTGCAAACTTTGTCAGCCATAACCCTCCTGTGTTTGCTTGTACTTCAGAAAAGTAGATGCTGAACAAGAGTGGACCCAGGACTGAGCCCTGTGGGACACCACTTGTGACAGGCTTTGAGTCTGACATGGCTCCAGCAACTCTGACCCTGTGGGTTCTGTCACTTAGCCAGTTTGCAACCCATCTTGTGATGTATGGGTTTACATCCAAGCTGATGAGTTTTTCGATGATACCTGAGTGGGGTATTGTGTCGAAGGCCTTTGCCAGGTTGAGGTAGGCTGTATGGACTGCCTTTCCCTCATCAATGGCCTTGGTGACTGTCTCGAAAAAGTCAACCAAGTTTAAAAGGCATGATCTGCCTTTGACAAAGCCAAACTGGGTTGGATCCAAAGTCTGCAAGTTCCCTATGTCTTTATTTATGAGTTCCATTATGATCCTCTCCATGGCTTTGCAGATAAGGCTTGTCAAGCTAATGGGATGTTAATTTCCAGGGTCGGTGGAGGCACCGCCCTTGTGAAGTGGGACCACAGTCGCCGTGCGCCACTCCTTGGGTACGTATCCTGAGGTGAGGCTAGAGGACTTAGACTTTTCCTTTTTAAATCCCTGAGATCTAGAAAAGGAGGAAGAGCTTGCCAGATATTCCTCAAAGAAAGGTTTTAGAAGATCTTTTAGGATGAGCTTATTTTTTCTTTCTTGCAACACCCTAGCGCTGAAAGAGTGGCAGAATAAGCAAGTTTCCTTCTGTGAGCATTTAATACATTTCTTAAAGCCAGATGGCTTATGGTCCTTGCTTTCTTTAGACATTCTCACATGGATGAACTCACACACATGCAGAAAGAAAAAGGAGAGGACTAGGTCCTATAATTTAAATGGGCCTAGCCCTGCAGGAAAGAGAAAGACACCACGAGGACTAGGTCCTCTAACTTAAATGGGCTTAGCCCGGGCAAGAGAGAAAACAGAAAACTAGGTCTTCTAACTAAAACAAACCTAGGTAAAGATACAATAAGAAGAGTCGTCACATACTCAAACAGGAATAAAGTGTAAATTTACTCACAAAGGAAAACAGAACCTTGTTCTGTTAACAACACTAATCAATTTAGCAAGCAGAAAACCACAAAAAACTTTGATTGACTTATTAAACAACAAACAACCTAACTAAGTGCAAAAGGCACCTACAGTTACTAAACTCTTAATATTAAACATGAAAAACCAGCACACAGGATACCAGTACTATGAAGCCAAAAGGCAAACTGTACTAAAGAATTTGCACACAAAACAGCGCACTTATAACGCTAACTATGCTAACTTGCAAACTAAACTAATTATGACTAAACAATGATATAGTAACAGTTTTAAGTAGAAAAATCCAAAAATTTTGTATAAAATTGAAAAACTTAGCCAGAGCCAAAGAGAAGCACAACCGAACTTGTGGATGCGGCAAATTAGATCAGGGGATTGCACTGGTGCTCCATGGGATACCTACCAAGCCACGAGCCAACTAGAAGACTTCCAGCTTGTAAATAGGCCGAGTAAGAGCTGAGGATCATCTCCGATCCCATATGTAAGAATGAAGGCGAGATAGGACTACAGAACATGTTGCATTTTCCATATCTATCCACAGTCCTAGAATCCTTATTAGGAGGATGGATAGTAGAACTAGTTTCAGAAAGTTCTTTCTTTATGGCCACTGCCACAACCATGGCATCCACTGTTACACCTTTTGTGAGAAAAGCTTGATCCTTGGGGGCTGTGATGTACTTATTTAGCCTCCTGGGAGTGGGATCTATGGAGTCTGGGGTCTCCTAAATGGCAGAATCACCCAGGATGTTGAAGGGCAGGATCCAAAGGCCTTCAGGTATACCGACTTCTCAGTAGAAGGGAATGAGGACTGCCAATCACCTCTCTGTTTCAGGATTTCCAAAATGTCTCCAAAGGAGACATCTTCGGGAGGCAATCGTGGGGAACCTTCTACTTCATCAAAGTCAGTATCTGAAATGACTGACTCCTGTGGGGAGTCCAGATGCTTCCTCTTGCATGTCCTCTTCTGAGGAACCTTTTCAGTGGGATATTCTGAAGAAGTTTTGGAAGAGGTGGTTGTCCCCTGGGGATCATCCTGAGGCCTTATATCCCTGCGGTCCTGTGGTCGAGGGTGAGGAGGAAAAGACAACTATGCTGAAGAGGGAGGAAGCTCCGATGGAGACTGTGTCTGAGACTGAGGGACAGTCATTACCCTCCTCATAACCTTGAAAGCAGACCGCTCTTCCTCCGAGGAACTCCCTGGACCCAAAACCAAAGATGTCGGACCCAAAGCTCTGAAGAAGAGGTAAGAGCCGAGCCCACCTGAGCCAAGGCCTCAAGAGACAGCATCAGATCCGAAGTGGCCTGAATCTGCACTATGGACCCAGATGGTGAACATCGGCTCACAGAGGATTTGACTGGGCAGAAACACTCAGGGTGGACATCAGATCCAAAGAACCAATAAGTGGTCTACGATCCGATACAGACACTAGCTGGCTATCAGAGTCTTCCAGCTCCTAGGCCGAAGGTGGCTCAGAGGAGGAGTAGGCACCACTTGGGTAATGTGAGTCTGATCTGACTCCTCAAAGAAGCTTGGTCGTGGCAGATGTGTTGAGAAGCCTTTGCATGACTCCATACACATCTTCATCCGAGATGCTCCTAGTAGACCATGTGGACAGAGTTAAGGATCTAGACTAGCAAAGAAGGATGATGGAAGCTGAGATGAAATTGGCTCCAAGGATGGAGATTGGCTCTGATAAAAAAAACTCTGAAACTATTGGAGACTTTAGAGCTGACTCCATGAGGGACTTTTGATCTGAAGGTTTAGAGCAATCCAACAAGGTCCCTGGCTCTGTAGTGGTTGTCTGCTCCATAGGAACTGTTGCAGCAGACAATTTTGGTTGTTTGGCTCTTGGCTCCGATGAGGTTTTCAGAGCAGGAGATGACCATTTCCCCTGACTTCTCAGATTTATCAGATTTAGAAGAGTATTTTGAGAGGTTGATGAATGAAGAGAATGAGAGGGAGAGAAGGCTGGATGATGTGGGGATACTGAATCATGAAGTGCAATGGATTAGCAAGGAGGAAGTAAGGATAGCTATGAAGAGGATGAAGAATGGAAAGGCTGTTGGTCCAGATGACATACCTGTGGAAGCATGGAGGTGTTTAGGTGAAATGGCAGTGGAGTTTTTAACCAGATTGTTTAATGACATTTTTGAAAGTGAGAGGATGCCTGAGGAATGGAGAAAAAAGTGTTTTGGTACCGATTTTTAAGAATAAGGGTGATGTGCAGAGCTGTAGTAACTACAGCGGGATTAAACTGATCAGTCACAGCATGAAGTTATGGGAAAGAGTAGTGGAAGCTAGGTTTAAGATGGGACATCATGATTAGTGATTAGCAGTATGGTTTCATGATGGGAAAGAGCACTACAGATGCAATGTTTCCTCTGACAGTGTTGATGGAGAAGTACAGAGAAGGTCAGAAGGAGTTGCATTGTGTTTTTGTAAACTTAGAGAAAGCATATGACAGGGTGCCTAGAGAGGAGTTGTGGTATTGTATGAGGATGTCAGTAGTGTCAGAGAAGTATGTAAGAGTGGTACAGTATATGTACGAGGGTAGTGTGACATCGGTGAGGTCAGCGGTGGGAGTGACGGATGCGTTTAAGGTGGAGGTGGGATTACATCAAGGATCAGCTCTGAGCCCTTTCTTATTTGCAATGGTGATGACAGATGTGGACTATGATGTTTGCAGATGACATTGTGATCTATAGTGAGAGTAGGGAACAGGTGGAGGAGACCCTGGAGAGATGGAGATATGCTCTAGAGAGAAGAGGAATGAAGGTCAGCAGGACTAAGACAGAACATATGTGTGTGAATGAGAGGGAGGATAGAGGAATGGTGAGGATGCAAGGAGTAGAGGTGGCGAAGGTGGATGAGTTTAAATACTTGGGATCAATATTTCAGAGCAATGGTGAGTGTGGAAGAGAGGTTAAGGAGAGTACAGGCAGGGTGGAGTGGGTGGAGAAGAGTGTCAGGAGTGATTTGTGACAGACGAGTACCAGTAAGAGTGAAAGGGAAGGTCTACAAGAGGGTAGTGAGACTAGCTATGTTATATGGGTTGGAGACAGTGGCATTGACAAAAAGGCAGGAGTTAAAGCTGGATGTGGCAGAGTTAAAGATGTTAAGATTTGCACTGGGTGTGACAAGGGTGGACAGGATTAGGAATAAGTATATTAGAGGGTCAGCCCAGGTTGGAAGGTTTGGAGACAAAGCCAGAGAGGCAAGATTACGTTGGTTTGGACATGTGCTGAGGAGGGATGCTGAATATATTGGGGAAAAGATGCTAAGGATGAAGCTACCAGGAAACAGAAAAAGAGGAAGGCCTAAGATAAGGTTTATGGATGTGGTGAGAGAGGGCATGCAAGTGGTTGGTGTGACAGAGCAAGATGCGGAGGACAGGAAGAAATGGAAACAGATGATCCGCTGTGGGGACCCCTAACGGGAACAGCCGAAAGATGATGAGAAGAGGAGGGATCAGATGCAATGACTTCAGAGAAGGGGGTTTTAATCAACCCCTTCAATATCAATTTATTTTTGCGTTTTAACAATGTGCTTGAATTAAAGGCGTGACAAATAGCACATGACTGTTGTAAATGAAGAGGCCCCAAACAGAAAATGCACAAAATGTGTGAATCACTTAAGGGCATCTTCTTGCTGCATTTCTCACATTTTTTAAAGCCCAAAGGTCCTCCTTCTTTTTGTGACACAATAGAAGGCAGCCTGTCAAAACACTAAATTACAAACAGCAAGTATCTAATATCAAAAACCCAACTGTTTAAACTACCTAAACTATTCAAACTAACAAGAGCAACAATAAGGCTAAAAAAGAAAAGGAAGTTATGTATTTTAAACAGACTTCAAGGGGTAGGAAAGTCCTCTAACTTAATTGGACTTGAGTAAGGGTTGGTAGACTATTCTCTAACTAAAACAAGTGGACCCAGTAAAGGAAAACTCAAAACAATGTGTTACAGTTCCGCAAAGGGAAAGAGGAATGGCTTGTAGGTAAAAGACAGTGAAAGAGCACTACTATGGCCAGGGAAGGACACTACTAAATGGAAAAAAAATAGCAATCCATTATCACTAACTGTAACCACAGAAGTATAAGGAAAAATACAGTTAAAGACAAAAAAAATGTAACAGACTTAGCCCTGAGCTTAACTGAAGAACCTTCTTGCAGTGTGGCAAACGAGATCTGAGGTAGTTGGGAAACTGCATTACGGGTAGGGAAGGAGCCCCACGAGCTTTGCTGAAGACTTTGAGCTATTGGAAAGACTGAGATGGATCTGACACATCGGATCCAACCTCAATCATTGAGAATAAAGGAGAGATTGACAATAATAGACTGATTGTTTCCCACTAATGTGGGAGATGTGGCCCGCTTAATAAAATCTTTGAACTGCAAGCCTGCATCTCTCATTATGCAACAGATATTATTGCCCTTATTGAGACATGGCTAAAACCTCATATAAAAGATTCAGAAATTCTTTCCCCAAGGATACATCATCATTAGAGCTGACAATTTAAACAAAAAAAGCTGGAGGGGTAGCTATCCTCTACTATAACATGCATGAAGTTTTTCCTTTAACAAAACCTCTGCCCCAATTCAGTAATGCAGAGCTATTTATTGCCTGCATAAAATGAAATGACTAGAAGCTCCTTTGTGTAATTGTTCTGTATATCCCATCTGAAAACAATGTATACACATATGAAGACATCTTATACTGGATCTCACACAATATTACAAATTAAAAAGTCATCCTAGGTGATGACAACATGAACTGGAGTATTTTCACTTCTAACTATCCTTCTTCGAGCACCAATTTTGGTTTGTGAAATATTTTGTATTTCACCTGGGCTGAGCCTGAAATTGGCTAATATTGGTCAGTGTACTACGCCAGTATACAAATATAAATAAATGAACAAAACCTTCATGGCTTCAAACAGCTTATTACTTCTCCTGTTTATTACAGCAAATAACAGGATACTAGCCACATTCTTGACTGGATTCTGGTCTGTGATCCTTGCAAATACACTGCATCAGGAACCCTTCCTGAACCACTTAGTATTCTTACATATGCTATCAGAAGTATTACTCACTATGCCAAACAGCAGCTATACAGAAACACTCAGAATCTAACAAAATTTAACCCTGAATCATTTTAGCTGCTCTGATCTCAGTTAACTGGGCTACTCCATAAGCCTTGCCACTAGATGAGACTGTAGAAAGGTTCAATTCAACTTTTCTAAGGATTCTAAATAGCTGTGCACCATTATGTAGGAATAAAGTAAAATCTAACTTTGCCCCTTGGCTTAATAATCACAGTAAAAGTACTATGCAAAATAGAGTCAAGGCATGGAAAGAGCAGCAGAAACTTGAAACACCGCAAAACCTACACATGCTTTAAAGAGCTTTATAGCCTTACCAAAAAGCAAGTCAGCCTTGATAAGAAGCAATACTATTCTGATTTACAATATTATCATAAGTCTAACCCCCAAAAATTCTGGTCATCCATTAAACAAATTTTACACCCAGGAATGAACAATGTCCTTAACCCTTGTCTCAATAACTCCCCCTTAGAAACAGCCACCATATTCAACTTGTACTTCTTTGATAGCATTGCTCCCCTAACAAACGAATTCCTCCCTGACTCCCCTGACTCATATCTATACATCCACAAACACCCCCACAATAAGGAATGAACAATGTCCTTAACCCTTGTCTCAATAACTCCCCCTTAGAAACAGCCATCTTGTTCAACTTGTACTTCTTCGACAGCATAGTTCCCCTAAGAAATGAATCCTTCCCTTACTCCCCTGACTCATATCTACCCATCCACAAATACCCCCACAATAAAACCAGTTGACATCGCCTTCATACAAAAGATATTATCCAAACTTAAACACTGCTAACCCTCTGCAGATAACCATCCTATTAAATACCTCAAAATTGCTGCTAATGTCATTGCATATTCAATTTCCATCCTTATAGATCGGTCAATACAGGAATCCTATATCATACCTCTACACAAAGGTGGCACTTCTACCAGGATATCTAATTTCAGACCTATTGCCATCTTATCTCCTCTCTCAAAAATATAGGAAAAACGTGCCCATAAATAACTACTCAAGCATCTCTTAAAAGAAAAAATCTACCCAACGTGATTTTAGACTTGCCCATAGCATGACAACTGCCCTTCTAACTTTTACAGATAAAATAAATAAAGCTAGGGATAGTGATAAAATAATTTCTTCCTTATTCCTAGACTTATCAAAAGCTTTCGACACTGTATTGCATTTAAAAACTTCTACAACTGTCCACAATTGTATCTCACAACCTACTCTTCAGTGGTTAAATAATGAGCTGTCAGAACACTACCAGGCAGTCAAATGGAATTTTACCCTTTCTTCTTACCTACTTAAATCTCTATCCTCAGTCCATTTCTAGTAAACATCTTTATAAACAATTTCCATACTTCTATATAACAAGCATTTCTTGTACAGTATGCAGATGATTTCACTATAATCTGTCTCTCAAACAATCTAGAACATTTAGAAAAGATTACACAGCATGCCTTGAACTGGATTGAAAATTGGCTTTGTAACCACAAACTCCTTATTAATCCAAAGAAAATCAAACTCTTTTTTTTTATTTTCCTCAAATCACTTACTCATGAGAAAACTAACTTTTAAGATCATATCCCTAAATAATACACCAATTTAAGTAGAGCCTCATACAAAAGTGATGGGGGTTACAACAGATGGCATCCTCGATTTATGACCTTAACATACAGATCAATACAAAAAAAAAACTAGGAATGCTATATACAGCTAAAAATTCCTTACTGCATACAACAGGGTGACTCTTGCCATTACATACCCATTCCACTCTCTATTACGTAGTTCTCCCACCTTGACTAACATTCAGGCCACCCTAAAATCTAAACTACAGCAGTGTTACAACAAGGTAGCTAGATCTGAAAGTCATACAAGCATCATAACACATCACTCTTGTACATTAAAAACTAAACCGGTTAGAATTATCCCACCAACTAAATTATACAAAAATTCTCAACAGAAAAAAATTATATTTAATCATACTTCTTGCCCAGCTATAAGTACAGTTTTCCACCACTACCTTCCAAATTGTCATCTTCAATCTTCTGACAAAAATCTACTTGACATCTATAAGCCTTATAAAAAGCTGCAGTCAATGTCTGTACTCACATTATATATCAAAACTGTGGAATATGATCCCTGCACCAATCTGGGCAACATATAGCATTCATTTATTTAAGATGCAACTAAAAGAATTCCTCACTGACTCCTAGCTTTGCACCTACTGCTCTCCTGGCTGAAATTTCATTTCCTTCTCCTCTAATACCTGTATACACAAATCCTATCTCTTCTTTTCCTTGTTTTTATTTCTCTTACTCCCCTTACTCTTAATCTTGCTTTTACTCATGATTTCTTCCCCCTTCTATATCTACTCCACTTACTACCGGTAACAAATATTTTTCTCACTCTCCCCTCTCTTTCTCTCCTCCTTCTTATCTATTGAAATTTCCACTCAGACATTTGTTTTATGAGTGAGTAATAACCTTTTGTTCTTATAGTATGTCAACGCTTCAATGCTACATAATAAGAAGTTATGTACCTACCATAACGTTCCATGTTAGTTGTCTTCATCTCGCCTTCTTTTTTGCTGGATGGGTTCAGAGCCGATCCCTGGCTCCGACTCGGCCTTCTTCTAAAGCACGAGAGCTATTTACCGGCTCGAGTCCTCCCCTTATCCCACAATGCTAGGCGTCAGATATCCAGATCTTGTTTGGAAAGCTAACACCATGGAAAAAAACACACTAGTTCCCACCAAAGGTTTACCTACAGTGCTACAAACAGAGGAGGACGTAACCTAAAAACAAGGTCAACCGTAGGAAGAAGGCCTCAAAAGGGATTCTTCTCGGTCCTAAGCAGGATAGGGGGATGGAGGGTGGGACACAAGAAAGAAGGCGAGATGAAGACAACTAACATGGAATGTTATGGTAGGTACATAACTTCTTAATGTTAAGTTGTCTATCTCGCCTTCATTCTTGCTGGATGGGACAGCATCCCTAGCACCTTAGCCCTGGGTGGCTCATCGAAACAGACTGTTGAGCACAGTGGAACCAAAATCAGCTCGATGTCTGGAGGCCATATCCAACTTGTAATGCGAAATGAAGGTATGAGGAGTGGCCCATGTTGCTGCAGCACAAATAGATTCCAATGGAAGTCTAGCCTGAAAAGCTACCGATGTAGCCAATACTCTGGTGGAATGAGCTTTTGGTTTTGAAGGAAGTTCTTTATGCCTCAGTTGGTAGATCAAGGTAATAATAGAGGCCAGCCACCTGGACAAGGTTACCTTAGAAACTGGCAGGCCCTGCTTCCCCTCAGCATAGGACAGGAAGAGTTGATCTGATTTTTTTGACTGTTTGGTCCTATCCAAATAAAAACATAACTGCCTGTGAATGTCCAAATAGTGTAACTTTTGTTCAGCTCTGTTTGAATAATTAGGGAAAAAAGACAGGAAGATCAATAGCCTGATTGAGATTTGTCTCTGAGGGTATTTTGGGCACAAAGGAAGGATTAGTCCTGAGTGAAACTCTATCTTTGTGAAAAATAAGATATGGAGGGCGAACACAAAGGGCTTGAAGTTCCGATACTCTTCTGGCCGAGGTCATGGCTACTAAGAAGAGAGTCTTCCAAGAGAGTAACTTTAAGGAACAAAAAGCTGCAGGTTCAAAGGGAGGGAGAATCAATGAAGTTAATATCAAGTTCAAATCCCACGGAGGGGGGGATCTTTAACCGGGGGTCTAAGTAAGCTAGTTCCTTTAAGAAAGGAATTACAAAGTTTGTGGGACATGATACTGGACTCTGATAGGCTAATGTGAAAATTTGCGATAGCAGCCAATTGGACCCTAATGGTGGCAGCTGAGGAACCTGCTCGAAAAGTTCCGCCAAAAAATCTAAAATATTATGGACAGGGGCTGTAAAGGGGTCTATCTTTCTAGCCTCTGCCCAGAAGGAAGAACGTTTCCACTTACTAGCATAAGTCTTTCTAGTAGAAGGTTTGTGCGAAGAAAGTACAATTTCACGCACTGTCTGAGAAATATGTGGGAGCCTGGCTAAGGTTGGAAGTGGAGCAACCAAGCTGTGAGGGTGAGATAGTGAAAGGATTGGTGCAGCCCGCCCGACTGATGGATCAAGAGGTCTCGCACTGGGTCCAGATTCCAGGGCTGCTCCAGCAGGTGACGATGCAGGAATGGGAACCAAATTTGTCGAGGCCAGTAAGGAGCAATGAGGATCATCCTGGATCCCAAAGCGGTCGCTTTCTGAATCAGTTTTGGAATTAAGGGAAAAGGAGGGAATGCACAGAGCAGACCCTGGGGCCAATCGTGAACTAGAGCTTCTCTGGGGAATGGCCTGGGAGGGGGAAGAGAGTGAAGAAGTCGCTGCACTTGCTGTTGGGAGGGGTTGCAAAAAGGTTGCAGCAAGGTTGACCCCATCTGCGGAAAATTTTGTCAGCTACTAACTGATTGAGAGACCACTTGTGAGGCATAAGGATTGCTGTGCTTAGCCTGTCCGCTATGACTTTGGACTTCCCGGGGATGTGCATTGCTATCAGAAACCATTGAGAGGAGATCGCCCACTGCCAAAGTCTGAGTGCTTCTCGACATAAGGGATAGGACCTGGATCCGCCCTGCTTGTTGATGTACCACACTACCGACATATTGTCCATGTGAACTGAAATAGTCCCGGTAGATAGACAGTCCTGAAGAGCTTGCAACGCTAAAAGTACCGCACTCATTTCCAAGACGTTTATGTGCAGATGGTACTCTAGGGGTTGTCAAGTGCCCTGGACAGTCCTGCCCTGAAAATGCCCCCCACCCGATCAGGGAGGCATCCGTTGTCACCGTGGCAACCGGAGGAGGAAGTACAAATGGTCTGCCCTGAAAAACTTGAGGGGAGACCATCCACCAAGAAAGGTGGTCTTTGCATGATTGAGTAATTATTATGTTGTGAGACATCGGAAGCTGTTGAAAGGACCAATGGGTAAAGAGCATCCACTGAAGAATTTGCATGTGAAAACGAGCCAGGGGAAGTAATGTGATAGCTGCTGCCATGAGACCCAAGGTTTTCAATACAAATCTGGCCTGCATTCTCTTGCATTGTAGCAACGTTTGAACATGTCAGTGAATGTCTAATACTCTTTCTAATGGGAGTTTTGCCGACAGTTCTTTTGTGTTTAATATGGCGCCTATAAAGGTTATAGATTGACAAGGTGACAATGCAGACTTTTCGAAGTTTATAGAGATACCTAGCTCTGAGCAAGTTTGGATGGTATAGTCCCTGGCTTGGATTAGTTGATGCCTGGTGGAAGCAGTTAGGAGCCAGTCATCTAAATATGGAAACACCTGGAATCCTCTCCGTCTCAGGTGAGCCATAACCACTGTCATGCATTTGGTGAACACCCTGGGGGCTGTGGTGAGACCAAAGGGCAGGGCTCTGAACTGATAGTGACTGGTTCCCAGCCGGAAGCAGAGAAACCTCCTGGAGCGTCTGTTCATTTTGATATGGTAGTACGCATCCTGAAGGTCTATGGAGCACATCCAAATGTCCGGACCCAAAAAGGGTAGAATGGAATGAAGCATGACCATCCGGAACTTCGTTCTTTGAACAGATTTGTTTAATCTGCTGAGATCCAAAATGGGTCTCCAGTCCCCTGTCTTCTTTGGTACCAAAAAAAACTTGGAGTAAATCCCGGATCCTTGCTGGTCTGCTGGGACTGGCTGGATGGCTCTTTTTCTTAGCAGTTTTGAGATTTTTAGTACTGCTTGTTCCCTTAGACTGGGTGGAACATCTGGAAGGGATCTGTTTGTTTGAATGGGGATGTGGACAAAGGGGATTTTGTAACCCTCGGATATGATAGCCTGTACCCATTTGTCTTGTGTGAGGAGTCGTCAGGCTTCTGGGTACAGTGATAATCTTCACCTGACTGCCTCCGAGAGTGGGCAGTCGGGCAGTCCCTCAGAGTTGCTGAAAGGGTTTGTCAGAAAAGGTTTCCCTGCTACCCTGATTCTGCGGACCCCCTCTGCCCTTGTGCGGCATCTGTTGTTGTTCCCTCCTCTGCCCCTGGAGTGAAACTCTCCACGTGTGTCAGGCACGACTCCTTGGGGTTTGCAAAACCACATTTTTCCACCCTTCTGACCTTTAGGGTATGGTCTGGAAGGAGTAGAAAAATGGACTCCCATGGCAGAGAGAGTCTTGCCTTCCTGCTCACACCTGGTAAGGGTATCCTTCACCTGTGGTCCGAACAAAGCCGAACCATCGAAGGGGGTATTGGTGAAGGGCACCTTAAGGGGGTCAGCAAAGTTACATAACCACATCCAGGCATGTCTTCTCAAAGCCACGCCTGTGCCTGCGGCTCTACTCGCCCCATCGGCTGCATAAGAAATGAGCCGCATGGAGGAGTTGACTATAGAATTAAGGGTTGCCAGCTGGGAGTTAATCTTTTCCTGAGACCCTGCAGCAGATGGAACCTGAAGGGTATCACCCAGTTCCTTAAGGAGATCTCTTTGAAGGCGGGTGAAACGGCACAGATAGTTCAGCGACCACATGGAAAAAGTCGCTGAAGAAAACTTTTAGTTATGTACTCACCATAACTTTAGATGTTTGGGATCCATCTCGCCTACATTCAGTACTGATGGGCTCGGAGCCGATCCTCGGCTCCGACTCGGCACGCTATGCTATAGAGCGAAGCCTCTTATTGGCTGAGCTATTCTTTATCCCAGGATGCACCACTACTAATCCCCCAGATCTTGTTTGTCCGCATTCATGCACACACACATAACTTGTTTATATAACATTGCCAGATGTTTCAAGATGAAACAATAGAATTCGGACCGTCCGATCTCTTCTGATCTCCAAGGCAGGGGGATGGAGGGTGGGTTATTGAATGGCGAGATGGATCCCAAACATCTAAAGTTATGGTGAGTACATAACTAAAAGATGTTATGTGATCCTATCTCGCCTACATTCAGTACTGATGGGACAGCGTCCCTAGCACCTAAATCCTGGGTGGCTCACTGGAAAACACTCCTGAGCACTGTGGAACCATATGACGCTCGCCCCCGAGATGCCACATCCAATTTGTAGTGGGAAATGAAAGTATGCGGGGAAGACCATGTAGCCGCTACACAAATGTCACTAATGGCAAGCTTAGAATGGAATGCTATTGAAGTAGCCATAGCTCTTGTAGAGTGAGCTTTGACAGAGGTTGTAAGCTCTTTATTTGAAGAGGAATAAGCTTGACTAATACAGTCCCTGATCCATTTGGCAATAATGACCTTTGTGACGGCTTTGCCCAATTTATTATCCGAAAAGGACACAAACAATCGATCTGTTTTCCTTGTTTGTTTGGTCCTGTCTAAATAAAAACGCAATTGCCTGTGGACATCCAATGTGTGGAATATATATTCCGCTTTGTTAGAATACTTTGGAGAGAAAACTGGAAGTTCTAATAACTGTTGTAGGCAAAAACTGGAACAAACTTTAGGGACAAAGGATGGATTAGGCCTGAGAGATACTCTATCTTTGTGAAAAACCAGGTACGGTGGTTTTACAGATAGAGCTTGAAGCTCTGAAACCCTTCTGGCAGAAGTAATAGCAACCAGAAAAGCAGTTTTCCAAGAAAGAAATTTCAAATCACATGTTGCTGCCGATTCGAAGGGGGAGGAAGTTAAGGCACGTAACACCACATCGAGATCCCATGGAGGAGCAGGATGAGAAATCGGAGGTCGTAAAAGCGCAGCACCTTTCATGAAGGTCTTACACAATCTGTTGCTCATTAAAGGTGGGTTTATAGATTCATGAAAATTGGAAATAGCTGCCAATTGGACCTTGATGGTAGAGACTGAAGAACCTTGGTTGAATAGGGAAGTTAGGAATTTTAGGACTTCCAATACAGGAATAGTGATGGGATCCGGACCCCGGAGTTGAGCCCAAATAGCAAATCTCTTCCATTTGCTGGTATACAATTTCTTGGTGGCAGACTTGTGGGCCAAAGATAAAATATGCATGACTTCCGGGTCTAAGGTATGATTCCTGACTATAGTTGGAAGAGGAGGAGCCAAGCTGTTAACTTCAAAGTGTGAAGGGACTGGTGGAGTAGTCCCGACTGATGAACTAATAGGTCTGGGATCTGGTCCAGGAACCATGGACCGTCCAGTGCATATTTTCGAAGATAGGGGAACCATACCTGACAAGGCCAGTAAGGAGCAACTAGGATCATCTTGCTCCCCAAGTGTGACGCCTTTTGGATCACTTTGGGAAGGAGGGGAACCGGGGGGAAGGCGTATAGCATGCCGGTGGGCCAAGGATGGGCTAGTGCGTCCATAGGACTCTCCCCCGGAGCTGGAGTGAGGGAGAAGAACTTTTTGCACTTCGCGTTCAGCGGAGTTGCGAAGAGGTCGCAACAAGGAATTCCCCATTTGCTGAAAATCTGAGTTGCCACTGTATTGTTCAGAGACCACTCGTGAGGAGAGAGGATAGTTCTGCTCAGTCTGTCGGCTATCACATTGGATTTGCCAGGGATATGATTTGCTATCAGAAAACGTTTGGTCGCCACTGCCCATTTCCATACTCTCATGGCCTCTCTGCAAAGAGGGTAGGACCTGGTTCCTCCCTGCTTGTTCAGGTACCAGACCACTGACATGTTGTCGGAGTGAACAGCAATCATGCCCTGGGGAAGGTAATCGTGGAGGGCTTGTAGAGATAGAAGCACCGCCCTCATTTCTAAAATGTTGATATGAAGAAGACTCTCTTCTAAATGCCATTTGACTTGGACTGACCTGCCCAGGAAATGCCCCCCCCCACCCCATCTGGGAGGCGTCCGTAGTCAACGTGGCCAAAGGAGGAGGTGGAACAAAGGGTCGACCCTGATCCAGATTGGAGGGCACCAGCCACCAGCGTAGGTCCCGCTTGCAGGCTTCTGTGATCCGTATGAGGTGACTGAGAGGGAGATCCTGAAAAGACCACTGTGTCGAAAGAAGCCACTGGAGAATTCTCATATGCAACCTTGCTAGGGGGACTAGAAGAACAGTGGCCAACATGGATCCCAATAGTTGCAGGAAAATTCTGGCTGGAGCTTTGGATCTGGGAAGCAAGGCTCGAACTTGAGCCTGTATGGTTTGTATCCTTTCTGTAGGAAGATAGACCCACATTCTGTTTGAGTCTATCTCTACTCCGATGAACCTTATGCGTTGAGATGGCAGCAACACAGACTTTGGCCAATTGAAGGTGATTCCAAGGGAAGTGCCCAGTGATATTGTGGCTTGTAGACTCTGCAATAGTAGACGCCTGGAGGTGGCAGTTAGGAGCCAGTTGTCCAGATACGGAAACACCTGGAATCCTAGACTCCTCAGGTGAGCAGTCACGACCGCCAAACATTTGGTGAACACCCTGGGGGCTGTGGTGAGACCAAAGGGCAGCGCGCGGAACTGAAAATGACTGCCTCCTAGGTTGAAGCGCAAATGTCTCCTGGACGCCTGATCTACCATGATGTGGTAATAAGCATCCTTGAGATCTATGGAGCACATCCAAACACCTTTCTCCAGCAGTGGGAGAATGGATTGCAAGGTGACCATTCGGAACTTGGACTTTTTGACTGAACGATTTAGAATGCTGAGATCCAGGATGGGCCTCAAGTCCCCGGTCTTTTTTGGCACCAAAAAGAATCTTGAGTAAGTCCCTAACCCGATCTGGTCTGCGGGGACCGGTTGGATGACTCCTTTTTGAAGCAGCTTTGAGACTTCTAAGGCTGCAATTTCCCGTTGACTGGGTGGTGGGTCCGGGATTTTCTTGGACGGAAGTGGTGGATGAGAAAAAGGGATGGAGTAACCTCCGGCGATAATTCGAAGCACCCATCGGTCCTGAGTGATACCTTCCCAGGCTTTTAGGTGCCCCGAAAAACGACCCCCGACTGGCTCCGGAGCTGCACAGTCGGGCAATCCCTCAGGGATTGTGAAAGGCTGAAGAGCCACGAAAGGACTCGTAGTCTCCAGTGTTGCGGGGGCCTCTGCCACCTCTGGGATGGCGTCTTCCAGAAAAATTTCCCCCTCCTCTGCCTCTAGAAGGGGGATCATCCTGCTGTGAGGGATAAGACTTTTGGGATCTACGGAACCACATTTTCCCTCCTCTTTTAGACTTGGGATAAGGCCGAAAGGGAGTGGAAAATCGTGCCCCTACTGCAGTCAAAGTCTTACCTTCTTGCTCGCAGTGGGTCAATGTGTCTTTTACCTTGGGTCCAAACAAAGAGGACCCATCAAAGGGAGCGTCGGCAAAAGAAGACTTGAAGGCCTCCACAAAATGACACAGGCGAAGCCAGGCTTGCCTCCGTAGAGCAATACCTGTACCGGCCGCTCTACTCGCCCCCTCGGCCGCATATGAAATGAGCCTCATGGACGAGTTTGATATGGATGACAGCGTAGCCAACTGAGAGCCAACCGTCTGGGCCAGCTGCTCAGGTAGGTTACCCGAGAGGGTATCTGAAAGTTCCTTGATCAGATCCCTCTGAAACCTGGTGAAGTGCGTTAAATAGTTCAGGGACCTTAAAGTAAAGGCCGCTGAACTGAGGGTGCGCTTCCCGTACCGATCCGTACTCCTAGACTCCTTATTAGGAGGATGGACGGACGTCGAAGCCTCTGCTACATCTTGCTGGGTAGCAGATGCCACCACCAAGGCATCTACAGCCACACCTTTTGTCAAAAACTCTTTCTCTGGGGGTGCTGACAGGAACTTATTTGGGCGAGCACACACAGGTTCCACAGAGTCTGGATGTTCCCACGCCCTTCGACAGATCAAATCTAGGAGCTCGTCGAAGGGCGGAGACACCCAGGAGGCGGAGGGCTGAGCCCCGAAGGCCTTAAGGAACACCAACTCGTCAGCAGAAGGGGGTTTGGAATGCCAGCCGCCTCGTTGTTTGAGGGCTTCCATGATGTCTGCAAAGGCGACGTCATCTGAGAACGACTTAGGGGACCCTTCTGCATCATCAAGATCAGTGTCTGATGTGAGAGACTCATCGGGAGAGTCAACGTGCTTCCTCTTGCATGATCTTTTCCTTGGGGGTTCCTCTGAAGAAGCTTCAGAGGAACCTCCAGGAGGAGGGGAACCCCCAGTGGGGGTGACATCAGGCCCCGGGGCTCCGCTGTCTAAGGACAGGGGGACTGCTAAAGACCCAGTCTCCGTATGCAGGGAAGGTGCTGGTGAGACCGTGGAGGTAGCCAAAGATGATTTGGCTAACGCACTCCTCATAGCCCTGAAGGCCGGACCACCAGAATCCTGGGAAGGTCCAACCCCACGTGGCCACAACAGTAGACGGTACCCCTGCAGCCGACGCACCGAGAGGAAGGCTTGGGACTGAAAACATCAGTCCCGAAGCGTCCCCCCCGGGGCCGACAGAGGAGGTCTGCATACCGAACTCCGACTTGAGAGCCGGGGTTGGAGTAAGGGTCGGGGCCGACCCGAAAACCTCCATCGGCTCCACCAGCACTGGCTCCAACGGTGCCGAGACTGTTGGAGGAGGAACCATAAGTACAGGGTGGGCCATCAGCTCCAAAGCCGAATGGGCTGGAGCTGAAACCAATTTTTGGAACACAGGAGACTGAAAAAGTCTTAGGAGCACCCTGTCGATGTCCGAATCAGACATCTTAGAAGATCTAGATGAAACCGATCGGGTCCGAACCGACTTCTCCATCGGCTCCAAAGGACTGGGGGACCGGCTCCGAATGGACTCAACCACTATCGGTGCCGAGGGAGATCCCAAAACAATTTCCCTCGGTGCTGAGGAGGGCTTCGGCGCCGAAGGGGAAGAGTCTGAGCCGGCAACCCTCATTGGCTCCAAAATCAGTGGAGCCGATGAAGGTGACCCGCCTCTCGAAGCCCCAGTCATCGGCTCCGAAACCAGAGGAGTCGAGACTGGGGGCATCGAGGCAGACCGTTCCGCCCTCGGCTCCGTAGTCTGTGGAGACGATGGAGAAGCCTGCCTGGATTTCTTAGTAGTCGGTTCCGACGGGCTGGTCGGAGCCGACGCTTTCTTTTTCTTTGTTGGAGAGGATGAGGAAGATAAGGCCTCCTCGAAGGAGGGTTTAATCAGCCCTTTCAAGATTAATTTATTTTTCCTCTCTTGGAGGACTCTAGAGGAAAAGGCGTGACACACGCTGCAGGACTCCTGCAGGTGCTTGGCACCTAAGCAGTATACGCATGAGGAGTGATCATCAGTTATAGACATTTTATAACTGCACCTCATGCACTTCTTGAACCCGGAGGGCCTATGTTCTTTAGACATAATGTCTCTGAAACAGTCAATATAAGCAGTAAAGAACACTGTTGTAGACAGAAAAAAATACAAATTTTAAACAACAATAAAGTTTTTTTTTTTTTTTTTAAACGAAAATCAAAGTACTACAACACAATAATCACAAAAGCAAAAATGAGGGCCAAGAACCCTCTAACTTAAACAGGTACTTGACCTCCTTAAAAAGAAGGAGAAACTGTTGAAGAATAGGGGAAGGCCCCTCTAACTGAAACGGGAAACCTTTCCCTAAACAAACACACACAAATTTACCACAGAAATAAATCCAAAAACACTTGTACAACAACAATAGCTGATAAAACAGCTTTTTGGGTAAGAACAGAGAATTTCCTGACAGGAAAACTTTAGAAAAAAAACAGCACTTAGCTCAGCCAAGTTTGAGACCACGTCCTAGCTTGTAAGCGGCAAACGAGATCTGGGGGATTAGTAGTGGTGCATCCTGGGATAAAGAATAGCTCAGCCAATAAGAGGCTTCGCTCTATAGCATAGCGTGCCGAGTCGGAGCCGAGGATCGGCTCCGAGCCCATCAGTACTGAATGTAGGCGAGATAGGACCACATAACATCATCCGCTTCCCGTACCTGTCCATTGTCCTAGATTCTTTATTAGGTGGATGGACAGACACTGAAGAGTCAGCCAACTTCTTCTTAGTGGCTGCTGCAACCACCATGGCATCAACAAGGACACCCTTAGTGAGAAACTGTTTGTTGGACGGGGCTGTGATGAATTTTGTGGGCCTGCGGGGAGTTGGTTCCACTGTGTCAGGGGCTGTCCACGCCTTCCGAGCCACTACTTCCATGAGTGGGTCGAAAGGCGGAGACACCCAGGAGGTGGAAGGACAAGAACCAAATGCGTCCAGATACACCGACTCGTCCTCGGAAGGGTTGAGGGCAGTCCAGTTTCCCCTCTGCTTAAGGATCACAAGGATGTCTGAAAAGGAGACATCCTCAGAGGGGGACCTTGGGGACCCTTCCGAATCCTCCAAGTCAGTGTCAGAGGTGACTGACTCGGGGGATTCAACATGCTTCCTGTTACATTTTCTCTTCCAAGGGGGCTCCTCTGAATGATCAGGGGAGGCCTCGGAAGAGGAAGATGCACCCAATAGGGCTATCTGGAGCGCTTGTTCTCCACACTTGGGGTCAGGAGGGTGGACAGAGACGGACACAGGCACCATGGGGGGAGGAGACGAAGGGGTCGATTGTGGAGTCGACCCAGGAGCCAGCACGCTCCTCATGACCTCAAAGGCGCTCCTATCAGGCAGAGAAGAGGGCCCCCACTCCAAAGAGATGTGAACCCCTGTCAGCACCAAGAGGGACGGCTCCGAGGCCGATGTCGGGGCTGAGCTCACCTGCGCCGAGGCCCCAAGAGGGAGAATGGGGTCGGACAAGGGTCTGATGCCCCTAGGAGCTGACGAGGAAGTCTCGGCACCCGGATCCCTTCAAGGATGGAGCCAATGAAGAGATCAGAGCCGACAAAGTAGCCGAAGGGTGGGGTATCGGCTCCGACGTTCCTACGATTCGAGCCCCAACAAGCTCCGGCTTTGAACACAGTAGTAGAGTTGGAGGAGAAATAGTTGAAGAAACAGGGATAGCCACAGTCTGCTGAGAAGGGCTAGTCAACATTTTGGCCAGTGCCTGCGACGTAAGGAGCCTACTGACCACCCTCTCTAAGTCATGGTCAGATAACCTGGAGGACCGAGAGGAATGGGACCTATGACTCCGCTCCGATTGTAGTAATGGGGACCTAGGAGCCGAGTGAATGGATACTAAAGAAGGGTATCTCGAACGCTTTCGGCTCAGAGACAGCTCCGATGGCAAAGTCGGGGCCGACTGAGGTCTCAAAGTGTTGGTTCCAGCCGGAACCGACAAAGAAGTAGAAGCTCCGCTCGGCGTCGGCTCCGAACAGGGAGCCGATGGTTTGGCGGGCTTTAAGGATTTCCCCAACGAAGGCTTAGTCGGGGATCCTTCAGGCTTTAACAAGCCTCTCAAAATTAGTTTATTCCTACGTTCCTGCAGGACTCTTGGACTGAAAGCATGACAGACCGAACAAGAGTGCTGCAGGTGTAGGGGGCCCAAACAATAAACACAAGAAGTGTGACTGTCTGTCAGAGACATCTTCTGACAGCACGAGTCACACTTCTTGAAACCTGAAACCTTGGTATCTTTGGACATGGTAAAAGAGATACCAAGGGAATTTAAACTAGTGCTTAAACACTAAACACAGACACACACACGCACTAGAACAGACAATACAACTTTTACAACTGTAGCAGTTATAATTAACCAAAAACTATAAAAACTATAAAAACTATATATATATATATATATAAAACACACTATACAGAGATAGGCCTAACCATTACCCCAAAGGGGGGATAGGGAGGGGAAGGGAGGAAGGGAATAAAACTCTGTAATCAACAGAAAAAAGGGGATTATAAGTGGGTCTAAAGGGATTACAATTGAACAACTCTAATAGAAAAGAAAATCTAAATTAGCAACAACAACCCTGACTATAAAAGGTTATAAAAAGAATTATACGACCTGGAGCCAGTAAAAACGCAACCTCGTAGCTGAAGTGGCAAACGAGATCTGGGTATCTGACGCCTAGCATTGTCAGATAAGGGGAGGCCTCGAGCCGGTAAATAGCTCTCGAGCTTTAGAAAAAGGCAGAGTCGGAGCCAAGGATCAGCTCCGAACCCATCCAGCAAGAATGAAGGCGAGATAGACAACTTAACATTGCATTTATTCTGTGTAATAATGGTATATGTTTATTATTCTACATGTTATATGTATATTAGTACTTGTATTAATCTATGTATTTACAGTATATTGTAATATGATGTCAGTTCTCACTTACATATATGTATTTTCTGTTCATTTACATATGGAGCCTTTCTCCCAAGGCCTCCGCTGTAAACAGATAAAATTATCCTGTCAGACTTTCCCAATAAAAAACTGTCAATAAATAAACATATAAATCACTCAATCAGTTAATGACTCTCAACCCTCTTCACTTACACTCTGCAAAGCACTTTATTTACAAGCTGAATCACGGAAGCAATAACACTAAAGGTATGAGCTTTACCCTATTTCATATTGCACCCTGTCGTATAACAGTTATCAGCTCATTTGCATGAACAATGTCAGCAGAGACTAATATATGCAGTATATGATAGCAACTGTGCTCAATCACTGCTATACAGTGAGTAGTGCCATACCTTTTCAGTTGTACACTACTAATGCTGATGCTCTTCATGACCCATTGTGCACAGTATAATCACAAACGTTTAAGTGATTTGTAAGCCATACATGGAAATGTTAGGTGTGTTTATCTATTTTTGATCAAATTAAAGGTTGAAAATAGGAGAATAGGAAAGAGATGAAAAGAGGAAGCAAGTAGGGGGTAGGAGAGAAGTTGAACACATAAGGAATGAGCTGTATGGAGATACAGGAGGCAGCAAATACTTTCTTGTGTGAGGCAGTCCCTGCCAGATGAGACCTAGTGGGAGATTAATCACTGTCTTGGGTACTGTCATTGCTGGGCTAGTCCCATATGGTGTAGTCAGTGCTGGACAGGAATGTGACTCAGTGAGTCACTGTTGAAAGTTCTCCATTTGGCTGAGTTTGGCATTCAACTTCCTGCCTATAATATCCTCGACAATTTCCACTAGCTACTGATGGCTGAATCTACTTGCACTGCTAACACTGGGTTTCACTATATCAGCATCTGGTGCAGGGTTATCTGAAGCTGGTGACACAGGTAGGGCAGGAGGTGTGGAGGGAATATGAAACTATGGCAAGGAGCGTCAATCCTCACCACTAACACCAAAGAGGGTGTCTCATATAAGAGGAAAGGATAACAAATAAACACAGTAAAGTACAATTTTCCTTAAGTGCACACAGCGATCACAGTCAGTCTGGGGCTGGTCGCTCCCTTGCTCTCCAGGTCCCCAATAAGACTCCCCACTGGCACAGCTATAGCATCCAGATCTCAGCCTAGCTGGCAAGCTAAAACCTCCAGTACCCTCTCTGTCCAACCAGTGCTTCGTGTCCCTGCCCAAGTAGCTGACACACACACTTTGAGATAAGTATTTATACAACTTCACAGACACTCCTGGGAAAGGCTGACACAGATTCTCCAGCTGTGCCCCTTTACCCAGACTATATGGTAGTAATCACTGCCATCACCAGCTAATAATTATCAGCTACCCAAAGGCCCTTAAAAGGGTGTCCAATTATTACTGTGCAATATTATTATCCAATAACCCATCATAGAGTACAATGCCCCATTTGGGATGTACCTTACAAGACACCTGCAACAACTGGAAAGACTACAGAAGTACCTCACCAAGAGGATCACTGGCCTCAAGCAGATGCCCTATGCAGCTAAATTGAAGAAACTCCAGCTGTACTCGGTTGCATACCACCTACTCAGAGGTGATCGCTGCCTGACATACAAGGCCATGTCCAACCCAGAATTGATGGACATGCTTCACCTAAAGAAAAGCATATCCCCTTAAGCCACACACTCCAGGGATCTAAACCTCACCACAACAATAAATAGGACGTGGGTTGGGAGGATGGCCTAATGGTTAAGGTGTTTGCCTTACAAACACAAGATACAGGGTTTGAATCTCACAGGGGATAATTGGCTAGGCTTAAAATGGCTTGCAAGGGCATTTAGCCTAGTACTAATCTATAAACCTATAAACGTGCTGGAGGGATAGATTCCTGTCCCAGAGACTTGCCATGCTCTGGAACAAGATTCCAATCTACATTAGGCAGAACTCCTCGCTAACCCTCTTCAAGAGAAACCTTGACGAGTGGACAGGAAACAGAAAGTTTACCCCAGGGATCACTTCAATGGCTCTGCTAGACAGAGGCATGGGGAACTAATCTAATGGGGCAGTGAAAGCCAACACATTCTGTCTAGGCTTATAAATGCCTTCGGGCAGATAGCCTAGTACTTACCTATGAACCTAATAGTAGTGCAACATAAGCAATCTTAAGACTTTGGAAGGGCTTATTACAGGATCACTTACAAGCATGCAATGTACTCTAGAGCTTAATTATCTCTACATAAACCAGCCACAGTTGAAAAGGGTTTAAAAATATTTAATAATAAATACTAAAAAGACAATACTACTACACCACAGTGCTATTCAAGAGTTCAGAGATCACACAGAAATGTAAAATAATTCCGTAGTACAGTTCTGACATAACAGAAAAACACTTAGTGTAATCTTTATAGTCCTAGCTATTTCTACAAGAAACCATACTTCTAAAGTAACTTACATAGAGCAAGGCAGTTGAATATCAAGACAAAAATGCTTAACAATCAATGGTTCATAGGTTCATAGGTTCATACTAAGCTATCTGCCCTAGGGCATTTATAAGCCTAGCCAGAGTGTGTTTGGCTTTCACCACCCATTTTAAATTAATTTTGCTATGCCTTTTTTGAGGTTAGTATACTGTGCCTCTGTCTAACAGTGACACAGAAGTGATAGCCGGGGTAAACCTACGATCTCCCATCCACTCATCAAGATTCCTCTTGAAGAGAGTCAATGTGGGACTCTGCCTAACCTGGACTGGGATTTTATTCCAGAGTGAAGGGAGCCTCTGGGTTATGAATCTGTCCCTCCAGCATGTCCTATTTATTTCAGTGCTGAGGTTCAAGTCTCTCGAGCGCGTAGCTCGATGGGATTTGGATTTTCTGAGGTGCAGCATGTCCATTAATTCCGGGTTGGACATGGCTTTATACGTCAGGCACAGATCACCTCTGAGCAGGTGGTATGCCACTGAGTAGAGCTGGAGTTTCTTTAACCGGGCAGCATATGGCATCTGTTTGAGCCCTTTGATCCTCTTGGTGAGGTACTTTTGGGGTCTTTCCAGTTGCTGCAGGTGTTTGGAAAGGTACATCCCGAAAGGGGCATTGTACTCAATTATGGGCCTGATGAGGGATGAGTAAAGAGGTACGATGACCTCCCCTGATCTAGATGTGAATCCCTTCATGATTAGGTGGGCTATATAAAATGTTTTTCTAACCACTTTGGCCACGTGGTTGTCAAATGAGAGATTGCTATCAACTTGGGTCCCCAGGTCCCTAATGACTTCTTCTGTACTTAATGGATTACCACCTATGTGGTAATTTGTGGGCACTTTGTTTTTGCCAAAGGGATGACTATACACTTTTTGGCGTTTAGCTTGAGGCCATGGCTCTGGCACCAGTTGTCTGTTTCTATGAGGCCCTTTTAGAGGATGCTTGTGTCGGCTGGAGAGTTGATTATGGTGCCCAGTTTGCAGTCATCTGCGAACTTGGTCAGCCACAGTCCTTCCGTGTTGGCCTGTACCGCCGAGAAATATATACCGAACAAGAGAGGTCCCAGGACTGAGCCTTGTGGGATGCCACATGTAACTGGTTTGGAGTCTGACATGGCTCCAGCAATTCTAACCATGTAGGTTCTGTCCTTGAGCCAGTTTGCAACCCATCTAGTGACATAGGGGTTTATATTTAAGCTGGTGAGCTTATCTATAATGCCCGAGTGGGGTATTGTATCGAAGGCTTTTGCGAGGTCCAGGTAGGCTGTGTGGACCACCTTCCCCTCGTCAATGGCCTTGGTGACTGTTTCAAAGAAATTGACCAGGTTTAAGAGGCAGGATCTGCCCTTAACAAAGCCAAACTGGGTAGGATCCAGTGTCTGTAGGTCCCCAATATCTTTATTTATGAGGTCCATGATGATCCTTTCCATAGCTTTGCAGACCAAGCTAGTCCGGCTTATGGGGCGATAGTTTCCAGGATCCGTTGAGGCACCACCTTTGTGGAGAGGGACCACTGTTGCTGTACGCCACTCTTTAGGTACATATCCTGTAGTAAGGCTAAGACTGAACAGTAGTTTTATGTTTGGGTTTAGCTCTTCTTGGAGTTCATGTAGGATGCAGCCCGGGACACCATCTGGTCCCATTGATGCTGTGTTTTTTGCTTTGGAGAGGGCGGCTCTTACCTGAGCATCTGAGATGTCAGGGGGGCAGCACTCTGTTGGGATAGATATTTGCCCTTTTGGTGGGGAGAGGGGGGAGAAGTATGCACTGAACCTGTCAGCTAGGATGTTGGCAATGTCTGTGGGCTCGGTGTATTTTTTGTCATTTTGGACTAATTCTGAGCATATCTGGGAATTCCCACCCAGGTTCCTAACATAACTAAAGAAAGCCTTGTGATTATCCTTAGTGTCCTGTGCAATCTTTCTCTCGAAGCTGGCCTTAGACGATTTTATGAGTACCTGTAGTTTTTTGCTAATACTGATCAGAGATGCCTTCCCTTTTTGGGATTTTGCTCTATCATGTAGTAGCTTCCTCCTTCTATTGTATAGTTTGTTTATGGCTGGGGTCCACCAGACGGGACGTTTGCCTTTGGAGGATTGGGTCTTGGTTTTATTTGGGATTGCATGATCCATGCATTCCTGAAGGTATTCATAGAATGCGTTTTATAAAGGATTCTGCGGTCTGGGCCGTATTTTCCTCAGGCCCGGGGGCTTTGAAGGATTTCGCCTCGGTTTTGAGGCGTGTGAAATTTGCTTTAGAGAAGTTTTTCACTGTGGTTTTCTGGGCAGGGGGTGGGGTCGGGATGTGAATATCCAGTGAGATTAGTTTATGGTCTGATCTTACCAGTGAGGGATACACTTCTGGTCTGGAGCATAGTATCCCCATGTTGGTGATGATCAGGTCCAGTATGTTTTCCCCTCTTGTGGGAGTGGTAACAAGTTGTTCCATAGCATTTGAGTTTATAAATTCTAGGAACCTTTGGGCTAGGGTGTTGGAGCTAGAGTAATGCTCCCAGTCTATGTTTGGGTAGTTGAAGTCGCCCAATATAATGGTGTTTGGAGAGATCTTCATATTTTCCAGTATTCTCAGGAAGGCCAAGTGGGGTTCCTGTGTTTGGGAGGGTGGTCTGTAGCAGGCTGTAAACTGGAAGGCAGTTTTACCCACAGTTAGTTGCACATGGATAGTCTCTGATGCTTCGTGCTGTGCCACCAACTTGGAGGTGTGGGCATCTTTGACAAATATTGATACTCCCCCTCCTTTTGTGGTTCGGTCCAAGTTTTGGGGCCGAAAAGCATGGTATGAGGTATAACCTGGTAGTGCTGGGGTGCTCTCGGGAGCCTTGAACCAGGTTTCTGTTACTGCACAGATATCAATGTTCTCCATGCTAAGGAGAGTTTCGAGTGCGTGCATCTTGAGGTTTAGACTTCTGGCATAGCATTACTCTTAGTTTCTTATCCCTTGTGATACCTATGGAGGTGGGTTTGTCTTTTGAGCCTTGCCTAAAAAAGGCACTAAGGGGGTAGCAAGAGCCTTTGCCAATATCTGAAAGCCCAGGGGTGACAGGTGCAAGCCGTCCCTAGCGAAGCATCATGGCTTGTCGAGCATGTCATCCCAGGCTGACAGGCATTGGATCCCCTTTGAATGACACCAACACTTAAGCCAATTGTTGAAATTGATCATCTTGTCTTCATATTGTGGCATCATTCTTGGTGAGGGTAAGATGCTACTCAAGGTCAGGGTCATACCGGCCTGGGCTACATGCTCAGAGAGCTCCTCTATGTCTCTTTTCATGTAGTCCAGGGAGGTGCGTCTCAGGTCATTCACACCAGCATGGACAATGACTGAGTCATATTTGTACTTGCCTTGGAGTGACCTGAGTGCTTGTGTTATGTGGCGGATCCTAGCGCCCAACAGGCAGCTCACCGTGACCTTCTCCTTGTTCAGCCTGGTGAGCGGGACGTCAGTGTGCCTGACGATAGAGTCACCTATTACAAGTGTATCAGGTGTGTTGTTTAGCCTTAAGGGCTGTGACTGTTTGGCACACTGGCTTTGTGAGCTATGTGTTGCATGTGTTTTGTTTTGGGGTAGCGGTTGCTTGGGTGTCTGCTTTGGAGGTCTCTGCTGCTTAGGCAGATTTTTATTTAGAGCCTTCGAGTATGTTTTTGTGTGTTTATGTGTTTGGTTTGTTGTCGTGGTAGGTCTATGTGAGACTGGAATTGTAGTGAGTGTGGTTTCCTTCTCCTCCTGACTGGTTACGCCAGTACTGAGTTGAGAGAGCTTAGCCTCCAGTTTGGCTATATGGTTGCATCTCTCACATGTGTTGGAATTTGTTGGGAGGAGGAGAGGGTTGTCTGTGTACATGAAGGAGTTGTAACATTGCCTCAAGATTCCCAGATTCACCAGCTGGACCGGAGAGGAGATTGACAACTGACCTTTGGACATGCTAGAATAGTATTGGGAATTCCTTTATAATTGAAAAAAGGGCCAATGGGGAACAAGGTACTCAAGGGGAGTTTGTGAGGGTGTAGTGCTTTTAATTTTTTAGAGCTGACTTATATAATTGCTTTAGTGAGCAAGTGCCAGGTAACTTAAATGCAATGTGTTACAGGTAGCTTAAATGCAAAAATGACAAACAGTAACTTTCTTTCAAGTGAAACAAGGAAATAAGTACAGTAAGCAATGCAGATATCACTAGGGATCCACAGAAGTGCTAAAAGGTGGAATTAGTGTTTCAGGGAAATAAACAAACAACAAGCATACAAATAAAGCTAGATTCAGCAGGCCTGGATCTAGTCTATGCTACAGCAAACAAGGTGTACCAATTTCAGTAAGAAACAGTTAGAATATGCAGGCACTATAAGCCTCTAACCAGAAATTCCCTGCTCAGAAGGGCAGAGTCCAGCCTCTCCTCCCACAAGAGTGCAGACCGCAATCCTTCTTAATGTAAAATAACTGGCCTGAAGCCCAAGTGCTTAAACCAGAACTAATACACTTTTAGAACAACAGACACTGAGCTCTCAATCAGCAGTTCCCAACTTAGAAGGATGTAAGCTACCTGTCCTGTCACCACAGTGCAGGCCACAAACCTTCCTAATGTAAAACAACTGGTCTGAAGCCCAAGTGCTTAATCCAAAAGACATAGAAATGATAGCTACACTTTAATCAAGTTGCTACCAGCAGTAATAAATACAACTGAATACTTTAAAGAATGCCTGGATTAGTGCTCAAGTTATACAAACAAAGCTAGATTCAGCAGGCCTGGATCTAGTCTATGCTACAGCAAACGAGGTGTACCAATTTCAGTAAGAAGCAGTTCAAATATGCAGGCACTATAAGCTTTAACCAGAAATTCCCAGCTCAGAAGGACAGAGTCTAGCCTCTCCTCCCACAAGAGTGCAGAACACGAACCCTCTTAATGTAAAATAACTGGCCTCAAGCCCAAGTGCTTAAACCAGAATTAATACACTTTTAGAATAACAGACACTGAGCCCTCAATCAGCAGTTCCCAACTTAGAAGGATGTAAGCTACCTGTTCTGCCACTACAGTGCAGACCACAAACCTTCCTAATTTAAAACTGGTCTGAAGCCCAGGTGCTTAAACTAAAAGGCTTACAATGAGTTACACCAAGCAGTAATAAATACAATTGAGTACTTTTAAAATGACGCAAAAGCAAAATAAAGTAGGAAAAAACACACTGTTTAAATTGAAACTCCAGTTCTGATAAACATTACATCATCTTTTTCACCCTTCCTGGAGTTCCCAGGCTACACATTAACTACATTTACATTATTTTACACTTAGAGCAATAAAGAACATTCCACATGTACATTCTGGTCATTAACTTTAGCCTTAAAACAATAGGCAGGATGCTTACTCTGGACTCATCGACTCCAAATTCTAACTTCAAAGGACATACCAAACATAATTTTAATTCCAAAGAACATTTGAAATACTTGGCTTAGTTTTCCTTACAGCTATGGCAATGTTGCTACAATCTTGAAGTCCACATTTTACAGTGTTTTCTTTCATTTAAGAAACAAGCCTGTAATTTATATTTATATTTACAAATGCCAGAATTATGTAACAAATTCCATTTGGCTAGGCTGGCAGCCTTCACCCCTTCTCTACCAGTCTTCACAAATCTGTCATTGTTTTGATACATTTCTAATTGTTCATGTTTGTGAGGAAGATTCTAAAGTACAAACTGTCTGTGGAGAATCAGCTGATTTCCTGGAAAGGCTCACCCAGAGTCTGCCGCAGTTTGCTTTAAGGGAAAGGTTAGTTCACTTTTTATTTGTTGTATTTTGTATTATTTTATTGCCTTTTTCTATTTTCTATACTGTGATTTGTTTTCTTTACACTGTGTTTTACCTGTATTCTGCTTTAAACTGCATGGCAAAACTTGAAAAGAGACCACAGCTCTGTCTCTTGTGAGTCAAACAAAAATTGAAACAGGTCAATTAAGGAGTCACACATAAGTTAGAACAGGTCAGTTAAGGTTAATCATCTGTGAACTGAGAGGGGGGAACTAGTAACAAAACCTTCTATTTAAGGGGTAAATTAAAACATTTCAGAGCTTTACTGGAAAGGCTCACCCAGACTTTGTTACAGTTTACTGTGAGAGAAAGGTTAGTTTGCTTTTTATTTGTTGTATTTTATATTACTTTATTCCCTTTTTCTGTTTTGTATACTGTGATTTGTTTTATTTACACTGTGTTTTACTTGTATTCTGCTTTTAACTGCATATTAAAACTTGAAAAGAGACCACAGCTCTGCCTCTTGTGAGCTAGACAGAAATGTTTCCCACCCAGTTACTGTAGTGTTCTTAAACATCACTGTCTTTCTAGTTGCCTGCCCCTTATATTAATTTGGCCATATATCTCATTTCCTCTCTGCTTTTACTGGCTGGTGTGAGTAAGCACAAAATTATCATTTTGTAAAATCACGCCCCTTTAACTATTTAAATTTATTGGCCATCCTACTGTATTCCATAGTACCAGAATACAAAAGTGACCACCCCCTTTTAATCTAGCTTGCTGTTTTAAAAATAGTGACTCTTCACTAAAATGTAACTTTTTACAGGTAAAACATAAGTTACCTGCTTTCACATCTAACTTCTCTAGTGCACACTGCAGTGTTTAGAATAAACCATTTTTTTCATCTTACCCTTAAGCATCTACTGAAAGACCACCAGTTATTGGAGAGCCCACATTCTGCCTCTCAGTAGTCATTTTGCAATTAGTGCTTCAGTTTTCTCCTGGTGAGAGAAGGAGTGCAGTTACATTATTTCCTGGAGACTGCTGATAACCTGAAAGCTTAATAACTGCTTTACAGGTGACAGCTTGGAATCTTTGCTTATATTCTGATCCTGGTGAGAGTAGGAGCAGAGTGCATTGATTCCTGACTCTTTCTGGTTGGAAAGTGAGTGTCTGTGCTTAACATATCTGATTGGTCTGGTTGCTGTTTGAGGCATCTACCAGAAAAAGGCTATGAGCCTGCAGACCCTTGCAACATCTGGGGCAAGACTGCAGCTCATCAAACAGGCCATGGCCTGCTTCTCTTCTTGGGACTGGTGCTAAATTTTTGCTTCTGGTGAGAGAAGAAGCAAAGGAGTATAGTATCCCAACAGAGTGAAGCTGTGCTGAGACCAGCATTAGTAGTAGCCAGGCAGTAGCCATTCATGCGACTCCCCTCTTTTCATCATTCTTGACAAGCTAATTCTTTATTCTTCAGTAAGCACTGCTTGATTTCTTTCTAATTTCAGAATATCTGCCTAAATATTTCATCCTTAAATATTCAGCGTCTACATATTAGTTTCCCCTCAAGTGTTTGGCAGTGCTCCGTACAGACTCAGACATCTTGAGTGACACTTTTCCTGTAAAAGGAATATATAAGGAAACAGCTCCAGTACTTAATAATAATGACCATCCCTCCTGGCATGTCTAAAGATCAGTTCCCTGTGCTTTCTCCTATTAACCTGGTGAACTTAGAATTCTGAGGCAGTGTAGCAACTGCCTCATGTACACAGACAGCCCTCTCCTCTTACCTCCCAACACTGAGACTTGTGTTAGATGCACTAATATATCCAAACTGTAAGCCATGCCCTCTCAAACTAAGACCGGAATAGCTGGTCAAGAGGAGAAGGTCAACACCTGCACCACACAACATAGAAAAATGTATTGAATATATTACCATCAGTACTAATTTTCTTGAATTTACTTACAGAATAAATTATGAGAAGTTGGAGTACTTGGATATAGAAATATACAAGGAAAACTCACATTTTAATTCCAGGGTGTATAGAAAGAGTACCTATTCTAACTCTTATTTGCACTTTGAAAGTGCTCACTCTTTGTACTCCAAGAAAAATATAGTTAAAGGACAATATATTAGGGTCTGCAGGATGACGTCCAGAGATGAAGACTTTGAAATGGAAAAAAAGGTTACTGAGGAAAATGTTTAGGACGAGGAAATACCCAGATGATATGATAGACAAAATTGAGACAGAAGTGACAGAAAGGAGACCAAATGACTTTAAGCCAATATTAGGATTACCAGTATTTGATACGGTAGGCCCAATAAAAAAGGCAAATGACAATTTTGGCAGTGCACTCATCTTGGAGTATAATGCTTGTGCAAAAATGGTAAGACAAACTATAGATAAGGAATGGAATACATTTTTAGCATTTACTGACTTAGAGAAACTAAAGAAAGAAAAGCTAAGAGTAGTTTATAAGAATTCAAGTAACAAAACTTTTATTGGAAAATGGTACAAACCAAGAAGTTCAGAGATGGGGAAAAAGGAAGGGAACGTTTAAATGTGGACATTGTTAACAGTGTGCATACATTAGCAATGCAGAAAGTGTGTATTTGGAAAGCAGGGGAATCACCCTGGAAGGCAAGGATTTTAATAATTGTGACTCCTTTGGGCTTGTATATTTAGTAAAATGTCAAACCTGTGAAGCATTCTATATAGGGAAGACAGAATGCAAGCTCAGGAGAAGGGTATACGAACATATGTATGGCCTAGAAACAAACAGACTAATGCATTTTACAAACACAAACAAAGCTGTGAAAATGCATACTATACATTTTTTGTGATAGAAAGGGTGGAAAAGTGTGGCAAAGGGGTTTATGGGAGGAATGTTTGGAGTACAGAGAATTATGGTGGCAGATAAGTTTGGAGGCCACTAAACCACCGGGTCTCAATGAACATATTTCCATAGCCCCATTATTAAAATTAAGAGCAGCAAAACTGTGATATGCATTTGCACCTTATGTGAATTTTATCATGTTTTTACCCATGTTTTCCAATTGTTATAGTTGGTCTTTAAGCTTTTTTGTATTTTTATAAAAAAGTTAGGTTTGTAATATGTTATGAACACAAGTGTAACACTCATTTATCAAAGGTATTGAACTTATTTTTCCCTTATATTTTCCTGTTTTTAACATTCCTTTGAGTGAGGCTATACAGTTTGCCTTTGGCTTACAATGCAGTTTTTATAATACCTGTAATCTCATGATTTATCCACTAGATGGAGGATCAAGTTAATTTAAAGCAAATATTCAAGTTGGTAATTTTAACCATTGAGCCCTACTAAATGTGTTTCTAATAGTATTTTAACTTTATAATTTATTCGTTGTAATCAAGTGTTTTAAGGATTTTTATTTAAAACCTACCTTTATTCATACATATGTATTCATCAAACATTGTAACATTAAATGTGTTTTAATTGTGGCAACACAGAGAGATGCAACAAGAAAAGTTTTTGGTTTTAAACTAAATTAACCTTTCGATTAATTCATTAACTTAATCAATGTAATTAAGTGAATGGTATAAAAGCACTAGTAGTTTGAACAGCCCACATCTGAGGAAGTGATTTTTAAAACAAAAACATATGATGGAGCGTTAATGTGCTGTGTTTCTGTGGAATAAAATTAACTGAAGTGTGCTGAGCCGTTCGTTGTTTTTTTCACAATTTTCTAAGCTTGCCCTGCTCAGGGCTTTATTGTTTTGCCTGAAAAGCTGCTTCATTTTGTGGATTATCTGCACTACACAACATGCAACATATAGCCCTCCAGAACACCGACCATCACAGCTCTCATATAAAAACACAAACCACACACCCACCTTCTTGGAGACTCTCAACAGAAATCTACCCAAACAACAGAGACCTCCAAGGCAGAAACCCACTCGACCACCACACCACAGCATAAACCACAAGACACATAGTTCACCTACACATTGTGCCCCTCAACCTAAGCCCCTAAGGCAAAACAGCTTGCCCAATACACTAATCATAGGTGACTCGATAGTGAGGCACACTGATGTCCCCACTCACTAGGTTGAATAAGAAGGTAATAAAAAACGGAGCCTCTGAAATGACTGCAAAAGTTCCTTTAATGGTGCCTCCTGGTACCTCGGCTGTTGCCTTCAAGGGATACTGAACACCATTTACACAGTCAATTTATACCAGTCTTAATGCTTAAAATTGGTCCCATTAACACTTCATCATTGGAACCAATTGTAAAAAAAAAAAAACATTTAACATTTAAAGTGCAAGTATTGTCCCAAATGCCCCAATATAACATACTTCTCCCTAAAGCCTAAATTTTTGCAGTTTTAAATATCTTAACTGTGCTAATTCCACAATCTAGACAAGTATGTTTTAGACATATAAATTTAGTTCCAAGTTTAAAGCAGTCGGATATAATGTATCAAAATTTACAATAAACTTAATTTCCAATGACAACGATTTTTGCACAAAACCATCACCCTGATTGTATTTGGGCTTAGCCAAGACACTAAAAAGTAAGCTAGCTTCAGATCCCCCATGCACAGTATGAAAATGGTATGCCACCGGATTATCCAACCTACTATTCCTGATGTCTCTCAGATGTTCATTGATGCATTTTTTAGCCATTCTTTTTCTTTGTCTGACATACCGCCTAGTGGGTGTACATCCACAACCAATGACGTATATCACCCCACATAGATGTGATCAATTAGGGTGACGATTTTGTGCAAAAATTGTTGTCATTGGAAACTAAGTTTATTGTAAATTTTGATACATTATATCCTACTGGTTTAAACTTATACTTGTCTAGGTTGTGGAATTAGCACAGTTAAGATATTTAAAATTGTAAGATTTTAGGCTTTAGGGAGAAGTATGTTATATTGGGGCATTTGGGACAATACTTGCACTTTAAATGTTAAATGTTTTTTTTTACAATTGGTTCCAATGATGAAGCGTTAATGTAACCAATTTTAAGCATTAAGACTGGTATAAATTGACTTTGTAACTGGTGTTCAGTATCCCCTGAAGACAACAGCCGAGGTACCAGGAGGCACCATTAAAGGAACTTTTGCAGTCATTCCAGAGGCTCACTTTTTTGTTATTTGTACTTTGTTTTTTTTCATATTCAGTATTTTTAAGGAGAAGGTAACAGTCAGCTGTCTATCAGGTGCCAGAATCCGATACATAACACATGCACCCAGGTCACTCTAAACAAGAACAAGTATGACTCTGTCACTGTCCATGTGGGTGTGAATGACCTGAGACACACCTCTCTGGACTACATGAAAAGAGACATGGAGGAGCTCTCAGATTATGTGGCCCAGGAAGGTATGACCCTAGTCCTGGGCAGCATCCTACTGTAGCCCAGAATTATACAGCAGTACAAGCAGAAAATGACTGACTTCAACAATTGGATAAGGTTCTGGTGTCATTCTAAGGGGTTCCAGTATCTGTCTGCTTGGGATGACATGATTGACAGACATCAATGCTTTTCCAGAGATGACCTGCATGTGTCACCCCTGGGTTTCCGAATACTAGTTAAGGTTCTTGCCACTCCAATAGTGCCTTTTTTAAGCAATGTTCCAAAGACAAAATTACCACCGTAACAGCTATAAATAAATGCAATCTGAGGGTCATGCTGTTCAATGCTAGAAGTCTAAATCTCAAGATGCACTTGCTCGAAGTACTCCTCAAAATGGAGAACAGTGACATTTGTGCTGTAACGGAGACCTAGTTTAAAGCAGCAGAAGGCACCCCTCTGCTACCAGGCTATAAGTAATTCCACACCTTTCAGTCCCAGAACATGGACCAAAGCTCCAAAGGTGGTGGTGTCTCCATATTCATAAAGGATATGCACACCTCCAAATTAATAGACCAGCATAACGCATCTGAGATACTTCAGGTGCAACTAACACTGGGTAAGATGGCAATTCAGGTTGTCACATGGTATAGGTCCTCAACCATGTCGCAAGACTCTCACTCCATGTTCCTAAGCACCCTTTAAACTATTAGAGTCCAACCCAACACTCTCATACTAGGTGACTTCAACTACTCCTACATCAACTGGGAAAACTACTCATGCACCAATACACTAGCCCAACTCTTCCTGGAATTCATCAATTCCAATGCCCTAGACCAACTCATTCTTACCCCCACTAAAGGAAGCAACATCTGTGACCTGGTCATTATTAACATAGGCAACTGTTGCTCTACACTAATAGTTAGTTTCTCCCTGGTTAGATCTGACCACAAAACTAATTACCATGGAAATCCATATCCCCCCCCCCCCGCAAAGGTAATCACCATGAAAAAATTCTCCAAAGCTGACTTTGGGCTCCTAAATCCAGAATCTCCATGGCAATACCCAGGTTTGCTCTGAGTTACTGCACAATGGTACCTCCTATACTGAGCCAACAAATATTTCCAACATACTGGCCAATAGATTCAGTGCCAACTTTACCCCTCTCACCCCCGCTAAAGGATCAATCACAATACCGGAGGAATGCCAGGCACCCAGCATTACTGCAGCACAGGTTAAAGCTGCATTGTCCAAGGCCAATAATACAGCTTCCAGGGGACCTGACAATATCCCTGGATGTGTTCTACATGAACTACAAAGTGAAATTGCACCACATCTGTGTGCCCTGTTTAATCACAGCCTCACCGCAGGCTTTGTACCTACTGAATGGCGCACTGCTACAATCATCCCTCTCCATAAAGGGGGAGTGACTACAGACCCTGGGAATTATTGCCCCATTAGCCTGATGAGTCTGATATGTAAGGCTATGGAGTGCATCATCATGGACCTAATTAAAAAGGATATAAGGAATCTCCAAATTCTAGATCTCATGCAATCTGGTTTTGTGAAAGGTAGATCATGCCTGCTCAACCTGGCTGACTTCTTTGAGTCAGTCACCAGAGCTGTGGATGAGGGCAAGGCAGTTCATACAGCCTACCTCGATCTGGCCAAGGCCTTTGATACCATTCCCCTCTCAGGAATTATTGATAAACTCACCAAACTAGGCATCAACCCCAATAATACTAGGTGGGTTGCAAATTGGCTCACAGATAAAAATCACAGTGTGAAAGTAGCGGACTCCAAGTCAGACTGCCGACCAGTCACAAGTGGAGTCCCACAGGGATCGATCTTGGGTCCTCTCCTGTTTGGCATCTACATCTCAGAATTCTAGACCAACCCAAAAGGGACTCCGGCTGATTAAGTTCACAGACTACTGCAAGCTGGGAGCCATTATTAACTCCCCAAGTAATGTAGTCATCCTAAAAAAAGGTGTTACTGAGACCAATGATTGATGTCGAAACCATGGCCTTAAGCTTAATGCCAACAAATGCGTCATCATCCCCTTTGGGAAAAACTCAGTTCCCACTAATTACCACATTGATGGGAGCCCACTGAACACTGAAGGCATTATAAGAGATTTGAGAACACAGGTTGACAGCAACCTCTCCTTTGACCACCACATTTCCACTGTGGTCAGAAAGTCCTTCTATGTGGCACATCTCATTACCAAGGGTTTTACATCCAGGAAAAAAGAGGTCATCAGCTTTCTCTACTCTTCCTTCATTAGGCCAATCATTGAGTATAATTCCCCATTTGGCATGTACCTCACTAGACACAAGCAACCACTTGAAAGGCCACAAAGTACCTCACAAAGAGGATCCTAGGCCTTAAACACATGTCCTACACAGACAGACTCAAAAAAACTCCAGCTATTCTCTGTCTCATATCGTCTACTAAGAGGTGATCTCTGCTTGACTTACAAAGCCTTGTCTGACCCAGCTCTGTTAGAAATGCTACATCTAAAGAAATCATAATCCCTCCGCACCACATGCTCCAGAGACCTCAACCTCATTACCACAATCAACAGAACATGCTGGAGGGACAGGTTCATAGCCCAGAGACTGCCCATGCTCTGGAACAGACTTCCCATACATGTCAAGCAGAGCACCTCACTGGCCCTCTTCTAGAGAAATCTTGATGAGTGGATGGGAAATATAAAGTTCACCCCGGGATCACTCCAATGGCTCTACTTGATAGAGGCACTGGGAAATAACATTGGGCGGCATGATGCTAGGGCATTTCTATGGGCTAAGCTTGTAAAGGCTCCAGGGCCATCAGCCTAGTACAAACCTATGATCAGTAGGTGATGTCATTAGAATGTTCCTGGTTGCTATGTGATTATTTGAAAAGATGACTGACAGGAAGAACTTTTTCAAACAGCTGATTGTTATTTTTAAAATAAGACAGTTGAAATTAACTTTAACTATAAAAGTTGATGGGCAGTTAGTTAAGAGTTGCAATCAGTTACAGTGGTGTGCAGTAGATAACCAAAAAAAAAAAGGACTCGCCAAGAACTGTAAGCCTGCATTTGCCTTGCTGTTTTGTTTTAGATTAGATTAGGGGCAGTATTCTCCAGGTAGATTAAGAAAGTTTAGTTATTTAGATAAAGTTTTTCTAAAATTATGGACTTCTTGCCTACACTTGGATTTCACATTTCCGGTGATTGAATTCTGGTGTTTATTGAAAATTAGTGATTTAATTTTTTTTAATAATCGTTTACTTATTATTAAATGTTTTTTATTACTTTACATTGTGGCTGCATAATCAGTGTATTCTTTAGAGATTAGAGAGTGTTTATACCCGTTTGATACTCCACAGGTCACCTTGAATGCCTGGCTGCTTCTGGTCATAGCTATCATTTATTTTGATATTTAATTGCTAATAATTGATCACCCTTGGAAGGGTGTGTAGACCTTTCTGACTCTGTTGGCAGCATTTACCATTTGTATTTGGGAGGGGCCACAGCTGAAATCTGTGTCAGGTTTCCCATAAGTGCTTGAGTGTATGAGATTTTAATCTATTTTGAGCATGAGTCAAAGATCTTAAACTGGAACACATTGATCTGAAGTATATAAAAAAAGGGATTACATTTGGGTTGGACAGAGATATATAGTCCAGTCCCAGAAAATAGAGTGCGTTCCTGTTGTGCTCTTAAGGGAAATTGTGGAATTTTACTCTTGTGTGCTCTTTGTTCTGGTGTTTTCCATAATGCTCCCATGCTGGAGTCAGTGGTGAGGATTGAGGCTCCTTAATTACTGACCTGGGTTTTAAGTGGGGGATGTCACATACTGGTGGCAGTCCAGTGGGATATTAACTGGATGTCACATGTGGAATGCTGAACCCTCTGCCATGCATGGTCTGGATTTTTCTAGAAGAGCAAGCCACAGTGCTGTAACTACTGCTAAGGTTTTACCCTGCAGACCAATATACCACCACAGTCACTAGCATGTCACACACCGCCACTGACTCTGGCCCTTCTCAACTTTACAGTATTCCATCATACCACTACTGAAATTTCATATAAAAAAACTTTTTACTTTCATACTTGTGAACACTCACATTCACACACTCCCCTGTGAAAGACATGCACTCCTGTGTTCACTTCTCACCTCTGCAAATGATGATAGCTATGCCCTGTCCTTTGTACATTGTTACTTGGGTTGACTCTTTCTGCTGCACAGTGTTGCCAGCATAAGCAAATGTAAGCACAGCCGAGAATTGTTTTGGCACACATTATTTTTTACTGTAGTGTATGTGCTTATCTTCCTATACTACATTCTAAAGCTATGTGCAGGTTGCTGTCTTTTTGCTAGTGTCACAACGTATTATTCCCACGTCCATCTATTATGATTATAGCCTGCTGCTAGTTATTCCTCTGCCTCCCTACCTCCTCATTTGTCTCAGCCTCCACTACCTGTTTTGCTGTGAAAATCTGTACCTACAAGTGTCCACCAAGCAGTAGCTTCCTAAGTATAATACTGTGCAACACACACACACAGACACTATTTTTGCATATGGGGCAGGATCATACTGCAGGGCACGACCTGATGAATCCAGACAGCAAAAGCATGCCTTTGGCAGCCCAAGCACATGCTCAATAATGTTTCTTGTCTGTCATTGGGCACTGTTGCACCCATGGTCTGTTGGATTTTGTGCATTTCTTATATGTATATGAGCCTGGGTTCCAAGACATATCCTGCATTGCCAACAATATACCCCTTTGGAAAGTCACTCCTTGTAAACAGTCGGTACAGGTCACAGGTGTGCCATAAGCTGGAGTCATGTTAACTGTGTGGAGCCTATACACACAATGTAGATGATACCCTGTGCATTACAGAATACCTGGCCATTGATGGAGTGATAGATATCATTTGCAATTCATGTACCTATTTCCCAGTACACAAAATGGGGTTTTATTTCAATGTGGGAACAATCTATGGTCCCCACTATGTCAGGGGGAAGAGGCTGTATCATAGAAATCCTGCATATGTTCTCTCTCTGTCTGAGTATAGGATGAACCACATATGCTCTCCGAAATGCTGAACCATGTCATTGAGAAACTGATGGAGTATTTTCAAGGCAGATGCCTGACATACCCCTACACTGTGCCCCAGTAGACTGCTGAAAGGCCTCTGTAGCTAATATATGTAAAGACATACATACCTTAGTATCCAACTGGACATGTACACCGTGACTCCCACAGTGTTACAGACAAGGCTGACACATGTCTACAATTTCTTGAATGGTATTCATATCAACATGGTACTGGCCACAAAGTTGGAGTCATAGAGTCCATGAAATGTTAAGCACACGAGTGAACCTGCATCTACAGGAGTACAGGAATATGCACCATTGTGCAGCAGTAAGAGCCTCTTACAGATATGCATTGATTAAAGCTCTGGCTACAGAAGATCTTTCAGCCATGTTCAAGTATACAGTGGATGCAGCTCTGTTGCACAACATTTATATGTTTCTGAATCACTCTGTTTTGTCTTGACTCATTATCATTCATGGTGCCTGATTATATGATCGCTAGCATGCATCATGACCAATCGAGCTACTTGGACTGCCCACATCATGCAGCTAGTTTTTCTAGTTTTCAAACAACCTGTACATGGTCACTCATCATGCAAATCTGCTAGGATGATACGGGAAAGTTTTCTAAATCCAGCCCTGAGTGTGTGTGTGTGTGTGTGTGTGTGTGTGTGTGTGTGTGTGTGTGTGTGTGTGTGTGTGTGTGTGTGTGTGTGTGTGTGTGTGTGTGTGTGTGTGTGTGTGTGTGTGTGTCTCTCTCTCTCTCTCTGCATGACTGTGTGTGTGTGTGTGTGTGTGTGTGTGTGTGTGTGTGTGTGTGTGTGTGTGTGTGTGTGTGTGTGTGTGTGTGTGTGTGTGTGTGTGTGTGCATGTGTGTGTGTGTGTGTGTGTAAGAGAATACTGCATGTTTGTTTAGTATCATAAATTATTTGTCTTCAGAGTGTTTGGGAAGAGCAGTTTGTGTAAGTAAACTTACAATAGCAGTAGATGTTCTAATAGATCATATTTGTAGCAGCCCAAGCTATTAGGGTTATATGCTGTCAAACATATGACCAACCTGGACAGCTTTTCAAAGCTTGCGGGTGCTATCAACATGCTCTTACTGCAAGGAGCTTGAGCAGAGCACCATACAACAAGCAGAGTGACAAAAGCTTCAGAGCTTTCTTGCCCAAGAAATGAGGTAATAGGCTTGAAAGATAGGAAACATAAAACAAAAGTAATATATATATATATATATATATATATATATATATATATATATATATATATATATATATATATACACATATATACATATAGACACACACACACGTATATATATATATATATATATATATATATATATATATATATATATATATATATATATATATATAAACCCCACCCTGACAATACAGCTCAACAGCTACAGAAAGGGGCTGGAAGGAAGGGATGGATACTGCAGCAACGGCAGCAATGATCAATGAGAACAAATACTTTTATGGCCAGTTTACTTTCATAATTGTACTATATTCAACAATAGTTCACTGTAGCAGTAGCCTAAGCAATTTAGGTAGATTACCACAGTTTACATAAAAAAAGAAAGGAGGAAGAACTAAGCATCCAGGAGCCCCTGGAGAATGGTCCTAGCACAGCATGTACTGGAACTGAAAAAGGAATTCAGTGTTTGTGCTTTTTAAAAGTATGTACAGAGGACCAAGCTGCTCCCTCTAGAACACTTACAGAGTCTATCCCTTTCCAGAAATCCAAGGAAGAAGCCAAAACCCTGGTGGAATTGGCCCTAAATCTTCCTGGAAATGCCTTATTGTGGTGAGAATAGCAAAAAAATAGCATGAAACCACCATCTTGAAGCTCCCTGCTTTGAAACTGGTTGTCTTTTTCCCTTTCCTTCATACGACAAACAGCAGATCAGCTTTCTAAGGACTGAGTTTTGTCTATGAAGTATCTGAGCTGCCTGTGGACATCCAGAGAATGAATAATTCTTTCTCACTTGTTTATGGGTTTTGGAAGAATGACAGGGAGATTAATAGACTGATTCAAGGTAAACTATGAGGCTACTTTAGGCATAAAATGAATAGTTCTCAAAGAAACTCTATTTGTGGATAATAAAATATGGTTGACTCACCATTAGTGGTTGTAACTCACATACTCTTATCAGAAGTCAGAGCAATGACTAAATCAGTCTTCCATGTTAAGAACCTCAAAGAAGCCCAGATTAACTGATTCAAATGGAAAAAGAGTAAGTTTCTCAAGCAGAAAATCCAGACCCTAAGAAGAAGACACCTATTTTCTAGAGGGATGTATGTAAAATTCCTTTCAAAAACTACATGACTTAGGAATACAAAGAAAATGGAGATTCAAGGGCAGACAAACAGAAATGGCTGAGAGATTAATCTAGATGGAAGTGTAAGAAAGGTCAGAGGACAATAACTCACAAAAATATTCAAGAGCCAGAGAGAGCTGAAACTGACAAGGGCCCTGTTCATTGAAGGGGCACCAACTAGAAAATCTTTCCTGTTTGTTCTTAAAGTAATCTTGTCCCTGTGGAAAATAAGGTAAGATTGACTTACCACAAGATTTTCTTGTACAAGGTTTTTAGCCTCTTTAATTATTTGCTACATGTCCTCAGAAAAAAATAATTCCTAAAAGGAATCAATATTTTATCCAGGCAGTCAACTGTGGATTTCAGGTTGGGATATATCAAACAACCTCTTTCTTGTGTGAGTAAATTCAGTCTGTGGGGAATATGTACTAATTGCCCGTGTCCAGTTTTTCATAGAAAGGAGAAAGTATAGTTCTGAACCTGAAATTTATTGTGACGGTAGATGCTCTAATAGATCACTATTGAAGTAGTCTAGGCTACATGGGTCCTACCTCACTGCAGCCAGACAGCTACCAAAAGCTAGCGGCACCTGCCATGTGCAGAGCAGCATAAAAAAGACAGCTGGGGAGTAAAACCTTGCAGAACATTTTACCTAGGAAGGAGCAACAGCCTTGAATAACAATGCCAGGAAACAAACCCAACAGAAAATATATACAAAGAGGCTGGACAAATTCACACCCTGGAGAAAACAAAAATTACAAGCAAAAGAAGAGGTCTGGAGGAAGGTGGAAGTTGCTGCAACAATGATCAATTAGAACATGTTCTGTTAGCGTATGCTTCACTTATACAAATGTACTATGTTCAAGTATAGATCGCCTTTGCAGTAGCCAAGCCATATGGGTAGATTATCATAGTTTAGGGAAGAAAAAAGAAAGGGGAGGAGGTGAATAAACAAGACTCCAGGAGCCCCTGAATAATGGTAGTAGCAAAGCCTGTTCTGGAAATGGAAAAGGAATCTGGTTTGTAGCATTTTGTTAAGTGTGTACAGAGGACCATGTTGCTGCCTATAAAATCAATCTAGAGTCCATCCCTTTACAAAAAGTCACCAAAGAAACCAAAGCCTTTGTGGAATGGGATGTAACCTTGCCTGAAGGTGGGGTTACTATGGTGAGTATAACAAAATGAGACAGCCACCTGAAAAATAGTCTGTTTTCAAATGTATTGTCCTTTCCTCTTACATTCATAGGACAAACAGCTGATCAGCTTTCCTGAAGGTTCATTTTTTTCTAGCGAGTGTCTGAGCTTCCTGTGGACATCTACTGTGTGAAGAATACTTTCTCCCTTGTTCTTGGGTCGAGGAAAGAATATTGGGCTTAAACTAATCTCTGAGAACACTTTAGGCATAAAGGTAGGATTTGCTTTCAAAGTATCCCTCTGGAAAATGAGGTGGGGCTAGCTCACGAGCATGTAACTCTGATACTCTCCCTGCAAATGTCAGATCATTGAGCTTTCTAAATTAAGAACCTCAGTTCAGCTTTGTGAGCTGGTTCAAATGCAAACTGAGTAATGTTCTAAAGCACAAAGTCTCGATCCCAAGGTAGAGACACCTGTTTCCTAGGTGGACAAGTACGTAACACCCCTTTTGAAAACTGTATAACTTGAGCATTGTTATAAGGGAGGATCCAGGAGCAGATAATAGATGGCTAACAAATGTATCTTGACAGAGGAATATGAGAGGCCACTGAACAGTAGCTCAAACAAATAATCAGAAACTAGAAACAGCTAGGCCTGAAGAGGATCCTGGGTCTTTGTCTAGCACCATCTAGAACATCTTTTCTACTTACCCATATTATGATTTTTCTAGTGTCCATTTTTCTCACAAACTTTAGTGACTGCTGCAGTTTTGCAGACAAAAACGTGCCTAAAAGTATCAAAATTCCATCACCCATGTAGTTAAGTGAAGAGTTTCTAGAATGGGGTGTATGCAGCTCCCAATGTCTTGCGGGAGTAAATCCAGTATGTAAGGAAGGTTGTAGCAATTGCCTTTGGCCAAATTAAAAAACGTGCCTAAAAGTATCAAAATTCCATCACCCATGTAGTTAAGTGAAGAGTTTCTAGAATGGGGTGTATGCAGCTCCCAATGTCTTGCGCGAGTAAATCCAGTATGTAAGGAAGGTTGTAGCAATTGCCTTTGGCCAAATTAAAAAAGAAAGAAAAACCACTACTGCCATGGCCAAAAGGAAATCACTACTACAACCTTTGGATAATCCTTCTGGATCTTTAGAAGAACCCTTGTTATCAATGGAAATGGTGTAAAAGCATACAGGAACATTCCATTCCATAGGAATGAGAATGTATCTCTCCTCTATGTCTGTTTGCAAGGAGTACTGGAGCAGAATTTCTTTAGTTGCCTGTTTTGAAAGGAGGTAAGCAGATCTACTTGAGGTTTTCTCCAAGGCTGAATCAATTCTTGGAATACCAAGGATAAAGATTCCACTTATTGGGAGTGATAGTTTACTCTGGTCCTGATGAGCTTGTTTGCATCCAGGTTTTGTTCTGATGGAATGTATGGAGTCGGAAGAGTAAAATTGAGTTGAGTCAATACCTCCAAGGCAAGTCTGTAAAGAGGAGGTAAGATCTGGTACACCCCCCATTTGATTATGTATCACATAACTGTGGTGTTTTCTGCATACACACACAGAGGTACTAGGGACCAGAGATGATTAAAGGCTTTCAAAACACTGGTAACTGCCATCATGTCTAATACTTATATGTTTATATCTTTGTGCGGGATCCCACAAACGTACTTTTACCACTTTTTAAACCACTCACACCAGGTCTGAAGCATTTGTAATGTTTGACTGACTGTTTCGGGGGGGGGGGGGTTGGAAGGGAAAATGGAAGATCTAGATTGAAAGCTATCCAGTCCACCCACCATACAATGTCCCTTTTTAAAAATCATAGAACAATGATCCGAAAGGACAACTGGTGTAAAGGGGGAGTTCAGACTATCGCTGTTACCACTGCATTTTCTTCATGTGTAATCTAGCCAGGTGAGGCAAGAAAATCATTCATACTATATACCCCAGAATCCTGAGAAATTCATTTGCAGAAAAATGTTTTTGAATGGAGAAACTCAAGGATTGTTGAAATGAATCTCTTATGTCTGGAAAGAGAAAGGCTCTTTTCAAGGCAGAGTGCAGTAACATCCTAAGAAAGTCATTCATGGATAAAGGATGAAAGAAAAACCCAGACTGAGTAAATGTTCCCTAATAACTGCCAAACACTTTTGACAGCTGAAAAAAACAGTCTGCATATATAAGACAATCATCCAAATATGGAAAATATGAATGCCGTGAAGTCTGCAGTAAGCAGTGAATGGAGCTAGACCTTTTGAGAATATCCTTGGTGCTATGGGCATTCCAAAGGATAACACAGACAACTGATAATGTCAGCCAAATACAGCATGAAATGCACTACAATAAAGATGTGATAAAATGCATCCTTTAGATCCAACTTTATTATGAAAGCTAGAGGGGAAATCAGAAGAGCATAACACTGGAGAGATAACATCTTGAACTTTGAAATCTTGACAAAATAGTTTAGAAAAGAAAGATTTGGTATAGGCCTCTGGGTTCCTTCTGTTTTGGGAACTAAAAAAAATTAAAAACTCTACCTAGGAGATTGACGGTGGAGGGACACAGGTTCTATGACCCTCTGAGACACCATGTGTTGCATGATTGAAGGAAATAGAGAGTTATGGTTCCCAGGACAAGACAGAATCCCCTGTAAAGGGAGGAAGGATTCACATTGCCGTGTATGTAGCCCAACTGAAGTACCTTCAGAAACCAGCTATCAAAGATAATCTGTGCCATGGGGAGGGTGGCACAGGGGAATGAGCCTGAATGGATAAATATCATGCTGAATGACAGGGGTGGCCTTGACTATTTGAAGCTTTTCCTCTTTTAAGAACCTTCTTTCCAATACTTCTGAAAACCCTGTTTGCTGGCTCCTTGCTGCTTAAATTGCTTATCAGAGAAGGGAGTTAAGGAGAAGGGGAAATTGCTATCTGTCGGAAGAATAAGAGATGAAAAATCTGAGACACTCCTTGAATCAGTTTTCCCATTTCATCACAACTTTTTAAGCACCTGTTTATCCAAAGGACAATTTAAAATTTCAGACTTAACATCATTAGGAAGATTTTGAGAATGAAGTCATGCAAATCACAAAACTGATCCAGAAACAAGAGATCTGGAGGAATAATGAGCAGCATCATAGGCAAATTTAAAAATATGCTTAGTGACATGAGAAACAGCTATCAAAGAAGAACCTAATGATTTCTTTACCTCAGAAGAAGGAAAGTTAGCCATTAACATCTGCATGTTATCAAAATATAACAATAAAAAGCTTTACCATATTAGCTTGACAGTTTAAAATTTTGAGCGCTAAGTACCATAATATGCTTTCTTCCCCAACATATCAGTTGCTTTCCCACTCTTCTCTGGTACAATGGGGTTAGCAGACCTAACCTATTTAGCAGAAACAAATTTGGGTAGAGAACTAACTGTTGGATCTGCTTGAGTGTCTGGGGTACTCTGTACAACTTGTCAGACTTTCTGGGAGTAGGACGCTGACCATCAGGTATGATAGAAGCAATGACAAAATCATTCTGTAAGGAAGGTAAGACAGGAGGGATATCCACAACTTTTGGCTTCTCTAACTGCAATAATTCATAAATCATTTTTGTGATACTGGAAGTTCATTCTGTCCCTACTGAAAAAAAACTCTCTCATTTTAGTCATAGTGTCAGAAAAAGAAATGTCTTCAGCAAGTAAATTTACTGAAATACTTTTTCTCAAAATCAGAGAACTCTGACTGAGAAGAATTCCTGAAGTGCAACTATCCCCCTGCAATGTCTGCTCAGCTCTGCTGATTGAAATTTCCTGTCAGAAAGGGAAGGACCTCTCTTCTTTTACTTGCCTGAAGAATATGAGGGCAATAAATAAGCATTAATAAGTTCCTTGGCAAATCCCACTAAGTCTGTACAGTCCACAGAAACAGAAAAAGGGCATTGAAAGTTTTTCTCACTAAGAGCTAACTTCCTGAAAACAGGCTGACTCATAGCAGGCACACTGGTCTCAATTTCAACCTGTCCCTTCTAGCCTAGTGAAGACCTTCACCTGCCCTTTCCTTGATACTGACAATAGTAGCTCTCCCCTTGCCTGCAAATGGTCTCCATGCAGTCGCAAAGGACATGACAATCCCCTGGTCTTTGGCAGCTAAGAAAGCTTCACTAATAAGACTAGGGGATAAAGATGGTCAGTCTTGGGAACAACAAGTGGTCACAGGAGAGTCTGCCACCAGTGACTAAGGCAGAATAGGAGCCAGCTTGATACCTAAAACGCCTTTGAAACTTTTTTCTTTTTGCAAAGCAGGGGAAGGTACTATCATGGACACTGAAGGTTGCTCTTTAGGTAAGCCAAGGAAAAGACACTGAAAGTGAGGAACAGAGCATGCCGGAGTTGGAAAAGTATAAAGGTAATTCTAAGGTAATTAATCCACTGACCATCCCCCACAAGCATAGTATCCTGCCCCAAGCACACAAAAGTTTGCAATCTAAGTAAAAGTTTTCTCAAAAGTAAAAATTTTCTTCACGAAAAGTTCAGTTAAGCCTTTATATAACAAATATAATAAAAAGGCAATGACAGTTTGAACTCAAAACAGTTTTATAAGCATTATTATTTTTCACTTTTCTTCATAAAATAAAACTTAGTGGAAAGGTTTTACTCAACATGGATTTATCTGCCCAGTACTTGAAAATTGCTAGAGAGTGAGCAACTTGGATGCCAAGACAAATGTTTTTTAGGAGCTCCCTCCTCACAGACCAGCAAAATGGGATCTGAAAAGATAAAGGCTGCAGATGCTAAATCCAGACTGACCTGATGAGCCACTGAAGTTTTCTCATGTAAAGTCTGGCCAGGGGAATCATAAAAATTACAGAAGCCATGTAGTCCAGCATCCAAAGAAATTCCTTGGCATACCTGATTTTGAGTAGAAAAACTCAGAAAGAACTTAGTAATCACCATTTTGTCTAAAGGGAGAAAGTTTTTTTCCAGGGCAGAATCTAACACACATCCTAGGTAAAACTATTTTGTGAAAAGGGATGAGGAATTATTTCTGTAAGTTCACTTGAAAATCTAGACTAAGTAGAAGATTCTAAAAACTTGTGAAGGACTCATCAAGTGGAAAAAGTGTCTGCAAATATAAGACAATCATCCAAATATGGAAAGATGTGATTGACTTGAAACCTACAATAAGCAATTACTGCAGCTAGACACTTTGTAAATAGCCTTGGTACTGTAGCTAGTCCAAAGGGTAAGATAGGTAACTGTTAATGTAAGCCAGGTGGAAAAAGTAAGTTATGTACTTAACATAATGTTAAATTTCTCTTGTCTTTGTCCAGACATTGGAATAGCAGAACTAGTGCCTTTGGTGCCTTCTAGTGGTGGGAATGAACCTATCACAAGCTCGAGCCCCTCCTTACCTATAACTCAGCAATGCTGCTGAATCCTCCAGATCGGGTATGCCAACATTTAGACATACAATAATGTATAAAAAATTAAAGACAACAAAGGAATTTGAGACCACATAAAGACTCATCAAAGAGTGACAGTTTGAAGGTGGAAGGTGGTTGGATTGTTCCACTGTCTGGACAAAGATCCGAGAAGTAGAATAGTTATATATATATACTACAGTGTTAGATTGTTTGATTGTTGTCCGTTTGATGAGTCTTTGGGCAAATTGTAGGATCCAAGCCAACAATCTGGCGCTCTTCTAATTTTTCCCTTGTACAATGCATCTGTGCTCACTGCTAGCTTCTTTCAGATCGAGTTTGCTGCCTATAAGGACCACCTTCAACTTCCTCAATACAAAATGATGGAGGAATGGGGAAAGAGGGAGGTCTGTCATATCAGGCAGACAGTAATGAAAGGATTCAACGTTTTGGTAGATAACTATTTTATCCTATTTGTTTCTTCTGTCTGATCCAACAGATGGATCAGAATCCCCACTCACCTGGATAACTTTATTTGGGATATCTTCCTGCCCAGTCTATTACAATTTAAAAAAGATAATCTTTCCTAAATGGCTTAGTACTGTGCAAAAAGAAATGTAAATGCCTAATTACATCTGGTGTGTGAATAGTATATGCTCCCGTGTTACTATGATTAGGAAAATGAATTGTTTGATTGAGGATGACTTCTGACATAATCCTGGGAAAGAAATTTGGATTAATCCTAAGCAAAACTCTATCCGTTTGTAACACCATTTTAACACCATTGTTGAATTATCACTCAAGACACAGGCAAACACATTTATATAAAGGAAAACAAAACATGTTAACATGTTTACAGTACAAACATTATACATTACATTTATTCTTTTCTAAAATTATCAAGCCAACATTACATAATTGATCAAATTATGTATTCCCTTAAACCTCACTCCTCCTACAAAACATTATTCTGCATGTATTGTTCCCATACTTTCTGTTTTTCTTTGTAATTTGCTCCTACCCTTTTCTTTTATCTCTATTACAATTCACTACTTCAAATACAGTTGGTTTATGCTTTGATTTCCACTTTCTAGTAACTGTGTTTGGCAGCCACCAGAATTAAGCTTAGCAAGGTCTTACTATGTCTAGGCAATTAAGATCCTGTATCCCAGTTCAAAAAAATGATTTCCTTAGTTACAGACATTTGCTCACCCAACATTTCCTGTACTCTGTAGGGAATGTTTAAAATATGCAAACTCATTACCCTCCCAAAATATACATCATTCTTCCAACATTTGCCATCTACCTAAAGAAAATTTTTTGGGAGTCTGCTTGGAGTATAAAAATACCTATGCAAACACTTCCAAGAAAAATCCTAAACCCTCTAGATTCCTCTAAATATTTTATAACCTTTTCTGATTGATTCCTATAGTTATTGTGCAGTATTTATATACCCCACTAAGTATCCATCTTTTTAACAGCAGCTTCTGTTTGAGTCATCTAAAAAATCTTCCACTGCAGGTCTTTCACTTAAGACCCCCTATCCTTTCTCTTTGCCTATACTCTTATATTAATACCGGATAGGGAAAGCGGTCTCTAGCCTAAAGTCCAAATGCCTTCTTGGCCTCTTCCTATTTTATAACCTTTCCCTCTCTAATTATTTCCCCCAATACATTGGTTTTGCCACATTTTTCCAATAAATTCCAGACCCTATTGCCTATTCCCTGTAACCCTAATTGCAGTCATTCCTATTGTCAGAATTTCCTTTCTCCATTCTTGTGTTGTCTTATTTCTTAGACAACTGCCTGCTACTTTATGAATATAATATTCAGTTTTCAATTTCTCCAAATCTTTTGGGTTTCTAATACAATGACAGGAATGGACCCAATTCCTACGACAAAGTACAATTAAAGTTCATGAAATTAGTATTGTTTCAATCTCTGATGTTAGTCAGAAGTGCTCTTCGCAGCAGGCGCAATGTGCCCAGTAATGACTCCTGCAATTCATATGGAGTTACATGCATTGGTAACATATCTAAATATGATTGCAGATTCTTTTTTATAAGACCCATTTCTCCTACTACTATTGGGACTGTCTGGGTATCTTTCTTCCACATTGCTCTTGTTTCTGCTTGCAAATCCTGATATTTTATGACTTTGTGTCTCTCTGTACGCAAGATACTACAGTCACTGGGTGTGGCGATTTCAATGATCAATGCTACTTTTGTCTTCTTTTCATGGACCACTATATCTGGTTTTCTAGCATCTATCCTTTGAACTGTTGGTAATGGATGATCCCATGTAATGCAAACTTCATTATTTTCTATGATGCAGTGCGACTCATGTTTCCAATGTTTTTCAGCCACTTCAGTACTATAGTGTTTGCACAATCCACAATGCAACAATCTTGCCACATTATTATGCCTTTCAGTATATTGTCCTTCTGCCATTAGTATGTCACAACCAGGAATAAGGTGTGCAACTGTTTCCAATTCAGTTTTACAAAACCCGCAGTTGTCTGTTTCTCCCATGTGTTCAATGGACTTTGTAAACCAGCGTGTATGCATCCCACTTTTTTGGGTCACTGATATTAACCTTTCATCTCTTGGTTTGAATTCACCTCTCCTTAACCATTCCTGTGTTTGTTCCTGATCAACATGAGGTTCTTCCAGACGTTTTCTATACTTGGAACTATATTTATGCATTTTATACATTTCTTGCCTTCTCATCTGGTCCTTCACCTTATACTCCTTCTTTTGTTTTTTGACACATTTAGTTGCTGCCTGATTTTTGTCTATTTCTGGTTTAATTTCATTTCCTGCTTCACGGTGATATGCTTCTGCTAGATTAAGCAGATAAGTCATCATAGATTTATTCTCCTCATGTTTCAAAACTTTCATTACGTTTGGGGGCTTGTGAGGTCAGCATATATGTGTGGAGTTCCACAATTGCAGATCTATACATATAATCAATTTCAAGGAGGCCCATCCCTCCTTTTGAACAGTGAATATATAATCTTGATATGCACTGATTTTTATAAATCATTTGGTGAGCATAACCATCCTTCTTATTTTCCTATCTAGTCTATCCAACACATTTTTGGGGCCAGTCAATCACTACAAAACTGTTAAGTTAGGATAGGAACAGCAAATTGGGTTATAGCTTGACTTTTGCTCCTAGATGCCAATGCTGTTTTCAGGATTAATTTAAGTCTTCTAAAGTATTCCTTAAGTTTAATTAACTAAGTTTTATTTGCATTTGTTCATGTTTTATTGTTGATCCTTCATCATTTCCCAAATATTTATACACTCCCTCTTGATAACATTCTTTTATAACACATTCTTTTCCCATACTGATGTTTTCCTGGTGCTGCAGTTTTCCTGCTTTAAAGGTTGCTTTTGCACATTTATCAAGACATTGTTATATGATCTGAAAAAGTTTTGACAATTTGCAGTTGTGCTTTCAGTTCCTTATCTGATGAGCTATACAGGTTTAAATCATCGACAAAGACAAGATGAGAAATGTTTACACTTTGCTGTTTTCTAGGAGCCAAATTATACCCATGGCCTAAATTGTTAAGTAGACAGCTTAATGGGTTAAGGGCAAGACAGAACAGCAGCAGTTAGAGAGAGTCACCCTGGAATATCTCCCTTTGAATTTTTATCCCCGAGATAATAATTTGTCCTTTATCATGGCTTAATTGAAAAGTGGTCTGCCACTGTTTCATAGTCACTGTAATGTAGTCAATCAGTGTAGAGTGGATCTTATACATTTTAAGTACTCTTTCATCCATGAATGTGGATCTTCTACATTTTAAGTACTCTTTCATCCATGAATGTGGAATACTATCAAATGCTTTTTTGTAGTCAATCCATGCCATACTTAGATTCTTCCCCTTTTTACAGTTCTCCACTATGACTTTAACAAGTAATCCTTTATTCCATATGACTTTCTTTTATTGCCCTTTTGTTCTACTGCCATAATTGAGTTTTCTTCAAAAATGACTATAAACGCTGTCAGCATCAATTCCCATATATAATTTATACGTCGTCGGAAGGCAAGTTATTGGTCTATAATTTTTAGGGTAGCTTGCAGGTTCACTCTTAAGTAGGAGCATTGCTTTTCCTGTTGTTAACCAGGTTGGTGTCTGTTCAGTGTGTGCATATAAATAATTCTTACTTATGGCTAAATCTTTGTGCAAAGATGTTAATACTTTTAATCAAAAGTTAGTAGGTACTGCATCTGGGCCTGTAGTTTCTGAATTAGTGGCTTTTCTTAACTTTGTTTTAATCTCCCTGGCTGATACTTCATTCCATTTCATATCATATCATGTACCTTTAAACGTCTTATTCTTTCTTTTACTTCTATCCAGTTAGCATCTTTGTTGTGTTCCACAGAATCTTCATAGATACTTCTCCAAAATGTATCTATTTCTTTTTTTTTGGCAGTCTTCCAATTCCTTTTACCTTCTTTCCCAATTCTCTATAAACCTTTTTGGGTCATGAATAAATTGCTTATTTTGTACTTTTCCTTTATATTTATCTGCATATCTTCTAAGTTTTTCCATCTGTGCTGAGATTTTTAGTTTATTTGTGATAGTGCATGATAGATCCTGGTCTGTTCTAATACTGCACATTGCTTCTGTCACATCTATCTTTCTAAGCATTTTGTTGATCTGTTCCCTCCTCTATAATCTTCTAACAGTGGCACTTCTTGTCTTAATTGCTTTATAGTTTCTTCTATTTGATACTTCCATAGTGGTATTCGATTTTTCCCATTCCTGTGTTCTTGTGGTAGAACTTTATCAGTTATTAATTTAGCTATACAGTGATATGTCCTGTTTACATCTATTATATCGCATGGATCTCTATGGACAGTCCTAATTACTGTGTTCATTTGTTTTATCAAACTTCTGACTTTTTGGGTTTTATTGACCTTCTGCAGTCTATTTCTGTTTCTATCATTGACTTTAATATATTTATCTATCTATGTCTATTCAATCAAGCAACTCTTCTCTTAGCTCATTTTCTTCTAAATTAAGGGCACATTTTTTTGTTTTCCATTTCCTGTGGCATTATATGGAAAGTTCTATAGCATCTTCCTGTGGCACATTCTCTTCAATTTTATCCTGTGCTACACACTGCTCTATCATATGGGAACTCACTGGCCTATCACTCCTCACAGTTTCTTGTTCCTTCCCTTGCTGTCTAACTTCAAGTGAATGTTTATACTGGTTTCCTGTGGAAGGCTCCAAAATATCTTCATATGGCACCTGACCAATTGCTTCCTGTTCCACAGATTACCACTTAAATTTGATATATATTGCTCTATCCTGTCATGGTGCTTTCTGAATTAGATTTTCTGCACTGAGTCCTTCACTTCACAGGTACTCCATAACCTCAGTTTCTATTTCTTTAACGTCTCCATTATTCATCTCATTTTCCTCTTTTTCTTCTTATTTTTTGTACTGTGAAGTTTTACATGTCTGGATTCCTTTGCCTGTATTTCTCTTCAAATAGCTTTGGTGCCACTCTTTTTGTATTGGTTAGTTTTGCTTTCTCCTTTGCATAAATATTACACCATATTAAATCTTTTTTTCTTTCCAATGTCCATATTTCTTCTTCTGATGTCTTCTGGTCTTCCTGCTTCTCCTTACTTTGGGGACTCACTCCTTCATGCTGTGATGTAACCTGTATTAGACCTATGCGAAATCCTTCACTTTGCAGGCACTACATAACTTCAAATTCTATTTTTTTTTTTAACTTTTACTTTACTAATCTTTTCTACGTTCCCTCTTTGTGATATTTTCTTATTGGGAAATTTTCCATATCTGGATGCCTCTGCCTGTATTTCTCTTCGAATATCTTTGGGGCTGCCTTCTTTATATTGATTAATTTGGCTTTCCCCTTTGCATAAATATTGCACCATAACAAATCTCTCTTTCTTTCCCATGTCCATATTTCTTTTTTATACTTTTCAAAAATCTCTAGGTTTTGTTGTTTATAAGTTTACACTTCCTCATATGCTTTTTTTTACAAATAGATCAAAGTTTCTTGATCTATATACTGTCTTTCACAAAACTGTTGTATTAATGAATACATTTTTTTTATTTGAAACTTCTGACAGTTTTTCTTGTGTGAGTATTTTTCTTTCCTCTAATTTCTCTTTTAATCATTTTGTATATTTTGCGTCTGGAAATTCTGGGCTTTCTGCATAATAGTAATGATACACAATGTCTTTCTTATCCTCAATAGTCCACTTTATCATCTTTATAGCTCTTCTTTGGACTATCAATTTTTGTGATTTTTGTGGACTACTACTTCCTTCTACAACAGGGGTCCATCCTCCCCTGGGTCTGGCCTGGCCCGGCTTCATTGTAGGAATGTTTTCATATTTTGAGGATTTTAGACTGTCATCTTTTCCAGTCCTGGCACCATTGTGCCTACCAGCATTGGGCACTTTTGTTATTCCTAGGTCTTGTACACCCAGATCTCTTTTTTAATTTTTAGCCTACTTCTGTCCATGATACATGCTATATAAATACAGTCTATATATCAGTGTCGTCTTGGTGAGATTTTGTGAAAAACAGGGTCCACCTCGTGAAGGTACTCACCAAGACTTGAGGACGAATTAAATTTCAAAAATAATACCTTCCTTTACTTGCTGACTTATCATCTCTCCATTCGGATGTATGTTGTTATATGATATTATGATAGCATGGTTGCTGTTATTCTCCTTAAGGATCGGTATCCAAAACGCCACTCTCCTTATTTCCTAAATTTCTCCTCTGCTTCATCATCATCCCTTTCCACATCGTATCATAGTTTTTTTTTTTCTGGTTGCATTATATATATATATATGAGCCTTAACTGTGTTCTAAAATATCCCTTCAAATCAGGTAATGCTAAATCAACTTGTTCTATTGGAAGAATCAACTTATAGGTTCATAGGTTCATAGGTAGGTACTAGGCTATTGGCCCAAGGGCCTACATAAGCCTAGCCAACAAGGTTCCCTGGCTTATGCCACCCAAGAAAGTTATTTTCCTGTGCCACTGTCAAGCAGACACACAGAAATGATCCCCGGGGTGTATTTCCTATTTCCCATCCACTCATCAAGATTTTTCTTGAAGAATGCTAATGAAGAACTTTGCTTGACATAGATGGGTTGCCTGTTCCAGAGTATGGGAAGTCTCTGAGACAGGAATCTATCCCTCCAGCATGTCCTGTTTATTGTGGTAACAAGGTTTACGTCCCTAGAGTGTATAGCTCAGAGGGATTGGGATTTCTTTAGGTGTAGCCTGTCCAACAGCTCTGGGTTTGACATAGCTTTATATGTTAGGCAGAGATCACCTCAGAGTAGGTGACATGCTATGGAGTAAAGCTGGAGTTTTTTGAGGCGGTCAGTGTAGGGCATTTGTTTGAGGCCATTAATCCTCTTTGTGAGGTACTTCTGTGGCCTTTCCAGCTGCTGCAGATGTCTTGTGAGGTACATTCCAAAATGGGCGTTGTACTCTATAATGGGTCTAATGAGTGTCGAGTAGAGGGGAACAATGACCTCTTTTTTCCTGGATGAGAACCCTTTTAGGATGAGGTGTGCCATGTAGAAGGACTTCCTGACTACTGTGGCGATGTGACTATCAAAGGAGAGACTACTGTCCACCTGGGTCCCAAGGTCTCATCACACATTCAGTGTTAAGTAGATTGCTGCCTATGTAGTAGTTCATGGGTACAGAGTTTTTACCAAAGGGGATGACACTGCACTTTTTGGCATTGAGCTTGAGGCCATGGCTCTGACACCAGACATCTGTCTCAGCGAGGCCCTTCTGTAGGATGTCCACATCATTTGGGGACTTGACTATGGCTCCTAGTTTGCAGTCATCTGCGAACTTCGTTAGCCAGAGGCCTTCTGTTTTAGCCTGTACTTCAGAGAAGTAGATACCAAACAGGACAGGTCCCAGGACAGAACCCTGTGGTACTCCACTTGTCACTGCTTTGATGTCAGATTTGGAGTCTGCAACTTTTACAGTGTGGGTTCTGTCAGTGAGCCAGTTGGCAACCCATCTTGTGACGTAGGGATTTATACCGAGTTTAGCTATAATTATCCCACTTGACCCTTGTCCTTTTCCACTCCCAGATAAAGTCCTTCAACTCTTTATTGATTACTATGCACAACTTCTCATCTGTTTGGTAAAATATGTCTGACCTCTATATACAAATAAAGGGACTAAACGTATTTTCTCTGCTTGTATTTTGCTATCCATATCCATAAGCAAGAGCTTCCAGTTCCCAAATTTTTTTAATTATCTTTTGTTTAGTCTCATCCCACATATCCTTAGCTGCCATAACAGAATCCTTTTATAAGCCATACTCCTAAATATTCATTTTTATCATGTCCCCATAAATATAAGTATTGATGAACCAATTCATTGATGAGTACATAGTTTAGAGCTATAGTCTTTGTGTTGTCTTCATTAATTTTATATCCCAAAAAGACTTGAAACTGTCTCAGAATGTTCCACATTACTGAGCTGTTCATTTCCGGTTTTATCAGGTACAAAATAATATTGTCTGTAAATAAAGATAACTTTCCTTGATTACCATACCAATTATTATATCCTTGAATTTCTAAGTTACTTATTTTCTTTGCCAGTGGCTCTAAATATAAAGTAAATAGAGGGGAAAGAGGGCACCCCTGCCCAGTTCCTCTGTTCAGACACAACTTATCAGACAGGAACACTCCGAGTTTAATTCTTGCCTCCGATCCCTCATATATAATTAACCTTATTGTATCAGGGGAATCCAAATGTTTCCATTGCCCTACTCATAAAATCCCAGCTTACACTGTTGAATGTTTACTCTGCATGAAGACTCATTAATGACAACAATAATTTCTTACATTCTGCATCCCTCTGGATCACCATTGTTCTGTTAATGTTGTCAAATGTTTGTCTCCCCTCCATAAAACCATATTGATTCATATCTATCAATTTTGGCAACACCTTTGCCATTCTTTTAGCTATCACACACTTTATAATCATGACTTAAAATTGAAATGGCTTATATGAAGGTGGCTCGGACTGGTCTTTACTGTCTTTAGGTATTACAGCTACAGCAGCTTTCTTCTAGGATGTCGGTGCTTCCCTTCCTTTTAAAATACTGTTAAACAAAATCTTCCAGATCTTTGTCACTGTCTTCCCTCCTAGCTTCAAACTTTGACAGGGATGCCATCTATTCCTGGAGACTTTCATACAGATTGATTACATAGCATCGTTTTTTATCTCCTCTGCTCCTTTCTTAATTGTTAATTGTTGAGCCTCATTTACCTCTAAACTTGGTATACCTATGTCTTCCATATATATTTCTATTTTTCCTTTTTCTTGATTTACACATTCCTCTCCTTTTTATAAAAACCCTGAAACATCTCTAATACCTCTTCAGGATCTATGGTTATTTTTCTTCTTATAGGCTCCATAAGTTTGGCAGTTTGATCCTTTATACAATTGTTTCATCATTTCCGTTTAAACCTATGTCACATTTTACAAGACTTTTTGTTTTCATGAAAACACACACACACACTACTGTAACACCCCATAATCTATTAACTTAAAACAAGCACACAAAAATATGCCCATCTTCAAATAATAAAGTTTAATCCTCTTAATAGGAACAATTGTCCTAAATTGATAACTGCACTCACAGGCAATAACTAACCTAAATTTAAGGTTAGCCATGTTAAAGTGCATGTTACAGCCTGTACTTCCACTTACACTACCTGCTGTCTCCTCTTGACATAGCTTTACTACCCTCTCAGATGTGAAAAACAGCTTATTTGCTTTCAGAAAACATTATCTTTTAGCCTTAAGAAAAAGTGCACTGGCTATCTTTAATAAAACTAAATTATACATTATTCTAGTAAATCCATTAAAGTTTTTAGTTACCAGAAAAGCTATTATCTCTTATTTACTGCCAATAAATGTTAAACATTATATTTTACTGAGCTACTTGTCCTTGTACTTTTAATTCTATGTTTCTCTCAGTAAACAATGTCCAGACCTCTCTATTTATTGCCTCCACACCTTTACTCAACTAATTTCCATAGAAAAATAACAGAATGTACTTCTCTAACACTGAACATTTATTTCCTAAAGGAAAACTATTCATTACACTGCTGTCTCTCTTAAAAAACTTGCTTAATCAAAACAAAACAAGTGTGAGGACTGCCATCCTAGCTAGATAGAATTCCGTAAGTAATTCTATGTCATTGTAAATACTAAAATGATCCACAGGCTTGTTTCACAAATGTAAAGAAAACTGTGTTATGTGTTGAGCTTTAAAAATGTAACCACAGTGCACCCTGCTGGAAGAAAGCTGATGAGTAAAGCATTTTGATCTGTTTGATCTCAAGCTTGGAGACAGGATGTCTGGGCTAGGAAATGCTTTCTATTGCTCTAAGACAGAGATAATTACTAGGTTTTACATGTAAAGTGTCTTTTATTGCTGTGTCATCCTGGCAGGTGCAGATTACAAAAAGAAATGTTAAAAATTTAAGTTCTGTGAACCTGGGGAACTTAAGTAGAAGAGTCAATAATGATGGAATCTGAAATGACTCAGCAGCAATGTATATTATCAATTTAAGACGTTCTCAGATAGAAATATTTGGCATTTTGTATTTGTCTTCAGAGCTGACAACAACTCACTAGCATTTTGCCTTGTAAGGAGAATTTAGAACATAGTTTCTCTTAGAGATAGATAGGAATATAGCCAGATTAGTCTAGCTGTTTTCTATATTTATGTCAGACTATCCTACAATATTGTTTTAAAGTATTTTCCTGTGATTTCTGAACTATCTATTAGCACTGTGTTGAACTGATGAGTATTGTCTTGTGTTTTTATTATTTATTATCAAATATTTTTAAACCTTTCAACTGTGGCTGTTTTGTGTAGAGATAATTTAAGCTCTCACAGTACTTGCATGCATTCGGTGATACTGTATAAGTCACTCCAATAGCCTTAGCCTTGAGTTACAGTTACTATTTGGATAACAGTAATAGCACACAGTGGAATTGGTCACCCATTGGGAAGGGCCTTATAGTAGCTGAAAAGTAGTGGTTGGTTGCAGTGATTTCTACCTTATAGTCTGGGCAGGAGGGGGCATAGCTAGAGAACCCGTGCCAGCTTTCCCCAGGAGTGTCGGTGGGTTTGTATATAATTCATATCTCAAAGTGTGTGTGTGTCAGCTACTTGGGGAGGGATATGAAGCACTGGTTGGACAGAGAGGGTGCTGGAGGTTTTGGCTTGACCACTCGGCTGAGATCTGTACCCTATAGCTGCACCAGTGGGGAGTCTCATTGGGGATCTGGAGAGAAAGGACGAAACCAGCCCCAGACTGACTGTGATCTCTGTGTGCTCTTAATGGAAATTGTACTTTACTGTGTGTATACTTGTTATCCTTCCCAATGTGCATGCCCCTCACTGGTGCTACTGGTGAGGATTGTAGTGCCTTGATTACTGGGCCATTGCATGGACATCACATATTAATTGTTTGGCAATGGTGGGCTATCCACATCAAATATTAATTGTTTGATAGTGGTGAGTTAGCCACATCACATATTAATTGGCAAGTAGTGGTGTAGATAGTGAATTTCCATAGCCTGTGTACAGTGATCACTGAAGGTGATTTTGTACTCTAGATCAGCCACGCAGTGAACATTGAAAGTTCAGATCACAATTTTTTATTTCTTTTGTTAGCTTAGTTAGTCAGGGAGAGTAGAGAAGCATGTCAGCAGAGGAGTATGGCAAGCTGACAAGGAGCCAGTTGGCTGAGATGTGCCAGGCTAAAGGACTGGTGCATGGAAACCTGACTAAGGCAGACATGATTGCAGCTTTGGTCCCAGCTGTAGCAGAAAATAGCAACCAGGAGGATGATCAGACTGGCTGTGGAGATATACAACACTCAGAGAATGGACAGCTCAACCTTTCTACAGAGGACTTAAAATCCATCTGAAGTTAAACAGACTTGAGTTGAAGGCAATTTTTTTAAAAATAGAAGCAGCAGAGAGACTGAGGCATCTAGAGAATGAGGAAAATGAGAAACTGTGATGTCTGCAGGCTGAGGAGAATAAAAAACTGTTACGCCTGGAAGCTGATGAGAAGGAGAGGCAGAGGCAACATGAAAAGGAGATGCTGACTCTTCTCCAGAGTCATGGAGGTAATGGGGAAGGGAGTAACCAGAACCCAGAAGCACAAAAGGTCAGTACATTTCTTCCACAGTTTACAGAGGGGGATAATTTTGATAGTTTCATTCATATGCTTGAGTGGGTATGTAAACAGTATGATGTTGACCAAAGGCTCTGGGTATGGTTCCTGATCCCCTTACTCCATGGTAAAGCTGTAACTGTGTTGTCCAAGCTATATAATCATGATTTTTTTTAACTATAATGTTTTAAAGAATTGTTTGCTAGAATTATTTAAGCTAACACCTGAAACTTATAGGAACAAGTTTTGTGAGCATAGACGCAAGGCAGATGAAAGTGTGTGTGCATATGTTGCTGAACTAAGCAATTATTTTCATAGGTGGAAGAGTGGATGTCAATTTACCACTTCTGAAGTACTGGCAGACCTTTTGTTGAGTGAACAAGCCCGTAGCACTTTGTCTGAGGACATGATGATCTGGTTAGGTGATAGACAATGCTCTACTTCAGATGAGCTGGGGAAGAAGGGAGACCTATGCCTAGCAAGCAGGGCATCACTGCACAGGAAAGGGACACCCAGTGCTGCTCATGGGTCTAAGGGAATCCATGGTGGGCAGCCAAGACTGCCCAACAGAATCTGACAGTAGCAGGGGAAGCCACTAGTCTAGGTACACATTCAGGACCTAGGCTTAAATGTTTTGAATGCAACCATTAGGGCCATGTAGCATATAGATGCCCACAGAGGCAAGGTGAGGAACACAAGTTGAGGGAGCCAGTAAGTGGGAAGGGCAAAATGCCAACAGAAGGTTGTCTTGAGACAACAAGGGTACCAAACTACCACAATAGGTTATATCCTATTGTAGTGAATGGCAAAGAGGCCATTGCTAAGTGAGACACAGCCTCTTACATAACCATTGTGAAGACTGCAATGGTTACAGAGGAGCACTACTTGCCTGGGCAGTCTACTCCTGTCAGAACTTTAGGAGTGACCCCATTCCAAATACCTTTGGCTAGGATTAGCTTGACTGGGAGGGTGGAAAAGGCAGCCAACAAGTAGGTGCATATGAGGATATCCTTGCAGATGTCCTGATAGGGAATGATTTTGATAATGTAGTACCATGTCCTCATGCAGTTACATGCAGTCAGGCTTTGAGACGAGCATGTGGGTCTGGTAGCCTGGGGGAGACACAGTCACACCGCATACTTGCAGCCAGGACTGGTGAGGTGGTTACTTCAGGGAGGGAGCTACCCTGTAGTAGTGAGACTGAAGGTGAGCTATAGCTGCTTCTTGGTACTGATGTTCCCTTGGACAGAGTGACTGCAAGGGCAGAGGTGAGTAGTAGTACCCAGGCTGACAGTGAGACACCGCTGTCAGAGGATACCAGACTTTCTGTGGAATGGGAGCTGGGAAGGCTTACAAAGAGAGAGTTGAGACAGGCTCAGACCCTACATTGCAAGGCCTGAGGCAGGTAGCTAGTGAAGCAGCTGAGTATCAAGGGAAGGGGGAATCTGTATACTGGGACAAAGGGTCACTGTATATTAGTGTACCACACAGGGACAGCTAGAAGGTGAGAGAATACAGGCAGTTGGTAGTGCTTAGAACCTACCATCTGGCACTTCTAGCCATAGCACATGATATTCCCTTTGCAAGTGATATGGGCATAAAATGTACAAAAAGACGTATTATGCAGAACTTTTGTTGGTCTGGGATTTCCAGACATGTAACTGGGTACTGAAGGACCTGTGACCAGTGCCAAACGGTAGGCAAGGCAGGAAACAAGGTGAAAGCTCCTTTAATGCCTTTGCCTGTGATTGAGGAGCCACTTTAGAAGGTAGCTATGGATATTGTGGGGCCTCTCAGTACCTAGTTCCATAGGGAAAAAGTATATCCTAGTGGTAGTAGATTATGCTACAAGATACCCTGAGGCAGTGGCTCCCTCCTCCATTGAGGCAGAAAAGGTGGCATATGCATTGTTAGAGATTTCCAGCAGAGTAGGTTTCTCAAAAGAAATACTGTCTGACAGAAGTGCCAATTTCATGTCAGACCTGGCAGCTTGTCTGTGGAAGTACTGTGGGGTGAGGCACCTAAATACCACCCCCTACCATCCCCACACTAATGGTCTTGTTGAGAGGTTAAACTCTACACTCAAGTTCATGCTATGGGCATATGTAGGCCAGTTCAAGCAGGAGAAAGACAAATATTTGCCCCAGCTGTTGTTACCTTACAGAGAGGTTTTACAGGAATCCTTAGGTCTTTCACCCTTTGAGTTGCTGTATGGGCATAGGGTGAGATGACCTCTAGATTTAATTTGAGATGTGTGGAAAGGTGAGTGTGAAACTCACAAGGAGTCGGTTGTGGCATATGTCCTAAACCTCAGGAAAAGGCTCAGGGAACTCATGGGCTTGGCCCAGGAGAAGCTGGCAAAAACCCAACAGCAGAAAAAGGTCTGGTATGACAGGAATGCTTGAGCTGGAAAGTATGCTGTAGGGCAGCAGGTAATGGTTCTCATTCCTGTCAGACACAACAAACTGCAGGCAGCTTGGGAGGGACCCTACAAGGTGGTAAGAAAGGTCAGTGATGTTAATTACATGGTTAGGCTAGGCAAGAGGCAGGAGCACAAATTGTACCATGTTAAAATGATGAAACCTTACCTTGATAGAGAGGCCCTTGTGCTGAGTATTTGTAGTGGATTGCAAGAGGAGTCTGAGGGAGATCTGTTGACTGATCTCCTCAGTGAGGCTAGGACTGACACCTCAGTGGAAGGGGTAGCAATGTCCCAGAAGCTATCTCCTACCCAGGTTTGAGAAATCCGAGCAGTGTTACAGGGGTTTACGGACATGTTCACTGGGAAACCATGGTGCAATCACCTGGTGCAGCACCAGGTGGATACAGGACCACAGAGGCCAATTAGGCAGGCCTCTTACAGGGTGCCTGAGAGAGTCAAAGAGACTCCGAGAGAGGAAATGCAGGCAATGTTGGAACTAGGGGTAATTCAGGAGTCCAACAGTCCCTGGGCCTCCCCAGTGGTGCTGGTGCCAAAGAAGGATGGCAGCACCAGGTTTTGTGTGGACTACAGGAAAATAAATATTCACACAGAGTCAGATGCTTACCCCATCCCTAGGGCAGATGAAGCCCTAGAGCAGCTGGGTGGGGCTAAGTATCTTACCACCATTGATCTCGCCAAGGGTTACTGGCAAGTGCCATTGACTCCGAGTGCTAGAGAGAGGTCAGCCTTTGGGACTCCTTTTGGCTTGTATGAGTTCACAAAGATGCCCTTTGGGTTGAAAAATGCCCCAGTGACTTTCCAGAGGCTGGTAGCTCATATCCTAGCAGGAGCAGGAGGGTTTGCCCTTGCTTACCTAGATGATATTGTCATCTACAGCCATTCCTGACAAGAGCACCTTCATCATGTCAGGGGGGGGGGGTGCTGGGCAGACTACAGAGGGCAGGGTTGACCATTAAGCCGAGCAAATGTCAGGTGGGTATAACAGAGGTCTCCTACCTGGGACATAGAGTGGGGAGTGGTAAGATCAGGCCTGAACCTGCCAAAGTGGAAGCCATTCAGGCATGGCCTGTACCTGTTACCAAAAAGCAGGTGAGGGCATTCTTAGGGACAGCAGAGTACTACACAAAGTTTGTCCTCAGTTATAGTACCATAGCTGCTCCTCTCACAGACCTGACAAGGAAAAAAAGGCCAGATAAGGTATTGTGGACCACAGCATGCGAGCAGGCATTCCAGAAGCTTAAAGAAGCTTTGGGAGGCCCCCCTGTGTTAGCCAGTCCAGATTACAGCAAAGGATTTGCTGTGCAGGAGGATGCTTCAAACTATGGGGTGGGGGCTGTACTTAGCCAGATTTCTTCAGAGGGAGAAGAACACCCAGTGGTTTATCTCAGTCATAGGCGCCAACCCAGGGAGGAATGCTATGCAGCTGTAGAAAAGGAATGTCTAGCCACAGTGTGGGCACTGCAGAAACTTCAGCCTTATCTGTATGGAAGAAAATTCACTGTAGTTATAGATCACAATCCCCTAACATGGTTACATCAAGCCAGCCTGCAAAATGCCAAGTTACTAAGGTGGAGCCTAGGGTTGCAAGCATATGATATATCAGTGCAGCACCACAGTGGGATTAGCAATCCCAATGCAGACGGGCTCTCAAGACAGGGAAAGGGGTAAGGTATACCCAGATAGACTTGAATTTCTCAAGCAACGTTTCTCAAGGGTCACTTGAAAAACTAGCTTGAGTTCTTGGGGGGGGGGGGCTATGAAGGCTGCCAGCCTAGCTAGATAGAATTTTGTAAATCATTTTAGGTCATTGTAAATATTAAAAAAATCCACAGGCTTGTTTCACAAATGCAAAGAAAACTGTGTTATGTGTTGAGCTTCAAATATGTAACCACAGTGCACCCTGCTGGAAGAAAGCTGATGAGTAAAGCATTTTTTGACTGATCTCAAGCTAGTACACAGGATGTCTGGGCTAGGAAATTCTTTCTATTGTTCTAAGACAGAGAGAATTACTAGGTTTTCCATGTAAAGTGTCTTTTATTGCTGTGGCTTCATGACAGGTGCAGATTACAAAAAGAAATGTTAAAAGTTTAAGTTCTGTGAGCCTGGGAAACTTAAGTAGAAGTGTCAAGAATGATGTAATCTGAAATATCTCGGCAGTAATGTGTATTATCAATTTAAGATTTTCTGAGAGAGAAAGATTTGGCATTTTGTATTTGTCTTCAGAGCTGACAACAACTCACCAGCATTTTGCCTTGTAATTAGAATTTAGAACATAGTTTCTCTTAGAGACAGATATAAATATAGCCAGATTAGTCTATCTGTTTTCTATATTTATGTCAGCCTATCATACACTATTGTTTTAAAGTATTTTCCTGTGATTTTCTGAACTATCTATTAGCATTGTGTTGAACTGATGAGTATTGTCTTGTACTTTTATTATTTATTGTTAAATATTTTTAAACCTTTCAACTGTGGCTGTTTTGTGTAGAGATAATTTAAGCTCTTAGAGTACTTGCATGTATTCGGTGATACTGTATAAGCCACTCCAATAGCCTTATCCCTGGGTTACATTTACTATTTGGATAAAAATAATAGTACACAGTGGAATTGGTCACCCTTTGGGAAGGGCCTTATAGTACCTGATAAGTAGTTGTTGGTAGCAGTGATTTCTACCTTATAGTCTGGGCAGGAGGGGCATAGCTGGAGAACCTGTGCCAACTTTCCCCAGGAGTGTCTTTCTGTTTGTATATAATTCATATCTCAAATTGTGTGTGTGTCAGCTACTTGGGCAGGGACACAAAGCACTAGTTGGACAGAGAGGGTGCTTGAGGTATTCACTCGGCTGAGATATGCACCCTATAGCTGTGCCAGCGGGGAGTCTCATTGGGGAACTGGAGAGAAAGGGAGAAACCAGCCTCAGACTGACTGTGATCTCTGTGTGCTCTTAAGGGAAATTGTACTTTACTGTGTGTGTACTTGTTATCCTTCCCAATGTGCATGGCCCTCAATGGTGCTAGTGGTGAGTATTGAGGTTCCTTGATTACTGGGCCAGTGCACAGGTGTCACAACAACAACAACAACAAAAAAGCACTTGTTGCTAGATTAAGCCAATGGCATTAATCCAATCAGTGCACTTTTAAAACCCACCCCACCACAACTGCCCAAGATGACATCCTATTAACTTAAATGTGCTCTCCTCCAGTCTTTATTTTCTTTTTACATCGTAAAGAACAGGTTTCTTAAAACTAAAAAAAGTACTATCTATCTATCTATCTGCAGGTATATAAGCATGCAATTAACACTTGGATTTTTGTATGGATCTGATGAAGCTACTTGCAAAAGTGCTTATCCTGTCTTATATTTTTGTATTAAAAGTGGAGATTTTAATTAATTTTTGCATCGTTTGACTTCCTCACTGTTGCTCAGTTCCTGGCTTCATTTACTGATTTTAAACTTTTTTCTGTGAACCTGAGCGTTTACCTGTCCCATTGGATTTACTTTGCTACATTATTATTCTTTTTCACTTCCGTGGGCAGGAGTGAGTTTTTATAGTGATTTTACACTTGATACACTCATGGCGAATATCGAACTGGATTATAACCCAAGAAGTGATGACTGTGGTATTCCAAGAGGTGAAGACCGTGGTTATGATGCCTTACAGTTAAGGTTTCAACAGAATTTGAAAGAAGCGACTAGTTCTTCCTGGTTTTTTGAGAGTGAGTCAGTCACTGATGATGTAACTAGAGCGACTGTCGATTCAGACAAACTACACACGCTCCTTGAGGGTATTGAGAAAAGCTTTATGAAGTTAAAACATCTCCAAACGCAGAGGATGCATTTCCAATTTTGTTTAGAAAAGAACATAATTCCACGTGGTTTGGGTGTTTTTACAATGCCAAGTCAGGGCAGAGATTATCCTGAATTGCTGGCACAGTGGCAGTGACTGAATATAGAGGTAAGTCGCAAATACTTACAGCTTCTTATAGACTTCTTCCTTCCGGAGGAAGCCAAAATAATAGACAATATTAACATGCAACAACAGACTTTGTTTAATGACTTTCCAATGGCATTTGTACAGTCATCGGTTGATAATCTGTTGGACAGTGTCTCTGCTTTTGTGCGCAAACTGTTGCAACAGAAACGGCATAAAGTCACCAGGGATATCAACGATTTTAAGCAAGGCCATGTCTTTATGTGGCCGAGGCATGTCCAAGGACAAAATGAAATGGTACAACGACCAGCTAATCATAATAACAATGATAATAACTTTTTAAATAAGCTATCTGATTTGGAAAATGTAAGTCATAGAAATGTTACAGTGAATGAAACGCATATAGAAAAGTGTATGAGAAGCGACATTTCCGGCTCTAAATACAATGATAAAGCCTGTAGCAATAATGACGCTCCTAATTTAAGCATTGCTGACATGGGTACTGCCAGTAAAACCAGGAGCATTGTTACTAGTGATTCACATGGAATTGACTCCACTATGGACAATCATAATGACACTGTAGATGTCATACATACTGTCCATCCCAGCATGGGTTCTGATACGAACTTATACCCAGAAGTACATATTGTTAAAAATAAACCTACTTTTACTGACACCAATGGGGAAGTTGTTGTCAGACCTAGAGATGCCAACATGAATAGGTCTTTCACTAATGCTCTGTCTTTTCCCTTACCTGTTCGAATGGAGAAAGGCCAAGAGGCGCTCCTAAGCAGAGGGAGACAGAAGAGGAAACTCTCAGAAGAGTTTGCAACACAAAAAACTCTCAAAAAAATATGGACCAACAAGTGTTAGTCTATACTCTATCTGATATTATACTCACCTCTGAGGACATTCAGCTTCTGAGTAAAGGCCTGAACTTTATTCCTAAAAATCAGAGTAGATTAGTTGATACTGTTGTTGATTTAACAATCTTTTGTTGAAATGTCATGCTAAAGCTTCTTTACAAGGATACTAACACTAGTGCTACACAGGATAATAAATTTGTTTTTAAGAATTTGAGTGATTTTACACCATACACCACCCCCTTCTGGAAGCCTATCTTAAATTAACAGAAGATGAATTGTATAATTATTATGGTGGTAGAGACACTAGACAAATATTTAAAACCAGAGATAATCTCTCATATAAAGAAAGGCTTTGTTTGAATAAACTACAGAATGACTCCAGCATTATTATTAGACCTGCCGATAAGGGCGGTAAAATAGTCATTTTAAACATGTCTGACTACATTAACAGCATGACCACTATGCTGCAAGATAATTTCTATGAAACTGTCTCTCTGGAAAGTGTACATATAGTGACCAACCATGTGAAACAATCTCTGCATGGTATTTTTAAAAGTAAACTAATAGACAAGAACCTCTATGAATATTTGAATATTCTACATCCAGTCATTCCGACTATCAATGGCTTGCCCAAAATACATAAAGACCCTTATGATCCACCGATGAGACCTATTGTCTCAGGTCATGGTTGGCTAACTGAACACCTCTCTGTATTTATTGAAAAGCATTTGAAACAAGTTTTATCTGATAGTATCACAGTATTAAAAGACTCTAGGCAATTTCTTATTGACCTTTATGAATGTATTAAGCATCTTGGTACAACTACTGGCTATTTATTTGTCACCTTAGATGTACAATCTTTGTTCACTGTCATTCCCAATGACTTAGGGCTGACTTATGTAACGGAATATCTAAAAGAACATAGTAATTATTTTATGGTTTTAATAGATTTGATAGTGTATTTTCTGGAGTTGGTCTTAGAGAATAACTTTTTTATGTTCATGACCACTGTTTATAGACAGAAGGAAGGCGTAGCAATGGGCACACCATGTGCCAACAGCTACGCAAATATGTTTCTTGCATACAGGGAAGAACATGTGCTTTTTCGTGAGGAGATGTTCAGGCAACACGTAGTGTTTTATCGACGTTTCGTCAACGACCTTTTCATTTTATGGGATGGCACTATTGAAATACTAGAATCCATGCATTTCATGATGAATAACCTTACGACTTGCCTTAAGTTTACCATGCAACATTCCTCACGTAGGATAGAGTTCCTAGATTTATTTATTGAGAGATTACCGAACGACATAATCAGTACAGGTGTACATCGTAAGGCATGTTATAGTAATACCTTACTTTCTAGATCCAGTATGCACCCCCCTTACGTTTTTAAAAATATTATAAGAGGACAGGCTATCAGGGCCTCAAGATTAAACCCCATGAATGATGGCTTTGAAACTGAGTTAACTAGCCTGAAAAACAGATTGGTCAATAGGGGTTATACCCAAACTGAAATCAACTCCCATATGGATGATATATATGAACTGTGTTGCACTAGAGCAGCACCTTATTTTGGTCCTAGGGAATTTGATAATCTTTTAGGTAATAACTGTAATAACCACAGTATTAGATTTTCAACACAATTTTCTTCTGACTACTTCAAAATCAAGGAAGTTATTAATAGGCATTGGGGTATCTTACATGTTGACAGTGATTTAAAACAGATCGTGGGTGAGACACCCACTTTCCTTTATAGTAATAAACAGAATTTAAAAAGGATACTTTGTTACCCTAAAACTATAAAAAGTGATAATAAGGGTGGTTGTACGAAGCCATGTGGACATTGTAATTTTTGCCATTTTATTGACAGTAATACTCAGTTTTTTCAACCGGACTTACAGAAAGTATTTATGATACAAGCAGATGCAAACTGTATGACATCAGATGTGGTTTATTTGGCTACTTGTCAATCCTGCCCATCATTCTATGTAGGCAAGACTAATAGCCCCTTAAGAGATAGGATGAGGGAGCATATCTATCATATGAAGAGAGGTACACTGCACAATGCTCTAGCCAAACATATTACATTAAACAACAATGAACATTATTTTTATTTAAGGTGCTAGAAGTTATTTCTCCTAATGTAAGGGGAGACGATATCAGAACCTACACAGAAAGTAAGGAAATGCAATGGATTATTTCATTAAGGGCTGACAAAGGTTTTGGCCTGAATGAGAGAGCCTCTATAAGACCAAAACTAAAACAACGTAGAAATGTCAAATGAATTGTTATACACTGATTATATACAGATGTATTTACTTTTTAATTTATACATAGTTTTGTGTTTCTTAATATAATTCAGTTAGTCACAATATTCTGATCAATATGTTTGTAATTTGATGCCTAGCCATTATTTATCTTTCAGCAATGCATTTTATGAAGCTTTAATATATTCATTTTTATCTATCATTTTAAACATCATCTATATCTTTAAAATGATGGGCAGTACCTTGTTTGCTAATTAACCATGAGTATGAGTCATTATCTGCAGGTATATAAGCATGCAATTAACACTTGGATTTTTGTATGGATCTGATGAAGCTACTTGCGAAAGCGCTTATCCTGTCTTATATTTTTGTATTAAAAGTGGAGATTTTAATTAATTTTTGCATCGTTTGACTTCCTCACTGTCGCTCAGTTCCTGGCTTCATTTACTGATTTTAAACTTTTTTCTGTGAACCTGAGCGTTTACCTGTCCCATTGGATTTACTTTGCTACATTAAAAAAAGTACTTGTTTACTTTAGTATCTTTACCACATACAACAATCACTGAAAAATGCTTTAGTATATAACATGCAGTTTATATTTATGTATATGTTTTATACAAATACTGCTACGAGCAAAACTAATTTTACTTATAGTTACTCTCTCTTTTTTCCTTTTAATGTCCTTCCAAACATTAATGACATGAAGTGGGGTATATGCCTGTCAGCCCCACAAGTTTAACAAAATCAACAAAAATACAAGCCATGTTTTGTAAATGTTGCTGATGTTTTTATAGTCTCACATGTATTCACTAATTTCAATGTTGCTGCTTTTCTTCCTGTTCCTCTTCATCTCCCAACATCAGACTCCAGTTAAGTCCAAAGTACTCCTGAGTATTCTAGTCAACGCCTATGCTTTTTTTCCTGTCTGTTAAGCATTTTCCTTTGGAACACTGGAAAATATTTCACTGGCAAAATCTCTCCGTGAGCTTTATTATCAGATGAATGAGAAGCAGAGTCCCCTTCAGTTTGTTGGCTGAGTGTTTTTTTGGACAGACTTTTTAAGTTTCTTGTGTGTCAAAAACTACTTTGATCCTCAAGGAAAAATATTCTGAAGACCACTGCATACAGAAGCTTGAATCTCACACCTGCCTCTCGACATTCCCTAATTGCTGGGATAAATGTGTTTCTCTTCTGCCTGGTGTGCAATGAATAATCATTTTCTACAAACACTCTACTGTCTCGAGTTTTTAACTCATTCACTCCAATGGAGCTCAGGAAGTTTGCATTGTAACTGCCAATGGGCAGAGCCTAAGCCTTTTGACAGAATCAAATTATGTCCTCCCATTTCAAACAAATGTTCATATCTCTGGAACCACTGAGGTTATGAAAGAAGGATAAATGGCAAACTCTTCAGCACAAACAATTTTTATAGTGGTAGTATTCTTCGGGTTCTCAGTCTTAAACTGAATTTTATAAGACACAGTAACTATCACATTTGTAATATTTTGTAAACAACTTACAATATATCAACCACACAAGTTACACACATACTGTTAACAGTATTTTATCCATCCAGCTGAGAGTTTTCATATGAATCTGATTTCTGTCTGTGTTACTTGGTTGTTGAAATATTTAGAAAAGTATGAAAATTATATCTATATAAATTCATATCATAAAACCAACAGCTAATATCTCTTTACCTGCTCTAGATAAAGATCAAATATCAATGCAGTTGAGTTTGCCATTGTGTAAGCTTTAAAATTAACTCTTTTAAAACCTTGTATACAGCACGGTTTTGAAATTATTCATGCAAATATGAACAAGAAACATTTGAAGCCCATCTTCCACACTCCTGTCAGGAATTAACTATTTCTTCTTGTATGATTGCATATTTACTAATACAAGTCTTGGCAGTTTTCTCTTGGTCAAGTTTGGAGCATGCATATGGTGTGCCCTTTCAATTAACAAATCCTGCTGTGGAATACCAGTCCAGTTACTAATTTATGCTTTCATAATATTAATGCAGTCTGTTCCTTCCAGGTTTCTCTTGTACAGTACAAAATCTCAGGATTTCTCTGCACTCTGTCCTCTAACACTAACATTTTTTGTAACACCTCTTCTTGAGCAGTCTCATACTCAGCCAACCTTTTCTTCATTTCAGCCTCTGATTTTTGTAGTTTTATCCATTCATTTAAATAACTATTTATAGCTTCTTCCATTTTTTCCAGCCTTTGGTTGTTTGAGTTGATATACTCCTTCACTGTTTCATTTATTTTAATCAGCTGTGAGAGCATTTGACTAATATTTTCCTCTAAATTACTGGAAGCCATCTCCACAGAGGTTCCTCACTAAAAGAGTGCAGGGTGTAAGTAACATGTCCTGTGCAGAACACCTCAAGGCCATATCCCTGTATTCTGTCTCCTACAGGCTGTTGAGGGGAGCTCTATGCCTGGCATACAAGGCATTGTCAGACCCGACTCTGATGGACCTCCTGCATATCCACAAATCACCAGAATCACCCATTCTAAAGACTTAAACCTTGCCTGTGATATAAAAAGAACCTGCTGGACAGACATGTATGCATCTCAGAGACTACCCCTTCTCTGGAACAGGCTCCCCATCCATGTGAAGCAGATTTCCTCCCTAACCCAATTCAAGTGTAACTTGGACAATTGGATGGGGAACAGGAAATTAATTCCTGGTTTGGCATCTATATCTCTAATGGACATAGGCAGCCTGTAAATTGTTCATCTCCCAGTCCTTCTTGCAAATGTTTCATCTCCCAAGCCCTTACTTGCTCTTATCAAGGGTACCAGAACTTGTCAGAGATTTGGGATGCACGGCTAGGCTTATAAAGATACTTGTGCCAATTAGCCTAATAAACACCTATGAACCTACAAATATTGTACCAGAGCTAGACCTTGAACTGCTTCTTGCTGATCAGCTGCAGGATTCTTCCCAATCAGTGTTTTCTGTTCAAGTGTTCAGTGTTCTAGTTGATTTTCTTTCAGGCTGCCTAAGTTTCTTCTGTGCTGGCATCCAGGCAGTATACTAACTAGCCAGTAACGGAATGTTACTAAAACAGGAAGAATTATGCGCCTCTACCTATCAGTTTTTTTTTCACAATAGGGAAGCTGAAATTAAACTGTTGATCAGTGTGCAGCCATCTTGGGAAGCCAAGTAAAACTCTATTCTTATGAAAAATTAGGTATGGTTGAGAAGCAGGCAGAGAGGGTCGGAGTTCAAATATTATTTTAGTAGATGTCACTGACACCAAAAAGGGTTTTCCATGAGAGAAATTTGAGCTCCATTGAAGTGTTGGTTAAAAGGGTGGTTTGGTCAGAATATCCAAAACAAAATTTAGATCCAAAATAAGAATGAGTAGTCTAATGGGACAGGTTATCAAGCATTAAACTGCCTCTCAAAAAAGCCTTGCATGATCTGTGAGAGGCCGACACAGAGTCACTGCATGAGAGATAGTTAGAAATAGCGGTCAACTAAACTTTGTTTGCAGAAAACCTAGCTCCTGCATGAAATAACTGTCTTTCGGCTTTTCCCGGTTAGGGGTCACCACAGTGAAACTCCGGTCTGCTAATGATTGGCAGTAGATTTTTATGTGCTGGCTTGCAGGGCCTAATGCACAACCTTCAAAGAAGGAACGTCCATTCATGCATGTCGACACACAGAAGACGTTCTAACTGAGAGTCAAAAGTGCAACGTCTAACTGTGAGGCGACAACACTACCGCAGCACCACCTAGCTCCTGCATGAAATAACGGACAAAAATACAGTACATGGGGTAACAAAGCACTGAATAGACTGATTTCATGAGAGTGAGACCAGAATACAAAATGCTTCCATTAGCGGAGCTAAACCTTTAATGTAGAATCCATTTGGGAAGCGGGAAAGATCTGAATGACTTCCTCAAAGAATGCATGATCCTTGGCCATCACTGGAACTGGAGAAATAAAACAATTAATTTCAGGTTTGTTTGTTTTTTGTCCATCTGTCTTTATTGACTAAGAAAGATCAACTGGGCAGAACCCAATTTCTGTGGAGGCGCACAGAGAAAAGCTCCATCACAGTACATTTATATTAACAAGAGAATTTCAGACAGTTCTTGGAAAAACAACAGATGTTATGTTGTCCTATCTCACCTTCATTCTTACTGGTTGGGTTCGAAGCCGATCCTCAGCTCTGACTTGGCTGCATACTATAGCTCAAAGTCTTTCACTTGGGTTGTGGTTGAACAAATATCCCATCATGCAGTGTGTGATTCCCCATATCTTGTTTACTGCTCAACAAGATCAGATGCTCTTCCCCTTGGCTGTGGCTAAGTTTTTGAAAACTTGTATTTACTGCATTTTTTTGCTAATTGTTTTTTGTCTACAAGCAGTGATAGATTCTTTATATAGATAGTTTTCTCTCTGCTATCGTCCTGCGTTTGCTGTTTAATCTTGCTCTGTGGTGTTTGTTGCTTGGCTGGCAGTCGTTGTAGTTGCAAGCCCTATTTTCTTTCTAGCGCATCAAGAACTTTAGTGTAGAACTGTTGTCTAGTGTGTATTTTCCTTGTCTGTGATTCTTGGCTCATTTGAGTTAGAGTACCCACTTAAGTTCGAGGGTTTAACTGATTTTTGTTCCCTTGTTTATACCTGTGCTAGGTCCAATTAAGTTAGAGGGCCTAGTGCCCGTTTAACTTAGAAGGCAGAGCTGTATTTTTCTTCTTGATATATATATTTTTAAATAGATGTGCTGTGTTTTATTATTATAGTGTGATATTAGGATATATATATATATATATATATAATCTATATGGATCTAGGACGTTTGATCGAAAGATTAAACGTCCGAATCCATAACCACCGAACACAATTTAACAAAAGCACTTTCATCGAAAAAGCTCTTTCATTATAGCGTGTTAAAAAAAAAAAAAAAAAAAAAAAAAAAAAAAAAAAAAACACACTACATTTACATTTATGCAGTGGGACTTCGCCCCCCTGCACCCCCCCCCACACACCCCTACTTTAATATTCTCCCTCAGAGACCACACTACAGTGGGGAAAAGGGAATTTTCCCTTATCCACACCATAGTACGGCCTCGGCAATGGCCATACTTACGCGAAAGTGCTTCTTTGGTGAAAAGCAGTTTCGCATAAGTATGCTCGCCTTAAATGGATTCAGACATTTGATCTTTCGATCAAACATCCTAGATCCATATATATATATATATATATATATATATATATATATATATATATATATCTTGCATTTGTTAGTTGGTTTCTACCATTTGTATTTTGTGTAGGTAGTGCTTTACTTTACATTTATAGTATTGCTAGTTGTGCTTCCTTCTCATGATGTCTAAGGAAAGTAGAGAGAGAAGGAACCTAAGCCATCAGGCTTTAAAAAGTGCCAGAAATGTTCATAAAAAAAATGTCCCTAACTGAAGGGTATAGTGTATGCGTTTATTGTTTGGGGACCATTCACCTGCAGGAGTCATGTATTTTCTGTCACTATTTCAGTTCCCGTGTTTTTCAGGAAAGGAAGAACAAGCTGATAGTCAGAGGGCGCCTAAAACCACTTTTGCTGAAACCTTAGAAAGCCAGAATACCTCATCTAAACCTAAGTTCCCTTTTTCAAAGGGTGACAAACCTACAAAGAGACCATCTTCCTCTTCATCTGCTCATTCGGAGCCATCTCAAATCAATCTCTTTGGCTCCACAGGACTCGGGACCAAGAGAGATAATTGAATTGGACAAGCCAAGTCCTTCAGCTCCACAGCTTTTGGAGCTAAAAGAGACTAGTTTTTGGAGCCAGTCCACTGAGTTAGTGCCAGTCTCCCCTACCTTAAGATCTCCCATATTGGACAGATCTTACTCACCAACCCTTTCCTCTAGGTCTTCTATGAGTTTATCTGATGATGATGTGGATAGGGTGGTGCACAGACATCTGAAGTCACCGGCGCTGGTTAAATTGTTTTTGGCTCCAACCTAACCGGTTCTGGAGCCAACTAAGACTCTTTCATCCACGACTATTCCTCCTCCGAGCCAAGCTGGATCTTCAATGCCAGAGTGTCAAGTACTGTTTGATGTAGAACTCTCGGTCCCAAGACCCGTCCAGGAGATTTCGGAACCATTGTCTGCTCTGACACCCTCGGTGCCTTCCGAGGTGTCTAGGAGTTAAAGCTCTCCGGTCAGTTCTGGGGGGATGCTCGCCAGCTTACCTCATAGAGTTTCAGCACGGCTGAGCTCAGCTCCTACATTGGGCTCGGAGCTGGTCTCACTGGAGCCGGGGATGCCTTATATTTCTTTAGAACAGGAGGCATCCTTGGAGCTGGGGGGGGACTTGCTTTCAAGCTGATGAGGAATGTGCTGTCCCCTCCTACAGCTCCACAGAAGGGTACTGGTAGTTTTCCCTCTAAGGCATCGGCGTCTGTCTCAACACCATCCCATCCTCAGGACAGCGGAGATTCAGGGCATCAAGTAGCCCCATTAGGTGAGTCCCACTCTCCCAAGCCCTCCCCAGAATACCCTTCTGAAGAGGTTTCTTGGAAGAAAACATGCAAGAGGAAGCATCTGGACTCACCTCATGAGTCAGTCACCTCCAATACTGACCTCGAATAGTCAGAAGGGTCCCCACGGCTGCCCTCTGAAGATATCTCCTTTGCAGATATCTTAGAAATCCTGAAACAGAGAGTCGGCTGGAAACCCATTAACCCTTCTGATGAGGAGTCGGTATACCTAAAGGGCCTTCTTAACCTTCAGCCTCCTGGGTGTCTCCACCTTTTGATGAGCTAATGGAACTGGTTAGTCGAAAGGCATGGGACTCACCAGACACTATGGAACCATTCCCTAGGAGACCAAATAAATTCATAACAGCTCCAGCGGAAAAAAAATTCTTAATAAAGGCATCCCTGTAGATGCTATGGTGGTGGCAGCAGCCACCAAGGAGGAACTCTCTGAAACATCCTCATCTGTCCATTCACCAAATAAGGAGTCTGGAATGATGGACAGATATGGGATGCATATTTTCTCGTCAATGACTTTTACACTTTGATCGCTGAACTACCTTACACACTTCACTAGGCTACAAAGAGATCTGAAGGAGTGAGGAGATACTCTACAAGATTCACTTGCTGCAGGGGTTTCAGAAAAAGTGACCTCTCAGCTGTCCACCTTAAATTCCATAGTTGACTACTCCATGAGGCTGATTTCCTATGCAGCAGATGGAGAGAGCAGGGCAGCGGGTTCAGGAGTTTCCCTAAGGAGGAACTCGTGGATGCGCTTGTGTAATTTTGTGGAACCTTTTAAGTCTGCGTCAATGTCCCTTTTGATGGTTCCTCACTCTTTGGACCGAAAGTCAAGGACACACTCATCAGATGTGAGCAGGAAGGGAAAACTCTGTCTGCCATTGGGGGTGCATTTTTCCATCCCTTCCAGACTCTATCCTAAGGATCAAAAAGGTGGAAAAATGTGGATCAATAAATCCCAGGGAGTTTTTCAGGATGCATGTGGTGAATCCTTCCCCAGGGGCAGAGGGGGAAGTAATAATGGTAGATGCCGTCCATGAGGCAGAAGAGGACCGCAAAATCAGAGTGATCATGATGCTTTTCGTGGCTGACCCTTTCAGCGCTCCTGAAAGGAGGCCCATCTGTCCTACTCTGGAGGCAGTTGTGAGCAATTATCTTTGTACCCAGAAGCCTGGTAAGATATCACAAAAGACAAGTGGGTACAAAGTATGATATCCAGAGGTTATTCCATTCCCTTCTCCCTTCCCGTCCTACAGCTCTGAAGGATCCCAGATGTTCCACCTAGTCTAAGGCAACAGACAACTATAGAGATTCAAAAGTTGCTAGACAAAAGAGTCATCCAAGTCGTCCCTGCAGACCAAGTAGGACTCAGAACTTACTCAAGATTCTTTTTAGTCCCAAAATGAACAGGGAACTGGAGACCCATATTGGATCTCAGCAAACTAAATGAATCCATAAAAAAGTCCAAGTTCTGAATGGTGAGACAGCAGTCAATTCATTCCTTTTTAGGGAAAGATGACTGGATGTGCTCAATAGACCTCCAAGATGCATACTACCACATAAAAATGGACAGAGCATGAAGGGGTCACTTACGCTTCTGGCTGGGAGCCAGCCATTATCAGTTTTGAGCTCTGCCCTTTGGTCTCACTACAGCCCCCAGAGTGTTCACCAAATGTATGGCAGTAGTCATGGCTCACTTGAGATGGCTAGGAATCCAGGTGTTTCCGTATCTAGATGACTGGCTCCTGACTGTCACCACCAAGCAACTACTACAACAATTCAGAGACAAAAACCCTACAAATTTGTTCTCAATTAGGGATAACAATAAACTTAGAGAAATCTGTCTTGTTGCCTCGTCAACATATTACCTTTATAGGAGAAGAGTTAGACACCATCTCCATGACAGCAAAATTACCTGCAGAAAGAGTTTTGGTACTCAGACAACATATTTCCAATCTCCTACCAAAGACAAAAGTAACAATGAAAACAGTCCTGAAAGTTCTAGGGACGATGGCATCAACGATAACCTTAGTTCTGATAGCCAGGATGAACATGAGAATTCTTCAGTGGCTTCTCTTTTTTCAGTGGTCCTTTCAAGAACTTCCCAGGTCCCACAAGATCAGAATTACAGAGTCTTGCAAGAAACAGAAAATTCACCCCGGGGATAACTCCAGTGGCTCTACTCGACAGAAGCACTGGGAACTAAGGTCAGGTGGCACTATGCCAGGGTAATGCTATGGCTAGGCTTGTAAAGGCCCCAGGGCCATTAGTCTAGTACACACCTATGAACCTATGAGTCAATGTGCCTCCTCTTACATGATCTCTTCCTTGGAATATCATCCAAGTCAGCAGAGGAATGAGTCTGCAGTAAGTCTAACAGTCATCTCTCTGAGAAGAAGCTATCATCCTCCCCATGATCTCGAATGCTGTTCAGATCAATACTGGATCCAATGACTCCTGTCTGGCACACAGACCAATCCTCTGGAAGAAAGGATGGTCCATATTAAAGGAGGAAATATGGAACCAGACAGGGAGGAAGTCTTCAAGGCGGGGACTGAAACCAAAGACTTCAAAACCAAAGTCTCTGACATCAAAATCAGGGCCTCACAAAATGGCTCTGTAGACAATAACAATGGCTCAGTGTCAAGCCAATTCGGCCAAGCCCCACTCAAGTCTGAAAATCTCATAGTTGAGTGAAAGAGAAATAACACAGCCAGTGCTGAGGAGGGAACTCCTGTTGGTATCAAAGCTCCAGATTCCAGGATGGATATGGGCTTCAACATCACTGGTGTAAAGAAATGGACTAGGGAAGGAGCAGTCACAGGAGTTGATGGACCTATCTGTTCCACCCTCAATATTGAGAGGGAAGGAAGGGCACTTATGTCAATTTGAGTCATAAAAAACCTCCACATCATATGTTCCAACTCAAAGTTCAAAGCACTTCTAAAGGAACTGAAAGATCTTAAGGAAGAATCTGAAGGAAGTCAGGAAGGAAGGAAGGCATTTCAAATCATACTCTGAAGAGGGCCAGCTAGCAACCAGTAGATGGTACTTGTTGGAAATCAAAACTGGTTCCATAAGGACCAGAACTGGCACATAAGGGGTTGTCTGAAGTCCCACTGGGGACTGATCTTTTTGGAGCTTTCAGCTCTGATGTCAAAACTTCAATGTCAGTTCTTCTCTTTCTGGAGTCATTTTTGTCCTTTTTCTCCTGTGGTTTGGATTTCTCTCTTTGTTTCTTGGATTTATCTGCCTTGGAGTCTGGAGGTAGAAGCCGCTTAATAATTAGTCTTTAGCACCCATCTGACATGCCTTTATTCAAAGGCTTTACATAAGTTGCAGCCCATAGAAAAATGGTCCACTCCTAAGCAATAAACACACATCATGTCTATCTTGTGGAGGGGTCTTGTGCCCACATTTGTGGCACTTACTTAAGCTTTGAGCTTTTCCTTGCCCTCCATGACACTCAGCAGTTAGGTAAATTAGAAAAGACCACAAGAACAAGAACAAAGACCACAAGAACAACCACACACCTACAAAGGTATAGGTAAGCAGCTGAGAAAGGGAAATTTAAAGCCCACACAGGCCTAATGGCAAAAATGTTGAAAAGTGGGGTTCTAAAATCAAACAAATTGTACAAAAAGGCTAACCCAACAGAAGAAATCACTGAACTGACAAAGAAATTAGTAAAGCTATCAAAACACTACCCAAAATATTAAGTAAATAGAAGTTATGTTCTTACCATAACGTTCCATGTTAGTTGTCTTCTTCTCGCCTTCTTTCTTGCTGGATGGGTTCGGAGCCGACCTCGGCTCCGACTCGGCCACTCTAAAAGCTCGAGAGTTGGTTCCACCGGCTCGAGGCTCCCCTTATATCCCATAATGCTAGGCGGTATTACCTCAGATCTTGTTTGTAAGCTAGGCCCAGCCAATAATAAATCCAGAACTACTGGAAATGGGAAAACCCACCTCTATAAAAAGAAAGGAAGAAGGTGACCTGAAACCTGATGAAGGAATATATGCATAGTATAGCATATACATATATATACAATAGAGGTGGTAGGAAGAAAGGTCACAATCAAACTCATCTAGGTCTGTCCAGGCTAGGGGGAAGGAGGGTGGGACACAAGAAAGAAGGCGAGAAGAAGACAACTAACATGGAACGTTATGGTAAGAACATAACTTCTATATGTTAAGTTGTCCATCTCGCCTTCATTCTTGCTGGATGGGACCGCGTCCCTAGCACCTTGTCCCGGGTGGCCTATCGGAACAGACTCTTGAGTACAGTGGAACCAAAGTTAGCTCTATGTCTAGAAGCTAAATCCAACTTATAATGAGAAATGAAAGTGTGAGGAGTAGCCCATGTAGCTGCTGCACAAATGGTATCAATAGGCAGCCTGTCTTGGAAAGCTATAGAAGTAGCCAAAGCTCTAGTCGAATGAGCCTTAGGTCTGTTAGGCAACTTTTGGTGTCTAATCTCATGCACAAAGGAAATCAAGGATGTTAGCCATCTGGAGAGTGATACCTTCGAAATTGGAAGGCCCTTTCTGCCTTCTGCATAAGAGACAAACAATTGGTCAGTTTTCCTGATCTGTTTGGTCCTATCCAAATAATACCTTAATTGTCGATGAACATCTAGCCAATGCAATTTTTGTTCAGATCTGTTAGAATAGTTAGGAAAAAACACAGGGAGGTCAATGTTTTGATTTAGATTTGCCGCAGAGGCTACTTTAGGTAAAAAGGATGGATTGGTCCATAAGGATACCCTATCCTTATGAAACAACAGATACGGTGGTCTACTGCTGACTGCATGAAGCTCTGAGACCCTTCTAGCTGAAGTAATGGCTATCAGAAAGAGGGTCTTCCAGGATAGCAATTTCATTGAACAGGAAGCTGCAGGTTCAAAAGGGGGGAGAATCAAAGATGCGAGAACTAAATTAAGGTCCCAAGAAGGAGGAGGATTTCTTATAGGAGGCCTAAGAAGAAAAACTCCCTTCAAGAAAGCTTTGCAAAGCTTGTGAGACATGATGGCAGAATCTGGGATGCCCACATGAAAGTTAGATATAGCTGCCAATTGAACCTTAAGAGTAGATGGAGACGAACCTGCATGGAAAAGTTCGGCTAGGAAATCAAGGACTATTTGAATGGGAGCAGTGAAAGGATCTATGTCCCTTCCTTGAGCCCAATAGGAGAAACGTTTCCACTTACTAAGATAAATCTTCCGAGTGGAAGATTTATGGGAAGCTATCAAAATATCTCGAACAGAGTGAGATATTTGAGGAAGCCTGGCTAAGGTTGGAATTGGAGGAACCAAGCAGTGAGGTTCAGAGAGGGGAGGGAGCGATGTAACTGACCCGACTGATGGATCAAAAGATCTGGAACTAGGTCCAGATGCCAGGGTTGCTCCAACAGAAATTGATGTAGAAAGGGGAACCAAACCTGTCGAGGCCAGTAAGGAGCAATGAGGATCAATGAGGCCTTCTGAGCGATAGCTTTCTGTATCACTTGAGAGATTAGTGGGAAGGGAGGGAATGCATACAGAAGTCCCCGGGGCCAAACTTGGACTAGAGCGTCTCTGCTGGGATGGCCTGGTAAATGAAAGAGGGTGAAATAATCTTTGCACTTGCTGTTTTGGGGAGTAGCAAAAAGGTCGCAGCAAGGCTGGCCCCACTTGAGAAAAATTTTCTCCAAGATAGAACTTTTCAGAGACCACACGTGAGGCATGAGAATAGCTCTGCTCAATTTGTCCGCGATAAGATTGGACTTTCCGAGGATGTGCGTTGCTATCAGAAACCGCTGAGAAGAAATCGCCCATTGCCACAGTCTGAGTGCTTCTCGACATAGGGGGTAGGACCTGGTTCCGCCTTGTTTGTTGATATACCACACTACAGACATGTTGTCCGTCTGAATTGCTATCGTTCCCAAGGGAAGAGAGTCTTGAAGGGCTTGCAACGCTAAAAGCACTGCTCTCATCTCTAGAACATTTATATGCAAGTGGCGTTCGTCTGGTTGCCATATGCCCTGGACTGTTCTGCCCTGATAATGCCCCCCCCACCCGATCAGGGAGGCGTCCGTTGTCAGAGTAGCAATCGGGGGAGGGACAAAGGGTCTTCCTAGGAAGAGCTGGGGGGAAGAAATCCACCAAAGAAGATGATTCTTGCATGCTTGCGTTATCACAATGGTGTGAGACATCGGGAGTTGTTGGTACGACCATTGTGTGAAGAGCATCCATTGAAGGATTCTCATGTGAAATCTGGCTAATAGAAGTAGAGGGATAGCAGCCGCCATAATCCCCAGTACTTTTAGAACTAATCTGACTTTGACTCTGTTGCTGTGGAAAAGAAGGGAGACCAGTTTGTGTATGTCTGCTATCCTTTGATCTGTGAGTCTCGCAGACATGTTGACTGTGTCTAGATTTGCGCCTATGAAGGTAATAGCACAACAAGGCGACAAAACAGACTTTTCGCAATTTATTGAGATACCTAACTTTTGAAAAATGCGAAAGGTGTAGTCTCTGGCAAGTAGAAGAAGATGCTTGGTAGGAGCTGTAAGGAGCCAGTCGTCTAAGTATGGAAACACCTGGAATCCTTGATGTCTCAGCTGAGAAGCTACCACTGCCATGCATTTGGTAAACACCCGGGGGGCAGTGGTGAGTCCAAAGGGCAGGGCTCTGAATTGAAAGTGACTGGTTCCCAGCCTGAAGCGGAGGAATCTCCTGGAGCATCTGTTCATTTTTATATGATAGTACGCATCCTGGAGGTCTATAGAGCACATCCAGTTTTCCTTTCCCAATAGGGGTAGGATGGATTGTAACGTGACCATCCGAAATCTTGTTTTCTTGACAGACTTGTTCAAGATACTGAGATCCAAAATGGGTCTCCAGTCCCCTGTTTTCTTTGGAACCAAAAAGAATTTGGAGTAGATTCCGGATCCTTGCTGGTCTGCTGGCACTGGCTGAATGGCTCTTTTTGCAAGCAACTTTGATATTTCCAACGCTGCTTGATCCCTTTGAGCGGGTGGAACATCTGGAAGGGATTTTTTTGATTGATTTGGAATGCGTAAGAATGGAATGGAATAGCCTTCGGAAATGATGGACTGTACCCACTTGTCTTGAGTTAGGGATCGCCAGGCTTCTGGGTACAGTGACAATCTTCCCCTGACTGCCTCCGAAGGTGGACAGTCGGGCAACACCTCAGGGATGCTGAAAGGGCTTATCGGAAAAGGTTTCTCGATTGCCCTGGTTCTGCAGACCCCCCCCTGCCTCTAGGGTGACGTCTACCATTATTGTTCCCCCCTCTGCCTCTAGAGGGGAACCGACTCTGTGCGTCAGGCAAAGTCCCTTGAGATTGTTTGCGAAACCACATTTTTCCACTTTTCTGGCCTTTGGGGTAAGGTCTAGAAGGAGTGGAAAAACGGACTCCGACGGCAGAAAGAGTTTTGCCATCTGTCTCGCACCTCGTCAAGGTTTCTTTCACTTGAGGACCAAAGAAGGACGATCCATCAAACGGGGAATTAGTGAAAGACATTTTAAAGGGGTCCGCAAAATTGAATAGCCGCATTTAGACATGCCGGCGTAAGGCCACACCTGTCCCTGCGGCTCTGCTCGCTCCATCAGCAGCATATGAAAGAAGGCGCATGGAGGAGTTAGCTATAGAATTTAGGGTAGCCAGCTGAGCGTTCATCTTGTCCTGAAAACCTGCAGCTGTAGGATCCTTTAACATGTCACTCGCTTCCTTGATCAAGTCTCTTTGAAGACGAGTGAAATGACAGAGGTAGTTCAGCGAACGCATAGCAAAAGTCGCTGATGAAAACATCCACTTCCCGTACCTGTCCATAGACCTAGATTCCTTGTTAGGGGGATGGACAGGCACCGAAGGATCAGCTAGCTCCTTCTTAGTGGCGGCAGCTACCACCATAGCATCCACAGAAACTCCCTTAGTCAGAAATTGCTTATCTGCTGGTGCTGTAATAAACTTTGAAGGTCTCCTGGGGGTAGGGTCCACAGAGTCAGGAGCCGTCCAAGCCTTTTTAGCTACCACCTGCATAAGGGGGTCAAAAGGGGGGGACACCCAGGAGGTGGAAGGGCGAGAGCCAAACGCCTCAAGATACACAGATTCATCCTCCGAAGGGTTAAGGGCTGGCCAATTTCGCCTCTGTTTCAAGATCTCTAGAATGTCTGCAAAGGAGACATCTTCAGAAGGGGAACGGGGGAACCCTCAGAATCCTCTAAATCCGTGTCAGAGGTGACAGACTCAGGTGAGTCTATGTGCTTACTCTTGCACTTTCTCTTCCTAGGGGGCTTCCCTGCCAATTCAGGAGAGGCCTCGGAAGAGGATGAGATCCCCACAGGGGATTCTTGAGGAGCTGGCTCTCTGCGGTCTGGGATGAGGGAGTGAGTAGACATAACCTGAGGCACCGAAGAGGGAGGGACGGACGGAGCCGACTGTGGAGTCGAACCGGGTTCCAACACACTCCGCATGACTTCGAAGGCACCCCTGTCAGGCAGAGCCAGAGGTCCCCGCTCTGAAAAGCTGAAAACCTCCCTCGGCACCGACAGCGATGGCTCCGAGGCCGATGTCGGAGCCGAACTCACCAGCACCGAAGCACCGAGAGGGAGAGTGGGGTCGGACAAGGGTCCGATGCCACTCACCCCCTCGGAGCCGACGAGGGAAGTCCGGCACCGAGATTCTTCCAAGGAAGAAATCGGAGCCGACGACGGCACTGAAGACAATTGTATCGGCTCCGACGCTACCACAGTCTCGGGTCCAAAACGCCCCGGCTCCGAGCTCAAAGGAGTCGGAGGAGGAACATTTTGAGAGATAGGATTAAGCATCGACTGATGAGTCGGGCTCTGAAGCATTTGGGCCAGTGCCTCGGACTTAAGAAGTCGACTCACTACCCTCTGAAGGTCATGGTCAGAAAGTCTCGATGACCTAGAGGAGTGAGATCTATGGCTCCATTCAGACAGCAAGGGAGATGATGGAGCCAAATGAATGGAGCCAAGGGATGGTGACCTGGACCTCTTCCTAGATGTCGGTTCCGATAGTCTGATCGGAGCCGACTCAGATATTTCCAATACCTCGGCTCCAGCCGGAGCCGAGGGAATCACAGAAATAGAAGTTTGAGTCTCATCGGCTCCAGCCGGAGCCGATGTTGTAGTAGACTTCGATGTCTTAGGTGTCGACTCAGTAGCTGGAGTCGAAGACCTAGAAGCCTTAGAAGGTTTGCCCGAAGAAACAGTCGGGGGACCCTCAGGCTTTAGTAAGCCCCGTAAAATGAGCTTATTCTTTCTTTCCTGCAGGACTCTAGGGCTGAAGCCATGGCATACAGCACAAGAGTCCTGCAGGTGTAAAGGTCCCAGGCAGTACACACAAGAAGTGTGACCATCTGTCAGAGACATTTTCTGACAGCACGAGTCACACTTCTTGAAGCCTGAGACCTTCGAATCCTTGGACATTTCAAATAACAAGTACAATCACACCCAAGCACAAACACACCGATTACTCTCTGAAGTAAAATAAAACTAATTTAAGCTAGTAAGTTTAAATAGTCTTTAAAGTCCCTACTAAAAAACACACACACTCTAGGAGGGATGAGAGGGCCCGAAGGCCTAAGGAAAGACCAGAAGTTCTTGTTTGGTAGGAGAGAGAAAAAACAAGGGGAAAGGGATAAAATCCTTTAAAAATAAGGGGATACTGGTCAAAAACTAATTTAAAAGGGATTTTCTAAAGTTTTTAAACTGTTCAGTACACTAACCTGAAGCCGGTTGAAGCAACACACCTCGATAGCTGTAGCGGCAAATGAGATCTGAGGTAATACCGCCTAGCATTGTGGGATATAAGGGGAGCCTCGAGCCGGTGGAACCAACTCTCGAGCTTTTAGAGTGGCCGAGTCGGAGCCGAGGTCGGCTCCGAACCCATCCAGCAAGAATGAAGGCGAAATGGACAACTTAACATTTAACTTTATAAGAGGCAAAATGAGCATGTAACCTTTCACAGCTACAGGACTGCATTGAAATGCAGAGGTGTAACAGATCTGAGTAAATTTATCTGGTGAGCAGAGGTGTATTGTAGGGGGGGTATAGGAGCTTGAGGCTAGTAAACTACATTGCTGGCTCAGATCTGGCTAGCAGCCCGATAACTTATCATTAAGACTAAGAATGGGATCTAATGTTCAGATAAGTAAATAATTTACTGTTTCTCATGTCCTGTCTGGACACTGGAACATCAGGACAAAATCCCCAGCTAACATTGATGGCATAGCTCTGCAAACCTTTAGAATGGTTATTCCAAAATAAGTCTTGTCATAGAAATAGAGTCAAGGCTATAATGTTCAGCAAAAGTATGCAGAGAAGACCAAGTAGCAGCTACAGTTATCTCATCAAGTGGAAGGTTATGTAGGAATGATGTGGAAGTAGCCCGAGCCCTAACCTAATGAGCTTTCAGTTAAATAGTAAGCTGCCTCCCTGCTGTAGTGTAGCAAAAGGAAATGCAGTCTTATATCTATTTTGACAATGTATTTTTTTGATCAAGTCTAACCCCTGAAAAAATAACAAATAGTTGTTCATCTTTACTGAAAGCTTAGTGTGATCTAAACAGAACCTTAATTGTCTGTGAACATCCAAACAACATAACAGACAATGTAACTAGTTCACTCCTTTGTTAAACAAATTAGGAAAGAATACTGGCAAGAGAATATACTGATTCATATTATTTTGAATAGCTATCTTGGGAATAAAGTATGGTTTTGTCCTAAGAGATAACCAGTCCTGCTGGAAGATGATGTAGCTGTGTTGTGAAGATAGAGCACGAAGCTTGGAGATTCTCCTTGCTGAGGTAATACCTACCAAAAGGGATGTTTTCCATTACAAGAATTTTATATCAGTTGTTGAACCTGCTGTTCAAAATGCGATCTTGCCAAATCTCATTTACAAAATTCAGATACCAAGCTGGAACTATTTTAACTACTGGAGGTCTGGAATAAAAAATGCCTTTTATGAAGGCCTTACACTATCGATGTGCAGCCAGAGAATGATTTGGAAAACTTTTGTGAGAAAAAGAAATTGCTGGTAGAAGTACCTTAATTGAGAAATAAGATGCTCCTTTGTTATATAGTTCTGTTAAAAAAAGTTAACACTTTCTCTTATGTTCCTGAAACTGGTGAAATGTTTCTGTCATAAGCCTATTCCCAGAGATCTCCTTTGGAAATATGAAAATAACTTTAAGGAAAGAGTAAAACTATGATTAGAAGGTGAGAGGTGGAGCAGAAGAGCTAGACCAAAAACCAATAAGCCATAAAATGTTTGTAGTTCCCTAAATTCTTTACTTTGGACAGGCATTTGTATATAATCCTGATCAAAAGGATTAGGGCAATCTCAACAAATATCAAAATATATTTGGGAAGGTTGGAGGCCTAGAGTGAACAGGGAGGTTATGTTAGGACCATGTGAGAAAGGAGGACTTGAGGTGCTAAATCTAGAGGATTATAATTCAGCCTTCCAACTATGACTATTATATTATTTACAAGATAGGATGATTTTACCATCATTAAAGTACAAAAGGGAAAAAAATAAAATAACCATTTGGAACTATTTAAATGAGAAAAAAAACAATCAAAAATAACTTTATAGCTGCTATTGGAAATGTGCTACATAATAAGATAAAAGGAAACATTAGGGCATGATGAAATTTTGAATTAAGACAAATATGACTGGCTACTCCGAGATTCAGCATAAATGATGCATCGATTAACAACTGTCATCTCAAGAGAGAGTAAGTGACATGTTAGGAGCAGTTGAGGAGGGGGAAAGAAAGACTGGAGTGGAATGAGATTCATGAAACATTCATGGTATGACAACATAAACTGATGAAATATAGAAGGCTTCTAAACATACTTGAGAAATATAACAGGGAAGTTATACAACAAAAAAGAAAGAAAGAAAAGCACTTATTAACACAAATACTAATTGAGGCTAGGTAAAATGAAGCCAAACAAAAAAAACTAAAACAGACTATATAAGGTGCTTAGTGATGCAAGGAAAAGTATGTGTGGTAAAGGGCCAATTTTCAATTCGGAAAAACCTTGGGTGTGGCAAGCCTAAAAGACTGAAGAAAATAAATGTTTGCCATCCCAAATAGAGTGACCAAAGCAAGACAATTCCAGATCATTGAATGGAAATGTTTGCACAAATATTTTATATGACAGATTATTAAAATGTTTCTGCGGATAGATGTTTGGTGTTGGAGATGTCAATAACTATCAGGATCTTGGAGATGTATTTTTGGGAGTGTAATAAACTGGAAAGGTTCCATAAAGACTTAAGTAAGGTATTGGGAAAAATTCTAAGCTTACTATGGCAGGAATCAGAGGAAGAATATCTTTTTGGGAATGTTAACCATAACATTCCATTTGTGTTGCCCATTTTCATTTATCCTACACATATGGGTCTGGTTCCAATCCTAGGAATTGATTCAGCTGTTACTACAGCTCATGCAAGTCAAAAACTCTGAAGACTAACCTTTACCCACAACGCTCCTCTCCCAGTTACCTCAGACTGAGTTTGCTGAAAGACAAACAGGAATAATAAACCCCAAAAGCCTTCGTAAAGACCATATCTGGGACTATATAACCATAGCAATAACAATAAGTGATATGTGTCCATTATCCATTCCATCAAAAAACTTCAAGTGTCGTGGGAAGGTGGGAGGGGAGACAAGGATAAATGAAAATGGACAACACAGATGGAACATTGTGGTGAGCACATAACTTCTTTATCCTTGATATATGTCCTCAGCTATCTTTGACCTTGGGTAGACTCAAGGAAAGATACTCCTGAGCACCACTGAATCAAATGATGCTCTTCCCCTCTAGACCAGATCCAATTTGTAATGAGTAATAAAAGTATGAGGGGAAGCCCAAGTTGCTGTTGCGCATATGTCATTCATAGAAGCTCTAGATTGAAAAACTGCTGAAGTAGCTACAGCTCTTGTACAATGTGCCTTTAAAGGTATAGGCAACTTAATTTTCTTTTTATTGTAGATACAATAAATACATTATTTCAGCCATCTGGCTAGTGTCATTTTGTTGACTTGTTCCCAAATCTTGTAGATGAAAATGAGACAAAAAGTTGCTTGGATTTTCTTAAATTTTTAGCTCTGTGTAGACAGAAACATAATTGTCTGTGAATGTCTAATAAATGTAAGCAGTATTCACCTTGTTAGTAAAATTGGGAAAAAGTACTCATAAACTAAGAGTCTGATTGATATTGGCCTCTGACACCATATTAGGCAAAAAAGGAAGGATTGGTTCTCAGTGAAACTCTATCTTTATGAAAAATCAGGTAAGGAGGTTTACATGATAAGGCTTGCATTTCTGAAATCTTTCTGGCTGAAGTTATTGCCACTAAAAATATAATTTTCCAGGATAAAGATTTTAGATCGCTTTCAGCTGAAGGTTCATAAAGAGGTTGAAAAATGGCTTGTAGCAGTAAGTTGAAATCCCAAGTGAGGTAGGATCTTTGTGTGGTGGTTTTAGCAAGACAATTCCTTTTAAGAAGGCCTTACAAAGCTTATGGGAAGCCAAAGAGGATTCTTTAAAACCATTATCGAAATTTGAAATAGCAGCTAATTGAATTCTTGCAGTAGACTGGGAAGCACCTGCTTTAAAAAGTGAAGCTAAAAATGCTAGGACTTTATCGATGGGCACTGAAAAATGCTCAATATTGTCATTACAAGCCTAAAGGGTAAACTTCCTCCATTTACTAGTATAGAGTTTATGGGTAGCTGGCTTGTGAGAGGCTAAGAGTATATGACTTACCAGGGAGGAGCGTGAGGGATGCCTGCCTATTAACAGAACTGTGAAAATCAAACTGTCAGCTTGAGGTTCACAATGATCGGATGGATTCACACCTCTCAATGATACTGAGTTCCCCAGTTTTTACCAGTTTTGAGGGCAAAATACTGGGGTGCCACGAATTCCCGAATGGCCCCCTTAATTTCCAAATTTCTCTGTAATTTTTTTTTTTTTTTTATTACCAGTTACCACTTTAAATTTCTGGCTGATGCAGCTACACATCACCAGCCTATAGGGGCATGCATGATGAGATCACCTACAGTCTGTTGGACTCTGAGGGAATAAGGAATATAACAGCGATGGCGGGCGGGTGGCATAATGAATCATCCAGTTATGAACAACTGTTGTTGTGCCCGTATATTGCATTATTTTATTTATCTGTTGGCCAGCCATGATACTGTGTACAAATTCATTTTGTGTACCAGCCAATAACTGTTATGTGCATTAACTGCATTTCCACCAGCCAGCCACTCTAATTCAACTTGTAAGTTCTTGTTCAGTTTACCACTGCATTCAGCCGGTCACTCTAATTCATTCAACCTGCAGGTCTGCAAGTTTGTTCTTTCAGTTTATAGTTTTATCCAGCCACTTTATCTAATTCAATCTGCAAGTTCAGTTTGTGATACTGACTGTGTGCAGAACTGTGGATAGCTCGATTTAGGGTATGTGTGTATTCAACAGTTCTTGTGCTCATTCAGTTTATCTCTGTGTAACTGGCTGCACTAAAGTTCATTCTTTCAGTTTATCTAGTCAACCATTGCATTTAGCGTGTGTGTGTGTGCGTGTGTGTCAACCATTGCTTGAGTTAGGTTCTTGTGCATTTGCATTGTGTGTGTAGTTAGATTCTTGTGCATTTGCATTGTGTGTGTGTGTGTGTGTGTGTGTGTGTGTGTGTGTGTGTGTGTGTGTGTGTGTGTGTGTGTGTGTATAGTTAGGTTCATGTGTGTGTGTGTGTGTGTTGTTAGGTTCATTTGTGTGTGTGTGTAGTTAGGTTTGTGTGTGTGTGTGTGTGTGTGTGTGTGTGTGTGTGTGTGTGTGTGTGTGTGTGTGTGTGTACAATGCCCCAGTTAGGTATACCCGGTGGTTAGGGTTACTCAGGCTTAAACCCTGTACCTTAAGTACAAGAAGCAAGAGCCTGAGTTCTCTACCCATACCACCACTTCTGATTGAAGGAGTTGTAGCTCTCAGCTGTACACATTTTCACAGAATGTCTGGAATGTTTGGCTCATGCTTTTTGGTCTGTTCCTCTTAAAATTTCGATGGCATGGTGGTAGTGTTACTGCCTCACAGCAAGAGGTTCTCTGCTTTGATTTTCAACTGAAGTGCCTTCTGTGCAGAGTCTGCATGTACTCTCTCTGTTTGGTGGATCTCCTCTCGGTGCTCTGGTTTCCTCCCACAGTAACAGACATGCGGCTGGTGCATTTTTCCACAGGTCTCTACTCTTGGTTTTGTTCCTAGTCAGACTTTCCCAGTAAACAAATGTAAAATAAAACGTATGGTTTTCTGGCAAATCAATGAGAACTGAATTCACTAAATAATGATAGCCATTTAAGTTTGTCGTCCTATCTTTCAAGAAACATATGGTAACACAACATTTTATTCTAGCAACTTTCTAAGATTATACAAACAATGTTTAAAGTGTGTCTCTGGTTTTGGGCCTTTATCCCCAATCCCCCAATAAATGTTTGCTTTTTCCTGATTTCTTGTGATGCACGGTTCTTCAGGGAAACATAAGTTTACTGCTGCTTATGCAAAGTCTACTTGGATTGTTAGTAGCACAACAGGTAGTATACTTGCTTTTGCTGCAGAAGGCTATGGGTTCTATTCCCACAGTATGTAGATGGATTACTGATACTGTACTGTTTTGTAATTTTAAAGGGGGTGGATGCTGCAGGCCTGAGAATTTCCTCCTTTGGTGGAGATACCTAGTAACTATGGAGATGTTAGTTTCCCATCCATTCCCTATTGAAAAATTATTAGCTTATCAATTTTTAATGTAACATGGGAAATTTATTCTTCAAGACCAACAGGCACTTTACTTGTAGTTGAAACAATGAAATATGAAGTTGTTTGCCAATAGTAACCTCTTCATTAGTTACAGATCTCTTTAATATGGAATTATTTAGATGACTTTTACTTCTGCAGAGATTGTGCATATTTACTGATACTGGTAGATTGTAGAAGTTTGAGTAGACTTTTTATTATGAAAAGGTTCTGAAAGTTTTGTCATTACTGGTTCATGCATTTTGTTTCATTGCTTACTGTAAAAATGTTCAAAGCAATATATTTAAAACATGCTCTAACAACCATGCTGTACTATATAAGGAATATAATTTAATACGGTCAGGAAGGTGTATCAAAGAACACATGTATGTTTCGTATGCAAGGGGCCTATGATTTGAAAACAGCCCAAAGGTAATATTTATCATCTGCCACTGGCCAGATGCATTTTCTATGGATGTGGGTTTTAATGCTGTTTCAATGAATGTGAGTTTTAATGGCAGAGATGTTTTAATGTTAAGTCTGTTTTCATTCTGAGACTGTATTGCTTTGTTTAGCAGATGTTTATTAGTTTTTGTGCAATAAAATCTAAAATAAAATCTAAATAATCATTGTAGAAGTAAATCAGTATGCACATTGCAGTGTTTATGGTAAATAGGGCAAAACAGCCAAATAATGGGACATTGAAATGGCTGCAGAGGGACTCTGAGGCCATATTTTGGTTGTCTTTTCAGTTTGCATTTGAAAGTTGGTATCCCACAATTCCATTGGTGTGGGTGGGGTTGCATAATTATGTATGCAAATTTTAGGTTAATCAGCATATGGATATGTACCTATTTTTCATGGGCCTTTGTCCAGATTTTTGATGTTTCTAGGTTGAGAGGTATGGGTGGATTAATCTCTCTGAATAAGATAGGAGGTCTGGAGCTGGTCCAGAATCCAAGGTTGTTGAATCAGATAAGGCCAAAGAAAGCGGAAGCATATTTGTTGAGGCCAATACTGTTTAATGCGGATTACTTTCATCTTCATCCTGATTGTTTTCTGTAGGAATTTTAAGATTACAGGAATTGGAGGAAAGGCATACAGCAGTCCAGAGGGCCACTTGAGGAGAAGAGCATCTCTTGGTGACTCCTCAGGAGGGGGGATCAGGTCAAAGTACTTGCTGCATTTATTCTTTAGGGGAGAGGCAAATAGGTCACAGCAAGGCTGGCCCCATTGACAGAAAATGCTTTCCATTTGGACAGTGAGACCACTCATGAGCCAAGATAATACACCTGCTTAGTTTGACCACAATCACATTGGAACTCCCTGGATTATGCATTGCTATCAGAAAATTGTTAGAAGAGATCACCCACTGCCACACTCTGAGAGCATCTTGATAAAGGGGTTGGGATTTTGCTCCTCCCTGTTTGTTGAGGTACCAAACCACTGACATATTGTCCATTTGAATCACAATTGTTCCTGAAGAAAGAGCAGTCTGAAAGGCTTGCAGTGTTAAAAGCACTGCCCTTCACTGCAGTACATTGATATGCAAGTCTGTGGGGGACAAAGTGTCTTGGACAGTCTTGCCCAGATAATGCCTCCCCACCCAATCTGGAAGGTGTCTGTGGTCACTATGGCTTGGGGTTATGATGGAACAAAGAGATGACCAAGAAGAATGTCATCAGAGTTCATCCACCAAGTTAGATCTTTTCTGCAAAGATTGGTGATCAGAATCAGGTCCGACATGGGTTAGTGTAACTTTGGCCATTGAGACCCTAGCAATCATTATAGTATCCTCATGTGGTATCTTGCTAAAGGAACTACAGTTATAGCTATAGCCATGGAGCCCAGTGTTTGGATGACTAGATGAGGACACTTCTTTTGCTGATTAGCTTCTGTACATGAACTCTGATTTTCTGTAATCTCACAGGGGGGAAAGAAGCTATGGAAGTTTGAGTATTTAGAAGGGCTTCTATGAATTCTGAGTTGGGGTCAATTTAAAATTTTCATAATTTACAGTTATTCCCAGATAAGAACAAATGTGAAGTACATAGTCTTTTGCTTCTATCAACTGATGCTGGCCAGAGCAGTAATGAGCCAATCATCTAGATATGGAAAAACCTGGAATCCCTGCAACCTCAAGTGAGCTGCTACTACTGCCATACATTTGGCGAACACCCTGGGGGCTGTGGTGAGACCAAAGGGCAAAACTCTGAACTGATGGTAATTGGCTCCCAGCCAGAAGCAGAAGAATCTTCTGGATTGTTTGTCCATCTTTATATGGTAATATGCATCCTGAAGATTTATTAAGCACATCCAATTGCCTTTTTCCAAAAACGGAAGAATGGACTGTACCGTGACCATTAGGAATTTTGTTTGCCGAACTGATTTGTTTAGTACACTTAGATTCAGAATCAGTCTCCAGTCCCCTGCCTTTTTTGGCATGAAAAAGAATCTTAAGTAAATTCTGGACTCTCTCTGGTCTGGTGGGACTCCTTGGATGACTCTTTTTTTCTAGCAGTTTTTGAATTTCTAGAACTGCTTATTCCCTCTGACTGGGTGGAACATCAGGGATTTTCTTGCATACAGAAAGAGGAAGGGAAAAAGGAATTGTATTGCCTCTGGATATAATGCTCTGCACCCAAACATCCAATGTTATTTCTAGCCTGACACTTTGGAACCATGATAAGCATCCCCTGACTGCTTCCAGAGGAAGACAATTGGGCTTCCTTTCAGGAGTACTGGCAGGATTTACAAGAGAAAGAATCCCTGAAACCTTGATTTTGTGGGCCACCTCTGCTGTGGGGGTAGTGTCTTCCATTGAAGTTCCCCCTCTGCCCCGGGGGAACTACCTCCACGTGTGTCCTGAAAAGGCCTTGGTGTTTTTTGAACCACATTTTTCTACTGCTTCTCTGATTTCTAGAGAATGGTTGTTGAAGACTGGGAAAACATATGCCCACAGTAGAAAGGGTGCTTCCATCTTTCTCACACCTGGATAAAGTTTCTCTAACCTTTGGACTAAATATGGATGATCTGTCAAAGGGTGCATTGATGAATGAAGACTTAAATGGCTCTGCAAAGTCACATAGGTGCATCCAGGCATGTCTTCTAATGACAATGCCTGAACCCACTGCTCTAGTGGCCACTTCGGCTGCATGAGCGATTAGCCTCATGGACGAATTAGAGACATACTCCAGGGTAACCAACTGGGAAGCCACCTTTTCTTGAACGTCCTCAGAAATGGTTCCTGGGAGGGTGTCCAATAACTCCTTGACCAGATCCCTCTGAAATCTAGTGAAATGTGCCAAGAAATTCAAGGATGTTAAGGCAAAGGTTGATGAAGCATAGACCCACTTCCAAAACCTATCCATCACCTCAGACTCTCTGTTGAGTGGATGGACAGAGGAACTCTCTTTGGCCAGTTCCTTCTTTGTGGCTGCTGTCATGGTCATGACATAATCTGCTAATCCTTTGGCCCAGAACTCTTTGTCTTCATGGGAAGACTGAATTTTGTCAGGTCTCCTGTGGATGGGTTCAATAGCATCATGGGCTTTCCACATCTGCTGAGAGATCAACTGAATAAGCTCATCAGTGGGTGAGGTCACCCAAGAAGTAGAGGGCCAAGTGCCTACAGGTACACTGACTCCTCAGAAGAGGGGTTTTGGGGCTTCCAGTCACCCATCTCAGTGGGGGATCCAGGAATTTGAAGAAGGGGGTGCAGTCTGGAAAGTAGACCAGCAGTGTTGGAGTGAGGGTGGCAAATAGAAGGGTGGGGCTGTGGAAAGATCACTTTAAACTGCTATGACAACATGTATGAAAGACAGCAATGTAAATTCAGGTGCATATCATTGTGGTATGTCTGTGGTAGTAGAGGCAGGTTATTCCTGTCCAGCACACAGCATATTTACAGGCAGTACCAGCTCTTTTAAGGCATTCCTAGATGAGATATTTGGTTACACACGCAAGTTACCGTCCCCTTCAATGGTATAGCTCATATATACATTCTGATAACCTAGCAACAAGTCCCACTGAAGTTGACATCACCATAGCAAGTACCCCAGTAAATGTGAGTGGGTTTGCAAGTAAACACTGATTTCTGTGAAAACAATGAAGTTCAACTAATTAATAACAACACAGCAAGTAAATCTCCATAAGTAAATACTCAGTTCAGTTACGTGCAATGTGAAATCTGATACATACATGATCTTACCTCCTTTTCAAAAATCTGAATGTAAAATTCACTGCTATTAATTTTGTCTTCATTGTATTCAACTTGCAAACTGAGATCATACCAAACTGATCCAAAAACTTGATCTAAAAACTTAAATCATCTGAATTTATCTGATAAATTGTCAGCAAACAAAGGAATCTATTTTTTATACCACACATCATACCGTACCATACCATAGCATCATCCTCATCAACTCCCCCTTCTTTCCCATTCTACATGACATTGTGGTGTTGTATAAATTCTTGCCATCTCTCTCAATTCAGTTCCATTTTCCCATCTCCTTCAATAATTATGCCTGTCACAGGTCATTTGTCACACAGCCCATCCATTTCATTGCTGGATGACTTCACCTCCTCTTCTCTTGCCTTCTTCTCATTAGTGCAAACCCTTCTTTACCAGATTGTATTCTAGTTTCCTGTACATGTGTCTGAACCACCATAATCTGTTCTCTTTTACCTTCTCTTCAACTGTCTACATCACCTCTAGCTTTTTTATCTGCTCAAAAATAGCAGTCAGTCCCACCCTCTTAACATAAGTACTCTCATATCATCCCATACATGGTACATTACATGTCCAAAGTCCTCTTCAAATCATGGATACATTCATAGCAACATAGCAGCAATGTAAGTGGTACAGCAGGTAGCCTTTGGTGCAGAATACTATTTTATTCCTACACCATGTAGATCAATAACTGAGACTGCAGTGCATGAAAAGTACAAGCTACTCCCCAGTATCAACAGTACCTTAACACTGCAGCATGCTCTGGTTCCCCTAAATTTGTCTTTTGCAGGGCTATAACAAAAGGCTTAAATTTCCTTAAATAATTCAATTCTTTAAGCATTTAAATGAATTATCAGTCCATTCACATTAAAACATAACCCCATCTATTCTTTATTTAAAAAAAAATCTTCAACAGCATCCCAGGTCCAGTGTAAATTCACAGATTTATTCACATAACTGCACAGCCTAACAGAAGTCACTGAGGGAGTAGAATCCAACTGCTCCCCTACACCATTGAATGGGATTAGGAAAGGAAGAAAATCTTATCCACAGAAGGTGCTTTAGAAAGAGAAACCTGCAAATAAGTGATAAACAATTAATTAGAGAATTAAGGCTGTAACTCATTTCCTGCCAGCAGAAGAAATTATGTTAGTTTAAAAATTATACTCCTGCAACTCTGAATCTCAGCAGTGAATGCAACTTTAGGTAACTTTCAGTGGACAGAAGAGTGCTGCCGCAAGACGTGTTTTGAAACTTCTTACCTCAGTGTCTCAGTACTGGGTGGGATCAACAAATTGGTTAGAACAGAGACAGAAACCACGTTATGTACTACATACAAAAATCTCTTCAAATTTAATTTCTATTTTTTTTAGTTTTCTCTCTCAAGTGTCAGAGTCTTTTATTCTCGTGGTCTCATCATCTCCTCCCAAAGCATCTTTTCAGTCATGATGGGAGACGCATTCAGAGGTGCTGGAAGCTGTTGAAGGCTGGGGGAGGTTGGAGGGTGAGAGGGGCACTTAGTGATCAAAAAAGGGAAATTTTTTAAAACTATTTACTACCTCAACATAGGTTCACTTGGGGGGCATTTTAACTTAGCCAGTTCCCCTTTTGGTGCTTAAGTCAACATTTCCTGATTGGTCTTACCCATCCTATGGCTGATAATTGTATATTAGCCCTAGTGAAAATAACTGAGATCACACCAAAGATAATTTGAGGGGACATGTGTAAGGGATGCAGCATTTAAGAACAGCCTCTATCCATTAGTGGCATGAGGGGCAACCTTGGGGTGCATTTTCTATTAAATCCTAGTTGCACTTAAATATGGAGAGGGATGAGCTTTCTTTTACTTGAATGGGGAATCTGTTCTGGAACAGTGGTATCATATGTGATATATATTCGTCTTTCCACACCATTCTGTTTAGATACCTGTACTAAGTATTTCGGATGCCATTTGACTTGCTGATGTTCAGTAGGTCCATCAGTATTTAGTCGGAGGATGCCTTGTATGCCAGACACAGGTTACCTGTTAGCACTCTGTTGGATACTGAGTATAGTGATAAGGCTTTGAGGTGGTCCATGCAAGACCTATTGTTTGGACTTGTATCTTTTTATTAAGGCATCTCTGTGGGCATTCCAGTTGTTGCATGTGTCTGGACAGGTACATGCCAAAGTGGGCATTATACAAAGTGATTGACCTAATGAGGGCTTCATAAAGGGGGACAATAACATCTCTAGATCTAGTCTCAATTTGCTCATAAGCTGTGCAATATAGAAAGACTATGTTATGACAAAGAGCACATGCTGGTTGAAAGTTAGGTCACTGTCCACATAAGTTCCCAAATACCAAACAACTGGGCCACCTCTCAGGAGGATATTGTCAATCTAGTAGTTCCCTGGGTAAATGACTTCCCAAAGAATATGATAACATATTTTCAATTCATGATTCTGGCACGAGTTACTGTTTGGGACAATCTTTCCTGCATGATGGTTAAGTTATTTGAATATTCAATAGCTCCTCCTAGCTTGCAGTCATGCAGCCGTCTCAAACTTAGTCAGCCAAATCCCTTTGTTATTTGCTTTTACTTCTGAGAAGTAGATGCCAAACAGGAAAATTCTCAGCACCGAACCCTGGGGGCTCCATTGGTGACTGGGCTTTTTCTAACGGTAGCCTCCCCTGTTTTGATCTCATGCATTCTGTGAGCCTGTTGGCAGTCCATCTAGTGATGTAAGAGTTTATTCCCAGTTTAATCAGCTTTTCTATTATACCTGAGTAGGGGATTGTGTTAAAAGGCTTGGCCAGGTCATAGTAATGTGGTGTGAACCGTTTTACCTTCCTCTATTGCTTTCATGACAAGAGTAAAGCTTAAAATTTGCCCATGATTTTGAGCCTTTCACAATCTTTCTCCCTGATTCCTGCCCAAAGTGGTTGAGAGATCAGAGCATATATATTTGACTGTCCCTGATTTTGTGTCAAACTTTTGGTTTTCTGAAAAATTTATGAGGATTTCAAAATTTAAATAATGACAAACTTCATATCCTTCAGAAAAGGCACGTTAATGCAAAACCTGTTATTCTAGCAACTAAGCAAATAAGAGCAATGTTATACTTAAAATATGTCCCTGATTCTGGATCTTTGACATTTTTCCTGACCAAATTCCGTTTTTGGTTTTATCCCTTGAACTATGAGGTTTAGAGGTTTAAATAAGAACTGTGAGCAAAAACTGTTTACCACTTTCAAGCTCAGCCTGCAACATTTTATTCTTTGTTCAGTTAAATAAAACAGATGTGCAACAAAAACTGGGCAACTTTAAAATAATAATAAATAATCTAACTGAAGGCTTAAAGTTAGACAAGAAGCTTTAATAACATTTTTATAAGCAGAATAAAAATCACTCAGTATTTTTTATTGTTCTTTTGAATAAATTAATGTTTCTTGCATGAATTTAAAAATCTAAAAAACTGGAGCCAACTTATAGTAATGAAAAAAGAAGACTTAAAGCAAGGAAGGAACTGTATTAACTTCTGAAAACACACTAACAGCAGACTTAAAGTTATTTCAGTTTCTTGCCTGCATTAAGTCTTATTTTAACATCATCATCATCATCACTGTCATTATTATTTTTACTGTTATTACTTCATAAATGACTGCCTAGAATATACTGTACCTGGGTGGGCTGCTGCCACTTCAGTTGAAGTCCACAATCCACAGAACTTCGGGTTCCTATTAGAAGACCGAAGACGCAGTCTTTTGAATGCGTCTTGGTCGAACTGAAAAGACTGAAACGGCAAGATATCGAAGCAGCTTTTAAGCGAATTCTTTCCCTGGGAAAGAATTTGCTTAGCCGCTTTGTTACTTTGCCATTTTTGGCACTGTAGTGCAGTCTCGGAGTTGGTATATTTAAGTAGGGGGTGTGGGGGGCACAGCCCTCCACATCGGGGGCTGTGGGGGGTGAAGCCCCTCACTTAATGTAATGTTTAAAGTGGTTTTTTTTTTTTTTTTTTTTTTTTTGCTTTGTTGGAACTCCGATTTTTTTCCCTTGGAAAAAATTGCTATTCTGGCAGTTCGACATTGTAAGCTTTCTCTTACATAGGGTCGATTAATCAGTGTTCACTTTTTTAAGTGTTCGGTGATCTAATAAAGACCCAGAACTTCACTAACATGTTCAACAATATCTTCTTCTTTCGGCTGCTCCCGTTAGGGGTTGCCACAGCGGATCATCTGTTTCCATTTCTCCCTGTCCTCTGAATCTTGCTCTGTTACACCAACCACCTGCATGTCCTCTCTCACCACATCCATAAAACTTATCTTAGGCCTTCCTCTTTTCCTGTTACCTGGCAGCTTCATCCTTAGTAACTTTTTCCCAATATACTCTGCATCCCTCCTCAGCACATGTCCAAATCAACGTAATCTTGCCTTTCTGGCTTTGCCTCCAAACCTTCCGACTTGGGCTAACCCTCTAATATACTTGTTCCTAATCTTGTCCACCCTTGTCACACCCAGTGCAAATCTTAACATCTTTAACTCTGCCATGTCCAGCTCTGACACCTGTCTTTTTGTCAATGCCACTGTCTCCAACCCATATAACATAGCTGGTCTCACTACCCTCTTGTAGACCTTCCCTTTCACTCTGTTATTCGTCTGTCACAAATTACTCCTGACACTCTTCTCCACCCACTGCATCCTGCCTGTACTCTTCTTCACCTCTCTTCCACATTCACCATTACTCTGAACTGTTGATCCCAAGTATTTAAACTCATCCACCTTTGCCACCTCTACTCCCTGCATACTCACCATTCCTCTATCCTCCCTCTCATTCACACACACATATTCTGTCTTAGTTCTGCTGACCTTCATTCCTCTTCTCTCTAGAGCATATCTCCAGCTCTCCAGGGTCTCCTCCACCCGTTCCCTACTTTCACTACAGATCACAATGTCATCTGCAAACATCATAGTCCATGGAGACTCCTGTCTGATCTCGTCTGTCAACCTGTCCATCACCATTGCAAATAAGAAAGATTTCAACATGACCTTTATTAATTAACAGTAAATAACAGTGAAAATCATAAAATTTCAGAAGATGGAATGAAACAATGAAGTATCAGTTATAAAATAATAAGTGCTTTCATTCCTTTACTACCAAACATGGAGCAAAAAAAGAATTTATGTACTCACCATAACATTCCATCTGTGTTGTCGAGCTTCGGAACTAAACCTATCTGTCAAGGATAAAATGAAGATTGACAACATCAGATGCGCTTATTTTTTACACCTGACACACTGTTGTTTCATTCCAACTTCAGATAGTTTATAGTAAATAACCGTGCAAAATATCAGACCTGGATCATGGTGAAATTGGGCCCTAGGCAGGGTAATACAGCTGCCCCCCCCCCAAAAAAAAACCAGCCCCTCTTGCAGCAACCCCTACCCCCCAGCAGAAGCCTCCTCCCCAGCCATTCCAGTGCTCCATAACTTGGCTGTTTCCCCTCAGTTACCCAGTAACCATAAACATTGTTCATACCTGTCAGTGTGCATACTGTTTTCTCATTTACCTCTACAGTGATTACAGATAATGAAATAAAATAGCACAAACATGGATAGCCATTTGCTAAACAAACAATACAGTCTCACAGTGAAAACATGTTTAGCATGAGCAGTAAACTTCTCTGCCCTTGAAACTCACATTCATAGAAAACATATCTGGCCAGTGGAGGATTAAGTTTACCTTTGGGCTGTTTTCAAACCATAGACTCCTTGCACATATTTTTAGGTCCATGCATACGTGGATGATTTCTTTTATTCACCTTCCTGATTGTATTAAATTATATTCCTTGTATAATGCAACACCACTTGTTAGAATGTGTTTAAAATTTGGAGTTCTAAGCATTCTTTTAATAAGCAATGAAACAAAATGTATGAATCAATAATGACAAGTCTACCCATTTCAGAAACTTTCAGCCATAAAAGGCCACTCAGACTTCTGTCATTACAATCCACCAAGATCACTCAATAAGCACAATCTCTGCAGAAGTAAAAGTCATCTGAATAATTCTACATTAAAGATACTTTCAACTAATGATGAGGTTGCTAGTGGCAAACAACATTACACTTCAATGTTTCATCTACAAATGCAGTACCTGCTGCACTTGAAGAATTAATTACCTATACTACATAAAAAAATTGGTAAACTGATAATAGGGAATTACTGACAAATCAACAAGTTCATAGTTACTAGGCATCTCATACAAAGGAGGACATGCTCAGGAGTGTAGAACCCCTATCCCCACTTAAAAAGAACCAAATAATAGGCAATCAAATGGGTGCTGCAATATTAGCACTCCATCTACATGGTGTGGGAGTAGAATCCACAGCCTTCTGCACAAAAGCTAATTATGCTACTAACGCTGTTTTCAAATTCTACAATACAAACAGTGACTGACATTTGATAAACAAAACAGCTAGTTGCACACTGAAAACAAATTTAGCATGAGCAACAGTAAATTTTCTTCCCTTGAAGCTCAAAACACCATAAAAATGAACTGAAACTCATAATCTCTGGAAAATGCACTGACACTCATAATTCCCTGAAAGTGTACTGAAACTCAAGCTCACAATTCCATCAGCAGTCTGGTAGTTGGTGTAGAGGATTCAGACTCTTGTCTCCATTGAAACTCACAATTCCTTCAGCAGTCTGGAAGTCAGTGGACAGGATTCAGGCTGTTGTCTCCACTGAAGCTCACTATTCCTTCAGCATTCTGGTAGTTGGTGTAGAGGATTCAAGCTATTGTCTCCTATAGCCAAGTTACAGGGTCATGCCTGATCAAGTTAATTGACTGTTAGAGAAATGTACAAATAGTATAGTGTACAATTCTGCACTTAAAGGGTTAAGAGTAAATACATTTATTCTATGTAAAATGTGTAAATACTGGTGGTGTCTGTAAAAGCTGCTGACACCTAAAAGTCTGTTGTTCTTGCTGTGGAATGTTGAGAAAGGGGCCTCACACTAACAACAGATAAATGTTGTGTTAGGAAGAGACAGTTACAGGACCATAACTCAGAAACTGGGTTTGACAGGACAAGCCCTGTGGACAAGCTAAATTCTGAAAGATGTTTTTGTAAAAGTCAGCAATTAACTGATAAGCACCTGCTGTGTATGTGCAGAGAACTGTATAGTGTACGTGCAAAGAACTGTATAAAAACAGCAGGCTGGGCTATTGAAAATCAGACAAACCTTGTACCTACATGCTTTATCTCCTTGCTGCAAGTAATAAAGAATGCCTTGCTGAACCTTACGTGAATTGATCTTTGAATTTTCTTTAACACTGACCGACCTGCCCTCCCCCCAACTAGGGCATTGCATTCCATACCTCCATACCTCTTAACCTGTTAGCATAAGAAATCTGGACAAAGCCTAAAATAATGGGGGGTAAGGACAGATTTTAAATATTGTTCTTATAGACCTAGAAAGCTGCAAGAATAACAGCATTGGTCTTTGCATGCATTTTCTGTAGGAAATGAAGTCTGAAACTCAAATGCATGACATTATTTAGTTGTTTCAATTCTAAGTGATTTGCCAGAAAATCACAAATATTGTGGAATAGGCCAAAAATATGATGCAAAAAATAAGGACATTCTGCAAAAATTCTGAGCAGCTGAGAGGTACGCATACCTCTCAACCTCTTAATGCAAGAAATCTGGACAAAGCCTAAAATAATGGGGATACAATAGCCCAAAATAGGGATAGATTTTAAATATTGCTCTTTTCAACTTAGAAAGTTGCTAGAATAACAAGATTTGTGTTAGCATGTATTTTCTGAAGGGCTTTAATTTATTTAACATTTGTTTATCAGAAAAGTCTGACTGGAACAGAGCCCATTTCAGCAGAGGCCCAATATGAAAGGCTCCCGATGCATGTCTTTGGAAAGTGGGAGGAAACTGGAGCACCTGGAGGAAACCCATGTGACTGCACACTCCACAGAGAAGGCACCCCAGCTGAGAATCAAACTGCAGAGCCTTTTGCTGTGAGGTGACAATGCTAACTGCTGCACCACTTCTCTGCCAATATGAAGTCTGAAACTAATATATATATATATATATATATATATATATATATATATATATATATATATATATATATTATTTAGTGCCTTCAGTCCGCCCTGATTTCCAGAAAACCATAAATTTTATGACAACTACAACAAAACTATGAAGCTAAATCTGGAAAGTTGAGAGGTATGTTAAGCACACACACACACACACACACCTACTCTCTTACATAGAAACACACACACACTCACACATACCTACTCTCTCACATAACAATACACACACACACACACACACACACTTTCTCATACAGGAACAAATGGTTTCAATTACACACAGACACATACACACTTACATTCTCTCTCTTAACCCAATGGCCACGTGCATGCACACATGCACAATCTTACCTTCTCTCTTATTGGAACTGCTTTATTAAATTCTATGCGAGTGGGGAATATATTTACAACTGCATTGGCATGCGTGCATGCATGTGATGCACACATGCATGATCCTCCTTAAAGGAGACGACACTTGCATTGCGGAGTGAAGAAGGTTTTTTTTTTTTTTTTTTTTTGAAGCCTCCTGGCCAACTTGGACATGTAATAGTGGGAGGGCACTCGCCCCATGATTCCCCTCACCCTATAGTTCCAGCAATCTTACTAAAAGCTTTTTCTTTTTGCTCTGCCACCAGGTTGTGTGCAAAGGGGGAGGTGCACACTCCCCTGCGCCAAGGCCTATATTCAGCACTGCCTCTGTTTCAATATTTCCAGAATGTCTGAAAAGGAGATAACATCAGGGGGTGACCTTGGGGATCCTTCACCTTCTTTGGTGTCTCTGGTGATTGATTCCTTTGGGGAGTACAAGTGCTTCCTCTTGCACCTTTTCTTCTTAGGGACCTCTTCAGTGCGGGGATCTGGGGAGGTATCAAAAGAGGATGCAAATGTTATCTGAGACTCCTGCAGTCTTGAGGAGGAGAGGGACACTGGCTCCAAAGTGGAAGGGGCCAGCTGTCTGACTGCAGCAGTCAGAGCTCTCTGCATGGCCTCAAAAGCTGGACCCCTCAAAGTGGAAAGGGAGCCAAGAACTGAGAAAGACTGCCTCAGAACCTTGGTCACTCCCTGCTCTGAAGAGACAGCCTCTGAAACCAAAGCCAGAGACAAGCTGACCCATGCTGAAGCCCCAAGGTGCAGAGATGGTTCTGAAAAAATAGGTTTGACTCATGCCCACAGGAGCTGGCAGGACAGATTCAGCCCCATGTGGCCTCCCAATCCAATGGAACCAAAGACCTCTGAGCAAGGACCAGTTCTGAAGATAGGGGTATCTTCAGAATTGATGCAGTCAGCACGAGACAGCTTGGAGCCGAGAACTCCAATGCTTCCAAAGAAGTCAGAGGAGAAATACCTGGAGGGTTAAGGAAAATCTGCTCCCATACCCAAGGGGGCTCGGGCTGAAGAGATACCTCTCACCCAGAGTATCTTATTCACTAGCCTGTCCACATCATCTTCAGTTAAGTTCTTGGTAGAGCAGCAAGAAAAGGTGGAGGGCAATTTTGGCCTTTCCAGAAAGGGCGAAGGAAGCCCTCCTGCACAGGGGTTGATAGAAGATGAATATGATGTCCTCAGAAGATCTATAACAGATGGCTCATCAATTTGCTTACTTGGTGTCAAAATAGTCAATAATGGAAGAGATGTCTGTGACAAAAGTTTTGGTGTCAAAAAATTAGAATGCTCCTGCACTAAAACACTGGGTGCTGAAGACTGATCTGATCCAATACACTCGGTGCTGTAGGTCCTGTCAGGACTGAAGTTAAGAGGAGTCGGTCAGTTCCAAGGGTTCTAAAGGAACTGAAGACTCAGATTTTTTTTCGAGGATGGTGCCAAAGGAGTGGAAGGCACCAATAGGCTTCTCTCTATTGTTTTTTCCATAACTTTGGAAGACGAAGATGAGGAAGTAGGAGAAGGAACATCGGTCTTACTCCTAACTTACTCAGCATCAGATAAGGCCTCATTGAAAGCTGATGGAAGCATACCCTATTACTCCTTTCCACTAGTAACTTGTGACTGAAACTGTGGCGTATTGAGCAGTCGTCTTGAAGGTGAACAGGGCTTAGGCAATAAACACCAAACAAATGTGCATCTAACACAGGAAGTTTGTGCTCGCATTTCTGGCACCTTTTGAAACCACTGACTTTTAGTTTAACTGCCATAATGAGAAAATTTCTAAAGTTTGTAAATAATTGGCAACTACAGGCAATTATACAAAACACACACACAGACACACACACACACACACACACACACACACACACACACACACACACACACACACACACACACACACAGAAAACTTCAGAAACAGCAACAAAACTCACCGAAGAAAGTAGTAGTTTTTAATAGAAAGAGAAGGAAAAACTATCAACGATGATAGTTTAGAATACACTGAAGTGTACAGAAAGAGAAGGAGAGGACAGGAGAAAATTTAAAAGTACTATAAAGAAGAGGATAGGTTAACAACTAAAGATAAAGGAGAAAGAAGCAAAAACTCTTTCAAAAAAAGTTGAATTATATCAAAAACTTTTACTTAGCTCAAGAGTAATGGCAAATGCATCTGTCATGAAAAGCAGCAGATGTGATCTGAGGTAACTGGGAGAGGAGCATTGTGAGTAAGGGTTAGGCTCAAGAGTTTTTGGCTTGAGTAATCTGTAGTAACAGCTGAGTCTGAACCAAACCCATATGTTGAGGATAAAATGAAAACTGATAACATCAGATAATGTATATTAATAACCAAGGAACAGACTTAGTTGCACTACTATGGATTATTCCCAAAAAAGCAATAACCAAAAGGTGGAAATCACTAATAGAACTTACCTTAAAAGCAGTAACTGATTTAATGGAGAAATGTAAAGAAAGTGCTGTTACTGTGGCCATTGGCATTGCCTTACAGAACGGCCATCCATCTGTTACTGATGGAGAGGTAATCCACCATCTAACGTTATCCTGGCACACTTGTATGGAATGAATTCTGGAATGGAAAGGATGAACATTTTGAGACCACTGAACTGAAAGGTCCACTGAATAAGTATCATGTGGAACCTGGCTAAGGGTACCAGAGCAACTGTTGAAGCCTTTCAGCCTAGTAGATGAAGAACTAGTGTTGCCTGGGGAGAAGGATGTTAAATTAGTTGAGTGGCACCCTGTAATATAATAATTTGGCTATTTGAAGAGTTGTGTTTAGCTGACATCTGATTAATTTTATCTGTTGTGGAGGCAACTGACTCCTGAAGTGATTTACTGTTATATCCAGATTCTGTAGCAAGTGGAGTGAAAGGTTCTGATGGAAGCAGTAAGTAGCCAATCATCTAGGTATGGGAAAACTGGATCCCTAGAGGACAGAGCTGTACTGTTTCTACTGCCATCATCTTTGTAAATACCCTGGGGGCTGTGGTGAGACTGAAGGGCAGGGTTCTGAACTGACAGTGAATGGCTCTCAGTTGGAAAATGGAGAAATGTCCTGGATTGTGGTGAGATATTTATGTGTTAATAGGCATCTTGAAGATCCATGCAGCACATCCAATCATTCTTCCACAGAGGAAGCGGTATGGACTGCATCATAACCATCCAGAATTTTGCTTGTTTCACAAACTGATTGAGATGACTCAGGTCCAGAGCTGGTCTGAGGTCCCCTGTCTTTGTTGGTACTAAAAAAAACCTGGAATAGACTCCAGATTGTAACTGCTCTTGGGAGACCTGTTGGATGTCTTTTTTTTTTCTAGTAGCTTGGAAACCACTGCTGCTGTTGATTCATTGACTGGGTGGAACATTGGGAATCCTTCTCTTTTTCTTTGGTGGGTATGAAAAGGAAATACTGTCTCCTCTGATTATGAACCCTGACACCCAGGAAATTTGTTGTGATGTTTTGCCAGGCTCTTGCCTTCAGGAATAAGCACCACCAACTGCCTCCAGAGTGCAACATTCAGGCAAACTTTCAAGAGTGATGGTACATTTTTTCAGTGAAGGGGCAGCAAAAACCACGATTACACAGTCTACCTCTGCCTCTTCGGGGACATCCATTGAAAATACATCTTCCTCTGCCTCGGGAAGGTCTGTTTGCAGGGGGGGAGGTTCATGGTGTTAACCCTGTGACTTCTTAAACCACACTTTCCTGCCACCCTTCTGATAGGTTCTTTGGAGTGGAAAGAAATGGATTCCCATGGCAGAGAGGGTTTTACCATCCTGTTCATTCCTGGTCAGTATATCTTTTACTTTTGGTCCAAAGAGTGTAGAAACATCAAAAGGAGAATTGAAAACTGACATCTTGAAGCCCTCCACAAAGTCATAAAGATGCATCCAAGCAAGCCAGTGCATTTTCATGTCACAGCCTGCTGCCCCAGCCATGCCATTAGCTGCATTAGATAGTAGATGCATGGTCACATTTGACATAGATTGAAGGGTAGACAATTGGGAGCCCACAGTTTTTTGAACATCCACTGGTAAGCTACCTGAGAGTGACTTGGTAAGTTCTTTGGTCAAGTCCATTTGGAAATGTGTCATATGTGCTAATTAGTTCAGTGCTCTGACAGCAAATGTCACTAAAATGTATGCCCACTTCCCAAACCTGTCCAAAGCCCTTACTTCCCTATTAGGAGGATGTATAGACCATGGCATTGACTGATGGACTTTGTTCCAGTGTTTCCTGTCCTTGGGGGCTACCAAAATCATATCTTTTTAGGAACAGGTTCCACCACATCAGAATCCTTCCAAGCCCACTGAGCCACAAGGTCTATTAGAGGACAAAGGATGGTACTACCCATAGTGCAGATGAGCCAGCACCAAAAGCTTCAAGGAATACAGATTCATCAGGTAGAGTACCATTGATGGTCCAACCCTTGTTGTTTTATTAATTTGAGAATGTTATCAAAAGTGACATCTTCTAAAGGAGATCTGGTGGAACCTTCATCTTCCTTCAAGTCTGGAAATTCTGTGACCAACTCTGGTGATGAGTCTAAGTGTTTCTGTAAGCATGTCTGTTTCCTGTGGCCCTGTCTTTGAGAAACATCAGAAAAGTATGAATCAGACTGAGAACTCACATACTGAGTGACCTCTGGGCCTTTTGGTACGGATTGTCCCTGTCAATTAGAGTGAGTAGAAGAAGAGAGATTCACCTGAGGTTGGGAAGGATCCATGCTGGAAGATAACACCTTTCTTTTGCTCTGGCCAAAGTCCTTTTGAAGGCCTTAAAGGCCAAAACCACAATTGGTGATGAAGGAACCACTTCTCCATCTGAGGATGAAGGAGGCTTCCTCACCCTGATGGGCCTCAGCTCTGAGACTGACCTCAGACCTGAGCTGTTGAGAGCCAAAGCCCCGAGATGTACAGATGCTTAGAAAACTTCAGAGTTGAATTGCCTCCCTGAGTCCAGGTGTCAATGCTTCAGCTCAGAGCCTCATCCTGATCCAAAAGCAATGGAGTCAAGAGAGTCAAGGATTCTTCCAATCTTGAAGTTGCTTGGACTGTTGGCTCCAATAAAAGTGCACTGGAGGAGCTTGAATTCATAGATGCCAGACCCAAAGGGCAGGCTGGTTGCAGAGACAATGGGGGGTGGGCTTGTTGTAGGACCCGTTACTGGTGCATTTGAAGTGGACAGCACTGGGAGAAATCTAAGCCAAACCTGCATTCTCAAGAACTTCCTTTTTATTCTATTGATGATTGTCTCTGTGAGGCTTCTAGATGACCAGGTAGATCTTGATCATGCCACAGAAGGTGTCCTGGTGTATCTCCTCTCATGAAGTCTAAGAGAGTGGAGACTTGGGTTCACTGGATCCAGGGAAAAACAGAGTTATGGAGAGGAAGATTAGGCCCAAGGAACTGGTGGATCTGACTTCTGAGACATCTTAGGATTTGGACCCAAAGAATCAGTTGGATCCGAGGACCTTTTCCTTGTTTTTTCCCTTCTTTTTCACTGCATTCTCTCTCTCTTTCAATTTTTTCCTTTTTTTCCCCATTTTCTTTAGATTTAGACTTGCCTTTCTTCTTGCCTGAAGAAGACAAAGCAGCAGATGAGGAAGTCTGGGTAGACCCTGTCTGAGGAAGTAGAAACGTTTTCAAAGTTAACTTTTCTCCTCTAGTCTAAATGGCTCTGGTGTCAAAAGAGGCACAGGAATCACATTCAATATCTAAATGGGCAGACTTCTGAGATGGCTGTACATTGAGTAACAGATTGTTTCTAGCTCTCCCAGTGTGAAAACAGAAACTCAGCAGAAAAGGCCAGTAGACTTGTGTTTATGTGTAAATTTCATTAACTGGCTAGTAAGTGCACTGCCTGGATGCAAGGAATAAAGAAATACAGAAGATCTGGAAAAAAATAGCTACAAAACATGAGGAGGAAACACAGACTGGAGAACGTTCTGCAGCTGTTCAGCAAAAAGCAATGCAACCTTCAGACATGACTTCCAATAACCTACAGGAAAATATAAGACAACTGCATTCATACCTGTTTAAAATAAACAAAACACTGATGGAGTATATCAACACAAACAACAAAGGTTGGAAAAAAATGAAAGAATCTTTAAACAGATATTTGGATGAGGTGATAAAGCTGTAAAAATCAGAGGTCAAAATGAAGAAAAGGCTGGCTGATTATCAGACTGCTCCAGAAAAGTTGTTTCAAAAAATAATAGAATTAGAGGATACAGCACATTGGGATAACCTGAGATTTTCAGCTATACCAGTGAAGCTGGAAGAAACAGACTGCATTAATTTTATGAAAGCACAAATAAGCAACTAGACTGGTATTCCACAGCAGGAGTTGCTAATTGAAAGGGCACATTGTGTGTATACTTCAAACCTGGCTTTAAAAAAGCAACCTAGACCTTTAATAGTAAAGATGCAATCCTACCAGCAGGAGTTGGTTCTGACAAAACTGTGGCAGAAGGAAAAATACTAAAAGTGGGAGACAGCATGGTGCTTGTGGAGAATGATTACTAATTGTACACTAGACAGAAGATGAGAAAATGTATTCCACTATTCAGGGACTGTTGAGATGCAGGTGTGAGATTCAAACTGCTGTATCCAGCTGTCTTCAAGGCATTCTTCCATGGAGGGACAAAATCATTTTTTGAAGAAGTACATGCTAAGGAGGAATTACAAATGTTTATCCAACAAAAAGTAAGCTGGGAACCAGAAGGAGATTCTGCTTCTTGTTCATCTGGTAATAAAGACCACAGAGGGACTGTACCTGTAAAACCTTTTCAAGTTTTTTAATGGAAAATATTGGAGAGAAGGAAGGAAGGAAGCACAAGAGCTGACTAAAAGAATCAAGAGTATACTGGCAATGAAGCAGATACAGGATTTTGGAAATGAACAGTAATAAAACTTAATATGGGATTACAATGCAATAATTATATTTCTGAAATATGACAGAACAAGAAAATCTGGAAATATTGGACTTTTTTCAGAATTTGTTGGACTTGCGGGAGACTCTAAAGCATATGCCCTACTTCATGTCATTAATGTTTAGAAAAGTGGATTGGGAGGGGAAGAGGAGGGAGAAAGTTAACTATAAGTACAGATTTTCTTGTCTTAAACAGTATCAATTTTGTGGCATGTGGTTTCCTTTAAATACTATAAAGTTTTTTTCAGTTATTTGTAAGTGTAATGGGGATTGTAAACAGGTGCTGCTGTTTTTTTTCTTTTTTTTTTCTTTCTTCTTCTCTTTCGTCTTTTTCAGTTTTAAGAAAGTTTGCCCAAAATAGTGACAGATAGTTAACAAGTAATAATAATAAAATAATAATAATAATAATAGACCAGATATGTGTCCCTAATATGAAGCCTGATCTGGAAAATTTGCTCTACTAAGAGTCTCAGGCTGGGGGAAGGCCAAGCATTAGTGAAGATCGACAACACAGATGGAACATTATGGTAAGACATAACTTCTTTATCTGATGTTGTCAATCTTCATATAATCTTTGACTGTGGGACAGAGTCCCTAGCTACCTGAATCTTGGGAGGTCTACTGGCAGAATATTCTTAAGTACCACTGAACCAAATGATGCTCATCCCCTAGAGACCTGATCCAATTTGTAAAGAGTGATAAAAGTATGAGGATAAGACCAAGTGGCTACTGAACAAATATCATCTAAAGAAGCTCTGGCATGAAAAACTGCAGAAGTTGCCACTGCTCTAGTTGAGTGGGCTTTACTGGACATGAAAGGTGAATCCCTTTTGATTGACAGATAAATGTGATACAATCTTTAAGCCATTTCACCAAAATAACCTTAGAAACTGGGTTACCAAGAGAAAGCGAGGAAAAGACAGCAAACTGTTGGTTCAGATTTTCTGAAATCCTTTACTCTATTGAGATAAAAAATGTCGCTATCTGTGGATGTCTAATAAATGAAGGAAACACTCCCCTTTATTAGGAATGTTAGGGAAAAAGACCAGTAGCTGAAGTGCCTGATTGATATTAGATTCTGAGACTACCTTCCGTATAGAAGATGGAGTAGTCCTAAGGGAGGCTCTGTCTTTGTGAAATATTATGTAGGGTGGTTTGCAGGACAAAGCCTGAAGTTCAGAAACTCTTCCGGCAGATGTAATAACCACTAAAAATAGTTTTCCAAGTCAGAAACTTTAAGTCACAAGTAGCTGATGGTTCAAAAGGAAACAAAGTAAGGGACTGAAGAACTAGTGTTATATTATAAAGAGGAATGGCTTCTTTAAACAGAGGTCTTGACATTAGGGCTTCCTTTAAAAAGGCTTTATGAAGTTTGTGTGACATAAGGGATGACCCATCAAACCCCATATGGAAGTTCGAGATTGCCGCTAGATGGACTTTAATTGTTGAGGCAGAGGAACCAGATTGGTAGAGGTTAGCCAAAAATCCAAAACTTTATGAACAGGGGTTGTATAAGGATCAAGTTCATTCATAAAGGCCCAACTTGCAAATTTGTCCCATTTACTTTGATACAGGTTCTTAGCTGAAGGTATGTGATGGGCCACAATGATTTGGCAGACAGGAGAGGAAAGGGAAGGATGCCTGGCAATCATGAGAATTGGAGAAGCCATGTCATGAGCTTGAGGTGATGAAGGTTCGGGTAAACCATGCCCACCAGATGAGACACCAGATCTGAAGCCGGGTCCAGTATCCATGGTTTCCGAGGAAGGTGAGGCCAAAGGAAGGGAAACCAAATTTGTAGAGGCCAAAAGGGGCAATGAGGATTATTGAATTCTCCAACCTCTTGGCTCTCTTTAGAAACTGGGATATAAAAAGAGTTGGGGGAAAGCATAAAAAAGACTGGGAGGCCAATCATGGAAAAGATCGTCTCTGGGTGACTCTCACGGAGGGGTAATTAGGGCAAAGAAACAGCTGCACTTGTTGTTCAGAGGGGACGCAAAAAGATCATAGCAAGGTTGGCCCCAGTGACAAAAAAATCTCTTTTACCACTACAGGATGGAGAGACCACTTGTGAGGCATGAGAATGGTTCTGCTCAGCTTGTCCACTATCATGGTGGAACTCCCCAGAATGTGCATTGCTGTGAGAAAGCGGTTGGAAGAAATTGCCCATTGCCAAACTCTGATGGCTTCTTGACACAATGGGTAAGATTTGGTTCCCCCTTGTTTGTTGAAATACCAGACTACCGACATGTTGTCCATCTGAATTGCTACTGTTCCTAGAGGAAGGGCGTCCTGGAATGCTTGCAATGCCAACAGCACTGCCCTCATCCCCAGAATACAGATATGCAAGTTGGCCTCCAGTTGGAACCATGTGCCTTGGACTGTCCTTCCCAGATAATGCCCCCCCCACCCTATCTGGGAAGCATACATGGTCACTATGGCTTGGGATTGTGGAAAGATAAGTCGGCCTGAAAGACTCTCATTGGAATGGAGCAACCATGAAAGATCCTGTTTGCAGTGATTGGTAATCAAGATGTGGTGAGATATTGACTGATCTATCAGAGAACACTGGGATGATAGTAACCATTGTAAGAGTCGTATGTGATTAGTAACCATTTAAGATTCACATATAATATCTTGCTAAGGGAGCAAGAGTGATTGAGGCTGCCATCAAGCCTAATTCTTGTAGGACTAATCTGGCTGGAATATTTTTGCTCTGGATAATTTGACTGAACTGAGATCTGATCCTTTGTAGTCTTTCCAGTGGAAGTGAAGCAATTCCTGGAACAGTATCCAACAGGGCTCTGATGAATTCTAGTTGTTGTGAGGGCTGTAAATTTGACTTTTCATAATTTATTGTGATGCTTAGAAATGCACAGATATTCCTTTTCTAACTGATGCCTGGTGGTAGTGATGAGGAGCCAGTCATCAAGGTATGGAAAACCCCCAAATCCTTGCAGTCTGAGATGAGCTGCTACCACTGCTATTTATTTGGCGAACACCCTGGGGTCTGAGGTGAGTCCAAAGGGCAGTGCTCTGAACTGGAAATGTCTGGCTCTCAGCCAGAAGTGCAGAAACCTCCTGGAGCATTTGTCCATTTGTATATGGTAGTACACATCCTGGAGCTCTATAGAGCACATCCAATCATCTTTTATCCAAAAATTGGTTTGCTGAAGTGTCTTGTTGAACTGGCTGAGATCCAGAATGGGTCTCCAGCCTCTGTTTTTTGTGCACTAAAAACAAGCTTGAGTAAAACCCTGATACTGTTTGATCTGGTGAGATTTTTTGGATGGCTCTTTTGTCAGGCAGTTTTTGAATACCTGCTGCTGCTGCTTCCCTGTGACTGGGTGGAACATCTGGGAGTCTTTTTTTTTGGGGGGGGGGGTTTGGATTAATGGAAAGTGGAATTTTATAACCTCTGGATATGATTCCCTAAGTTATCAGTTGCCAGGTGGGTTGGTGCAGGGATAGTCTTGCCCTGACTGCCTCCAGAGGAGGGCAATCTGGACTCCCTTCAGGGGTACCAGTAGGAAGTACCAGAGTAAGAATCTCTGGACCCCTGGTTTTGCGGGCCATGTCTGCTTCTGGGGCGGTGTCTTCCATTACTTCCCCCTCTGCCCCAGGGAAAATGTTCACCACGTGAATACTGGCAAGGCCCTTGGGATTTTTTAAACTTCTCCCACTTCTCTGGTTCCTAGAGTACAGCCAATAAGGAGTGGGGAAATGTATGCCTACAGCAGAAAGAGTGTTCCCATCTTTTTTACATCTGGCCAGAGTGTCTTTAACCTTGGGACCAGAAAGTGATGATCTGTCAAATGCAGCATTGATGAATGATGCTTTGAATGGCTCCACAAAATCACATAAGCATGTACTGGAGTGCCTTCTAATGGCTATACCTGAACCCACAGCTCTTGTTGTCCCCTCAGCTGTGTGGGCAATCAGCCTCATGGACAAGTTAGAAATCGCTTCATTAATGGTGAGCTGAGAGGTAACTTTGTCCCATATCCCTTCAGCTACTGCTGCTGAGAGGGTATCTAAGAGCTCTTTGAGTAGATCCATCTGTAACCTTGTGAAGTGCACCATGTATAGTAGTTTAAGGACCTGAGAGCAAAGGTCGATGAAGCATAAACTTGCTTCCCAAACCTATCCATAGTCATAGACTTCTTGTTAGGAGGATGGAGAGTTGGACTTTCATATGTAGGTACTAGGCTAACGGCCCAAGGGCCTATGTAAGCCTAGCCAACAAGGTTCCCTGGCTTATGCCACCCAAGTAAGTTATTTTCCTGTGCCACTGTCGAGCAGAGACACAGAAGTGATCCCTGGGGTGTATTTCCTAGTTCCCATCCACTCATCAAGATTTTTCTTGAAGAGTGCTAATGAAGAACTTTGCTTGACATAGATGGGTAGCCTGTTCCAGAGTATAGGAAGTCTCTGGGACAGGAATCTATCCCTCCAGCTTGTCCTGTTTATTGTGGTGACAAGGTGTAGGTCCCTAGAGCGTGTAGCTCGGAGGGATTGGGATTTCTTTACGTGTAGCATGTCCAACAGCTCTGGGTTTGACATAGCTTTATATGTTAGGCAGCAATCACCTTGGAGTAGGTGATATGCTATGGACCTCAGCAAGTTCCTTCTTTCTGGCTGCCGCTATCACCATGGCATCTATGGGTATGCCTTTTGACCAATGTTGCTCTTCTTTGGGGGCTAAAAGGATCCAATTAGGTCTCTTAGGAATCAGTTCGATGGAGTCAGGCATCTTCCACGCCTGTTGAGTGATCAGTTTAATGAGATTGCCAGTAGGCAGAGAGATCCAAAAAGTAGAAGGTTGGGCACGAAAAGTCTCCAGGCATACCGACTCTTCTGAGGAAGGTTAGATGGAAAACCAGCCACTCCTCTGTGTCAGGATCTCTAGGATGTCCATGAAGGATACATCATCAGGGGATGACCTGAGGAAACATTCCCCTTCGTCAAAGTTGGTATCTTTAGTGAAGGACTCCTCTGGGGAGTCTAAGTGCTTCCTCTTGCACCTTTTCTTTCCAGGTACTTCTTCAGGGAAATGGTCTGGGAAAGTTTCTGAAAAGGAAACCACTAAGGTGGGTCTTTCATGGGGCTTTTGTGCCCTCTGTCCCATGGACGAGACTGATGGAAGCTCAGGTCAAGGAGATTTGGAAGTCTGCCCTGACAGGGATGGCAGAGAATGTGAGTCCCCAACAGACAAGGCCTTCTCCATGATTTGGAAGACCAGCCCCCTCATAGAGTGATGGAAGCCTGGAACTGAAATAGACTCCTTTGAAACAGAGGTCCCACCCTGCACCAAGAAGGTGACTTCCGAAACCGAAGCCTGGGTTGATCCTACGAAAGCCAAAGCACCGAGGGTCATAGATAGCTTTGAAATTAAAGAAACTGATCAATGCAAGAGAAAAAAATAGGATAAACTTACTTAACCTATAAGCCAAAACTCGAGAGCGGATGTATGCATCTGACACACAAAGTGACAAACGAGATCTGAGGTAATTTTAAGAGGAGCATTATGGGTAAAGCCTAGCTCAAGAGTTTGTAAGGCATGAGCTAAAATAAACAGCCAAGCTGGGTCTGAGGCTTGGAACCAAGCCCACAGTCAAGGATTATGTGAAGACTTAACATCAGATCCTTTATTTTAGGTTAATTCAAGTCTGTGAGTGTGGTTGTCAGTTTGGGACTTTTACTCCTATTAGCAGGGTAAAACTTCAGTTTTTGAAGGTGTACATAGATCTGTGTGTTAGTATTAGGTTAATAGGTTTTAGGGAGGTACTGGGGATGTGTTTGTTTTTTTTTTTCCCCCTGAGGGCTTTCAATAAAACAAAACATTTTATAAGAAGATGTGACACAGATGCAAATGGATATGACAAGAAACAACTGTATAAAAGTTTAACCTGCCAAACAGTGTATGCATGCAACACAAAAGCTGGAACTAGACATTTAACAAAAAAGGTGTTATACATAAACGGTGGGAATAATAACTTTTTAATACCATGATGCTTTTTTTAATGTTTTTAAATGTAAATGGTCTCAGAGATAAATGAAAACAAGAAAGAGTAGTGAACTATATTAAAAAATGTAGAGTGCAAATAGTTATGTTACAGGAGACACACAAAGAAAGACCTGAGCATGTGACTATGATAAAGAAAGGTTTTCAGGATGGTTATTCAGCAGAATACCAGCGACAAAGGAAAAGAGGAGTACTTACATTAATTGCAAGAGGAGCTCTAATAGTGATAGAAGATAAAAAAGATAATATGGCTGAGCTAAGGGGCTACTGGCAAGGGAGGAGGATTACACTGACATGTATTTACATTCCACCTAAAACTGCTATAATGATGGAGCTTAAGAAAATTCTGGTAGAAATAATCCGTTTTCAGCAAAGCATATTACTTATAGGTGGGGACTGGAATTTGATTTGCAGCAGTGAATATGTGTCGGGGGGGGGGCAGAAGGGAAAATATAACAAAGGAGGGTAGATTTCTGAAGACATTTATGAAAATATTTGACATGGAAGATGTAAATTCAGTAATAGGATCTTGGAGTTAATTTACATATTATTTCCCAAGATATAAAAACTGGGCTAGGCTAAACAGAATTTACATTTCACAGGAACATGTGCATTTAATTGAAGGTCTTGATACTCACCCCATAACTATTTCAGATCATGTGCCAATAATAGCTAAAATGAAAGCACAGGGTAATGAAATAAAAATGAGACTGGTACTTTTCCAACTATCTGTTAAAAGCAGAGGAATGTAAGAAATGGGTAGTGGTGATTATTCAGGAGCTGTTAGAGAGGATAGAAATTTCTTCTGAAAATATAGCTAAGGAGTGGGATAAAATTAAGGTGGAGTTTAAAAATAGGGTGGAAATTAATGGGAGCTATGGTTAAAAAGTAACAAAATTATTTTGAGGGACTGACAAATGTTAAAGTATTGCAGAATAGGGGGACTCTCACAAAACAAGAAGAGGGTCAGCTGTAGAATGCTAGGCAGAAAATAAGGGATTGCCTCAATAATATGCATGAGCTTAGAAAGATTGCTGTTAAGCAATTGTTTTTTGACAATAACGGTAGAGCACAAAAACTTTTAGTACAATGACTCAGGCAACAGAAAGTAGAAAGGGCTATCATCAAACTTAGGGAGCACATAACAAGGAAGGTAACAGATCCTGTAGAGGTAATATTCTGGAAACTCTATAAGAGTCTCTCTAAAGCAGAGAAATATGAACTCAGGAAAAGATACAAATGGAAATGTTTATGGAAGAATTAAATATGCCAAGGTTAAAGGCAGATGAGGCTCAATTACTAATGGTTAGGATAGGAGATGAAATAAAAATTGTGATATATAACCGATATACAGGAAAGTCCCCAGGAATAGATGGTACTCCTGTGGAAATTTGGAAGCTAGGAGGAAAAACAACTTATAAAGATCTAGAAGGTTTTGTTTAACAGCATCTTAAGAGGAGGAGAAGTACCACCATCCTGGAAGAAAGCAGTGGTAGCTGTAATGCCTAACGAGGGTAAAGATCTAGCTTCATACAGGCCCATTTCATTACTAAACCATAATTACAAAGTGTTCATGTCTGTAATGGCTAAAAGAATGGCAAAAGTAATGCCAAAACTGATAGATATAGATCGATGTGGTTTTGTGGAGAGGAGTCAAACATTTGGCAACATTAACAGAACACTGATGATGAGGGAAGCAGAATGTAAGAAAATACCATTGTTGTTGATGGGTCTTGATGCAGAGAAAGATTTTGACACAGTAATCTGTAACTTTATGAGCAGGTCAATGGAAGCATTTTGCATTTCCTGTCAAAATTATAAGGTTGATTAGAAGGATATATGAGGGATCAGAGGTGAACATTAAAGTAGGTGGGGTCCTCTCTAATTTCTGCTTGAGCAGAGGAATCAGACAGGGGTGTCCTCTTTCCCCTTTACCATTTGCATTACATTTAGAACCACAATCTGTCTCAAGGTGTCTGACAATGTGCCTGGACAGACCACAGATTCATCCTCTCAAAACTCAACATGCACATTCAACCTAGGCAGCGCCCATAGGGGAAAAAGACCAATAGGCGCCTGAATGTCAGCAAGTTAGAACGGCATTCTGTGTGACAGAACCTCAGTGAGTACCTCGAAAGTAAGCTTGACCAACTCAGCTTTGGCACCAACGGTGCAGAAGAGGTCTGGGCAGCCTTTAGGGATGTGGTCTACAACACTCCTCTTGCTCATTTGGACCTGAACACACGCAAACACTACGACTGGTTTGATGATAATGATGAAGACATTCAGAGGCTGCTGGATAAGAAGCATGAAGCCTTCAGATCCCTCCAGCAAGACACTCTATCCATCTCCAAGAAAGCAGCCTACAACTCCATCAAAAGCAAGGTGCAAGCAAAATTCGGAGAGATGCAAGACTCCTGGCTCAGCAGAAAGGCAGATGACATCCAGAAGTATGCTGATAGCAACAACTCCAAGCATTTCTATGATGCCCTGAAGACCATCTATGGTCCACCCTGCTCACTGATAAGAAAGCCATGCTGGAAAGATGGGCTGAGCACTTCAACAATGTCATGAATAGGCCTTCCTCTATCAATGCCGAAACCATTGACCACATGCCGCAAGTCGCCATTACCACCTCTCTGGCAGAACCTCGAAAGGAATCAGAGGTTAAGGAACCAATTAAGCTTCTCTCCATTAGTAAAGCACCATGGTCTGACTCCATTCCAGCCGGAATCTATAAGACAGGGGTCCAGTCTTGTTACAGAAGCTCACCGAGCTCTTTCAGATCATGTGGAAACAAGAAGTTGTCCCTCAGGAGCTAAAGGATGCCTCCATTGTCCATCTCTACAAGAGCAAGGGAAATAGGCAGTCTTGTGACAACCACAGAGGAATCTCTCTCCTGGTCATTGCTGGCAAAATCCTGCCAGAGTCCTCCTCAAAAGCCTCATTCAATACATGGAAGATGGACACCTCCCAGAGAGTCAGTGCAGCTCTAGAGAGGGCTGAGGGACACTGGACATGATATTTGCAGCACATCAAGTTCAGGAGAAGTGCCAGGAACAAATCAGGGATCTTTACACAACATTCGTTGACCTGACCAAAGCCTTTGACACCATCAGTCCTGACGGGCTATGGCGGATCATGGAGAAGTTTGGCTGCCCAAGCAAATTCATCAGTATGGTGCACCAGTTCCATGATAGCATGCTTGCTTGAGTACTGAATGAGGGAGACTCCTCTGCTGCCTTCCCAGTCACAAAGTCAAGCAAGGCTGTGTATTGACATCCATGCTGTTTAGCATGATATTCTTGGCGATGCTGGCAGATAGCATCTGCAATGATGAAGAAACCAGCATCAACATCAGATACAGGACTGATGGCAAGCTCTTCAACCTGCGGAGGCTACAGGCCAAGACCAAGGTTGAAGAGGAATTTGCACCAGATTTCCTGTTTGTGGATGACTGTGCACTCAATGCTGCCACAGAGGCCCAGATGCAGCAGAGTATGAACTGCTTTTCCACTGCCTGCAGAAACTTTGGCCTCACAATTAATACCAAGAAGACTGAGGTTTTGCATCAGCCTGCACTGCAGAAGATGTATGTAGAGCCAACTATCACCACTGAAGGTGAGATCCTGAAGGCTGTTGACAAGTTTACATACTTCAGCAGCATACTCTCCAGATTTGTGAACATAAATGATGAGGTAGACACACGCATCACAAAGGCAAGCTCTGCATTTGGATGGTTGTGGGAGTCAGTGTGGGAGAGGAGAGGCATCAAACTGTCCACAAAGCTGAAGGTGTATAAGGCAGTTGTACTGCCCATACTACTGTATGCCTGTGAGACATGGACTGTGCATGAGCATCATGCCAAAAAGCTGACTCGCTTCCATATGAACTGCTTATGAAGGCTACTGAAAATTACCTGGCAGGACAAAGTTCCAGACACAGTTATCCACTCTCAAGCTAGACTGCCAAGTATTTACACCCTGCTGAGGAGAGCCCAAGTCTGGTAGGCAGGCCACCTTGTACGTATGCCAGACACATGCCTCCCCAAGAGACTGCTTTATGGTGAACTTGCAGGAGGCAAATGCAAACAAGGTGGGCAGAAGAAGTGTTTCAAGGACACTCGGAAGGTCTCTCTAAAGAGCTTTGGCATTGACCCGGTCTCCTGGGAAACCCTAGCGTAAGACCACCCTGCCTGGTGAAGCTGCATCAGCAAAGGTGCTATCTCCTACGAGCAGAGCAGGACCGCAGAGGAACAGAGGAAGCGTGAGCTGTGTAAATCCACAGCCAACTCTTTGCCAACCAACCCAAATGACCACTTGTGCCCGACATGCGGCAAAGCTTTACGAGCCTGCATCGGACTGATCAGCCACAGCCAGACACACCCTACTCAGTCAACCTCCTTGACGTGATGTCCTTGGTCATCATTGACAATGACGGACGAACAACAACACATTTAGAACAACTGGCAAAGAAAATAAGGGACTCAGAAATTCAAGGATATAATTAGCATGGTAGTCAAGAAAACTGGCTTTATTTGCAAATTATATTATTTTATACCTGACAAAACCAGAAAAAGACATTACAGTGTTGTGAAACATCTTGAGACAGTTTCAGATGATCTTGGGATACAAAATTAATGAAGCTAAAATAAAGGCAATAGTGGTAAATTATGTACCCACACATGAACTGGTTCAGGAATACCCATATTTAGGAGTATGGATTAAAAATGATTCTAGTGTGGCAGCTAATGATATGTGGGAAGAGACTAAACAAAAGATAATACAAAAACTGAGAAAATGGAAGCTTTGTTATACAGATATGGATAGTAAGATGCAAGCAGTTAAAATACTTTTAGTCCCTTTAGTCTTATACATAGGTCAGGCATATTTTTATGAGGAGAAGTTGTGGGTAGCAATTAATAAAGAGCTGAAGGGCTTTATCTGGGAGGGGAAAACAGCAAGTGTCAATTTGGATAAGCTGATTCTTCCAGTAGAACAGGGCAGATTGGATTACCCAATTTGAAGGGGTATTTTAGAGCTAGACATTTAATACTCCTATATATACACCACAAGCAGAAAACTATAATTCAAAGTGGAAAGGGATGATGATGAAATGGGGAAAGCACAAGAAACAAGGAGACACTGGGATTTTGGATAAAGGCCTTTAAGGAGAATGACAATAATCATACAGAATATTATATCCATAATGTAGCAGAAAGTATTCTAAGAACTAAACCAACATGGGAATGGAGAAAGGAGATTCTGATGATAGGGATGACTGCAATTAGGGATATAGACAATAGACAAGAGGAGGCTGGAATTTAATGAAGAAAACTGGCAAAGAAATCAAGTTACTGGGAGCAAATAACTAGAGAGGGAAAGATGATAGAATGGGAATATGCCAAGAATTTATTTGGACTGTAGGTTAGAGACTGTCTTCCCTATCAGGGACTGATATCAGAGTATAGGCAAAGAGAAATAAATGTGAGGGGGTGGTTCTAAATGAAAGACCAGCACTGATAGAGTTTTTACTAGAATCTAAAACACAAGCTGCCATTAAAAAGGAATAATAATAGTACAGCATATACAATATTGCATGAGAACTATAAGAACCAATCAGAGGAGGTTAGAAAGGGCTAGGAAGAGAGATTGGATAAGCAATTCACAAAGAAACAATGGGAGGATAATGCATTTCTTCCAAATATGCAACAAAATCTAGAAGATTTAGGATTTTTACCTGGAAATGTTTACATAGATATTTTTATACCCCAAGTAGACTCCAGAAAATTTTTCGTCAGGCAGAGGTGTGAAGGAGAAGAAAGAGGTAATTGGGTACATGTTTTCTGGGAGTGTGGTGAGTTGGCAGACTTTAAGGATTCCCTGCAGGATGCACTGTCAGAGATGAAGGGTGGGCAGATTGGTCTGATGAGGGAGATGATTTTTCTGAGCTATGACACAGAATCGGAATTGCCTAGACGTGGTAAGGCCTCGCTGTGCCTAATAATGGTGGCTGCCAAAAAATGCAGTTACCAGAAAATGGAAATCAGAATCTAAACCAACTATACTGGAAGCGGTGAATATAGTAACACAGATAAAACTGGAATTGAGATGTTTAGAAAAGGGTAGGAGCAAACTACATAGGAAAAAATGAGAATTGTGGGAGCAATGCATACAAGGGAGGAATGAGGTTTAAAAGGCAGCAGGACTTAAATGAGTGAGAAAGACTGGGAAGATTATAAGTGATGTATAGTGTTTGCAACTGGGAGTGTGTTAGTATAGTTTGTGATGTAAAATGCTTGCAACTAAGATTTTGTTGGTGTGGTTTGTTTTCATTTATATAAATGTATGATTGCCTATGTAGTAAGTGATGGTTTAATAAAGATGTTTCTTGTTTAAAAAAGGCAGGAATTGAATAATTTATGTAAAATTGCTTAGGTTATATGATAAATCACAATATATGTGAAGTATAATGTTTAAGTTAATATAGTTTTATTATTTTATATGAATGCAGATTTGCCTATGTCACAAGTGATAATTTAATAAAGGGGTTTGAAAAAAAAAATCTAAATGGGCAGTGCCCAAGCAATGCATACATAAACAGTGTGGGATCTGTGGAGGAATTTTGTGCCCACAGGCCGTGCACTTTTTAAATCCTTGGATCTTATCAGTCATTATAGGTAGAAAAATTGACATACTGCCATTATCAAAATTCACTATTGAAAAGCAGAAAGCACTTGCAGAGACCTAAAAAGTACTTAACAGTAAACAATAAAAGGAAAAAAGAAGTTATGTACCTACCATAACGTTCCATGTTAGTTGTCCTCTTCTCGCCTTCTTTCTTGCTGGTTGGGTTCGGAGCTGATCCTCGGCTCCGACTCGGCCATCTTCAAAAGCTCGAGAGCTGCGTACTGGCTCGAGGCCACCCCATATCCCATGATGCCTGGCACTAGATACCCAGATCTCATTTGGTAAGTCTAACTGCAGACATAATAAGGAAAGGATCCTATCCTGGAATATATAAAACCTCCAGAGAGGCTACGAGACAGAAAGGAATAGCCAGAGAAGACTCAGCCAGTGAAAAAAAAAACCATAAGTAACTCTTCTTGGTCTACAAGGATAGGGGGATGGAGGGTGGGACACAAGAAAGAAGGTACATAACTTCTTTATGTTAAGTTGTCTATCTCGCCTTCATTCTTGCTGGTTGGGACAGCGTCCCCAGCACCTAAAATCCTGGGTGGCTCATCGGAACAAACTCTTCAGAACAGTGGAACCAAAATCTGCTCTGTTTCTGGAAACCATATCCAACTTATAATGTGAAATGAAAGTATGTGAGTTGGCCCACGTAGCTGCAGCACAAATAGATTCCATGGGCAACCTAGCCTGAAAGGCTACTGAAGTGGCTTAAGCCCTGGTGGAGTGACCTTTTAGTTTAACAGATAATTGTTTATTCCTTAGTTGATAGATAAATGTGATGATAGAAGTCAACCACCTGGACAAGGTTACTTTTGAGACTGGAAGACCTTGTTTACCCTCAGCATAAGAAAGGAAAAGTTGGTCCGATTTCCTGATATACTTAGTTCTATGTAAATAGAAACGTAGTTGCCTGTGAACATCTAACTGATGCAACTTATATTCCGCCCTGTTGGAATGGTTGGGAAAAAAACACAGGAAGGTCTATGGACTGATTCAAATTATTTTCTGAAGAGACCTTAGGAAGGAAGGATTAGTCCTGAGAGCGACCCTATCATTGTGGAACACTAGGTACAGAGGACGGGTACAAAGAGCTTGCAGTTCCGAAACTCTTCTGGCTGAAGTAATGGCTACCAGAAAGAGAGTTTTCCAAGATAAAAACTTCAGGGAACAAGAAGCTGCAGGTTCAAAGGGCGGCAATATTAGAGAAGCTAAAATCAAATTTAGATCCCATGGAGGTGGAGGATCTCTCACTGGAGGCCTGAGCAGAGTGATCCCTTTGAGAAAGGCTCTACATAGCTTATGCAACATATTATTATTTCCCGACAGGCCAATATGAAAATTTGAAATTGCAGCTAACTGAACTCTAATTGTAGTGGAAGCGGACCCAGAATGAAAGAGTTCCGCAATAAAATCCAAAATGTGATGTATAGGGGCTGAAAAGGGGTCTATACTTAGTCTCTGCCCAGGAAGAAAAACGTTTCCACTTACTAGCGTAAGTTTTTCTAGTGGTAGACTTGTGTGATGATAAAATAATTTCCCATACAGACGGGGAGATATCTGGAAGCCTGGTTAAGGTTGGAAGTGGAGCAACCAAGCAGTGAGCTGGAGAGATTGTAGGGATTGGTGCAGCCCACCCGATTGATGGATCAGAAGGTCTGGAACTGGGTCCAGAGTCCAAGGCTGCTCGAGAAGATGATGATGCAGGAACGGGAACCATATTTGTTGAGGCCAGTAAGGAGCAATGAGGCTCATTTTGCAGCCCAAAACAGTAGCTTTCTGTATCAGTTTTGGAATTAGGGGAAACGGAGGGAATGCATAAAGAAGTCCCTGAGGCCAATCGTGGACTAGAGCGTCTCTGAGGGAATGTCCGGGAAGTGGAAGGAGAGAGAAGAATTTGTTGCATTTGCTGTTGGAAGGGGGTGGCAAAAAGGTCACAGCAAGGCTGGCCTCATTTGCGGAATATTTGGTCCGCAACTACTTGATTCAGAGACCACTCGTGAGGCATGAGAATTGCTCTGTTCAGCCTGTCTGCTATGACGTTGGACTTCCCAGGGATGTGCGTTGTGATCAGAAACCATTGGGAAGAGATTGCCCACTGCCAGAGTCTGAGTGCTTCTCGACATAGGGGGTAGGACTTGGTTGCACCCTGCTTGTTGATGTACCACACTACTGACATATTGTCCATTTGAATTGCAATGGTCCCAGTAGGAAGAAAGTCCTGAAGAGCTTGCAATGCTAGAAGCACAGCCCTCATCTCCAAGATGTTTATATGCAGGTGGTACTTGTGAGGTTGCCAGGTGCCTTGGACTGTCCTGCCCTGATAATGCCCCCCCCACCCGATCATAGAAGTGTCCGTGGTAACCGTAGCAACTGAGGGGGGGTACAAATAGTCTGCCTAGGGGTACTGATGTGGAGACCATCCACCATGCAAGGTGCTTTTTGCATGCTTCTGTGATCATAATCATGTGAGACATGGGAAGCTGCTGGAAGGACCACTGGGTGAAAAGCAGCCACCGGAGGATCCTCATGTGAAAACGAGCTAGAGGAACAAGTATGATAGCTGCTGCCATGAGACCTAGAGCTTGGAGGACAAACCTGGCTTGAATTCTCTTGCATGCTAATAAGACCTGTACATGTTGACGAATCACTAATACCCTGTCTGGTGGAAGGCTCGCTGACATGTCTTTTGTATTTAAATTTGCGCCTATAAAGGTGATAGACTGACAGGGCGACAATGCAGACATTTTGAAATTTATTGAGATACCTAGTCTGGAGCAAGTCTCGATAGTGAAGTCTCTGGCTCGCAGAAGGTGATGCCTGGTGGTAGCAGTAAGGAGCCAGTAGTCTAGATATGGAAACAACTGGAATCCTTGCCATCTCAGATGAGCGGTAACCACTGCCATACATTTGGTAAACATCCTGTGGTGAGACCAAAGGGCAGAGCTCTGTACTGGTAATGGCTGGCTCCCAGACGGAAGCGAAGGAATCTTCTGGAGCATCTGTCCATTTTGACATGGTAGTAAGCATCCTGAAGACCTATAGAGCACATCCAATTGTCCTGACCCAGAAAGGGAATAATGGACTGTAGCGTAACCATCCAAAACTTGGTTCTTTGCACAGACCTGTTCAGTCTGCTGAGATCCAGAATGGGTCTCAAGTCCCATGTCTTTTTTGGTACCAACAAGAACCTTGAGTAAATTCCGGATCCTTGCTGGTCTGCTGGGACTTGCTGGATAGCCCTTTTTCTTAGCAGTTCTGAAATTTCTTGTACTGCTTGATCCCTTAGATTGGGTGGAACATCTGGAAGGGACTTGTTTGACATTATGGGAGTGCGAACAAAGGGTATTCTGTAGCCTCCGGATATAACCGACTGTACCCATTTGTCTTGTGTTATGTCTTGCCAGGCTCTTGGGTACAATGATAATCTTCCCCCGACTGCCTCTGGAGGTGGGCAGTTGGGAAACCCTTCAGGGATGGTGGGAGGGCTTCTCAGGGAAGGATTCTCTGCTGCCCTGATTTTGCGGACCCCCTCTGCCACGAGGGCGGCGTCTATTATTGTTCCCTCCTCTGCCCCTGGATGGGAACTCACCACGTGTGTCCGGCAAGGCTCCCTGAGATTTCCTGAACCACATCTTTCCACTCTTCTGACCCTTGGGATATGGTCTTGAAGGAGTGGAAAAATGGACTCCCACAGCAGAGAGAGTCTTGCCTTCCTGTTCACACCTGGTAAGGGTGTCCCTCACCTGTGATCCAAAAAGAGAGGAACCATCAAAAGGGGTGTTGGTGAAAGACGCTCTGAAAGGTTCTGCGAAGTTACATAGCTGCATCCAAGTGTGTCTCCTTAGAGCAACACCTGTGCCTGTGGCTCTACTCGCACCATCAGCAGCATAAGAAATGAGCCTCATGGAGGAGTTCACCACTGAATTAAGAGTCGCCAGCTGGGAGGCTGCCTTAGCCTGGGCCCTCTCAGCTGATGGATCTTGGAGGGCATCTCCAAGCTCTTTAAGGAGATCCCTTTCAAGGTGGGTAAAGTGGCACAAATAATTCAGAGACCTCATAGAAAAGGTCGCTGAAGAGAACACCTGCTTCCCATATCTGTCCATCGTCCTGGACTCCTTGTTAGGGGGATGGACAGATGAAGAAGTTTCAGCCAAATCCTTCTTTATGGCCGCTGCTACCACCATGGCATCAACAGGGACACCTTTGGTCAAAAACTGTTTATCCTGTGGTGCCATTATGAATTTAGCGGGTCTTCTGGGGGTGGGTTCCACTGTGTCTGGAGCTGACCACGCCTTCTGAGCCACCACGGACATCCTTCTGAGCCACCACGGACATCAGTGGGTCGAAAGGCGGAGACACCCAGGAGGTGGAAGGTCGGGATCCAAACGCATCCAGGAATACCGACTCATCCTCGGAGGGGCTTAGGGTAGTCCAGTTCCTCCTCTGCCTAAGCATCTCAAGGATGTCTGAGAAGGAAACATCTTCAGAGGGGGATCTTGGGGACTTTCATTTAGTGGCTACAGCTAGGAACTGTAATTTTTTCCCACCCACGCTCCCTAGTGTTGTGTGTTTTTATACTTGGTGGCTTTGCAATTGCCCACCCATACTGTATATTTGATCTGTGACACTCCTCCCAGTGTAGTGTCATTAGTTCACTCAATCTAATAGAGAACATTTGTGAAGGCCAACCCAATCAGATTCTTAACGTTGAATTAACTTCTGTTCCAGCTTTCTCCATTTCCACTTTACTGGGAAAAAAAAATTCTAAGCTTGCTTCCCCCCTTTCCTGTGGCAGGTCAGATACGGATTTGCTGTGTCCAGGACTGTTTGTGAGCTCCTAAGTCCCCCCCCCCCCACTTAACTGGGGTTAAACTATTCCTGGCACCATAAAGTCTGTTTTTCAAAATTTCCCTTGCAACTAGCCAGCTTTTTAGTTTTAGCACTCATCTGTTTCTTTGATCTCAGCACTTGTTCAGAACTCATTGTAAGCACTAAATAAGTTACAAATTACTACAGCACTCAACTTTCCTCACTTGTCTAGAGGAAAATAGTTTTTAGTACTTAATAAATAAGCACCTATTCAGGCATGTCTAGAGGTTAGCTCCCAGTGTTTTCTCCTGTCTATCTGATGAATCTGGGCATCTTGAGACAATGCAGCAATTGCCTCATGTACACAGACAACCCTCTCCTCCTACCACCCAACACTACGACCTGTGAGAGATGCACTTATTTAACCAAACTGGAAGCAAAGCTCTCTTTACCAAAGACAGGCCTAGACAGTCAAGAGGATAAGGTAAACACTTGCACCGCACCACACTCATCACATAGTCCCTCAAAACCTACACCACCAAAACACACACACAGAAATACAAAACACACACCTACATTCATGGAGGCTCTCTGTACTAATCTGCCCAAACAACAGAGACCTCCAAAGCAGAAATGCAAGCAACCTCCACCCCCCAACACAACCCAAATGACACAGTCCACATACTCAGTGTGCCACTCAACTACAACCCATAAGGCATAACGTACCCAACACTCTAGTCATAGGTGACTCTATAGTCAGGCACACTGATGTTCCACTCACCAGGCTAAACAAGGAAAAAGTTACTGTCAGCTGCCTGTCAGGTGCCAGGATCCACCACATAACGCATGCACTCAGGTCACTCCACAACAAGTACAAATATGACTCTGCCATTGTCCATGTTGGTGTGAATGACCTGAGACGTACCTCCCTGAACTACATGAAAAGAGACATGGAAGAGCTCTCTGATCTTGTAGCCCAGGCCGATGTGACCCTAGCCCTGAATAGCATCCTGCCATCACCCAGAATGACACCACAGTACAAGGACAAAATGATTGACTTTAACAATTGGCTAAGTTTCTGGTGTCATTCTAAGGGAATCCAGTATCTGTCTGCCTGGGATGACATGATCGACAGACCACGCTGCTTTGCCAGAGATGGCCTGTACCTGTCGCCCTTGGGATTCTGCTGGCAAAGGCTCTTGCCACCCCTATAGTGCCTTTTTTAGGCAAGGTTCAAATGACAAATTCACCACTGTAACAGGTACAAGCAAGCAAAATCTGAGGGTAATGCTACTCAATGCTAGAAGTCTAAACCTCAAAATGCCCTCACTCGAGGCACTCGTTAAAATGGAGAACATTGACATCTGTGCAGTGACAGAGATCTGGTTCAAAGCTCCAGAGAGCACCCCTGCATTACCAGGCTATAATTCATACCACACCTTTCAGCCACCAAACCCGGACCGAAACACTATAGGTGGAGGCGTGTCCATATTCATTAAGGATACCCACACCTCCAAGCTAGTTGCTCAGCATAATGCATCCGAGATTATCCAAGTTCAACTAACTCTGGGCAAAACCGCAATCCAGATTGTAGCTTGCTACAGACCCCCCACCATGCCCCAGGATTCCCACTCCTCTTTTCTTGATGCACTGGAAAATATTAAGGTACAACCCAACACTCTAATAATGGGTGAATTCAACTACACTACCATTAACTGGGAAAACTACTCATGTACCAACTATTTTGCTCAACGTTTTCTGGAAATCATCATTTCCAATGCTTTGGATCAACTTATCCACACCCCCACCAGAGGCAGCAATATCCCAGACCTGGTCATCACCAACATGGGTGACTGGTGTTCCACACCAGGTCAGCTCCTCGTTGGTCAGATCCGGCCACAAGCTAATCACCCTAGACATCCACATCCCACTCCCACCCCCATTAGGAAAACAACCATAAAAAATTTCTCCAAAGCCAACTTCACGCTTCTTAAGACAGAAGTGGCAAACTTCATGACACCCATGCAGATGGATAATAGAGGTATGACTGCTGAATACTACACAAATGCACTTTATAAGCACTTACATGAGTGCATGGATCTTGCTATCCCTAACAGAACCAAGATGCTATCCTCCAAAAAAAGGAAGCCAATATGGTGGTCTTCTGCCATAAACAAACTCTACAACAGAAGAAAGAAACTGTTGCAAAAAAGAGTAAAATTCCACGATGGGAAGAACTCCCTGGTCAGCCTCAGTAAGAAGCTGAGATCCCTCATAAAATCCTTCAAAGCTAGTTATGAAAACAAAATTGCCACTGATTCTAAAGACAACCACAAAGCATTCTATAGCTATGTCAAAAATCTCAATGGCAACACTCAGATCTGCTCTGAGTTACAGCACAATGACACTAAATATACAGAACCAACCGATATTGCCAACATCCTGGCAGATAGGTTCAGTGCTAACTTTACCCCCCTCTCACCCCCTAAAGCGCCCATCTTTATACCGGAAGAATGCAAAGTTCCTGTAATCATGGCTGCACAGATAAAAACTTCACTCTCCAAAGCCAAGAACACAGCATCCATGGGACCTGACAACATCCCAGGCTGCCTTTTACATGAACTACAGAATGAACTGGCACGCCACCTAAGTACCATGTTCAATCATAGCTTCACCTCAGGCTTTTTGCCCACTGAATGGCGCACCGTGACAGTTATCCCACTCCACAAAGGGGGGCCAAAACAGACCCTGGGAACTACTGCCCCATTAGCCTGACGAGCCTCATTTGCAAGGCCATGGAACTCATAAACAAAGACATTGGAGATCTCCAAACCCTGGACCCCACACAGTTTGGGTTTGTAAAAAGCAGATCATGTCTCCTAAACCTGATAGACATCTTTGAAGTAGTCACCAAGGCCATGGATGAGGGTAAGGTGGTTCACACAGCCTATCTAGATCTCGCCAAGGCATTCAACACCATCCCCCACTCTGGAATTATGGATAAACTCACTAAACTAGGTATAAATCCCTATGTCACAAGATGGGTTGCCAACTGGCTTTCTGAAAGAACCCACACTGTGAAAGTAGCAGACTCCAAATCAGACTTCAGACCAGTGACAAGTAGAGTACCACAGGGTTCAGTCCTGGGTCCTCTCCTGTTTGGTATCTACTTCTCTGAAGTACAGGCTAACGCAGAAGGTCTTTGGCTAACTAAATTTGCAGAAGACTGCAAACTAGGAGCCATAACTGAAACTCCTAACGATGTGGACATCCTACAAAAGGGCCTCACTGAGACAGATACCTGGTGTCAAAGACATGGTCTCAAGCTCAATGCCAAAAAGTGCATTGTCATCCCCTTTGGTAAAAATTCTGTACCCATGAACTACCATATAGGCGGTAGTCTACTTAACACCGAAAGTGTGATAAGAGACCTTGGGACATAGGTGGACAGTAGTCTCTCCTTTGATAATCACATCGCCAAAGTGGTGAGGAAATCCTTCTACGTGACACACCTCATCACAGAAAAAAAGAGGTCATTGTTCCCCTCTACTCATCACTCATTAGACCCATTATAGAGTACAATGCCCCTTTTGGTATGTACCTCACAAGACATCTACAACTGGAAAGGCCGCAAAAATACCTCACAAAGAGGATTACTGGCCTCAAACAGATGCCTTATGCAGACCGTCTCAAAAAACTCCAGCTTTACTCCGTCGCATATCGCCTACTCAGAGGCGATCTCTGCCTAACATACAAAGCTATGTCAAACCCAGAGCTGTTGGACATGCTCCACTTAAAGAAATCCCAATCCCTCTGAGCTACATATTCTGGGGACCTAAACCTTGTCACAACAAACAGAACATGCTGGAGGGATATATTTCTGTCCCAGAGACTTCCCATACTCTAGAACAGACTTCCTATCTATGTCAAACAGAGCTCCTCATTAGCACTCTTCAAGAAAAACTTTGATGATTGGATGAGTAATAGGAAATTCACCCCGGGGATCACTTCTGTGGTTCTGCTTGACAGGGGCACAGGAAAATAATTTTCTTGGGTGGCGAAACCCAGGGTACATTTTTGGCTAGGCTTGTATAGGCCCTAGGGCCAATAGCCTAGTACCTACCTATGAACCCTTCCGAATCCTCCAAGTCGGTATCTGATGTGACAGACTCAGGGTAGTCAACATGCTTCCTCTTGCATTTCCTCTTACGAGGTGGCTCCTCTGAATGATCAGGGGAGGCCTCGGAAGAGGAAGATACACCCAAGGGGGTGCCCTGGAGCATTGATTCCCCCCGCTTGGGTTCTGGAGGAGGGACAGAAACAGACACAGGCACCATAGTGGGAGGAGCTGGTGGGAATGATCATGGGGCTGACTCAGGGGCCAGCACACTCCTCATGACCTCGAAGGCGTCCCTGCTCGGATGCCGAGAAGGCTCCGGTTCCGAAGAGACCGGAATCCCTCTCCGCACCAAGGGGGGTGGCTCCGAAGCCGATGTAGGAGCTGAGCTCACCTGTGCCGAAGCTCCGAGAGGGAGAGCGGGGTCGGACAAGGGTCCGATGCCACTCGCCCCCTCAGAGCCGACGAGGGAGTCTCAGCACCCAGACCCTTCCAAGGACGGTACCAAAGAAGTGATCGGAGCCGACGACGGAATCGAAGCAGAAGGTATCGGTGCCGACGGTTCCACGACCCGAACCCCAACGAACTCCAGCTCCGAGCTCAAGGAAGGAGTCGGAGGAGGAATAACTGCAGATATGGACAGAGCCGACACCTGATGAGGGGAGCTGGACAACATTTTTGCTAGGGCCTGCGATTTTAACAGCCTACTGACCACTCTCTCCACGTCAAGATCGGATAGTCTTGAGGACCGAGAAGAGTGGGACCAATGACTGTTCTCCAACTGGAGCAGAGGAGACCTTGGAGCCAAGCGTATTGACTCCAGGGAGGGAGACCTAGATCTCTTTCGACTCCCCGTCGGCTCCGAAGGGAGAGTCGGAACCGACTGGGAGACAGGTAAATCGGTTCCGGCCGGAACCGAGGCTGAAGGAACAGCTTCACCCATCGACAGCTCCGAACTGGGAGCCGAAGATTTAGGTGGCTTAGAGGCCTTCACGGGCTGAGTCTTTGCTGGTGAATCCTGTTTAAGTAATCCATGTAGGATTAACTTATTTTTACGTTCCTGCAGGACTCTTGGGCTGAAGCATGGCAAACCGAACAGGAGTCCTGCAGGTGCATGGCGCCGAGACAATAGACACAAGAAGTGCGACCATCTGTCAGAGACATCTTCTGACAGCATGAGTCACACTTCTTGAATCCGGACACCTTGGTATCCTTGGACATCCCTGAAAAGGAATTAGAAAACCAAGTACAACACACAAAAGAAATTAGGATGTAAGTACTACCACACACACACTAAGTTAAGACACCCAAAACACAGCCAAGAAAAATGACAATATTGTGTATATATATATAAGCTAAAAAAACTAAGTAAGTAAGAGCTAAAAGGTTTTTTTTTTTTTTTTTTTTTTTAAATAGAGAAAGTGAAAAGGGTTAGCCTCTAATTTAAACGGCTACCTAAGAAAGTGAAGGGGGAGGGGAAAACTCTCTAACTAAAACGAGGTTTCTGAAGGGATAGTGGAAGGTTTAAGAAAGAATTATAGATACTACAAGTATATATGTATATATATATATATATATATATATATATATATATATATATATATATATATATATATATAAAAGTTAACTAGTATAAACAATCTACACTAACAAGCCTATAAATTTTTATCAAAAAATGAGTAAATAATGAAAATATACGACCTGAGCCAGTAGACAACCTCGCAGCAGAAGCGGCAAACGAGATCTGAGTATCTAGCGGATATGGGGTGGCATCGAGCCAGTATGCAGCCCTCAAGCTTTTGAAGATGACCGAGTCAGAGCCGAGGATCGACTCCAAACCCAACCAGCAAGAATGAAGGTGAGATAGACAACTTAACATACTAAGTTCTATCTAAAAATAAACACGATCAAAATAGCAGCACATACCTAAAGGATACTCCAACTATAGCAAAAATAGTATCTAAATATGATTAAAAAATAATATAAACAATTAATCCACTATTTATCAAATGACAATACTAATTAGAATAGGAGAAGAGTAATAATATGAAAATCTTAAAAGTGAAAAGAAAAATCTCTTATTGCTTTAGAGAGCTCTTGGATAAGTGTCTGGATGCTTCAGGCAGCAAATGAGATCTGATTCCTAAGGTGGAGTGGAGGGAATTATGGGTAGATGAGGTGTCAGAGCCCTGGGTCTAAAGTTTCAAAAAAAGGCACAGAGGTTGGATCTGGTCAGATCTGACAACCCAAAGGTTGAACTGAATGAAATTAGACATCGGATCTCATGGTTCTGGGTTCAGCTCTTTATATTACATTAAAGGACTTGTTATAATGTTTCAGACAATAACAATGGGCCAACTGCCAGATGAATCTGTGCAACATGCATGAGGTAAACACAGTGTATATACTAATAATAATGTTTGAAATAAAGCAGTTTTTATAAAAAAAAATGTTTTCCATTTTCCCTTGTAAATTATTTTGGTCGGTGTCTTCTGAAAGGCTGTAATGAGTTTCATTACACATAGAGGGAACTGAAAGTTTCTGATCATTAATGGAACTGGTAAAACCAAGCAGTTAGGTGAAGGGACTGAATGTCTGGATGAGTCTGCCCAGAGAGGTGACTTAACTGGGCACAGCTCTGTAGAAGAAGAAGAAGAAGGGGTTTCTTCTTCTATAGATGAGGCCATGGCAAAGAGGACCAGAAGGGTGCTATGAAAATGAGTTGAGCCTTGCAAACTTTGGCTTTATGCAATGGTCTTGTTAACTGAGGAAGAAGAGGTAAGCACAGAGGAGACCCAGAGGCCAGTCATGGTTGAATGCATCTATGGATGTCTACCCTTCTTCGGGAACTATGCTCAATTACTAAGGGCAATTAGTGTTGAATGGTGAAGCAAAAAGATCATAGAAAGAACTCCACTTCTTGAATATGCTGAGTATTACTCTGCTGTTGAGACACTGTTTCTGGGGCAAGGTATATTATGTTTGTAGACCTGAGTGTTAGCATTGCTATTAGAATGTGTTGCAAGGTCATCACCTATTCCCATACTCTCATTGCTTCTCTGAATAGTGAATAAGATGCAGTTCCCCTTGTTTGTTTATATACCATACCATACCACCTCCATGTTGTCTGACTGCATGCCAATTGCACCCTAAGAGAACATGTCTGGAATGCCTGCATACTAGGACTGCTCTTGTTTTGAGAACATTTATGTGCAGAGATGCTTCCTTTGTAGTCCATGAGCCCTGTATACCATCTTATCAAGTAAATGACCCTCACCTCAGGGTAGATCCATCAGTATTTAGAGTTATGAGTGGTATTGTTTTGATGAATGGTGATCCTATAGATAGATTTTTGTGGATCTGAACCTGATACTGTTTTGCACATACTAAAAAGGTCTGGTACCATTGTACCTGCAGCATCCACTGCAACATTCTCATGTTGGGTCTGGCATGAGGAACCATTTTAATTGTGTCAGCCATTAGTCCAAGCACCTTGAGAACTAGAGCTGCTGATGGCTGTTCTTGGTGAAGTGAAAGCGAGACCTCAGAATTTATCAACAGAATTCTCTCATGTAGTAGGATGGCCAGTTGCCTCTGAGTGTCCAAGCACTAATCTACAAAAAATCAGATCTTGAGAGGGTTCCACTGGAGACTTGGTCATGTTTACTGTGAATCCAAAAGACAGGCAGATTCAGAGCATGTACTGTTTTGCTAGAAGAAGTTGATCCATACACTGGGCTGCCAGAAGCCAATCATCTAGGCAGAGAAATATCCATAGCCCTAGAAGTCACGGGTGAGCAGTGACTAGAGCCACACATTTGATGAACACCCAGGAGGTTGCACTGAGACCAAATAGTAGGGCTCAGAATTGAAACTTATTTTCTCCCTCCAACAAGCAAAGAAACCTTCCTGATGCTTTGTCTGTCCTGATGTGTACATAAACATCCTGAAGATTGATACAGCACATTCAGTCCTCTGTCTGAAGACATGGCAGTATGAACTGCACCATGACCATCCAAAAGGATTCTTTTTTTACAGAATGGTTGAGATGACTTAACTCATGTATCAGCCTGAGGGCCTTGTTTTTTTGAGGCACTAAAAAAAATAGAAATAAAAATCCTGACCCTTTCTGGTCTGGTGGTACATCTTGGATTGCTTTCTTGTCGAGGAGCCTCTGGGCTGCCTTTAAAGTTACCTCCCTTTGTCTGAAAGGCACAAGTGGAGGTTGGGAAGTCTGAGTTGGGGATGATGTAAAAAAAAGTGAATGCAGTAGCCTTTGGATATTGTTCCTCTTATCAATGAATCTTTTGTGATGGCCATCCACATCAAGATGTGTAAGCATAATTATCTCTTGACTGTCTCCACTAGTGCAGGGATTGAAGACACAGAATCCACCAAAGGATCTACTACCTCCATGGTTATTGGGGCCACCTCTTCCACTGGTGCAGCATCTAGACTGAAATTTCCCTCTGCCCTGGGAGCATCTGTCATATTGCTGTCTATGCTGGGGCACTGTGATTTGCAAAAACCACAATCTTCTCACCACTTTTTAGCTACATTGAAATGACCTTTACAGGGTGGCAAATTTAACTTCCACTTCCATGAGTATTTTACCATCTTGCTTGCAATTGGATGGTCTCTCCTTAATTTGTTGTGCAAACAATGTATTACTATCGAAGGGGGTGTTGGCAAAAAAGATGCCTTGACATGTTATGTTCCAGGAAATCTGTGAGGCACATCCAGGTCTGCCTCCTTATAGTCAGGCCTAATCATGCTGCCCTTGCTGCTCCATCCAACACATTATTTAAGATGCATGGTCAAGGAGGAAATGGTATTCATTGTTTGATTTTTGAAAGTTAGCTTTTGACCTGCCTGTCATGAGGAAGCTTCCCCAGCCCCTTGTCAGTGTGCACACCTGCAACACACTTGGTCTACCTGCATCATCGCAGCTCATGCCCCCCCCCCCCCCCCCCAGCAACTGCAACATTGCCAGATAAAACCACTGCTATGGTCAGGTTTCTCCCTACAGTTAGCCAAGAATAACACTTTTTTAATAAGGATACTTACCAGACAAGTCTGCATAGGTGACTGGATATTTACAGTTCTTGTTATTAGCAGATGTAGTCCTTAACAGTTATGTTTTAAGCATTGTGACTGGTTATTTACATTTCCTTTTACAGCATATTTGTTACTTTTACTAGTTATTTTTTAATCATTCAAACAAGCAAAAAACACCCTAATACAGCTAGAGGTCATGCCGTAGGCAAATATCAAAGCTAAACTAAAAATCCTGGAGCGAACTACCACGAGACAGAAACAACATCCTTATTTTATTATTAACAAATAAAACAAATAAAATTCACATGAGCTCTATTGTATGATGAGCACTTTCGGCTATTCAGCCTTCATCAGATCAAATAAAAGAGCTCTGACAATTAGTTCAAAAAGACACTTTCATCCAATCATGCGCTTATTATTTAACAACTTCCTGTTCTTACTCCTAATGGGAGTGGAGAAGACACACCCCTTTATGTTTCAGCTTAATGTATCAGCTCTAGCTTAGCATATGAAGTACTTCAAAATGTAAACATAGTCAACGTATCTTGAGACGTCTATTTTTAGGGTTGGTTTAAGTGGCACAATATTTTTTATGCCTGGATGCCTATCAGCTCTAAGATTTATTAGCCACTCTGTCTCTCGAACTTTAGTTAGATTTCTAAGGTCACCACCACCACGACTGTTGGATTTAATGAGATCCAGAGCAATAAAAATAAATGAATGTGTAGGATATTTTATGACATGACTCATTAGAGCATTCTTAGTGTCTGCTTTCGAAATATCTCGTAACACCTACGAGACCTTAGAAACCAACAGGAAGTTGTTAAATAATAAGCACATGATTGGATGAGAGTGTCTTTTTGAACTAATTGTCAGAGCCCTTTTATTTGATCTGATGAAGGCTGAATAGCTGAAAGCGCTCATCATACAATAGAGCTCCTGTGAATTTTGTTTGTTTTATTTGTTAATAATAAAATAAGGGCATTGTTTCTATCTCGTGGTGGTTCGCTCCAGGATTTTTAGTTTAGCTTTTATTTTTTAATCATTGTTTTGGCAGGCATGCACACCTGCAAGGACCCCCCCCCCCAAGGCAACTATAGCTTTGTCTACTGCCGCTGGGTTTCATAACTTAACAATATACTTGCTGTATCTTGTCCCAAACAGATCTGCCTCCACACTGAATACTTGTAAAGTAAGGCAAGTACCATTTACTTGGTGTATTTTGTTCCCCAGATAGATTTACCTTCCTTTGTATTACTTGCACACCAAGGCCATAAAGTAGTGTTTCTGCAACTAACTGCTTACACTCCTAATTTCCTGCTTCTACCTTCCTTGCTTACCCTTACATTGCAGCTCCAAGGCTTCCACTTCTTATGCTGATTGCTTTTCTTTGCAGTCTTCTGTGAGGGGGCAGGCCAAATCTCTACCTGCTTTTTCTGGTTATACCTTCCCCCATTTTGTATCTCCCTCCTCTAACTCCTACCTCCCCCATGCACATTAACTAGTCTATATTAGTGGGTCTCCTTGAACGGCGCCATTTTGAAAGTTATCTTTTGGCCTGCTTGTGTTGAGGAAGCTTCCCCAGACCCTTCAGTGTGACTCCAGAAGTATAAGTAAATTAAATTAGTACAATACAGCCAAACAGACACATTTGGTGTAAACAGAAACAAGTGAAAAGATACATTTGGTGTACAAAGAAAGAAACAAGTAAGCCCAGGGATATACTTGGAGTTAGTGTTAGCCCCGCTGCGCTTGCCCTTGCTGCACTCAGGCTCACTCCGCTCCTCTTCCTGCCCCCAATTTCCAGCCACCCCCACTATTGCTACATTTCAAGTAAACTTAGCCACTCCCCTCATGCTAACCACCAATCACTGAATCTGCCCCACCCCTGTACCCATAGCCTTCTCTTCCACTATTCTACATCCTGTAAAGCACAGTCTTCTATCTAACTATCTTACAATCACAAACAACACCTCTCATCATCCACCACACCCACCCCATCCCAAGCAGATCTCTCACTCATGACCAAACCCAATCAAACCATGCCCACACTACCCAAACCCACATACATACATCTCTTAATATTGCTCCTAGGTGTACCCACCCTCCCACTGCTAACTTATTTAACTAACCACCAAAAACAATTTAATTTTATCCACATACCAAGAAAAACTACTTCTACTAACATTATTACAACACACCCTTTTACTCAACTAGTCCCATATCACTACCAAACCTTCTTTATTCACCACTATGCACACAGATTACAGCCATCACACTACCAATCCCAAACAACTATAAAGAACTTTAAGTCCCTAAAGAAACTACTCAAACTCTACTTTTACCTCAAAACCCAACTCATTAGCTGTGGTGATATGCACCCAAACCCAGGCCCACAAAATCTAGGAGCCCCAACCCTCAACCTGAATGATACCCTACTCCACCGAGACAAATCTACACTCCTCATTTTAAATTTAAATGTCAGAAGTATACTAAACAAAGTCCATGACCTTCATGCACTACTCTCCTTTTATCAACCTGAGATAGTCATACTAACAGAGACTTGGCTTAAACCAGGCAACCACAACAATGAAATCACTCCATCAGGTTACAATATAATTTGTAGTGATAGAATAGGTAAAAAGGGGGGTGTTGCTATAGTGTATAAATCTCACCTCATCCTTGAGAAAGTAGACATAACAACCCCAGATCTCGATAAAGTTGAACTCACTCTAACAAAACTAAAACTTAATGATAGTAAACACATCAACATCATAGGATGCTACATCCCTCCAGACAACAATATCCCCATTACAAAAAAACTCCTAGAATGGATATCTATCTCCCTCCCCCAGGAAAGCATAGTATTAGGAGACCTTAATACTGACTGGCAAAACTGTTCCAGTCATAACCCACTCTCCCATATTAGCCTACATGGCCTAAACCAACTCATCATCACTTCCACCACAAGACAGACAAGAGAACCAAACACCTATCCACTCTAGATTGGATACTCATATCCCACCCATCAATGATATCCATAGCAGTGTGTCTACCAGACACCCTGAGTGGCCACCAAGCCACATTCTTACTCAGATCAAAATCACCACAACTGACCCAAATCTCTACATGCCTAATTAGAAACAAAAAACACTTTAACACACAAGATGGGAAGGAGGCCTAATGGTTAAGGTGTTTGCCTTACAAACGCAAGGTGCAGAGTTTGAGTCTCACAAGGGATAATTGGCTAGGCTTAAAATGGCTCGCAAGGGCAGTTAGCTTAGTACTAACCTATGAACAGCTCCAACTTTATAAACGACCAAAAAATGTGCAACTGGACCCCCCTAAAAACCTACCTCTTGATGAAGCTGTACTATATTTCAATACTACCTTCTTAAACACCCTTAACCATCATGCCCCCCTCCAGAACAACACTGATTAAAACTAAATATGCCTCCTGGTTAACCCCAGACACAAAATCCCTCCTCAAAAAAAGAAACAAGGCCTGGACCACCTACCTCAACAGTAAATCCCAACTGAATGAACAAATATATGTTGAACTACGTAACAAAGCCAAAACACTCACCAAAACAGACAAAAGATCTTACTACCAAAAGTTACAGGATAAGCACAGGAACAATCCACAAAAATTTTGGGCAGCAATTAACTGTATTCTACAACCAGGTACAACAACTACCGCAACCCCAAAAATAGATAACAACCAAGAAGACATCCCCACTCAATTTAATAAATACTTTACAGAAACCATCCAGACACTTGCAAACAACCAACCCTATGACAACATCCCCACCCCTGCCAATCCACCCTACCCCCAACTAACAATTGCCCCAAGTTCAGCTTCCACCCAGAACCAAACAAATCTATTGAAAAACTACTCCGCAAGCTCAAACCAACATCTCTAGCTGCAGATAAATTACCTGCTGAATACCTCCACCTGACTGCAGAAGCCATATCATATCTTGTCTCCATCCTAATTAACAGCTCCATCTCCGAGTGTATTGTACCCAAGCTATGGAAAATATCACATATCATCCCCCTACATAAAGGGGAACCTTCCTGGAACTCAATAACTACTGCCCTATAGCCATACTACAACCTTAATCTAAAATTTTAGAATGGGTAATATACAAGCAACTAATGAAATATCTCCTAGAAAATAATCTAATAACAACACAACAACATGGCTTTTGACCCTTCCATAGCACCTCCAGCGCACTAACAGAATTCACCAACATTGTCAATACTCACAGAAACAATGGACTCCTTGTATCTGCCACCTTCCTTGACTTGTCCAAAGTATTCGATATGGTTAACTACAAGGAACTCCTTCTTTCACTAGCAGCTCTAAACCTTACCACTCCTGCCATCTCTTGGTTCAAAATCTACCTAGAGGGAAGGAGACAAACTGTTATGTGGCAAAACCAACTCTCCCCCCTCCCTACCAGTCTCCCTAGGAGTACCCCAAGGCTCCATCCTGGGGCCACTTCTTTTTACACTCTTCACCAATCAGCTCCCAAACAGTATTCCTAAAGCCTCAATAGTGCAATATGCTGATACCAACATAATATTCGCAGCCAAATCAATTGACATCCTTCATTCCCTTACACAAGAATGCTTTTCCCTAGCAGAAACATCGATTACAAACCAAAGGCTCATTCTGAACCCAAGTAAAACAAAGCTAGTACTCTTTAGGTCCCACAGAGCCACACCTCCCACTGATTCCTTCTTCATCTCCTCCTTTAACAAGACCACAATCACCCCCACAAATCATGCCAAACTCTTAGGGGTTGAAATAGATAATCACCTTACATTTGACCTACATATTTCTATAACCATAAAAAAAGTACATAAAAAACTTGGCATACTCTATCGCAATAAAGAATTCCTCACTGACCACTCCAAAACTACAATAGCGAGGACTCACCTACTATCCACCCTACTTTATGCCTCCCCCATGCTTACAAATCTCCGCAAATCCGACCTAAACAAACGTGATAGTTGTTATAATAAGATAGCTAAATTTGCTACAACCTCTCCCATCAGAACACATCACTGTGAATGCCTAAAAAAACTCAGTTGGCTAGAACTACCACTACTACTTCAACTCAATCAACTATCACTAGCCCATAAAATACATAACTCTGAAAACACCCCAGCCCTACAAAATCTTTTGCAACCCTATTCAACCACCAGGCCCTTGAGGTCTAGCACACAAAACCTCCTCAAAGTAACCAAATATAACAATGAAGCTGGTAAGTCTATCTACAGCCACTGTATAGCAAAAACCTGGAACTCCCTTCCTGCCCACATAACTGACAACAAATCCCCATCACAGTTCAAGAAACTTGTTAAAACTCACTTTTTGAATAATTGACTGTGCTCCTGTATCCCCCCTGGCTAATTTATCATTAGAACACTTCACCTAACTTAGGTAACTCTGGTAAGCCAACCAATCATAGTACTGTACCCACTTAGGACTGTTAATCTACTGCTCATCCCATCTCTCCAGGAGTTAGGGAAAACTACCCCAGCAATGTTGAGCTCTCCATAAGGAACTAAAACCAGGAGAAGACATATTGTAAATCAATTTGTTATCCTTCTCAATTAAAACCAGGCGAAAATATATAGTGAATCAATTTGTTACCCTTCTCAACTATATCAACTACAGCGAGCAACATCTGCTCTCTCGGAGCCTTATTCTATATCTCTCTGCTTTTACTCTGATAGTAAATATATCACAGGAATCCTAAACTTAGGAATATCTTCTAAAATTTAATATTATATTGCAGAGAACAAATGTATCCTATCTGTTAGTTAATATGTATGTCAAAGTCTCTTCTATGGAAACTGTATGTCAAAAGTCTGTCCTTAAAAGTATGTTTTGTAAATAATTGTTCTCTTGGAGCTTTTCTCCCCGGGCCTCCACTGAACATGGACTTGTAATCCAGCTGGACTCTCCCAGACAACAAATGTACAATAAATAAATAAAATAAATTGTGACCACATGGGTCTCCAAATGAGAGTGGAGTTTCTAGTTGGCAGCTGTTTCTGATTTTCCAATGCTTTTTGTTTGTTTTCCTTCAAAAACCAAATCATATGGGTCATGTAATTCAATGCTCTAATGAAAAATGTACTTGATGCATACAGTTTCCTTCCCTAATCTATCCATCATCTCAGAATCTTTGTTGGGAGGATGGATAGCTTGGGCAACTTCTAGGATGTCCTTCTTGGTAACCACAGCCACCATTCTGGAGTTAACAAGAGGTCCCTTGTTCCAGCACAAACTGTCTATGGGGATGCAAAGGACTATATCTGGGTTTGTTGGAATTTATTTTATTTTATTTATTTAATTTCCATTTGTTTACCAGGGAAGTCTGAATGAACAAACAAGCCCCTTTTTAGCTAAAGCCAGGGGAAGTATGTGGGGTGGCAAACTTAATCGCCATGGAGTCAACTATTTCTGGCTCCTTCCACACTTTAATACAGTCAATGTCTACCATTTGGTCTGGGGAGGCAATACTCATGTTACTGGGGGAGTTGTATGTTCCTCAGTTGAGGTGAGGTCCACTGGCAGTGATTCCCTTTGCCTCATTATCTACAACATTTCACTGAAGGATACATCCTGAAGGTACCTGGATGATGTTTGGCTCTTGGTTCTACTTCAAGATACCATTGATATTGGAATCGGTACTGCTGATACAATGAGTATGAAGGGACTAATGGAAGTTCCCTTCTGTGCCATGGAATCCACTGAAGTACCAAGGCCAGAATCAACAGGGCTGATGAGAGTGGGGTCAGTGGCAACATCAGCAAACTCAGCCTGACAGTCAATGCTGAGGCTTCTGGAGCTGAGGTAAAGCCTTGGATCTTTGATCCTGAGGTGAACATGGAGTGCTCTGATACCAAGAATGGCACCAAACCATTTGCTGCCAGCAGTCTCGGTGTCAAAGACCCAGTGTCGACTGTAAAGGGTCTAATAACAAAGTCTAAGGGTTTGATGTTGATGTCACCAACTCTGAAGCAACAGTTGTGGGAGAGGTGAGATGCATCAGCACCAGGGCACCAATGCAACTGTCAGCACAGATTCCATTGCTACTGGGGCTGAAACACAGCTTGGACAAGGAATGGAAAAATGGGAATTTGATGGAAATTCTCAGCCCCCATTAAGAACTGTCAGGGCTGAATTTATACTGTACTAAAGTTTGGCCTTGACAAAGGCTGACATCATCATCCAAAGTCGATTTATATAGGACTCTTGAGGGATCTGTGAGAGTGAACCGAAGCTACTGAATGAAGCCTTTAAGAAATCAGCCTTGATATTTCCTTCTCAAATTACCTGTCCTCTCTCTTGGTGTTAGGTTTACAATGATGCTAGAGAACTCATGCAAATGAGGAAAAGAAGATGGCTTGGTCAACTGGACATCTGTCTGCTGGGAGATGAGGTAGATAATCTTGGTGTCTTAGTGGGGGGCGAGTCCCTCTAAGATAGGTTGATCTTCTGCCTTTCTCTTCTCCTTTTCTTGCATTGGTATAGCTGTGACACCTATCAAGGCTAAGTCTGAAATGACAATGCCCTTAACTACCAAGTTGTTCCTGTGCTTATCTAGGGTTCAGGAACTAAAATTCTTACAAATACTGCAGTCATTAGAAAGGTGTGATGCCCCTAGGCAGATTAACCACAATTCATGGAGACCTTGCAGTTGCATTTTGTACCCAAAACATTTACATATCTGAAGCCAGGCATGCCTCCTTTATCCTTCTCTACTTTCAAGTCAGTAAACTAACAACTAACTTTTATTGTTTATCACTAACAATTCTACCTGAAAAAGAAGAGGCAAAGATGTCAGGTACAAGATATGGTCAAAGGACCATGCTGCTATAGGGTAGGTAGGGGAAAGTGAGAACAGATAGTAAGGTAAGAAAAATGAAGAGAAAAGATTAAAAAAGCACTACAGAAGCCAAAAACATATACAAACTGTACTCCCCAAAATGGAAATTAAGAAAACAGTAACCGTCCAACAAATCACTGAAAACTCCTTTTGAATACTCAGAGACATTTTAGTCTTAATGGCAGCAATGAGACACTCAACAGCAGCAAATGGTTATAGGTAGGCAGAAACTCAAGCTTGTGATGAGTGTGTTGCCATCATTAGAGGGTTCCAAAGGCACCAGTTCTGATGTTCCAGTGTTCATACAGGACCCGAGAAATTCTTACAAAATATCTGAAATGTTTGCCAATAGGAATGTGATTCACAGGTTCATACTAGGCTATCTGCCCTAGGGCATTTACAAGCCTAGCCAGAGTGTGTTTGGCTTTCGCCACTCCTTGGAATGAGTTTACTGTGCCCGTTTTAAGGTTGCGTTTACTGTGCCTCTGTCTAGTAGTGACACAGAAGTGATCCCCGGGGTAAACCTACGATCTCCCATCCATTCATCAAGATTTTTCTTGAAGAGAGTCAATGAGGGGCTCAGCCTAACATGGACTAGGATTCTATTCCAGAGTGAAGGGAGCCTCTGGGTTATGAATCTGTCCCTCCAGCATGTCCTATTTATTTCTGTGCTGAGGTTCAAGTCACTCGATCGCGTAGCTCTAAGGGATTTGGATTTTCTGAGGTGGGGCATGTCCATTAATTCTGGGTTGGACATGGCTTTGTACGTCAGGCATAGATCGCCTCTGAGTAGGCGGTATGCAACTGAGTAGAGCTGGAGTTTCTTTAGCCGAGCAGCATATGGCATCTGTTTGAGTCCCTTGATCCTCTTAGTGAGGTACTTTTGGGGTCTTTCTAGTTGCTGCAGGTGTCGGGTAAGGTACATCCCAAATGGGGCATTTGACTCAATTATGGGCCTGATGAGGAATGAGTAAAGGGGCACAATGACCTCCCTTGATCTAGATGTGAATCCTTTCATGGATAAGGTGGGTTATATAGAAGGTCTTTCTAACCACTTTGGCAATGTGGTTGTCAAAGGACAGGTTACTATCAACTTGGGTCCCCAGGTCCCTAATTACTTCTTCTGTACTTAATGGATTACCTCCTATGTGGTAATATGTGGGCACTTTGTTTTTGCCAAAGGGTATAACTATACACTTTTTGGCATTTAGTTTAAGGCCATGGCTCTGGCACCAGTTATCCGTCTCTATGAGACCCTTTTGGAGGATGCTTGTGTCAGCTGGAGAGTCAATTATGGCGCCCAGTTTGCAGTCATCTGCAAACTTGGTCAGCCACAGTCCTCCCGTGTTAGCCTGTACCTCAGAAAAATATATTCCAAATAAGAGAGGTCCCAGGACTGAGCCCTGTGGGACTCCACTTGTAACTGGTTTAGAGTCTGACATGGCACCAGCAATTCTGACCATGTGGGTTCTGTCCTTGAGCCAGTTTGCAACCCATCTGATGACATAGGGGTTTATATTTAGGCTGGAGAGTTTGTCTACGATGCCCGAGTGGGGTATTGTGTCAAAGGCTTTTGCGAGGTCTAGGTAGGCTGTGTGGACCACCTTACCCTCATCAATGGCCTTGGTGACTGTTTCAAAGAAATCTACCAGGTTCAGGAGGCAGGATCTGCCCTTGACAAAGCCGAATTGGATAGGATCCAGTGTCTGTAGGTCCCCAATGTCTTTGTTTATGAGCTCCATAATGATCCTCTCCATAGCTTTGCAGACCAGGCTAGTCAGGCTTATGGGGCGGTAGTTTCCAGGGTCCGTAGAGGCTCCTCCTCTGTGGAGTGGGACCACTGTTGCTGTACGCCATTCTTTGGGTATATATCCTGTAGTAAGGCTAAGACTGAATAGCAGCTTTATGTGAGGGTATAGCTCTTCTTGGAGTTCATGTAGCATGCAGCCCGGGACACCGTCCGGTCCCACTGATGCTGTGTTTTTTGCTTTGGAGAGGGCGGCACTCACCTGGGCATCTGAGATGTCAGGGAGGCAACACTCTGCTGGGATAGATACTTGTCCTTTTGGGGGGGAGGGGGGCATTTGCACTGAACCTGTCTGCCAGGATGTTGGGAATGTCTGAGGGTTCAGTGTATTTTTTGTTATTATGGACTAACTCTGAGCATATCTGGGAGTTGCCACCCACATTTCTAACATAACTAAAGAAAGCCTTATGATTATCTTTTGTTGCTTGTGCAATTTTTATATCGAAAGTGGCCTTGGATGATTTTATGAGTGATCGTAGTTTTTTGCTAGTACTGATCAGGGATGCCTTCCTTTTTAGGGATTTTGCTCTATCATGTAGTAGCTTCCTCCTTCTGTTGTATAGCTTATTTATAGCTGGGGTCCAGACAGGACGCCTGCCTTTGGGGGAATGGGTCTTGGTTTTATTTGGGATTGCATGATCCATACATTCCTAAAGGTGTCCATAGAATGCATTTATAAAGGATTCAGCAGATAGGGCCGTGGTTTCCACTGGCCTGGGGGCCTTGAAGGATTCCACTTTGGTTTTAAGAAATGTGAAGTTAGCTTTTGAGAAGTTCTTCACTGTGGTCTTTTGTGCTGGGGGTGGGAGCGGGATGTGGATTTCTAGTGAGATTAATTTATGGTCTGATCTTACCAATGAGGGGTATACTTCTGGTATGGAACATTGTGTCCCCATGTTGGTGATGATCAGATCTAGTATGTTTTCCCCTCTTGTGGGAGTGGTGACCAATTGTTCCATAGCATTTGAGTTTATGAATTCTAGGAACCTCTGGGCTAGGGTGTTGGGGCTTGAGTAATGCTCCCAGTCTATGTTTGGATAGTTGAAGTCCCCAATATGATGGTGTTTGGAGAGACCTTCATATTCTCTAGTGTCTTCAGGAAGGCCGAGTGGGGTTCCTGAGTTTGAGAGGGTGGTCTGTAGCATGCTACAAACTGAAAGACAGTTTTGCCCACTGTTAGTTGCACATGGATGGTCTCCGATGCTTTGTGCAATGCCACTAACCTGGAGGTGTGTGTGTCCTTGATGAATATGGATATTCCCCCTCCTTTTATGGTTTGGTCTGAGTTTTGGGGCCGAAAAGCATGATATGAGGTATAACCTGGTAGTGCTGGGGTGCTCTTGGGAGCCTTGAACCAGGTTTCTGTCACTGCACAGACACTGATGTTCTCCATACTGAGGAGGGCTTCGAGAGCGTGCATCTTGTGGTTTAGACTTCTGGCGTTGAGCAGCATTACCCTTAGTTTCTTTCTACTTGTGTTGTCTAAGTAGGTGGGTTTGCCTTTTGAGCCTTGCCTAAAAAGGGCACTATGGGGGTGGCAAGAGCCTTTGCCAATATCTGAAAGCCCAGGGGTGACAGGTGCAAGCCGTCCCTTGCGAAGCAACATGGCTTGTCGAGCATGTCATCCCAGGCAGACAGATACTGGATCCCCTTTGAATGACACCAATACTTAAGCCAATTGTTGAAATTGATCATTTTGTCTTTATACTGAGGCATCATTGTTGGTGAGGGCAACATGCTGCTCAAGGTCAGGGTCATACCGGCCTGGGCTACATGATCAGAGAGCTCCTCTATGTCTCTTTTCATGTAGTCCAGGGAGGTACATCTCAGGTCATTCACACCAGCATGGACAATGGTTGAGTCATATTTGTATTTGCTTTGGAGTGACCTGAGTGCTTGTGTTATGTGGCGGATTCTAGCGCCCGACAGGCAGCTCACTGTGACCTTTTCTTTGTTCAGCCTGATGAGCGGGACGTCAGTGTGTCTGACTATAGAGTCACCTATTACAAGTGTATCAGGTATGTTGTTAAGCCTTAAGGGCTGTGGCTGTTTGGCACACTGACTTTGTGAGCTATGTGTTGCTTGTGTTTTGTTTTGGGGTAGCGGTCTCTTGGGTGTCTGCTTTGGAGGTCTGTGCTGTTTTGGCAGATTTTTATTTAGATCCTCCGAGTATGTTTTTGTGTGTTTATGTGTTTGGTCTGCAGTTGTGGTAGGACTATGTGAGACTGGATTTGTGGTGTGTGTGGTTACCTTCCCCTCCTGACTGGTTACGCCAGTACTGAGTCGAGAGAGCTCAGCCTCCAGTTTGGCTATATGGTTTCATCTCTCACATATATTTGTACTTGTTGGGAGGAGGACAGGGTTGTCTGTGTACATGAGGCAGTTGTAACATTGCCTCAAGATTCCCAGATTCACCAGCTGGACTGGAGAGGAAACCAGTAACTGACCTTTGTTCGTGCTAGAATAGTATAGAGAACTCCTTTGCAACTGAATCAGAAAGGACCAATAGGAGATAAAGTACTCAAGGGGAGTATATGAGGATGTAGTGCTTATTTAGATTATTAGTGCTTAACTTATAAAAATTGCTTATATGAGCAAGTGCTGGGTTTTAGATTTAGAATAGAGTGTTTAATTTGAGAGTTAGAGCAGTTCCAAGGGAAAAAGTGAAAAGTAGACTTTGTGGAGCCGGGAATAGTTTAAACCCGATTAACCAGCGCTGCCCAATGTGCAAAGCCACGCTAAGCAATTTTTATACCAGGGAGAACAAAAGGATAGAAATTAGCCCAATATGGCCAATGAGCTACAAGTTGCTGGGCTGGGACCACTCGTACAGGGACAGATGGGCTACTCAGAGTTCCCTCTCTCACAGTGAACAAGGAAGCCACCTAACTATTCAAGTATGATATGGGCAACACAGGAACCCTAACTACAGTCCTGGATTCAGCAAAGCCTGAAAACTGGACTAGACTAGTACAGAAAGGCGGGAAAGCAGGGAGATTATTTTTTTGTATTTTTTTTTTCACAGATAACAGAAATGCAGCAACTTAAACAACTCTAAATACACAGAGGAGGCTAGCGCACTTGAGTGTGTAGCCTACAACTATGTTACAGATATACAAGCAAAAACGACAAACAGTAACTTTTTAAAGTGCAACAATGAATTTTAAGTACAGTAAGCAATGCAGATATCAGTAGGGTTCCACAGAAGCACTGAATAACCACGTTTCGGCGGAATTAGTGTTTCAGGGATACAAGAAAGAATCAATACTTAAACACTTCCAAAGTCTCTCTTTGTCTCTCGGCCGCTTGTAGGACTCTACAGGGCACCACGAGGAGCTTTGCAGAGCTTTATCTTTTTAAGTCCAGCTTTGCGATGAAAGTTAGTAAAGGGACAAAAGGAAAAAAGTTTTTTTCTCTGTGGACTGCTCTGTCTGAGATACTGAGTGAGTAAAGTGGTCTAACTAAGGAAATTATTTTTTGATCTATGATACAGACTTGGAATTACCTAGACATAGTAAGGCCTTGCAGAATCTAATTATGGTGGCTTCCAAAAAAGGAGTTACTAGAAAATGGAAATGAAAGTCTAAACCAACTAATCTAGAAATAGTGAATATAGTAAGAGAGAGTAAATAACTGGAACTGGGATCTTTAGAAAATGGTAAGAGCAAATTACATAGAAAAAACTGTGGTCTGCATGTCCTCCCTGGGGTCGTGTTGGTTTCCTCCGGGTGCTCCGGTTTACTCCCACATCCCAAAGACATGCTGTAGGTGGATTGGATACTCTAAACTGGCCCTAGGTGTGAGTGCATGTGTGTGTCTGCCTTCTGTGGAATGTTGGGTGCCGGACTGGCAACTCGACACCGTAAAACTCCACTGCCAATCATGAGTGGACAAGTGGTCCGCTATGGTGACCCCTAACCAGGAAAAAGCCGAAAGAAGAAGAAGAAGAAGAAATTACATAGAAAAAACAATTGGAATTGTGGGAAAAATACATGCAGAGGAGGAACAAGGTTTAAAAGAAGGCAGGATTTGAATGAGCTATATAATTTTTGACTGACAATGACTGGATATATTATAAGTGATGTATAATGTTTGCAACTAAAATTACATCAATATGGTTTGCGATGTATAATGTTTGCAACTAAAAGTATGTAAGTATGGTTTGTTTTCATTTATATAAATGAATGTTTGCCAATGTCATACGTGATAATTTAATAAAGATGCTTCTTGTTTATAAAAAAAAAAAAAAAGAGAGAGAGAGAGAGAGAGGAAAAGGGGTTTAAGGGACAGCACTCTGAACTTTGTGACCTTGACAAAATGATTGAAAAAGCAGAGGTGTAGCACAGGCCTCCAAGTGTGTCCTTTCTCTGGCACCAGAAAGATACTTAAAAATAACCTTCTGTCTACATGGTTCTGACTCCTTAAGATAATAATATTTGTTCCAGGACTGGTGGAAAGAGAGACATCTGGTTTACTCGGTAAGGTGGAATCCACTGGAAAGGAGGGACAGACTCATTACCAGTTGTACCCCTGCTGACTGACTTTAAGAACCATTTGTCTGAAACATCATGGTGCCACAAAGGAAGATATGGACACAGAGAGGGAGAGATTGCCAGTGTGTGTGTTTGTGTGTGTGTGAGTGTGGGGGGGGGGGGTCCTAAAGAGGCAAATAGTTATTCTAACTTTTTAGATTGTTCTTGATTTTCAGAAACTCACTTTCTATTTGGAGCCAATACTGCCATTCGTTTTTTTTTTTTTTAATTCTGTTTGTCACCTTGCTGTTTGAAATGCTTTTTCAAAAAAGGAACCAATGTGGAAATAATTTTTTTATTTACCTTAAAACAGTAAAGTTGGTAGATTTAGGTCACCCTTTGAATCAAATGTTCCCTCTTGTCAAACGTCTTAAGCTCTTCAGCTTCTGAAGGGTCAAGCAGAGCTTCCCTGTCTAGGGGGTAATATAAACTTTCAGTTTTATCATTTTCAGGAAGATTTTGAGTAACCAAGCAAATCTTCTCATGACTGACCCCAGATACAGAAGTCCTGGAGACACATCATAAGAATAGCTTAAGGCATGTTTAATTACATGAAAAGCAGATATACAAGACAAAAAAAAGTTTTTTTTTACCAAAGAAGAGGTAAGGTTAAGCATTAACGTGTTCATGTTTTAAAAAGATAAAAGTAAACATTTTAACATGTGAGCCTGGTAGTTTAACATTTTGAATGTTAAAGTGGAAGAAGAATAAACTTTCTTGTCATATGGAACAGGATCAGCATTAGCCATTTGTTTTGCAGTAGTTTTAGATAGGTAAATCATTGCAGGGTCTGCTTTAGGGTTTGAAAACAAATATTTGTGAGCCCAATGAACCTTGTATAACCTATCAGACTTCTTAAAGGTAACAGGTTGACTGTCAGGTAAACTACTGTCAGGAAAACATTCACTGAGGCAAACAGCAGGAACAGCTTGCAGGTTGTGAAATATCCAGTTGTAACAAATGAAAGGTTGCAATTGGAATTTCATTCTAACCCCACAGAAAAAAAATCTTTCATTTTTAGATACAGTTTCAAGAAAAGAAAGGTCTTCTGGAGGGAAGTCTGAAGCATAATTTTCCTCAGAAGCAGAATCTTCAGGTTGAGAAGAAAATTCTGAATCACAACATTTTCCCTTCAGTCCCTGTTTTTCCTGATTAAAAATTGGAGTGAGTCAAAAATAGAAGGAATACTTTTCTTTTTTTTTTTTCTGTAGAGGAAGTAGGTAAAGAAAAAGCAGAAATTAATTCCATAGCAAATCCCAGTAAATCATCCCAGTCATTGAAAAAAAAACAGAAGTCATTTTTTTTTTCTTTTCCGGGAAAACTGCTTGAAAAAGGACGGTCCCAAAGCAAGCATACTATTCCGAGGATTAGGGTCCCTTTCACAGTTATGCAGTAGATCTTCTCCCACCCCCTTTCCTGAGACTGACAAGAGTGGTTCTGTCTTATCTATGAATAAGAAACCTAAAACCACAGAGGGCATGTCTATCCGCTGGACTATAAAAGCTGTAGGTGTTAAATCAAACAAACCCACTCAAAACAATGAGTGGTTCAAAGGACCAGATCCAATCACAGTGGCATCACCCATTTGTGGCTGAGGAAAAAACTGGAGCCACCCTGATACCCAAACATTCCTTTTTATCTTCCTTCTTCCTTCTGATAGGGGAATGAAGAAGCAAAGAGACTGGTAACTGTTACTTATGTCCAGCCATGAAGGAAGTCTCAGAGATGAGAATTGGAGTCTGAAAGAGGCAGTAACCCAGAGTCAGTCAAAAAGATGGTTTTGTGGTAAAACATGAAGTGACATTTCCCAAAAGCACCCATTCATATCTCAAAAACATAAATACTATAAAAGTACATATATAACCCTATATCTGTGCTGCCTTCTTCTGTTCATCTGAATGTGTGGATTATCAGATACATGGCTAGCAAATGAAACTTTGGCTTTGAAGTTTCAGTTCCTCTCCAGTAATGAATGCACTGCGCCACTTAATCTCCTCAGATTGAGTTTGCCCTTCCCGTACTGAACATTAATACAATGTAATAAGCAAAACACTAGACCGAGACATGATGTCTAGAAAAGGAAGGCTTTGAAAAGGCCTCTAAGGTCCTCTAGGAGCAGCAGACCGCAAAATATCAATTTGAACGGTGGATGGAGGGGGGGGTAGTTGAGACAGATTGAAGATTACAAAACAGATCTAGCATTACAAGTACATAATTTTTATATCCATTTTTTTTAATCTGGCTCAGCCTGGGGAACAGAGTATCCAGCCAGTCTGACCTGGGTGGTACTATGGAAAGATATTCTAGAGAATGTTGGAGCTAAATGCTACCCACAACCTCACTTGTATATCAAGCTTATAATGTGTAACAAAATAGTAAAAATTTGAACAAGTAGGTACTGAGCAGATATCCACTGATGAGTAATTACAGAATGCTGCTGAGATAGTTATGGCTGTTGTAGGATGAATTTTAGTTTTGGGTGGTAGAGGCAATCCATTAACATTATATTTGTGAGATATATTGTCAGAAAAATACCTGGACAAAATGACCTAAGACACTTCCACTTCAGCTTTGGAAAAGGGGACAAAAAGCTGGTTAGACCTCCTGATGTTCTTTGTTCTATATAAATAAAACTTAAATGATGGTGTATGTGATGCCCACACCCTGGCCCAGCAATCAAGGAGCCTAAATCCTCACCACTAACACCAGATAGGGTGTCTCATATATGAGGAAAGGATAACAAATACACACAGTAAAGTGCAATTTCCATTAAGAGCACACAGAGATCACAGTCAGTCCAGGGCTGGTCGCTCCCTTGCTCCCCAGGTCCCCAATAAGACTTCCCACTGGCACAGCTATAGGGTCCAGATGTCAGCCTAGCTGGGCAAGCTAAAATCTCCAGCACCCTCTCTGTCCATCCAGTGCTTCATGCCCCTGCCCAAGTAGCTGACACCCACACACTTTGAGATAAGAATTTATACAACCACACAAGACACTTCTGGGGAAGGCTGGCACAGGTTCTCCAGCTGTGCCCCTTTTACACAGACTATACGGTAGTACCCTGCCAACACCCAGCTAATAATTATCAGCTACTCAAAGGCCCTTAAAAGGGTGTCCAATTATTACTGTGCAATATTATTATCCATTTGGTAGATGTGACTAAACAGTCTCAAGGCTTATTAGAGTGACCTGGTACAGGATCCTTATATACATGCAATGTACTCTTAGAGCATAACTTATTTCTACACAAAACCAGCTACAGTTAAAAGGTTTTAAAATATTTAATAATAAATAATTAAAAACACAAGACAATACTTTCTACTACACAGTCAGTGCTAGTCAAGAGTTCAGAGATCACACAGAAATACTTAAAATAAATCAGTAGTACAGTTCTGACATCACAGAAAAACACTTAGTCTAAACTTTCTAACTTCTAGCTCTCTAAAAGAAAACACAAGGCTAAGATAACTTACATAAGACAACAGGCAAAGTGCTGATGAGTTTGATATCAAGACAAAAATGCTTAATGCCTTCTGATTCTCTGTTTAAATTGCTATTGCAGTTCTGATAAACATTACATCATATTTTACACTATCTTGGTGTTCCCAGGCTACACGTTAACTACATTTACATTCTTAACATCTCCCTTTTGTTATCTTTCAGCTGGTCAGGAACAGAGCAATAAAAGTACATTTGCATGTTTAAATCTAGCAATTTAACTCCTGGTTAAAAAAATAGAAATCATTTCTTCATCTAGACGTTTTGGCACCACTGTCCAATTGAAAGGGTCACCACAGGCTTCATTTTGGTAAGTAGAGTGCACTGTTCTCACATTTATTTCCAGTTCCATATGTAACAATATTTCTTTACATTTAAGACAACAAGCCTGTAGTTTACATTCATATTTACAAATGATAGAATTATCTATAAAATTCTATCTGGCTAGGCTGGCAGCCTTCACCCTTCTCTACAAGTCTTCACATCCCCCTCCCGGAGAACTCAAGCTAGTTTTTCAAAGTGACCCTTGAGAAACGCCACTTAAGAGGGTTAAGCCTATCTGAATGTACCTCACCCCATTCCATGTCTTGAGAGCCCATCTGCACTGGCATTGCTAACCCCACTGCAGAGCTGCACTGACATATCATATGCTTGCAACCCGAGGCTCCATCTTAGCAACTTGGCATTTTGCTGGCTGGCTATGTTTAACCATGTTAGGGGGTTGTGATCTGTCATAACAGTGAATTTAGTTCCATACAGATAAGGCTGAAGTTTCTGCAGTGCCCACACTATGGCTAGACATTCCTTTTCTACAGCTGCATAGCATTCCTCCCTGGGTTGGAACCTATGACTGAGATAAACCACTGGGTGCTCTTCCCCCTCTCAAGAAACCTGGCCAAGTGCAGCCCCCACCCCATGGTTCGAAGCATCCACCTGCACAACAAATTATTTGCTGTAATCTGGGCTGGCTAACACTAGGGGCTCTCCCAAAGTTTCTTTAAGCTTCTGGAATGCCTGCTCACATGCTGGGGTCCACACTACCTTATCTGGCCTGTTCTTCCTTGTCAGGTTTGTGAGGGGAGCAGCTATGGTACTCTAACTAGGGATGAACATTCTGTAGTACCCTGCTGTCCCTAAAAATGCCCTCACCTGCTTTTAGTAACAGGTGCAGGCCATGCATGAATAGCTTCCACTTTGGCAGGTTCTGGCCTTATCTTACCACTCCCCACTCTATGTCCTAGGTAGGAGACTTCCGTCATACCCATCTGACATTTGTTCGGCTTAATGGTCAACCCTGCCCTCTGTAGTCTGCCCAGCACCTCCCTGGCATGCTGAAGGTGCTCTGGCCAGGAATGGCTGTAGATGGCAATATCATCTAGGTAGGCAAGGTCAAACCCTCCTGCTCCTACTAGGATATGATTTACCAGCCTCTGGAAAGTTGCTGGGCATTCTTCATCCCAAAGGGCATCTTTGTGAACTTATACAAGCCAAAAGGAGTCACAAAGGCTGACTTCTCTCTAGCACTGGGAGTCAAGGGCACCTGCCAGTAACCCTTGGTAAGATCAATGGTTGTAAGATACTTAGCCCCACCCAGCTGCTCTAGGGCTTCACCTGTCCTAGGCATGGGGTAAGCATCCGACTCTGTGTGACTATTTAATTTCCTGTAGTCTACACAGAACCTGGTGCTGCCATCCTTCTTTGGCACCAGCACCACTGGGGAGGCCCAGGGACTGTTGGACTCTTGAATCAGCCCTAGTTCCAACATCTCCTGTACCTCCTCCCTCAGGGTCTGTCTGTCTCTCTCAGGCACCCTATAAGGGGCATGCCTAATAGGCCTTTGGGGTCCTGTATCTTCCTGGTGCTGCACTAGGTGGGTGCACCCTGGTTTCCCAGTGAACATGTCCCCAAATTCCTGCAACACTGCTCAGATTTCTCAAACCTGGGTAGCAGATAGCTGCTGGGACATTGCTACCACTTCCACCGAGGTGTCAGCCCGAGCCTCACTGAGGAGATCAGTCCCCAGATCTCCCTCAGACTCCTCCTGCAATCCACTGCAAATGCTCAGCACAAGGGCCTCTCTTTCATGGTAAGATTTCATCATGTTAACATGGTACAATTTGTGCCCCTGCTGTCTGCCTAGCAGTTCCACCATGTAGTTAACATCACTTACCTTTCTTACCACCTTGTAGGGGCCCTCCCAAGCTGCTTGCAGCTTGTTGTGTCTGACAGGAATGAGAACCATTACCTGCTGCCCCAAAGCATACTCTCTAGCTTGAGCATTCCTGTCATATCACACCTTTTTCGGTTGTTGGGCTTCTGCCAGGTTCTCCTGGGCCAAGCCCATGAGTTCCCTGAGCCTTGTCTTGAAGTTTAGGACGTATGCCACAATAGACTCCTTGTGAGACTCGGACTCACCTTCCCACTCATCTCGAAATAAATCTAGTGGTCCTCTCACCCGATGCCCATTCAGCAACTCAAAGGGTGAAAAACCTGTGGATTCCTGGGGAACCTCTCTGTAAGCAAACAACAGATGGGGCAAATATTTGTCCCACTCCCTCAAACTGATCTGCAAATGCCTGTAGCATGGACTTGATTGTAGAGTTTAACATCTCAAGAAGACCATTAGTCTGGGGATGGTAGGGGTGGTCTTCATGTGCTTTACCCCACAGGACTTTCACAGACAAGCCAGCAGGTCTGACATGAAATTGGCACCTCGGTCAGTCAGTATTTCTTTTGGGAAACTTACCCTGCTGAAAATCTCTAACAAAGCATTTGCCACCTTCTCTGCCTCAATGGGGACAAAGCCACTGCCTCAGGGTATCGTGTAACATAATCCACTACCACTAGAATATACTTTTTCCATGAGGAACTTGGGGTACTCAGAGGACCCACAATATCCATAGCTACCCTCTGAAATGGCTCTTCAATCACAGGCAAAGGCATCAAAGGGGCTGTCACCTTGTCTCTTGCATTGCCTACCTTTTGGCACTGCTCACAGGTCCTACAGTACCCTGTTACATCTCTGGAAATTCCAGATCAATAGAAGTTCTGCATAATATGTCTCTTTGTACATTTAATGCCCATATGACCTGCAAAGGGAATATCATGGGCTATGGCTAGAAACGCCAGACGGTAGTCTCTTGGCACTACCAACTGCTGTACTCTCTCACCTTCTAGCCCTCCCTCAGGGGTCCACTCTTTGTATAGTAACCCTTTGTCCCAATATACAGATTGCCCCTTTCCTTGAGAATCAGGTGCCTCCCTAGCTACCAGCCTCAGGCCTTGCAATGTAGGGTCTGAGAGCTGAGCCTGTCTCAACTCTCTCCTTGTAACCCTTCCCAGCTCCCCTTCCCCAGGAAGTCTGGCATCCTCTGACAGTGGTGCCTCACTGTCAGTTTGGGTACTAGTATTCACCTCTACCTTTGCAATCACTCTGTCCAAGGGACCATCAGTACCTACAAGCAGCTGTGGCTCACCTTCAGTTTCACTGCTACAGAGTAGCTCCGTCCCTAAAGTAACCACCTCACCAGTCCAGGCTGCAAGTATGCAGTCTGTCTGGGTCTCCCCTAGGCTACAAGACCCACGGGTTTATATTAAATATTCGAAAGCTTAAACGTTCAAATCACTAAACATCGAACTTAAGTGATATTTTAAAAAATTTAAAAAAAAAAAATAGAAAACAAAAAAAAAGAAAAACTAAAGGGTGTAAGTAGGGGGCAAGCCCCCTGCACCCCCACACCCCCTGCTACTTAAATATACCAACTCCAAGATTCCGCTACAGTGTAGGAAATGGAAATTTTCCATTTCTGCACTGTAGTGTACTGAAGTGTGATCTCGGAGATGGTATATTTAAGTAGTGGGGTGTGGGGGTGCAGTCCCCACTTTGGGGGTGCATGGGGTCCCCCCCTTTTTAAACACCTTACATTTTTTTTAATTCTTTTTATAAGATATTCGAACATTTGAATGTTCGATCACTAAAGTTCGATCTTTAGTGATTCGAACTTTTAAGCATTTGAATATTTAACATAGACCCCAGACCCACATGCTTGTCTCCTAGCCTTACCGCGTGTAACTGCATAAGCACATAGTGCTGCCTCCTCCAAATCCTTCCCTATCAGAACATCTGCAGGATGGTAGTTTAGTACCCCTATTGTTTCAAGACAACCTACTATTGGCATGTTGTCTTTATCACTTTCTGGCACCCTCACCTTTGGTTCCCTACCTTGCCTCCATGGATACCTGTATGCTACATGGCCCCACTGGTTGCATTCAAAACATTTAACCCTAGCTCCTGGACATGTACCTAGACTCGTGGCTTCCCCTGTTACTGGCAGATTCTGTTGGGGCAGTCTGTGCTGCCCACCATGGGTTCCTTTAGACCCATGAGCAGTACTGGGGGTCCCCTTCCTGTGCAGGGCTGTCCTGCTTACTAGGTATAAGTCTCCCTTCTTCCCCAACTCATCTGAAGTAGCACATTGTCTGTCAGCTAACCAGATACTCATGTTCTCAGGCAAAGTGCTAAGGGCTGGTTCCTTCACCAAAAGGTCTGCCAGCCCTTCAAAAGTGGTGACCTGAAATCCACTCACCCACCTATGGAAATAAGTGCTCAATTCAGCAACATATTCATACACACTTTCATCTGCCTTGCATCTATGCTCACAAAACTTTTCCCTATACGTTTCAGGTGTTAGCTTAAACAGTTCTAAAATATTTTTTTTTACAGCAGTATAAACATGCAACATCAGACATTTTGGACAAAACAGTTACAGATTTACCATGGACTAAGGGGGTCAGGAACAGTACCCAGAGCCCCTTGGTCAACTTCATATTATTTATATAGCAATACAACCAAAGGCAGCACAGCACACCAACAGAGCCCAGGAATAGCGTGTCAAAATAAAAGTAAATAATGGCAGTCACCATAAGCACGCTATTTCCTAGTGTCTAAGTATTATAGACTCCAACTGCAAAAAGTTAACGAAAAGATTCACAAATTGCTGATACTACTCCTCTATAGGAAAATGTAGCCAACAGTCCTGAGATGGATAAAAACAGCTTTATTCCAGAGTGACAAAAAAGTGAGCGCTTTCGCCGATAGGCTTCTTCAGACTTTACAAATAGCACTCATATGAAGCAATTTAAATATCCCTCCCTTTACAATGATTGGTGGGAGCACATTTCAAAATGAACTCATAAATTTTTGGCTCATAGAATTCAACTAGTACATTATTAAAAAACATTATACTTCATGTATTCCTCACCACAATAAATATCAAGAGATGAATAATGTAATAAAACAAAAATATCAGATATAGAAATATAAAAATATAAATATATATACACCTAATAATGTGTGTATATAAACATGTATGACAAAAACAAATACACAAACATACAGATTAAAAATTCATAACAGCACAAAACATAATAATTCATCATTGATTATTTAGGTCTAAAAATTCTCCTATTCTTCAGAACAGGTTTAATTTGAACTTTGTCATTCAAACCTGGTGGTTCATCTGCCCTCAGCCTAATTATCCATCTAAGTTCACATTCAAGAGTCAAGTTAGTAATATCACCTCCTCTATAATTAATGAGTATAGATTGTAAAATACTAAATTTAAATGTGTGACCTGATCCCGCTACCTGACAGTGTTTAGCTAAAGCATTCACTTCAGACCCTATCCTGATATGGTAATTGTGTTCTCTAATACGGTCTTTAAGGGTCCTGTTGGTCTTGCCAACATAAAATGAAGGGCATGCTACACATCTTGCCAGATAAACAACATTTTTACTATTGCAATTAGTATCAGTGTTAAAGTGAAACTTATACTTAGTGACTGGATGTATGAACATTGTATCTTCGTTAATGTAACCACAATGATTACACATACCACAAGGCACTGTGTTCCTGTCTGTTTTGGCAGCTACTTGCTTAAAATTCACATTTTTAGGTTTACATAACAGCCTTTTTAGGTTAGGTTTATTTTTAAAAGCCAATCTCGGCTTTGGTCCTACTATCTTACCAATCTCTCTATCAGATAGCAAGATGTCCCAATGTTTATTGAACATCTCTCTCACTACTTTCGTATCTCTGGTATAAGCCATAATTGGCCTAACTACCTCACTGGGTGGTTGTATACTTTCACCAGAGTCTCCATTTTGTTCAGAGAAGTATGGTTTGGCTTTGGTGGTACGTAAATTATTAACCTCAGAAATGACTATATCAATCAAATTAACATCATAGCCTCTTTCAATAAACCTCTTCCTCAGCTCTTCAACTTCGGTTTTATAACCATCATCTAATGGGTTAAATCTAGATGCTCTCATAAACTGACCTTTCATTATGTTATAGAAAATATGGTGTGGATGCATGCTGTCCCTGTGGAGTAATGTATTCCTATAACATAATTTCCGGTGAATAGAAGTATTAATTGCTCCACTATCTAACCTAAATACTTCTACATCCAGGTATGAAATCCTAGTGTCTGAGTAATTTAAAGTAAATTCCAGGAAGTCAGTGGATGTATTAATATAGTCAACAAACCTTCTCAGTGTACCAACATCTCCTAGCCAAATGAAAAAGAGGTCATCCACAAATCTGCGGTATAACCCCACAAACTCCCTAAACAAATCCGAACAAAATAAAAATTTGTCCTCCCAGGCTGCCATTACCAGGTTGGCGTAGCTATTGGCACAAATTGTGCCCATAGCTACGCCATCCCTTTGGAGGTAAACATCCTCCCCAAAAACAAAAATGTTATTGCACAGTATAGTTTCCAGATACAAGGTAATTAAATCTATTTTATTAGTTAAAAAATCAGAATGTAATCGTAAGTATGTTTGTATGTACTGGATACCCGTATCAATGGGTATCACTGTAAACAAACTAACTACATCCAGGGTAACTAATAAATACTGAGTACTATCATCCAAGTTATTAGTATAAGTATATAAATCTAATAAGAACTGTTTGCTATCTTTAAGTATGGTTTCATTCATATCAACCAATGGTCTTAAGGTTGTTTCCGTGTAGATAGATAATGGTTCTGTAACCCACCCCTGGCCAGCTACAATAGGTCTCATAGGTGGATCAGTACGGGATTTATGTATCTTTGGTAAACCCTGGATGACCGGTACCACAGGGTGGTCAACTTTAAAATATTTATATAATTCTTCTGTGATGCTAGATGACATAATAAGGTCATCTAATGTATAATAAACATCAAAAACCTTCTGTTTCACTCTTCCCATATCTATCTTTTGATAGAATTTATCATCACTTAAAAGATGTAACATTTTCTCATTATAGTCAACCAAATCCATTAGTACAATAGGACCACCCTTATCGGCTGGTCTAATAACTAACGTGCTATCATTTTTTAAATCATTCAATGCACGTCTTTGTTTATAATTTAAATTCTGGCCATGACTCATTGGTTTATGGGTTAGAAAATTATCATGTATGTCATTTTCTAACACTTTCCCAAACACATCTATCACCGGATGTAGCTGCGGTGTAAACGTACTTATAGTACGAAATCGGGGTGGTTGATTAATGTCATTACCTGACCCAAAATCTAATTTAAGTTGCAAGTTCCTAGTAAACATTTTAGTATTAATAACTAGGTCAACCACATCATCTCTACTAGAAGGTATAAAACTAAGTCCCTTATTTAGTACCTGTTGTTCAGATATATTCAAAATTCTGCTTGACAAATTGACTATCAGTGAGACGTCCTCTCCCACATCTTTTTCAGAGTGGGTCCATTGTAATCCTCCACCGACCCCTTCCTTTTGTGCCTGCCTCTGCTGGCAGACCTTCTTCTCTCCAAAGACTGACCCTGTACTATAGGGAAAGGGATATTGCCCTTTAGTGTTTGTGTTGTAATGGTATTACTCCCTGTTAAGACCTTCGGTCTTACTACAGCTTCTGTAAAAGTTGGCACATCACTACTAAGAAACACCGAAGTACTATTACTTTCTTTATGACCTTGTTGTGTTGACAAACTATCCCTAGTCTCATCATGTGTTAATATAACATTTTTCCTATTAGAAGGTGTATTTACCACTTCTATCGGTGGTATTTGCATATCATTAGTAGTCACTATTGTCCCTTTCTCATTAATATCTTGTTTGGAACCATTATTAGGTGAATTATAGTGTGTTATAGCATTACCTAATGGCTTCCGTACAGGGGCCGTAGTAATAGACGCATAGCTGTGTCGATGACTGAAGGTATTAGCACCAGTATTACTAGTTTGTTCCCTGGGCCACATAAACACATTACTCTTTCTAAAATCTCTAACATCTCTTGTAATTTTTACTTTCTTTTCCTCTATTAAGCATTTTTCAAACATTAACACATCGTCAAGTACTCGTTCCACTTTGTTGGTCAAACCAACATTCATACATTTCTTATTAATATCTTCAAAACATTTATTAACCAAATCTTTTAACATATTTTCTTCAGGAGTGTGATATTCGATAAGTAACTTCATATAACTATAGCTAAGTTCAATATTCAACTGTTGCCACTTAAATAAAAGATCAGGGAACTTATTCCCTGATGTGGGCATTTTTAGAATGCATAGCCCACGAGGTATAATCTTTTTCGCTAGGCAAGCCTCAAAGTACTGCCTTTGTACCTGCAGTCTCTTTAGTCTAATAAATGTAGTTTCGAAGTCCTGTAACTCCTTCACGAAATTCAATGAACCGTCCTCAGCTTCAGTATTGCCGTCTGATTCGACATTCGGATAAAAGTCCAACAGAACATTGTCATTCCCGGTCAGGCAAGCTTGAAAACGTCATACACCCTTGATAGCTCCTTCTCTCTCCACAGATACGGGTACGTAAGCAAGTTCAATATTCGAATCATCAGTGTTAGCCATCCTCTTAGGTTGCTGCGCCAGAAAATACAAAAAGCAATACAACCAAAGGCAGCACGGCACATCAACAGAGCCCAGGAATAGCGTGTCAAAATAAAAGTAAATAATGTCAGTCACCATAAGCACGCTATTTCCTAGTGGCTAAGTATTATAGACTCCAACTGCAAAAAGTTAACGAAAAGATTCACAAATTGCTGATACTACTCCTCTATAGGAAAATGTAGCCAACAGTCCTGAGATGGATAAAAACAGCTTTATTCCAGAGTGACAAAAAAGTGAGCGCTTTCGCCGATAGGCTTCTTCAGACTTTACAAATAGCACTCATATGAAGCAATTTGAGGCTTGCCTAGCGAAAAAGATTATACCTCGTGGGCTACGCATTCTAAAAATGCCCACATCAGGGAATAAGTTCCCTGATCTTTTATTTAAGTGGCAACAGTTGAATATTGAACTTAGCTATAGTTATATGAAGTTACTTATCGAATATCACACTCCTGAAGAAAATATGTTAAAAGATTTGGTTAATAAATGTTTTGAAGATATTAATAAGAAATGTATGAATGTTGGTTTGACCAACAAAGTGGAACGAGTACTTGACGATGTGTTAATGTTTGAAAAACGCTTAATAGAGCAAAAGAAAGTAAAAATTACAAGAGATGTTAGAGATTTTAGAAATAGTAATGTGTTTATGTGGCCCAGGGAACAAACTAGTAATACTGGTGCTAATACCTTCAGTCATCGACGCAGCTATGCGTCTATTACTACGGCCCCTGTACGGAAGCCATTAGGTAATGCTATAACACTCTATAATTCACCTAATAATGGTTCCAAACAAGATATTAATGAGAAAGGGACAATAGTGACTACTAATGATATGCAAATACCACCGATAGAAGTGGTAAATACACCTTCTAATAGGAAAAATGTTATATTAACACATGATGAGACTAGGGATAGTTTGTCAACACAACAAGGTCATAAAGAAAGTAATAGTACTTCGGTGTTTCTTAGTAGTGATGTGCCAACTTTTACAGAAGCTGTAGTAAGACCGAAGGTCTTAACAGGGAGTAATACCATTACAACACAAACACTAAAGGGCAATATCCCTTTCCCTATAGTACAGGGTCAGTCTTTGGAGAGAAGAAGGTCTGCCAGCAGAGGCAGGCACAAAAGGAAGGGGTCGGTGGAGGATTACAATGGACCCACTCTGAAAAAGATGTGGGAGAGGACGTCCCACTGATAGTCAATTTGTCAAGCAGAATTTTGAATATATCTGAACAACAGGTACTAAATAAGGGACTTAGTTTCATACCTTCTAGTAGAGATGATGTGGTTGACCTAGTTATTAATACTAAAATGTTTACTAGGAACTTGCAACTTAAATTAGATTTTGGGTCAGGTAATGACATTAATCAACCTAGTTATTAATACTAAAATGTTTACTAGGAACTTGCAACTTAAATTAGATTTTGGGTCAGGTAATGACATTAATCAACCACCCCGATTTCGTACTATAAGTACGTTTACACCGCAGCTACATCCGGTGACAGATGTGTTTGGGAGAGTGTTAGAAAATGACATACATGATCATTTTCTAACCCAAAAACCAATGAGTCATGGCCAGAATTTAAATTATAAACAAAGACGTGCATTGAATGATTTAAAAAATGATAGCACGTTAGTTATTAGACCAGCCGATAAGGGTGGTCCTATTGTACTAATGGATTTGGTTGACTATAATGAGAAAATGTTACATCTTTTAAGTGATGATAAATTCTATCAAAAGATAGATATGGGAAGAGTGAAACAGAAGGTTTTTGATGTTTATTATACATTAGATGACCTTATTATGTCATCTAGCATCACAGAAGAATTATATAAATATTTTAAAGTTGACCACCCTGTGGTACCGGTCATCCAGGGTTTACCAAAGATACATAAATCCTGTACTGATCCACCTATGAGACCTATTGTAGCTGGCCAGGGGTGGGTTACAGAACCATTATCTATCTACACGGAAACAACCTTAAGACCATTGGTTGATATGAATGAAACCATACTTAAAGATAGCAAACAGTTCTTATTAGATTTATATACTTATACTAATAACTTGGATGATAGTACTCAGTATTTATTAGTTACCCTGGATGTAGTTAGTTTGTTTACAGTGATACCCAATGATATGGGTATCCAGTACATACAAACATACTTACGATTACATTCTGATTTTTTAACTAATAAAATAGATTTAATTACCTTGTATCTGGAAACTATACTGTGCAATAACATTTTGTTTTTGGGGAGGATGTTTACCTCAAGGATGAAGCTATGGGCACATCTTGTGCCAATAGCTACGCCAACCTGGTAATGGCAGCCTGGGAGGACAAATTTTTATTTTGTTCGGATTTGTTTAGGGAGTTTGTGGGGTTATACCGCAGATTTGTGGATGACCTCTTTTTCATTTGGCTAGGAGATGTTGGTACACTGAGAAGGTTTGTTGACTATATTAATACATCCACTGACTTCCTGGAATTTACTTTAAATTACTCAGACACTAGGATTTCATACCTGGATGTAGAAGTATTTAGGTTAGATAGTGGAGCAATTAATACTTCTATTCACCGGAAATTATGTTATAGGAATACATTACTCCACAGGGACAGCATGCATCCACACCATATTTTCTATAACATAATGAAAGGTCAGTTTATGACAGCATCTAGATTTAACCCATTAGATGATGGTTATAAAACCGAAGAAGAGCTGAGGAAGAGGTTTATTGAAAGAGGCTATGATGTTAATTTGATTGATATAGTCATTTCTGAGGTTAATAATTTACGTACCACCAAAGCCAAACCATACTTCTCTGAACAAAATGGAGACTCTGGTGAAAGTATACAACCACCCAGTGAGGTAGTTGGTCCAATTATGGCTTATACCAGAGATACGAAAGTAGTGAGAGAGATGTTCAATAAACATTGGGACATCTTGCTATCTGATAGAGAGATTGGTAAGATAGTAGGACCAAAACCGAGATTGGCTTTTAAAAATAAACCTAACCTAAAAAGGCTGTTATGTAAACCTAAAAATGTGAATTTTAAGCAAGTAGCTGCCAAAACAGACAGGAACACAGTGCCTTGTGGTATGTGTAATCATTGTGGTTACATTAACGAAGATACAATGTTCATACATCCAGTCACTAAGTATAAGTTTCACTTTAACACTGATACTAATTGCAATAGTAAAAATGTTGTTTATCTGGCAAGATGTGTAGCATGCCCTTCATTTTATGTTGGCAAGACCAACAGGACCCTTAAAGACCGTATTAGAGAACACAATTACCATATCAGGATAGGGTCTGAAGTGAATGCTTTAGCTAAACACTGTCAGGTAGCAGGATCAGGTCACACATTTAAATTTAGTATTTTACAATCTATACTCATTAATTATAGAGGAGGTGATATTACTAACTTGACTCTTGAATGTGAACTTAGATGGATAATTAGGCTGAGGGCAGATGAACCACCAGGTTTGAACGACAAAGTTCAAATTAAACCTGTTCTGAAGAATAGGAGAATTTTTAGACCTAAATAATCAATGATGAATTATTATGTTTTGTGCTGTTATGAATTTTTAATCTGTATGTTTGTGTATTTGTTTTTGTCATACATGTTTATATACACACATTATTAGGTGTATATATATTTATATTTTTATATTTCTATATCTGATATTTTTGTTTTATTACATTATTCATCTCTTGATATTTATTGTGGTGAGGAATACATGAAGTATAATGTTTTTTAATAATGTACTAGTTGAATTCTATGAGCCAAAAATTTATGAGTTCATTTTGAAATATGCTCCCACCAATCATTGTAAAGGGAAGGATATTTAAATTGCTTCATATGAGTGCTATTTGTAAAGTCTGAAGAAGCCTATCGGCGAAAGCGCTCACTTTTTTGTCACTCTGGAATAAAGCTGTTTTTATCCATCTCAGGACTGTTGGCTACATTTTCCTATAGAGGAGTAGTATCAGCAATTTGTGAATCTTTTCGTTAACTTTTTGCAGTTGGAGTCTATAATACTTAGCCACTAGGAAATAGCGTGCTTATGGTGACTGACATTTCATATTATTTATATACCGTCTCAAAGATATGAATGAAACTATCAAAATTATCCCCTCTTTAAACTGCGGAAGAAATTTACTGACCTTTTGCGCTTCTGGGGTCCAGTTATTCTCTTCCCCATTACCTCCATGACTCTGGCAAAGAGTCAGCATCTCCTTCTCATGCTGCCTCTGTTTCTCTTGTTCCTCAGCTTGCAGACATAACAGTTTCTCATTCTCCTCAGCCTGCAAACATCGCAGTCTCTCATTTGCTTCTAATTCAAAGTACAAAAAACCTTCAAAGCTCACTGTACACAAGCTACAGAATTCACTCTTCCCATACCACTACAAGCCAATTAGTATTTGCCAACCAATTAATATGTGATGTGGATACCTTACTGATGCAAAAGCCACCACAAATGTGACGACCGTGCCCTAGCCCAGCAATCAAGGAGCCTCAATCCTCACCACTAACCTCATATATGAGGAAAGGATAACAAATACACACAGTAAAGTGCAATTTCCCTTAAGAGCACACAAAGATCACAGTCAGTCCGGGGCTGGTCGCTCCCTTGCTCCCCAGGTCCCCAATAAGACTCTACACTGGCACAGCTATAGAGTCCAGATCTCAGCCTAGCTGGGCAAGCAAAAATCTCTAGCACCCTCTCTGTCCAACCAGTGCTTCATGTCCTGGCCCAAGTAGCTGACACCCACACACTTTGTGATAAAAGTTTACACAACCACACATACACTTCTGGGGAAGGCTGGCACAGGTTCTCCAGCTGTGCCTCTTTTACACAGACTATACGATAGTACCCTGCCACCACTCAGCTAATAATTATCAGCTATTCAAAGGCCCTTAAAAGGGTGTCCAATTATTACTGTGCAATATTATTATCCAATTGGTAGATGTGACTAAACAGTCTCAAGGCTTATTAGAGTGACCTGGTACAGGATCCTTATATACATGCAATGTACTCTTAGAGCTTAACTTATCTCTACACAAAACCAGCCACAGTTAAAAGGTTTTAATATATTTAATAATAATTAAAACCACAAGAAAATACTTTCTACTACACAGTCAGTGCTAGTCAAGAGTTCAGAGATCACACAGAAATACTTAAAATAAATCAGTAGTACAGTTCTGACATCACAGAAAAACACTTAGTCTAAACTTTCTAATTTCTAGCTCTTTAAAAGAAAACACAAGTCTAAGATAACTTACATAAGACAACAGGCAGAGTGCTGGTGAGTTGGATATCAAGACAAAAATGGTTAATGTCTTCTGATTCTCTCTGTTTAAATTGCTATTGCAATTTTGATAAACATTACATCATCTTTTACACCTACTTGGTGTTCCCAGGCTTAGCTAAATTTACACTCTTAACATCTCCCTTTTGTTATCTTGCAGCTGGTCAGGAACAGAGCAATAAAAATACATTTGCATGTTTAAATCTAGCACGTTAACTGTTGGTTAAAACAATAGAAATAATTTCTTCATCTTGACTTTTCAGCACCACTATCCACTTGAAAGGGTCATCACAGGCTTTACTTGGTCAGTAGAGTGCACTGTTGTCACATTTATTTCCAGTTCCACATGTAACAGTATTTCTTTATATTTAAGACAACAAGCCTGTAGTTTACATTCATATTTACAAATGATAGAATTATCTATAAAATTCTATCTGGCTAGGCTGGCAGCCTTCACCCTTCTCCACCAGTCTTCACAGTGCAGATCGAGACAGTGAAGAATGTACTCCCCTTGTTTGCACATTTTGGAAAAAATACTGTCAAACAGAATGGTTTAAATTAAACTCAGAGGCCACCTTAAGTAAAAAGGCTGGATTACTATGTAAAGCTTGTAAAACTTTTATGAAAAATCAGATATGGAGGTTTGCAAGACAAAGCCTGAAGTTCCAACACTTGTCTGGCAGAAGTAATTGCCCCAAGAACAGTGTCTTCCAAGACAGAAATGTTAACTCTACTGTGACTGCAGGTTGAAAGGAAGTTCTAGTTAACACCTACGGCAAAACTGTTAGATCTCAAGAAGGAACCAGATCTCTCAGTGGTGGTCTTAGGAGAAAGGTCCCTTTCAAAACTGCTTTAGAAAACCTCAGGGAAGCTATAGGAAAATGATTTTGACCAATATGAAAGTTAGACATAGCTGCCAGTTGGCCTTTAATAGTAGAGCAGCTTGCTCCTGACTGAAAAAGGTAAGCTAAAAATCCACGATGACGTCTAAGGGAGCTGAAAAAGGATCCAGACCTTTAGAAGCAACCCAGATGCTAAACCTTTTCTATTTACTGCCATAAGTCTTCCTGATGGAAGTCTTTGAGAGGAATAAATAATATGCATGATTCAAGAGGTGGCCATCATTGAAAGTGGAGGAACCAAGCAGTCAATTTGCCTGATGGATGGGAGAGTACATCCAGAACTTAATCCAGAACCCATGGAGGTGAGGTCACAGGAAAGAAACAAAACCTGTCTGTGCCAGAAGGGGGCTATGAAGATCACAGTCAACTTGCACCAGACTGCTTTCTGCAAAAACTTGAAAATCAGAGGAATCGGTGGGTCTGCATATAGGAGAATTGGGGGCCAAGCATGGACTAGAGTGTCTATTGGTGACTGTCCTCTCATAGGTATCAGGATAAAGAAGCTGCTATGCTTGGTGCTATGTGGGGATACAAACAGGTTGCAGCAAGGCTGACCCGTGACCTCCAGCAGCTGAAAGTCTCATATCACTGACTGTTTGAGGGACCACTCATGAGGCATCAGTATACCCCAGCTTAGCTTTTCCACCAGCATGTTGGATCTGCCCAGGAAATGTCATCCCATCAGAAAGCATTGGAAAAATATAACATATTGCCAGACTCTTATTGTCTCCTAGTATAGACAGTAAGATCAGTGTTGAGATACCAGGCAACTGCCATATATTTGGTCTGGATGGATACCACACCCTTGAAAAGATGGTAGTAAAAACATGCAGTGCCAGGAGCAGTGGTTTCATCTCAAAAACATTGATGTATAGATTATCTAATTTGGACTAAGTACCTTGGACCACTCAAAATGTCCTCAACCCAGAAGGGAGACATCCATGGTTACTGTGATCTTTGGCAGGGTAAACACAAAAGGGAATTTTGATGACATAAGGGCAGAGGTCAGCAACCATGAGCTGTGATAGTGACAGACATCCGTGACTCTTATCAGATGTTGCATTGTATTGTGTCCTTACAGACCAGTGGACTGAAAGAGTCCACTGAATTACCATTGTGTAGAATCTGGAAAGAGGAACTAATGAAATGTTTGCTGACATCAACCTTAGGAGGCAAAGAATCAGATTTGTGGGTGGCCTCTGAGGAAGAAGAAGCTGATGGGCCTGAAAACATACAGGCGACAATCTTGAAGGTGGAAACCTGGAAACCAGAGAAGTGGTGTCCATATGGCAACCATACACCAATGTCTGAACTGGCTATAGTTTAGACTTCTCAAAATTTACTGTGATCCCTAAGGCAAAGCACAAGTGGAGCAAGGCGTCTGTTGCCTAAATTAATGATGATCTAGATGTAGCCATAATGAGCCAGTCATCCAGATAAGAAAAGACCTGAAATCCCTACAGTTTGAGCTGGGCTGCTACCACTGCAATGCAATTGGTGAACACTTGGGGAATTATGGTGAAACCAAAGGGCAGTGCTCAAAACTGAAAGTGACCGGCTCTCGGCTGTAAGTGCAGAAACCAGTGCTCTAAACTGACTGCTTGGTTCCCAGCCAGAAATGTGGAAACCTCCTGGATTGTCTGGCTATCTTTATTTGATAATAGGCATCCTGGAGGTCTACCAAGCACATCTGGTTGTCCTTCCTAGCAGAAGTAGAATGGACTGCACCCATTACCATCAGGAACTTGGTCTGTTTGATGAATAGGTCCAATCTGATGAAATGCAATATGGGATTGAGGTCCATGTTTTTCTTCTGCACCAAAAAGAATTGAATAGACCCAAGATCCTCTCTGGTCTGATGGAATCTCATGGATGACTCTTTTTGTTAGCAACTTTTGTATTTCTCCAGAAGCTGCCCTTCTTTGCTTGAGTTAGAAGTCAGAAGGGTAACTGATGAAAAATGAGAAATACCTGAAACAGCAAAGTGTAGCATCTGGTAATGACTCTCAACACCAAGGGATCTGTGGTGATGGCCCTCCAACCTTAAATGTGTAGAGCCAAGTGGCCCCTGCTGCCTCCAAGAATGCAGAAGATGGGCAAACCTTCAAGAATGCAGAAAGGGTTTGTAAAGGAAAGGCCCACAAAACCCTGATTTTGCAGATCACTCCTGCTCCTAGGATTACATCCATTGAAGTTTCCCCCTCTGCTCTGCGGCACTGTTACCTGAAGTATTCGGTGTAAATTGCTGGGATTTCTTGAAGAAGAACAACTTACCTTCCCTCTGGTTGTGGAAAAAGGTCCTTTAAAGGGTGGAAAAGCAGACACCTAAGGCAGACAAGATTTTTCCATCCTGTTCACTCCTGGTTAGAGTTCCCTTTACTTTTGGTCCAAACAAGGTAGAACCATAAAATGGCGTATTTAGTAAAAATGTCTTAAAGTGTTCTACAAAGTTGCAGAGGAACATCCTGGCATGATGGTGAACAGCTATGTTATTGTCTGTTGGAATCTAATACATTAGTTTTTAGATCTCTAGACATAACAGTTGTGTAGATTGTAAAATCTTAAAGCATGGATAGCTTGAATGGAGGCCAGTGATCTGTATATTAGCTGACTTTGTTGTTAATTGACAATATGTCAGCTATCAGTCTTAATGAAAAAGAGAGCCAATAAAATTGCAATATGAAAAGAAACTGAACAGCATCAAACATACCATAACATATCAAGTTATAGAAATAAACCTGCTTTGAGATAAAATTTAATAGCTATACTCCAAATATTCCACAGTGATATATAGTTTTCAAAACTTTTATACATACTTTTTCACAGACATATCGAAGAGTTTAAGAAATTGAGCCAGTGATGTCTGATACATGACATTGACCATGCTCATTTCTGTGATTAGAAAATAGAGGGTACTTCCACGTGTTGCAACTGGTCTGAATTCTTCTTGAGCACTATTAATTTTTGCTTCTGTTTCTGCTGCAACATGAAGCTTTTCACTTACTTCAGTTGCTGTCTGTTTAGTTGTTTTCAGAACACCAATCAAAGATTCATCATCGACCAATGAACCTGAAAGTTCAAAGAAAAAACTTAACAAATAACCTGTAGCAATCACATTCTGTGATACAAGATTTTTGCTTTATTTCATTATATATTTAGTTATTCCAGAAATGAAACAAAATAGCAAAAAGTGATATAGAAAGAAGCAGTAAATACTAAGCCATATATATATATTTTTTTATTTTATGCAGTATGGTAGGTGGGCCAGCTTGAAGGCCTCTTTCAACCATGCATATTAGAACCAAAATAAAAAATATTACAAAGAATATAAAAATGCAAAATTATAAGTACCCATCCACTGCCAGTTAGTGTCATTATATAGAATTTCATAGGAAGTAAATTTCATCTATAAGCAGTATTCTGCTAGTGGAGTACCCTTATTTCAGGTGCTTACCTAATCATCAGAGCAAACAAAGAGAAGAATTTCACAATTATTAATTACATTTGGGTATTTATCTTCCTTTATTCATTTTACTTATATGATTTTTTTCCATCAGCTCTAAAAAGTGGTAACTCTCAATGCTGTTCTCATGCCAGGTACTACTGGTCTTCTTCTTTGCCTCCATATTCACATTTGATTATATAACATGCAGTCAAGACAATTTACTGCTCAGAATAATTGATGATGGCTTAAGTCAATGTCAAAGACTATACCAATGAAAGCATCATTAAATATGTATTGCCAAAATGCAACAAAATTTAAACAATTTCTTTGAAAATGCAGAAAACACAGACATACATACAATTAACAAACACAATCTCTAGAGTGGCTAAAAGCCTTGCATATAGGACAAAACACCTTCTCAACCTTAATGCTGAACCTAGCCATGAACCTAAATCTAATCCTACACAAAAAACTAATCCTAGGTCTAATTATTCTATGGCTAATCTGTAAACTTAGTACTAAACCTTACTCTAAGCATAACTCTGACCTTATACTTAACCCCAAACTTAACTCTACCTCTATGGCAAAACCTAACCCAAACCTAATCCATGCAGTAACCTTAATTCTAATTCCACCCTAACCCTAAACAGTCTTAACCTTAGCCCTATACTTACCCAAATCCTAATCTAACCCTAACACCAAACTTAAATCTAACCCAACTAAACTCCCACCTCTAACCCTAAATACATTGAATTATATAAACATTAGACAACAAAATTAAACCAACTGCTGTTTCATTCATTATGCCAGTACAATAAACAAAATCTGAATGAACAGACTCAGTGAAATATCTTGTCATAACACTATCCCTGATCATGTGTATATTAAAAATTTCATCTATACAGAAAAACACAACTTATTTTTAATGGGGTGTGGAGGAAGAGCATCAGAAGTGATGAAATAATTCTATCTCAAATATGCTGTTAAAATAATTATCTCAAATAACTGTATTACATTCTTTTAAGAGGAGAGTTAATTATACTGAGGTAGAATTCCATCAAGTACCCTCTATAATCATTGGGAAGTAGAAGGATGCAGTAGCATTTCATGTGAAAGTTCTAAAACAATCCTGCCCTATTCATCTGAGACTGGGCATCTAACTTGCAGTGTTTGGTTAATGTATTTTGCAAAGTGGCAACCTCATGTACATTATTTATTATTTTTTATTTTACATTTGTTTACCGGAAGAGTCTGACTGGGCATAAAACCCTTTTTCAGTGGAGGCACAGGAAGAAAAGCTCCATTGTTAGTAAACAATTTTGTTAGTAGAAAGAAAATTGTATAACACGATAAAGAAAAAACAATAGTAACAGACATTCATAATGGTAAAAAGACTAGAACAGAATAAATTGGTCAAGTGGGAGACAACAGCAATAATCCTGTGTACTCATGTCCTTAAATGGACAGTCCCAGAGATTTTTTGTTTTAATTCTGGTCTTTGCTTACATTTTTAGCCTGGCTTTCTGAGCATGTCCCAGCTTTAGCTGTGAGGGTTGGGAGAGAGGTGCTTACAGGAAGTTTCAATGGTCTTAGTCAAATTCCATCTTATATTAGAGTTGTACTCATAACAACTCTATGAGTCATTCATTACTTTCACCTGCGCTTTTTATCCTCAGAGGAAAGCAGCCTTTCAGGAATTTTATGACCTCATTTGCCACTTATAGGCATGGCCAGCCTTTTGTCAACTGACACCCTAGGCAAAAGGGCTCCACGGTACCCCCCCCCCACACCACACGGTGCCCCTATCCTGGTATACCTACACCATCCAGATTACTCTTTTTCTTCCTTTTTCTCACAGTTTGTCCTACTTTTTGTTTTTCCTGTATTCATTCAACTAATTTTAAAGAAATAATTTCTTTACTACAAAACATAAAGAAATAAATTCTGGATCAGATAATGCGCTTGGAGCAGAATTATCCAAACTCCCTTTATTCTGGGGGATTTCAATAAAGCAAATCTCAGCTATGAACTTCCTAAATGAACACAGCATATAAAGTGTCCTAACAGAAACAGAACAGACTGGATCATTGTTATACAGTGTTAAAACATGCTTATCGTGCTGTCCCCTGTGCAGCTTTGGGCTTTTCTGACTACTGTCTGATTAATTTGTTTCCTGTCTATAAGAGCAAGTTAAAATCTGTTAAACCTGGGATCAATACATTGAGAAGGTAGACTATTGAGACAAAGCTGAAGCTGCAAGCCTGCTTTGATTGTAAAGATTGGAGTTCTTTGAAGATTTTGCTGCTAACTTGCATGAAATGGCAGACACAGTAACATCTTATGTCAGCTTCTGTGAAGATATGCGTGTCTCCACTAAGACCTGGTTAAAATTAAACAGCAGCAAACCCTGGTTTACTGCTAAACTTAAGCAGCTTTTCCAAGCCAAGGAAAATACCTACAGAAGTGGAGATAACACTTTTTAGACAGGCAAGGAACACACTGACAAAAGAAATCAAAGTGGCTGAAAAGAACTATTCTGAAAAGTTGAAAAAACTGTTTAGCCAATGATCCTACATCAGTGTGGAAAGGTCTGCAAAACATTACAAACTACAGGAAATCATTCCCCTACACTGCAGCTAATTACCAGCTGGCTGATGACTTGAATGCTTTTTACTGCAGGTTTGATAAGCCTGAGGCTACAAATGACACTGTTGTGACACCCGTGCCCTGGTCCAGCAATCAAGGAGCCTCAATCCTCACCACTAACACCAGAGAGGGCATCTCATATATGAGGAAAGGATAACAAATACATATAGTAAAGTGCAATTTCCCTTAAGAGCACACAGAGATTTCAGTTAGTCCGGAGCTGGTCACTCCCTTGCTCCCCAGGTCCCCAATAAGACTCCCCACTGGCACAGCTATAGGGAACAGACCTCAGCCTAGTTGGCAAGCTAAAATCTCTAGCACCCTCTCTGTCCAACCATTGCTTCGTGTCCCTGGCCAAGTAGCTGACACACACACACACACACACACACACACACACACACACACACACACACACACACACACACACACACACACACACACACTTTGAGATAAGAGTTTACACAACCACACAGACACTTCTGGGGAAGGCTGGCACAGGTTCTCTAGCTGTACCCCTTTTTACCAAGACTATACGGTAGTACCAGCTGCCACCACCCACTAATAATTATCAGCTACTCAAAGGCCGTTAAAAGGGTGTCCAATTATTACTGTGCAATATTATTATCCAATTGGTAGACGTGACTAATCAGTCAAGGCTTATTAGAGTGGCTTTGTACAATAAACTCTATAAATATGCAATGTACTCTAGAGCTTAACTTATCTCTACACAAACTAGCCACAGTTAAAAGGTTTTAAAATATTTAATAATAAATAATTAAAACCACAAGACAATACTTTCTTCTACACAGTGCTAGTCAAAAGAGTTCAGAGATCACACAGAAATACTTAAAATAAATCAGTAGTACAGTTCTGACATCACAGAAAAACACTTATAGGCTCATAGGTAGGTACTAGGCCATTGGCCCTAGTGCCTATATAAACCTGGCCAAACGGTACCCTGGCTTTTGCCACCCAAGAAAATTATTTTCCAGTGCCCCTGTCAAACAGAGCCACAGAAGTGATCCCCAGGGTGAATTTCTTATCTCCCATCCAATTATCAAGATTTTTCTTGAAGAGTGCTAATGAGAAGCTTTGTTTGATATAGACAGGAAGTTTGTTCCAGAGTATGGGGAGTCTCTGGGACAGGAATCTATCCCTCCAGCATGTTATGTTTATTGTGGTGACAAGGTTTAGGTCCCTAGAGCGTGTAGCTCAGAGGAACTGGGATTTCTTTAAGTGGAGCATGTCCAACAGCTCTGGGTTTGACATAGCTTTGTATGTTAGGCAGAGATCGCCTCTGAGTAGGCGATATGTGACAGAGTAAAGCTTGAGTTTTTTGAGACGGTCTGTGTAGGGCATCTGTTTGAGGCCGGTAATCCTCTTTGTGAGGTATTTCTGTGGCCTTTCCAGTTGTTGTAGGTCTTGTGAGGTACATACCAAAAGGGGCATTGTACTCTATAATGGGTCTAATGAGTGATGAGTAGAGGGGAATAATGACCTCTTTTTTCCTGGATGAGAAACCTTTTGTGACGAGGTGTGCCATGTAGAAGGATTTCCTGACTACTGTGGCGACATGATGATCAAAAGAGAGACTACTGTCCACCTGTGTCCCAAGGTCTCATCACATTTTCGATGTTAAGTAGACTACCGCCATCCCTGGGAAAAAATTCACTGTTCCGAGAAACACATACATAACACAAGCACATCATAAAAACAGCAATCCACACACATACACTTAAAATCCTACATCTAACACTACACTAAACTGTACATACAGTACCTATCTATCCACTATCCTTAACCCAAACCCTAACCCTAAGGTCCATCACTATCGCACACTCACCTCACCCGCACCCTAACCCTAACTCACATACCCCACCCTATTCCTAAAGTCTATCACTATCGCACACTCACCTCACCTGCGCCCTAACCCTAACTCACATACCCCGCCCTAATCCTAAAGTCTTTCACTATCGCACCCTTACCTCACCGGCTCCCTAACTCACATACCCCGCCCTAACCCTAAAGTCTATCACTATTGCAAGCTCACCTCACCTGCGCCCTAACCCTAACTCACATACCCTCCCTAATCCTAAAGTCTGTCACTATCGCACACTTACCTCACCGGTGCCCTAACTCACATACCCCGCCCTAACCCTAAAGTCTATCACTATCACTATCACACACTCACCTCACCTGCACCCTAACCCTAACTCACATACCCCACCCTAACATCCACACAATTGCACACTTACCTGAACCCAACCCGTAACTTTCCAACACAGTGCTGAAAATAGCGAAGCCACAGAAACAGATAACCAAATTCTTTTCCTAGGAAAAAATTTGGTTATCTGCAGCTTTGCTATTTTCAGCATTCGCTGTTTTCGGGTTGATACTAGACCATTCAAAGCAATAACACTTCGATGATCTAATATAGACCCTTTGTGTAGTGGGATAACCGTTGCTGTGCGCCATTCAGTGGGCACAAAGCCTGAGGTGAGGCTATGATTGAACAGGGTACTTAGGTGGGGTGCCAGTTCATTCTGTAGTCCATGTAGAATGCAGCCTGGGATGTTGTCAGGTCCCATGGATGCTGTGTTCTTGGCTTTGGAGAGTGTGTTTTTTTTACCTGTGCAGCCATGATTATAGGAACTTTGCATTCTTCCGGTATAGAGATGGGCCCTTTAGGGGATGAGACAGGGGTAAAGTTAGCACTGAACCTATCTGCCAGGATGTTGGCAATATCAGTTGGTTCTGTATATTTAGTGCCATTGTGCTGCAACTCAGAGCAGATCTGAGTGTTGCCATTAAGATTCTTGACATAGCTATAGAATGCTTTATGGTTGTCTTTAGAATCAGTGGCAATTTTGTTTTCATAACTTGCTTTGCAGGATTTTATGAGTTATCTCAGCTTCTTACTAAGGCTGACCATGGAGTTCCTCCAATCATGGGATTTTACTCCTTTTTCATCAGTTTCCTTCTTCTGTTGTAGAGTTTGTTTATGGCAGGAGACCACCAGATTGGCTTCCTTTTTTTGGAGGATAGCGTTTTGGGTCTGTTAGGGATTGCACGATCCATGCACTCGTGTAAGTGCTTATAAAGTACAATTGTAAAGGATTCAGCAGTCGTACCTCTATTGTCTGTCAGCATGGGTGTCGTGAAGTTTGCCACTTCTGTCTTAAGAAGCGTGAAGTTGGTTTTGGAGAAATTTTTTATGGTGGTTTCCCTAATAGGGGGTGGGATGTGGATGTCTAGGGTGATTTGCTTGTGGTCGAATCTGACCAATGAGGAATTGACCTCTGGTGTGGAAGACCGGTTGCCCATTCTGGTAATGACTAGGTCTAGGATATTACTGCCCCTGGTGGGGGTGTGGATAAGTTGATCTAAGGCGTTGGAATTTATGAGTTCCAGAAAATGTTGAGCACAAGAGTTGGTACATGAGTAGTTTTCCAAGTTAATGGTGGGGTAGTTGAAATCGCCCATTATTAGCGTGTTAGGTTGTACCCTAATATTTTCCAGTGTATCAAGAAATGAGGAGTGAGAATCCTGGGGCATGGTGGGGGATCTGTAGTAAGCTACAATTTGGATTGCGGTCTTGCTCAGAGTTAGTTGCACTTGGATAATCACAGATGCATTATGCTAAGCAACTAGCCTGCAGGTGTGGATATCCTTAATGAATATGAACATGCCTCTACCTTTAGGGCTTCGGTCCAGGTTAGGTGGCCAAAAGGTGTGGTATAGACTGGTAATGCAGGGGTGCTCTCTGGAGTCTTGAACCAGGTCTCTGTCACTGCAGAGATGTCGATGTTTTCCATTTTTAAGGAGTGCCTCGAGTGAGTGCATTTTGAGGTTTAGACTTCTAGCATTAAGTAGCATTACCCTCAGATTTTGCTTGCTTGTACCTATTATGGTGGTGAATTTATTTGAATCTTGCCTAAAAAAGGCACTATAGGGGTGGCAAGAGCCTTAGCCAGTATCCAGTATCCCAAGGGCGACAGGTGCAGGCCATCTCTGGCAAAGCATCGTGGTTTGTCGATCATGTCATCCCAGGCAGACAGATACTGGATCTCCTTAGAATGACACCAGAAGCTTAGCCAATTATTGAAGTCAATCATTTTGTCCTTGTACTGTGGTATCATTCTGGGTGATGGCAGGATGCTACTCGGGGCTAGGGTCATACCTGCCTGGGGTACAAGATCGGACAGCTCCTCCATGTCTCATTTCATGTAGTCCAGAGAGGTACTTCTCAGGTCATTCACACCAACATGGACAATGACAGAGTCATATTTGTACCTGTTGTGGCGTGGCCTGAGTGCATGCATTATGTGGTGGATCCTGGCACCTGACAGGCAGCTGACAATAGCTTTCTCCTTGTTTAGCCTGGTGAATGGAACATCAGTGTGCCTGACTATAGAGTCACCTATGACTAGAGCCTAGAAATAGCTAGGACTTAGTCTAATCTTTATAGTCCTAGCTATTTCTACAAGAAAACACACTTCTAAGATAACTTACTTAAGAGAGCATAAGGCAGTGCTGAGTAGGATATCAAGACAAAAATGCTTAATAATGTCTGGTTCTCACTGTTTAAATTGCTATTGCAGTTCTGATAAACATTACATCATCTTTTTACACTTTCCTGGTGTTCTCAGGCTGACAGAAACTACATTTACATTATTTTACACTTATAGCAATAAAGGACATTCCACATGTAAATTCTGGTCATTAACTTTAGCCTTAAAACAATAGGTAGGAAGCCTTCATCTAATCGGACTGGAGCTGACTTGTAAAACATCAAAGGCAGTGATGAAATAATTTAAATTTCAAAGGACCAACAAGAAATGCTTGACTTAGCTTTCTTTACAGCAGATGGCAATGTTGCCACATTGTTTTAAGTTCAACATTCATATTTACAAATGATAGAATTATCTGCACAATTCTATCTGGCTTGACTGGCAGCCTTCACCCATCTCTATCAGTCTTCACAACTGTTACCAGCTGTCAGTGTTCAGACTTATATGACTCTCTCTTCCACACATTCTCACATTCAGCCTGCATTAATTGTCTCTGTTGAGAATGTGTATCATTTTTTTAAAGACAGCACATTAAAAAAGCAGCTGGTCCAGATGGGGTTTCACCCTCCTGTTTAAAAACATGTGCAGATCAACTGGCTCCTGTTTTTACTCAGATTTTCAATAAATCATTAGAGCTGTGTGAAGTTCCCTTATGTTTCAAACAAGTCACAATTGTTCCAGTCCCGACTTTTGATAGGCTGGTGTTAGCTCACTTGTAGGATATTACAGCTTCCTCGTGGACCCATTTAAGTTTGCTTATTGAGAGAAATGGGCTGTGGATGATGCAGTTAATATGGGCCTGCACTATATCTTGCAACATCTTGACAACCCAGGGACATATGCAAGGATTCTATTCTGTTTCTGGACTTCAGCTCTGCATGTAATACAATAATTCCAGATCTTCTTCACTTGAAACTTTCCTAGCTTTCCGTTCCTGCTTCCACCTATCAATGGATCACCAATTTTCTAACCAACAGGAAACAGCAGGTGAAACTCGGGAAATTTATATCTAGCTATCACACGATCAATACAGGTGCCCCCCTCAGGGTTGTGTACTCTCCCCACTGCTATTCGCCCTCTACACAAATGACTACACTCTAAGGACCCCTCTGTCAAATGTATTAAATACACAGACGATACAACTATCATCGGGCTCATCAGGAATGGTGATGAGTCTGCATACAGATGGAAGGTTGAGCAGCTGGCCCGTTGGTGTATTCAGAATAATCTGGAACTAAACACTCTTAAAACTGTGGAGATGACAGTCAACTTTAGGAGTGGTACTACAATATTATCTCCTCTCTTTATATTTAATATTGCTGTGTCAGTTGTGGAATTCTTCAAGTTTTTGGGTCTATAAATTCCCAAGACTTGAAGTGGGAGACCAATGTAGGGTCCATCATAAAAAAGGCACAACAGCAAATGTACTTTCTGTGACAGCTGAGGAAGTTCAACCTCCCACAGGAACTGTTGATTCAGTTCAATACAGCATTCATTGAGTCTGTTCTCAGCTCATCCATAATGGTCTGGTTTGGATCTCTGTCTAATCATAACAAAAATAGGTTACATCGAATAGTCAGGTCTGCCAGAAATATCATTGGTGCTAGTTTGCCCTCCTTACAGGACATGCTATTACAGAGTCATGAAAAGGACAGGGAAAATCATCATCAACCTTTCACACCCAGGTCACCATCTTTTTGAAATATTACCATCAGCTAGATGTTATAGATTAATATACATCAAAACAAGCAGATAATAAGAACAGTTTTTTCCTCAGGCCATCAAGTTCATAAATGGTTAATTCAGCTTATTAGGTTGGGGTATCCTTTTTCCCAAGCCTCTGAGGATTCTGCAGTATTGTTTACATATTGTTAATACTTATTTCTTATATATATATATATATATATATATATATATATATATATATATATATATAAGAAATATATATATATATATATATATATATATATATATATATATATATATATAGATAGATCTACCTCAGAAGATCGGCAGACCATTTGATCGCAATTCATTTGGACGATAGCTCATTTGGTCAAAAAACAGTATTCAAGGCACATAACAGGGATTTGCACCCCTCCCCAATGTTGTGCGACCCTGAAGTTGGTATATATAGTTAGGGGTGTGTGTGTAGTTTTTGTTGTATTTTCATGTTTTTAAACAGTAATAGGTGGGGGGCTTCAACCCCCACACCCCCCTAACTATATATACCAACTGCAGGGTCGCACAACATTGGGGGGGGGGGCAAATCCCTGTTATGTGCCTTGAATACTAGTTTTTGACCAAATGAGCTGTCGACCAAATGAATGTTGATCATATGGTCTGTTGATCTTCTGAGGTAGACCCATATATTTATATATATATATATATATATATATATATATATATATATATATATATTTACTGTTATGTCTTGTTCTTAATAGTTGCATGTATGTCGTCTGTCTTGTTCTTATTAGTTGTATGTATGTCATTTATGTAAATCATACTTGGAGAGTCAATGAAACTGGAGTCATTGTATGCTTGCATACTTGGCCAATAAATGTGATTTGATTTTGCCACAGTGGTGTCCTAGGTGGTCGCCCTATATTTTATTTTGTGTGGATTTCTGAATTCTAGCTAAGTGCTATGATGTTATTCATGATGGCCAACTGCTAAGTAGAAAGTATCAGAATGATGCAAGTTTCAAACAGTAGTAAAAGCAGTCTTCATTTTCTTTGTGTTTTGCTTTATGATCTCTGAGTACTAGCCAAGTATAATGGTTTTCTGACCTTCTGTAAAAAACATATGTGTGACGTAAGCAATAGATTAATTTTAAACAATGAAGTCCAAAACTTACTGTCACAATGGAGGCTGTACAGTACAGCAACCTGTGATACTTATACATAACTAATTCTGAGATTGCTTTACTACAGAGGGAGGGGAATACATCAATAGACTGCTAAGATTCAGTATGAATTCATTCAGTTGTACTCCTTTGACTATACTGCCTGTAGAATAAATAAAGAAAATAAAGAGCTGCACAATTAAGATAAGCTTTTTGACGAGTTCATAAAAAGTAAACACAGAGAGTCTTGCCTAACCACCCCCACCACAAACACACACAAAAATACAATAACCTTATTATTTCCCTGGGGACTGAAAGCTTTAACAGGAACTGAATATTGTTAATTGTGTTCACCACAGGGAAAGAAAACAGGGCTGCATAATCTAAATTGAAACTAGAGTAGGGCTGATGATGACATGGTAAGTGGGTGGTGACAACTGGGAGGTATCAAGACAAGTTTCTTTTGGTCAGAATTTTAAATTCTAGGATTGTCCCTTTAAGAAACCTGAGATGTAGAAGACAACCTAATAGAAGAAGCCCTCACTGCTTCTTGTAAGAATTTACCACGGCTATACCACATTGAAATGCAAATGCCTTAGACAAATCCCAAGGAAAGGAGGAGAGAAGGTATGTTATCAAATATGGACATGCTCAATCAGACTAATTTTTAAGGCAAGTATGTAACTTTTGTATCTAATGCAAGAAAGTTCACCCTCAGTAACCAGAGAACAGAGTCCCTAGCTCATCTCAAGGGATGGTTTCCTTCATGAAACAATACCCCTGATTACAGTGAACCTAAAGGAAAACCCTGACCTGAATATAACTTTCAGCTAGTACTGTCTTGTAAAGGTATTCAGGGAAGAAAGTACAGTGGCATAAGTATGTTTAACATAACAGTAGATGTTTGAAAAGATTACTGTTGCAATAGGCTAAGCTATACATAATATATCTTGCCAAGGATTGAACATCCTGTCAATATAAAAAAAATTAGGGCGCCTTTCACATGCCACTATGTCCGTGGAAGCAAGGGGATGCACATATTCGCAGGCACCACATTTCAGAACTTTCTTGCCTCTGAGGAAAGGGAGGTTAGAACCCAAATGTACTAAATTATAAGCTAAGAGAAAGGGGAAAAAAGAGGCATGTGGGGAGCCCCCTCCCTGTAGACATATAAGGTAAACCACACAAGAAGTTCAAGAAAGTGGGGCAGGAGGGAGGGTGTTTGTACAGCAGCAGTGATCTATTAAAACATCTACTGTTAAGGAAAGATTACTTACACAGTTGTACTATGTTCATCATTAAATCACTGTTGCAGTAGTCTGAGCTACACAGGACAATTACCAAAGTTTATATAGACAGGGAGAAGGAAGAATAGTCAGAATCCTAAAGGTCCTAGGGACTAGTTCTACCAAACTTGCTCTAAATCTGGAGAAAGAGTCAATCTTATAATTTTCAGTGAAGGCATGTACATATCACCAAGTTGTCACTTGCAGAATACTTCTAGAGTTCACACCTTTCAAAAAGCCTGTAAAGTATTTACAGCACTGATAGAGTGAGCTTTTATCTTGAAAGGAAGTGTCTTTCAATTGTGAGAATAACAACACTGGATAGCATGGGGTAACCATTTGAAAACAGTTTGTTTTGACACTAGTTGTCCCCTTTTCTGGCCTTCAAATGAAAGTAAAAGTGGATTGAAATTTCCAAGTCCTTTGTCTTGTTCATGTAGTATCTGACTTGTCTGTGGACATCCAAATTATGTAGGATTCTCTCTCTCTCTTTCTCTCTCTCTCTCTCTCTCGTTTGGTTCAGAGAAGAACAAAGGGAGATGAACAGATTGATTTGAAGTGAATTCTGAAACCACTTTTGGCATGAAGGCAGGGCTGGTCCTTAATATAGCCCACTCTTATGAAAAGGTGAGGAAAGGTTGAAATAAGAGCTTTCAACTCAGACACGCTTCCAGCAGAAGCCAGAGCAGTGAGTAACACTATTTTCCATATCAGAAACTTTAAATTAAACTGATGAGCTGGTTCAACAGGAAATGGTGTGATTTTTTTCTTATATAAACTTAAGATCCCAAAGAGGAGTCATCTTATTTTCTAGGTGGCCAAATGTGTAGTACCAGTTTCAAAAACTGTTTTCAATTAGACAAAGATGAAGGGATGGGATTCTAAGGGTAGACAGGCAGCAATGGCTGAAAAAAATAATCTTAGTAGATTAATAATAAAGGCAAGATTCCATAAATTCATGCAGATATTGATGAACCAAAGGAGCTTCCATCTTTAAATGGCCTTTGTTCTTTTTATAGCACCAACTAGAAAACCTTTTCCACTTGAGCAAATTATATTCTCTAGTAGCAGTTTTCTTAACCTCTTAATACCTGATTCAAATCCTGTAAAAAATATGTGCCTGCGAGGGTTTAAAATGCTATCATCCAGGCTGTCAGAGCAGAATTTATAGGTTGGTGTGAATCAGGGAGCACTTGTCCTGTGTGTGTGTGTGTGTGTGTGGGGGGGGGGGGGGGGGGGGAGTTTTTTTTTTTTAACACCTTCCTTACATTAGCACATTATACATAGCTAAACATATATTTATAGAAAAAAAAACAATATTTTTCCATTTACAGACACTATAAGTAACATATGTTTTTCTTCTTTATTACTATCATCAATCCAGCAGTGGCTCCCATTAAACCTCACTCCTCCTCCTGAACATTATTCTGCATAGGTTCATAGGTTGGTACTAGGCTATTGGCCCTAGGGCCTGTACAAGCTTAGCCATAACAATTCCCTGGATATTTATTCCCACAATATTTACTTTCCTAGACCCCTGTCTAGTAGGGTGACTGACGTGATCCCCGAGGTGAATTTCCTAACTCCCATCCAATTGTCAAGGTTCCTTTTGAAGAGGGCCAAGGAGGCGTGCTGCTTGACATGTATGGGCAGTCTATTCCAGAGTATGGGGAGTCTCTGGGTCAGGAACCTATCCCTCCAGCATGTTTTGTTCATTGTGATGATAAGGTTTAGATCCCTGAAGCGTGTGGCTCTGAGGGATTGGGATTTCTTTAAGTGGAGCATGTCCAACAGCTCAGGGTTTGACATGGCCTTGTATGTTAAGCAGAGATCATGTCTGAGTAGACGATATGCCACAGAGTATAGGTAGAGTTTTTTTAGACAGTCAGCATAGGGCATCTGCTTTAGGCCTGTGATTCTTTTAGTGAGGTATTTCTGTGGCCTTTCCAGCTGTTGCAGATTTCTTGTGAGGTACATACCAAATGGGGCGTTGTACTCTATAATGGGTCTAATGAGGGATGAGTACAGTGGGACAATGACCTCCTTTTTTCTGGATGAAAAGCCCTTAGTGATGAGGTGTGCCACATAGAAGGATTTCCTGATTGTTGTGGTGATGTGGTTATCGAAGGTGAGACCACTGTCCACCTGTGCTCCTAAGTCTCTCATCACACTTTTGGTGTTATTGTACTGCCACCTATGTGGTAATTCATGGGTACATGTTTTTTCCTAAAGGGGATAACTATACATTTCTTGGCATCAAGCTTGAGCCCATGGCTCTGGCACCAAGCATCAATTTCTGTAAGGCCCTTTTGTAAAATATCCACATCATTTGAGGATTCAATAATGTCTCCCAGTTTGCGGTCATCTGCGAACTTTGTTTGGCTAAAAAAGTTCGCAGATGACTGCAAATTGGGAGCCATTATTTGTTATCCAGAGTCCCTTAGTGTTGGCCAGTACTTCAGAGAAGTAGATGCTAAACAAGAGCGGCCCTAGGACTGAACCCTGAGGTACTCCACTTGTCACCTGTCTGAAGCTGGATTTGAAGTTGGCTACTTTTACAGTCTGGGTTCTGTCAGTAAGCCAGTTGGCAACCCATCGAGTGACATAGGGATTTATGCCCAGCTTAGTAAGTTTATCTATGATTCCAGAGTGGGGTATGGTGTCAAAGGCCTTGGCAAGGTCCAGATAGGCTGTGTGGACCTCTTTACCCTCGTCCACAGCCCTGGAGACTGATTTGAAGAAGTCAATCAGGTTCAGAAGACAAGATCGGCCCTTTACAAACCCAAACTGGGTGGAGTCCAGTGTTTGAAGGTTGCCATTGTCTTTGTTTATAAATTCCATGATAATGTGTTCCATGCCCTTGCAGATCAGGCTCATCAGACTGATGGGACGGTAGTTTCCGGGATCCAAGGTGGATCTCCCTTTGTGGAGTGGAATAACTGTAGCTGTGCGCCACTCAGTGGGCATGAAGCCTGAGGTGAGGCTATGATTAAACATGACACTTAGGTGAGGTGCCAGTTCATTTTGTAGTTCATGTAGTACACAGCCCGGGATGTCATCTGGTCCCATGGATGCTGTATTCTTAGCTTTGGAGAGTACGGTTTCTACCTGTATGGCCATGATTACTGGAATTTGGCAATCTTTTGGTATTGAGATGGGCCCTTTAGAGGATGAGAGGGGTGTGAAGTTGGCACTAAATTGATCTGCCAGGATATTGTCAATATCCTTGGGATCAGTATATTTAATGCCATTATGTTGTAGCTCAGAGCAGATCTGAGCATTGCCATTTAGATTCTTGACATAACTATAGAATGCCTTGTGGTTGTGTTTGGAATCTTTAGCAATTTTATTTTCATAACTTGCTTTGGAGGATTTTATGAGGAATCTCAGCTTCTTACTGAGGCTGGTAAGGGAGTTTTTTGCATCCTGGGATTTTCCTCTTCTCTGCTTCCTTCTGTTGTATAGTTTGTTTATGGCAGGGGACCACCAGATTGTCTTCCTTTTTTTGGAGGAGAGCATCTTGGTTCTATTTGGGATGGCACGATTCATGCACAAGTGGATGTGCTCATACAGTGCCTTAGTGTAAGGTTTCAGCAGTTGAACGTTCAGCTCCCATATGCATGGGTGTCATGAAGTTTGTCACTTCTGACTTCAGTAGCAAGAAGTTGGTTTTGGAGAAGTTTTTTTACAGAGGTTTCCATACTGGGTGGTGGGGGTGGGATATGGATGTGGATGTCAAGGGTGATTAGCTTATGGTCAGACCTGACCAATGGTGTGTGGAGCATCTATCTCCCATGTTGGTAATGACCAGGTCTAGGATACTGGAACCTCTGGTGGGACAATGGATTAGTTGATCCAGGGCATTGGAATTTATGAATTCCAAGAACCGTTGGGAGAAGGTGTTGGTACCCAAGTAGTTTTCCCAGTTAATGGCAGGGTAGTTGAAATCACCCAGTATTAGGGTGTTTGTTTGTATCTTAATATTATCCAGTAAGTTTAGAAAGGTGTAATGAGAATCTTGGGGTATGGTGGGGGATCTGTAGCAAGCTACAATTTGGATTAAAGTCTTACCTAGTGTTAGTTACATCTGGAGAATTTCAGATGTATTGTGTTGGGCAACTAGTCCGGAGGTGTGAATATCCTTGGTGAATATGGACACTCCTCCACCTTTAGTGTTTCGGTCTTGGTTTGGTGGCCGAAAAGTGTGGTAAGAGTTGTAGCCTGGTATTGCAGGGGTGCTCTCTGGAGCCTTGAACCAGGTCTCAGTTATTGCACAGATATCGATGTTCTCCATTTTTAGGAGTGCCTCGAGAGAGTACATTTTGAGGTTTAGACTTGTAGCATTACCTTCAGATTTTGCATGCTTGTATCTGTTATGGTGGTGGTTTTGTCCTTTGAACCTTGCCTAAAAAAGGCACTGAATCACAGGGTTGACAGGTGCAGACCATCTCTGGCAAAGCATCGTGGTTTGTCAATCATGTCGTCTCAGACAGACAGATACTGAATCCCCTTTGAATGATACCAGAAGCTTAGCCAGTTGTTGAAGTCAGTCATTTTGTCCTTATACTGTGGTATCATTCTGGGCGAAGGCAGGATGCTACTCAGGGCCAGGGTCATACCTGCCTGGGCCACATGATCCAAGAGCTCTTCCATCTCTATTTTCATGTAGTCCAGGGAGATACGTCTCAAGTCATTCACTCCAACATGGACAATGACAGAGTCATATTTGTACTTGTTGTGGAGTGACTTGACTGCATGCGTTATGTGGTGGATCCTGGCACCCGACATGCAGCTGACTGTAATTTTCTACTTGTTCAGCCTAGTGAGTGAGACATCAGTGTGCCTGACTACAGAGTCACCTATGACTAAAGTGTTGGGTACATTTTCTTGCCTTAGGGGCTGTTGTTGGGTGGCACGTTGGTGTTGTGAGCTATATGTCACTTTGGTTGTGACTGGTGTTTGTTTGCGTTTCAGCTTCAGAGGTCTTTGTTGCTTGGGCAGGTTAATGTTAAGGGCCTCCGCATATGTGGGTTTAGTGTTGCTATGTGTGGATGTTGATAGTATGGGTTTTGAAGGGCTATGTGTTGCTTGAGGTGTAGTGCAGGTGTTAACCTTCTTCTCTTGACTTTCAAGCACAATCTTGGCTGGAGAGAGCTTTGCTTTCAGTTTGGCTATGTAAGTGCATCTCTTGCAGGTTGTAGTGTTGGGTGGTAGGAGGAGAGGTCTATGCACATGAGGCAGTTGCTGCATTGCCCCAGTATGCCCAGATTCACCAGGTGGAAGGGAGAAATCACCGGAAGCTGACCCTTGGACATGCCTGTTTAGGTGCTTTTTCTGTAAAGTGCAAGAGCTGTTTTCCCTTACCTTTGCAAGGTACATTGCAATTATAGGCTGTTTAGTGCCTACAATTAATTTCTCCTTACTAACAAGGAGAGCTGAGTGCTTGTATCAGTTTAAGGCTTCTAGTGCTTTCCAGCAGGTTCTAGAGCAAATGCTAGTCACAGAGGTTCAGATTTTAATGCTACTACTGAGAAACCAGCTAGTTCTAAGGGAAAATTTATACAGCAGACATTCTGGCACCTGGAATCATTTAACCATAGCCCAGCGGTGCTGCATGATGCGAAAAACACGCAAACACAAGTGTTTTTAAGCCAGAAAGTTGAAAGGGATAGAAATCAGCCCAAAATGGCTAATAAAATTACAATTTCAGAGCTGGAAACCACTCCTCTAGTGTTAGATAGGCAGTACAATGCTCACCACTCCCACAGGTAAGCAGTAGGACTTCCCTCTACCACAGCAAGGTCTGTATAGCTCTGAACACAGAAAATGAAGTAGTGAAACCAGCAAAGCCTGGTAGATCTTCCCTCTACCACAGCAAGGTCTGGATAGCTCTGAACACAGAAAATAAAGTCCTGAAACCAGCAAAGCCTGGGATCTGGACTATACTAGCTAGGAAAGGCAGGAAACGAGCAAACAAGATAGTATTTTTTCTTTGTTTGTTAAAACAGGCAAAACAATGCAATAATTCAGTAAATAAACACAGAAAAGGTTAACACACTTGAGTGTGTAGCCCTAAACAGTAAATGCAATTAAAACTCTACAAAATTAGCAATTTAAAACTTTTTAAATGAAGCAAGGCAAGTGCACAACTGAAAAACGATTTAAGAGGCAGTAATACAGTAGAATAAGCAGTTAGTTTACATATACATAAAAGTCTATATATACAGAAAAGCAGCTAAAACAATACTAAAACAATTCAGATGCAGTGCAACCTAGAGCACTTGAGTTGTTGCAATATTAAGGCAAATACAGTTTTAATAAATGCACTAAAATATACTCTATATTTCCAAAATGTTTGAGAAGCACAGTCAGAACACTAGGAGCTTCAGGCAATTTTTATTTATTTATTTTTTTTTTTTTTTTAGAAAGGGAGAAAGGAGGAACAGAAGGAAAGAACCTAAGCGGGTTGGCCTTCTCAGATGTTCTCTCTGTATTAGGTAGAATGAGCTTGACATTAGACTGGGAGCAGTGTCTAAGATCAAATTTAGAGTAGGGGAGGGCAACTGCAAGGCCAGCAGGTATAAAGACAAGATACCAATAGGGAGGGAGGATGGGAAGCTCTCTAGTCAGAACACACTACAGAAATCACTTCAGGCAGAAAACACTACAGGCAGTGAACCAATAGCTATAAAATACAGTAATAAAGTATGCAGCAGACAATAAAAGTCCTATAAGTATCTAGAATAACCAATAACTAGTACAAATAAGCAAAAAAACAGTCTACTTATTGTTATATATCACAGATCAGAGTTTTAGTAAGTGCTCCTTCTCCAATAGCTCTGTGTGGAATGGCAGAAAACACTCAAGTTAACTTAAGTAACAGAAAGTTGAAACCTGAAACAACTTTAAAAAAATCTCAAAAGAACCAGAGGTGCTTTCTCCAAGCCGTAGACTTGGCAACCCCAACCAGCAATGAATACAAACACTGCACTCTCACTGTAGTGGGGGATGGTTTTTGCTAACTAAGCTGGACTTGAAAATAAGCTGAGAACACAGCCTCTAACAAACAACTAGGCCCCAAAACACAATCATAAATATGGAAACTTTTCAGGCAGAAAACACTACAGGCAGTGAGCCAATAGCTATAAAATACAGTAATAAAGTATGCAGCAGACAATAAAAGTGCTATAAATATCTAGAATAACCAATAACTAGTAAAAATAAGCTAAAAAAAACAGTCTACTTATTGTTATATACCACAGATCAGGGTTTTAGTCCATGCTCCTTTTATTTCCATTTATTTACATGTAATTTGCTCTTCTCTTTTGTAAAGATCCCTCTTCCAGTTTATTTATCTTTTACAATATTCAATATCTCAAATAAAGTCATACTTCTCAATGTCTTAGAGCATGAAATCTGAACAAAGCCTAAAATAATGGGGAAAGAAAGCCCCAAAAAATAGGGACAGGTTTTAAATGCTGTTCTTATAAACTTAGAAAGTTGCCAGAATAATAGGACTTGTGTCAGTATACTTTTTCTGAATTATATGAAGTCTGAAATTCAAATGTATGTCATTATTTAGTGACTAACTCTCAGTGATTTTTCCCAGAAAACAACAAATTTTATGAGGAACAGACTAAAAATATAAGGCAAAAATCTGGACAGCTGAGAGGTATGAATAGCAAAGGTTTACACTTGATTTCCATTTTCTAGTTATCTGAACTAAATGGGACCTAGGGTAGTTCAGATAATCAAACATACATTGAACTGAATAAAAACTACTAAAATCTTGTTTTTTCTACAAACACAGAGAATACACTTTTCAACCATTTGACGATTCCAGTGGACAAGAAAAAGAAGTTATGTCTTACCATAACGTTCCATATGTGTTGTCAAACTTCACTTATCCTTGACTGTGGGTTTGGTTCCGTATCTTAGAACTGACTCAACCATTATTCCAGCTCACGCCTTCCAAAAACTCTCAAGCTCAGTTTTACCCATAATGCTCCTCTCAGGATTACCTTAGATCGAGTTTGCATAAGATAGTGATCAACAGGAAATAACAGGCCAGAGACCATATCTGTATTCCTAAAAGAAATCCAATCTTTTGGGGTTGATCTGTTTCACCAAGAAACCAGAAGAGTGGGAATATCAAGGGTAAGTGAAGATCGACAACACAGATGGAATGTTATGGTAATACATAACTTCTTTATCTGATGATGTCAATCTTCAGTTAATCCTTGACTGTGGGACAGAGCCCCCAACTACCTAAAATCTTGGGTGGTCTCATGAAAGTATATTCCTGAGCACCGTTGAATCAAATGATGCTCATCCTCTAGAAACCAGCTCCAGCTTATAATGAGTAATAAAGGTATGTGGGGATGCACAAGTAGCCGGTTCACAGATATCTTCTATAGGAGCTCTTGCATGGAAAAATGCAGAAGCGGCTATTGCTCTTGCAGAATGTGTCTTTACAGGGCCTGGTAGTTGCACTTTCCTTTTGTTATAAATTAAAGTTATACAATCCTTAAGCTATTTATCCAGCATAACTTTAGAGACTGGTTTGCCAAGAGTAGTAGGAGAAAAAGAAATGAACAGCTGGTCAGATTTTCTGATTTCTTTTGTTTTATGAAGATAAAAACATAACTGTCTATGAACATCTAGCAAATGTAGACAACATTCACCTCTATTTGAAAAGTTGGGAAAAAATAGGAGAAGTTGTATCGGCTGGTTTGTATTAGTCTCAGAAACTATTTTTTGTTAGAAAGGATGGGTTAGTTTGCAAGGACACCCTGTTTTTATGGAAGGTTAGGTAAGGAGGCTTACAGGATAAGGCTGGTAGTTTTGAAGTAACAGCAATTAAAAATAAGGTTTGCCATGATAAATACGTCACATCACTATTTGCAGATGACTCAAAAGGGGAATATATTATGGACTGTAGTACCAGATTCAAGTCCCAAGGTGTGGGAGGATCCTTGTATGGAGGTCTGAATATTAAGGTTCCTTTCAGAAAAGCTTTACAAAGTTTGTGGGACATTAGAGCTGCTTCATTTAAACCATTATGAAAGTTGTAAATTGCTGGTAGATAGAGCAAAATCCTTAAAAGGTAAGACACCCTTGATCACTATAAGTAAAAAAATAAGAGCTCTCATAAAATCATCCAAAGCAAATTTTGAGAGAAAAATAGCTAAAGACTCAAAAGACAATCATAAGGCCTTCTTTAGCTATGTTAGAAACCTGGGAGGAAACTCCCAGATATGCTCAGAACTAGTTCAAAATGATGTGAAGATTACTGATCCTACAGACATTGCCAACATACTGGCTGACAGGTTCAGTGCAAACTCCCCCCCCCCAAAAGGAGAGATATCTATACCAAGCGATTGCAGCCCCCCAAACATCTCCAATGCCCAAGTGAGAACTGCTCTCTCCAAAGCAAAAAACACAGCATCCATGGGACCTGATGGTGTCCCCGGCTGTGTGCTCCACAAACTCAACGAGGAATTAAACCCACAGCTAGGACAGCTGTTTAATCATAGTCTTACCTCTGGATACGTGCCTGGGGAGTGGCACACTGCAACTGTGGTCCCACTTCACAAAGGCGGTGCCTCCACCGACCCTGGAAATTACCGGCCCATTAGCTTGACAAGCCTTATCTGCAAAGCCATGGAGAGGATCATAATGGACCTCATAAATAAAGACATAGGGATTTGCAGACTTTGGATCCATCCCAGTTTGGCTTTGTCAAAGGCAGATCATGCCTTCTAAACTTGGTTGACTTTTTCGAAACAGTCACCAAAGCCATTGATGAGGGAAAGGCAGTCCATACAGCCTACCTCGATCTGGCGAAGGCCTTGATACAATACCCCACTCGGGTATCATTGAAAAACTCATCAGCTTAAATGTTAACCCATACATCACAAGATGGGTTGCAAACTGGCTGAGTGACAGAACCCACAGGGTCAGAGTTGCTGGCGCCATGTCAGACTCAAAGCCTGTCACAAGTGGTGTACCACAGGGCTCAGTCCTGGGCCCACTCTTGTTTGGCATCTACTTTTCCGAAGTACAAGCAAACACAGGAGGGTTATGGCTGACAAAGTTTGCAGATGACTGCAAACTGGGCGCCATAGTAGAAAACACATCTGACACAGATATCCTTCAGAAGGGTCTCACAGAAACAGATAACTGGTGCCAGAGCCATGGCCTAAAGTTAAATGCCAAAAAATGCATAGTCATACCCTTCGGGAAAAACAAGGTTACCCCTAGCTACCAAATAGGTGGCAATCCACTGAGCACAGAAGAAGTTATCAGGGACCTGGGGACCCAGGTTGATAGTAGTCTGTCATTCGACACCCATGTAGCTAAAGTAGTTAGGAAGACCTTCTACATTGCCCACCTTATCATGAAGGGATTCTCATCTAGATCAAGGGAGGTCATAGTCTCCCTAAACTCATCACTCATCAGACCAATGATTGAGTACAATGCCCCATTCGGAATGTATCTGACCCGACACTTGCAGCAGCTGGAGAGGCCACAAAAGTTCCTCACCAAAAGGATAAAGGGTCTCAAACATCTGTCCTATGCTGCCCGACTGAAAGAACTCCAGCTCTATTCAGTCGCCACGCTTGCTCAGAAGTGACCTTTGCCTAACATACAAGGCCATGTCAAACCCAGATTTGATGAATATGCTTCACCTCAAAAAATCTAGATCCGTCAGAGCCACAAGGGCGGAGACTTAAACCTCGACACGGCTATTAATAGGACGTGCTGGAGGGATAGATTCATCACCCAAAGACTCCCTATGCTGTGGAATAAAATCCCGGTATATGTGAGGCAGAGCACCTCGCTGGCCTTGTTCAAGAGAAATCTTGACCAATGGATGGGAGATCGCAGATATACCCCAGGGATTACATCAGTGTCACTGCTCGACAGAGGCACAGCAAAATAATGGGTATAGTTCCCCATACTAAAGGGGTGGCGTAAGCCACAAAACTATGGGCTAGGCTTGTAAATGCCCTCTGGCAGATAGCCTAGTATGAACCTATGAACCTATGAACCTATGTACTTGTACGGTTGAAGAGGAAGATCCCTCATGGAAAAACGATGCTAAGAATTCTAAGACCTTATCTACTGATGCAGAATATGGGTCAATGTTGCTCTCTGTAGCCCATTTTGAAAATTTCTGCCACTTGCTATTGTATAATCTTCTAGTTGAAGGTTTATTGGAGACTAGAACAATTCACTGAACTGGGGCAGTGAGACTAGTACACCTGGCAATCATTGGATCTGGAGGAGCCACTCAGTGAGCTTGATATTTTGGAGATTTAGATGAATGAGTCCCACTGGATGGGACAAGAGGTCTGGAGCTGGGTCCAGGGTCCAAGGCTTCTGAATTAGGTGAGGCCAAAGAAAGGGAAACCATATCTGTCGAGGCCAGAATGACGCAATGAGAATTATCCTGTTCTTCGACCTGCTGGCTTTCTTCAGAAACTGTGAAATGAGATGAATCAGGGAAAGGCATACAGCAGACCGGAGGGCCAATCATGAAGCAGAGCATCTCTCGGTGACTCCCCCGGTGGGGGGAATAGGGCAAAGTAGCTGCTGCACTTGTTGTTCTGGGGAGGTGCAAAGAGAATGCAGCAGGGCTAGCCCCATTAGTGGTATACCCTTTCCTTCACTAAAGGATGGAGAGACCACTCATGAGGCATTAGGATTCTCCTGCTCAATTTGTCCGCAATCATGTTGGAGCTCCCCAGAATGTGCAGTGCAATTAGTAAGTGGTCAGATGAAATTGCCCATTGCTATACCCTGAGTGCTTCTCGACAAAGAGGGTAAGACCTGGTTCCCCCCTTGCTTGTTAACGGACCAAACCACTGACATGTTGTCTGTTTAGATCACAATTGTTCCAAAGGGGATGGTTTCCTGGAATGCTTACAATGCCAAAAGCACTACCCTCATCTCTAGAACACTGACATGCAAATTGGCCTCTAACTGGGACAAAGTGCATTGGACTGTTTTTCCCAGATAATGACCCCCCCCCCCACCCCATCTGGGAAGCATCCATGATCAATATGGCTTGGGGCTGGGACAAAGGGTCAGCCCACAAAATTTCATTGAAGTGAAGCCATCAATTGAGGTCTTTTTTGCATAAATTGGTGATCAAAATTTGATGGGACATTGACTGATTCAGTAGAGATTATTGTAATGCCAAAAGCCATTGTAGGATTCGCATGTGAAATCTTGCAAGGGGCACTAAAGTGATGTCTGCTGCCACTGATCCTGGATTTTGCAACAGTAGTCTTGCAGTCACCTTTTTGCTGCGAATAATCTGGCTGCTTGCGATTTTATTCTTTGAAGTCTTTCTGGGGAAGAGAAGCAATACCAGTGTTTGTGTTTAATACTGCTCCTATGAATTCTAACTGCTGTGTTGGCTCTAGATGGGATTTTTCATAATTTACCATGGTTTCCAGTGAGGAGCAAGCTTGAAGAACATAGTTTCTTGCCCACAACAGTAGATGCCTGGTGGGAGCGGTAATGAGCCAGTTATCTAGGTATACAAACATGAGGAATCCTTGCAGTCTGAAGTAAGCTGCTACCACTTCCATGCATTTGGTGAACACCCGGGGGGCTTTGGTTTGTTGAACTGACTTGTTCAACACACCGAGATCCAAAATCGGTCTCCAGTCCCCTGTTTTCTTTGACACTAAAAAGAATCTTGAGTAAACATCGGATCCTATTTAGTCTGGCAGGATTGCTTGGATGACTCTTTTGTTGAACAGTTTTTGAATTTCTAAGACTGCTGCATCCCTGAGACTGGGTGGAACATCAGGAATTCTTGTTGGCTGTTTGGGTTATTTTGAAAAGGAGATATTGTAACCTCTGGTTCTAATCCTCTGCAGATAGGTGCAGGGATTATCGTCAGACTGCCTCCAAAAGATGGCAATCGGGCCTCCATTCAGGAACGCTGATAGGAGTTAACCAGGGAACGAGTCCATGGAACTATGATTTTGTGGGCCACCTCTGCCTTGTGCACAGCATTTTCCATTATAATTCCCCCTGCCCTGGGGGGAGTCCTTGCCACATGAGTCATGGAAAGGTCCTTGAGACTTTTTGAACCATAACTTTCCACTCCTCTGGTTCCTGGAGTTAAGATCATTGAGGAGTGGAAAAGTATACACCCATGGCAGAAAGTGCCTTTCCATCCTTCTCACATCTGGCGAGGGTGTCTATGACTTTGGGGCCAAAAAGGGTTGTTCCATCAAAAAGAGCATTGATGAAAGAAGACTTGAATTGCTCTGCAAATTTACATAAGTGCATCCAGGTGTGTCTCCTCATGGTTACACCAGAACCCGCTGCCCTAGACGTCCCTTCGGCTGTGTGTAATGAGCCTCATGGGCAAATTACACACTGATTCAAGGGATGCCAGCTGGGAAGTTACTTTATCCTGCACTCCCTCAGTTATGGCTCCTGTCAGAGTATCTGATAGCTCCTTCATCAGCTCCCGTTGGAGTCTCATAAAATGTGCATTAAGTTCAAGGACCTGAGTGCAAAGGTTGATGATGCATATACATGCTTCCCAAATCTATCTACCATCCTAGACTCTTTGGTAGGAGGATGGATAGTAAGAATTTCTTCAGCAAGTTCCTTTTTGGTGGCTGCTGCAACCACCATGGCATCTACTGGTATCCATTTAGCCCAGTGTTGGTGATCCTCAGTAGCTGACAAAATGCGGTCTGGTCTCTTTGGGATTAGCTCAATGGAATCGGGTATCTTCCAAGACCAATGCACTATGAATTTAATTAGATTGTCAGTAGGCAGTGAGAGCCAAGAGTTAGAAGGTTAGGCAAGGAAAGCCTGCAGGTATACAGATTCCTTCAAGGAAGGCTGATGGGAAGTCCAGCTACCCCTCTGTTTCAGGATTTCTAAAATGTCTCCGAATGAGACATCTTCTGGGGCTGACTTTGGGGAACCTTCCCCTTAATCAAAATCAGTATCGCCTGTGTAAGACTCTTCAAGGGAGTCCAAGTGCTTCCCTCTTGCACTTTTTCTTCAGAGGCACCTCCTCGGTGGAATGGGCTGGAGAGGTGTCTGAACAGGACATAACCACCATGGTTGAATCTTGAGGTTTCGTGCCCACTGTCCCAGGGCAGAGGCTGGAGGTAGCTATGGGCAAGGAGAAGGATAGGGATGTTGGCCCAACCAGAGTGGTATCAACTGTGAGCCCACAGTGGGCAAGGCCCTCTCCATGGCCAAGAAAGCAGGCCTCCCCCAAGTGGAACTGAAATGACTCCCTCAGAACCATGTTCCCACCCCGCACCGAGGAAGCTGACTCCGAAACTAAAGCCAATGTCGAACTCACATGTGCCGACTCCTCTAGGAGCATGGATGCCTCCAACAACACTGGAGTGGATCCACGCTCCCTGGAACCAACAGTGAAGCTTCAACCCCAAAAAGTCTCTGTATCTGACAGAACCAAAGAGCTCAGAAAGTTACCATTGCCAGAGATGAAGATCATACTGACACCAACACAGTCGAAACTGGGACTGTAGGAGCTGGGAACTCCAAAGGCTCATCTGGAGTCAGAGGAGAAACAAAACAGGGGAAGAGACAGTAAGGTTCCAGAGCCAGGGAGGCTAGAAACAGATGAAGTAGCTAAACCCATCACCACCAGAAGCTGGTCCACCAGTCTCAAAACATCAGACTCCGTGAGGCTCTTGGTGGAATGGACTGAAGAAACTGATGGGGATCTAGGTTTTTCTAAGAAATGGCTTTGAGGTCGGTCTAGAAAAGGGTCTAAAGATGGGAAGTATCTTGTTTGGGGCCTACATTTAAAAGAAATGTCCTTAAGTTCCAACAGAGATGGAACCAAGGAGTGAAGAGGTACTGAAGTCATTGTGTCAGTAGGAATAATTGGTGCTGAAAAAGTCGGTGCAGAGACCGGCACCGATGGCACCGAAGGTTTATGCAATTTCCCATCAGGTTCCATGGGAACTATGGGAACCAGGGAAGTTTTAGTCATCTTAGTTGGTGGTGCCGAGAGGACTGTTGGAACCAACTGTCTCCTCTTCTTTGATCCATTCTGTTTGTTGGAAGAGGAAGAAGAAGGGGAGCTAATATCTGTTTTAGATGAAGCAGATATGGCCTTGTCGAAATCAGATTTAATAAGGCCCTTCAAAATCAGCTTATTTTTTTCTTTCCACAAGGGCCCAGTGACTGAAACCATGGCAAATAGCACAGTCTGTTTAAAGGTGCTCCAGGCCCAAGCAGTAGACACATAGAGAGTGTCCGTCTGAATTAGGCAATTTCCTCTCACACTTCTGGCATAGTTTGAAGCCAGAAGTACCCTTAGCCTTCTCTGCCATAACAAAATAAACACACACATGCATACATACAAAAGGAAGGAAAGAAAGGGAAGATAAGTTTAAGTTAAGAGATTAGGTTAGACAGAAAAAAATCTACCAGCAATGGTACAGAAAGATTACTGTAATGGTAAATAGAAAAGTTAGACAGGAAAAGTACCGAAAATGGTATGGAAGGTTTACTGTAAGGTAAACAGAGGAAAGAGAGAGATTACCAACAATGGCAGTGGAAGAGCAACACTAGGTGTTAAGGAAGGAACCTAAAGAGGAGCTGGGTAAGCAAAATAAGGATAGAGGCTAACTAATAAATGTTTTAAAGATAAAAACACAGTTTTAAAGGAAACAAGTTTGCTCTTTGTGTGGCATTCGGGAAGTTTGCTCAAGGGTTGACAGGAAAAAAAACTGACACTAAAAGCAGCAAATGAGATCTGAGGTAATCCTGAGAGGAGCATTAGGGGTAAAGCTGAGCTCGAGAGGTTTTGGGAGTAATGAGTTGGAATAAAGGCCAAGTCGGTTCCGAGATACGGAATCGAACCCACAGTCAAGGATTAAGTGAAGACTGACAACATCACATAGAATATTTTTCACACACAAGCAGGCTACACGCTAAAACAACATGCACAAGCAAATACATATAGCGTTTATATATTCAGAGTTTATGATTTTTCCTACCTGAAAACTTTGGAAGGCTGCGTTTGGATAACTGAAGTTTCGGTTAATCGACGTTCGAATAATCGACTCTCTACTATAACTGCTTTTTAGACGGCCAATAGAATTAGACTTAACAAGGTCTTATTATATCTAGGTAATTCAGATCCTATGTCCCAACTAAAAATAATTTCCTTAGTTATAGCCATTTGCTCCCCAATATTTCTTAGAGAGTACTCTGTAGGAAACTTTTAAAATCTGCTTTCTCTTTACACTCATAAAACATATATTCCCAGTTACTTCTTTCTTCCCCATTACATCTCCAACATTTGCTATCTACATGAGGAAAAAAAATCCTTGAATTCTGCTTGGAGTATAAAAATACCTGTGTGAGCACTTCTAAGCAAAAACCCTAAACCTTCTGGACTTGGATGTATACTTGGGAGGCATACATATGTCCTTCACTGTTCTCTTGTAAACTGCTTTTCCAGTCTCTCTTCTTAATCTTTTCTAACCTCATTAGATTGCTTCTTAGTTATTGTGCAATATTTTTAAGCCCTAGTAATTATCCCTTATTAACAGCAGCTTCTATTCTAGATTCAATTAAAAACTCTAACAGAACAGGTCTTTCAGTCAGGATTCCCCTAGCCTTTCTCTGTGTCTTTACTCTATCAGTCCCTGGTAGGGAAGGCAGTCACTAACCTGCAGTCCAAACATCTTCTTGGCCTCATCCCACTCTATTACCTCTCTCTCTCTGGTTATTTACTCCCAATACCTTGGCTCTTTTGCTAGTTCTCTCCAGTAAATTTCAGCCCCATTTCCCTATTTTCTGTGCCTGTACTTGCAGTCACCCCCTATTGGCAAAATCTCCTTTCTCCATTCTTGTGGTGCCTTAAGTCCTATAACATTTTCTGCTATTTTATAAATGTAATATCCTGTATGTTTGCCATTGTTCTCCTTAAAGATCTGCCCCCAAAATCCCGCAACTTTCTTATTTCTTGAACTCCCCTCACCCCTACTTCATAATCATTCCTTTCCCATTTGCATTATAACTGTCTGGTTGTGTTCTGTATGTGAACCATAACTCTGTAGCTCTAGAATATCCCTTCAAATCAGGTAATCCTAAAGCACCTTCTTTTGGAAGACTCAACCTATCCCACTTAACTCTTTCCTTCTTCCCATTCCCATAACAGATAAATTCTTTCAACTCCTTATTAATTATTGTTCACAGCCTTTCCTCTGGTTGATCAAAATATGCCTGACCTATATATAAAACTAAAGGGACTAAAACATTTTCACTGCTTGTATTTTACTATCCATATCCATAAACAAGAGCTTCCAGTTTCTCAGTTTTTGTATTATCTTTTGTTTAGTCTCATAGGTTTATAGGTAAGTACTAAGCTAGCTGCTGTGGGCTATTTTAAGCCTAGACAGGTTCCCTTTTTGTGCTCAAAATAACCTTTCCAATATGGTTATAGATTAGCCTTACCCATCTCATGGTTGATAAAAAGAAGGTATGTACTCACCATAACATTCCCACTGTGTTGTCTATCTTCATTTATCTTTGACAGATGGGACAGATGGATTCAGTTCTGATACTGGAACCGACTTGGCCATTACTACAGCTTGTGTCAGCCAAAACTTCTTGAACTTCACTTCTACCCACAATCCCTCTCTCAATTTACTCAGATCAAGTTTGCAGAAAGTATATAAACACACACACACACACACATATATATATATATATATATATATATATATATATATATATATATATATATACACACACATACATACACACACACATACAGAAAGGAAGAAGGATGGTAGCCTTATCTACTGTGCTTGAATAATCATAATACTTCAATGATATATGATCCACTCCACCAAAAATTCTTTGAGGTCAGGGGATGGAGGGAGGGAAGTCAAGGTTAAATGAAGTTAGACAACACAGATGGAACATTATAGTGAGTACATAACTTCTTTATCTGATGTTGTCAATCTTCATTTTATCTTTTACAGATGGGACAGAGTCCCCAGCTACCAAAAATCTTGGGTTGACTCTCAGAAGGATATTCCTGAGCACCATCGAGCCAAAGGATGATCTTCCCCTAGAGACCAATTCCAGTCTGTAATGAGTAATAAAGATATGGGGAGAAGCCCAAGTAGCTGCTGCACAAATATCATCCACTGAAGCTCTAGATTGGAAAACTGCTAAAGTGGCTATAGATCTTGTAGAATGTGCTTAGATGGGCTTAGTCAAGGTTATTTTTTTCTTATCATAAATAAATGAAATGCTGTCTTTCAACATTTAGCAAGAGTAATCTTTTTTTTTCAATTTTTATTGAATTTTATAATAAAATGAAATATTACAAATATTCCAAAGACATGCATCTGGGGCATTTCTCCCCGGGCCTCCGCTGAAAACAGGCTCTGTGGAACCTAGTCGGACTTTCCCGGTCAACAAATGATAAATAAAATAAAATAAAATAAATAAAATAAATAAATTACAGTATTTAAATCAAATGAAACAAATAAAACAAAAATAACTATATACAAATAGCTAACTATATATAAAGTATATAACTATATACAAAATATATATCAAGAGCAATCTTGCTGACTGCTTTACCAAACTTTGTACTGGAAAAGGAAGCAAATGGTTTATTTTATTTTCTAATATCTTTAGTTCTGTGAAGGTAGAAATGTAATTGTCTATGAACATCTAGTAAATGTAAGGCATATTCTCTTTTGCTGGAATGATTTAGGAAGAAAACCAGTAAATTAATCATCTGATTAATGTTAACTTCTGATACTACCTTGGGTAAAAAGAAGGGCTTTATATGTAAGGAAACCTTTACCTTATGGAAAATCAGATAAGGAAGTTCAGTCAATAAGACCTGGATCTCTGAAATCCTTCTGGCGGAAGTAATGGCTACCAAAAACAGTGTCTTCCATGATAAAAATTTCAGATCACATTCCACAGAGGTTTCAAAGGGGGGAATGTATTATGGCCATGTATCATGGCCTGTAGTATAAAGTTCAGATTCCAAGGAGGAGTGCGATCTTTGAACTGGGTTTTGAACAAAGGTGTGCCTCTTAGGAATGATTTACAAAGTCTATGAGAGGCTAAAGAACATTCTTCTAAACCATCGTGAAAATTAGAGATTGCAGCCAATTGTAATCTGATGGTGGAAGGGGAAGCTCCAGCATTGAAAAGAGAGGCTAAAACGTCTATAAATTGCTGTATGGAAGCAGAAAAGGGATTAATTTGCTTTTCATGGGCCCAAACAGTAAACCTCTTCCACTTACTGGAGTATAGTTTTCAAGTGGAAGGTTTATGAGCCAACAAGAGGATGTGGCATACTGCACAGGAAATATTAGGATGCCTGGCAACTAATGGAATTGAAGGAATATGTCTAGGTGAACAAGAAGGTCTGGATGGGACAGAAGTTCTGGAACTGGGTCCAGAATCCAAGGTTGTCAAATCAGATAAGGCCAAAGAAAGAGGAATCAAATCTCTCGAGGCCAAAAGGGTGCAATGAAGATAGATTGCTGTGCTTTTCAACCTAAGTGCTTTCTGTACAAATTGTGTAATTAGAGGTATTGGGGGGAAGGCATGCAGGAGATGGGGGGGGGGGAACAACTGTGGAGGACAGCATCTCTGTAGGAATTCCCCAGAGGGGGAATCTGAGCTAAGTAATTGCTGCACTAGTTGTTTAGGGGAGATGCAAACAGGTCATAGCAAGGTTGACTCCAATGACAGAATATCATTTTCACCATTTCTAGATTGAGAGACAACTCGTTAGGCTGGAGGCATCTGTTCATCTTGTCTGCAGTCACACTGGAACTCCCCAGAATGTGCATTGCTATTAGAAACTAGTTGGAAAAGATTGCCCACTGCCACAATCTGAGGGCTTCTCAACAAAGGGGGTAAGACTTGGTTCCTCCCTGCTTGTTGATATACCAAATCACTGACATATTGTCTGTTTGATTGAAATAGTCCTCTCAGGAAGAGCTGTCTGAAAGGCCTGCAGTACAAAAAGCACCACTCTTAGCTCCCGGATATTGATGTACAAGTTGGCCTCTAATGGGGACAAAGTGCCTTCGACCGTCTTGCACAGATAATGCCCCCCACCCTATCTGGGAGGCATCCATGGACACTATGGCCATGGGCTCTGGAAGAACAAAAAGATGATTGTGGAGAATTTCTTTGGAATGTGCCCACCAAAGAAGATCCATTTTGCAACAATTCATGATAAGTATTTTGTCTGACAAAGGTTGGTGGAGGATAGACCACTGGAAAGCTAGTAGTCATTGCAGAATTCTCATATGTAACCTGGCTAAAGTTACTAGAGTTATTGAAGCTGCCATCAACCCTACTGCTTGCAAGACTAGTCTGGCTCGACCCCTATTTCTTTGGATTATCTTTTTAACTTGTGCCACTATTTTCTGAAGTCTTTCTGGAGGAAGGGATGCTATTGTTGTTTGAGAGTTTAGTACAGCCATATGAATTCTAAATTTTGCGTTGGTATTAAATGTGATTTTTTTCAAGATTTACCGTAATCCCCAGATGGGTGCAGATATCAAAGGTGTAATCTCTGGCTACCGTTAACTGATGCCTGGTCAAAGCAGTTATAAGCCAGACATCCAAGTACGGAAACACTTGGAATCCTTGCAGTCTTAAGTGAGCTGCTACTACTGCCATGCATTTGGTGAACTCCCTGGGGGCTGTGGTGAGACTAAAGGGCAGTACACTAAATTGGTAATGACTATCTCCCAGCTGGAAGCAGAGGAACCTTCTAAAGTGTTTGTCCGTCTTTATATGGTAATACACATCTTGAAGGTCTATTGAGGACATCCAGTCATCTTTCTTCAGAAAGGGTAGAACAGACTATACTGTGACCATCCAGAACTTTGTTTGCCGAACAGACTTGTTCAGCACACTGAGATGCAAAATGGGTCTCCAGTCCCCTGTCTTTTGTGGCACTAAAAAGAATCTTGAGTAGGTTCCAGATCCTTTCTGGTCTGGCGGGTCTTCTTGGATGACTCTTTTGTCCAGCAGTTTTCAGATTTCTTGCACTGTTGAATCCCTCTGATTGGGTTTAACACTGGGGATTTTCTTGAGCAGAGAAGGAGGGCAAGAAAAGGGAATGATATACCCTGTGGAAATGATCCATTACACCCAGGAATCTGTTGTTAAATTTAGCCAGATGTTTAGGTGCAAGGATAGGCATCCTCTGTCTGCCTCCAGTGGAAGACAATCAGGCCTCACTTCAGAATGTTGAAAGGGCTTTCCTGGGAAGGAATTCCTGAAGGCCTGATTTTGCAGACCACCACTACGAGAACAGCCTCTTTCATTTTGGTTCCCCCTCTGGCTCTGGGGGAACTCCTTACAGGTGTGTCTTGGAAAGGCCCTTGGGATTTTATGAACCACATTTTTCCACCACTCCTTTGGTCCTGGAAAAGGACCTCTGGGGGGTGTAGAAATAAATGCCCATAGCAGAAAAGGTCTTACCATCCTTCTCACACCTGGATAAAGTCTCTTCGACTTTAGGGTCAAACAAAGAAGTTCCCTCAACAGGAGCATTGATGAAAGAAGACTTGAATGAATCTCCAAAGTCACATAGGCACATGCAGGCATCTCTCCTTATGCCTACAACTGTACCTGCTGCTCTGGATGTCCCTTTGGCTGTATGAGCGATCAACCTCATGGACGAACTGGACAGACTCCAGGGTGACTAACTGGGAAGCCACTTTCTCTTGGACTCCATCAGCTACAGCTTCCACCATGGTGTCTGATAATTCCTTAATAAGATCCTGTTGGAGTCACATGAAATGTGGCAAAAATTTCAAGAAACTTATAGCGAAAGTCAATGAAGACTACAGCCACTTTCCAAATTTGGCTATAGCCCAAGGCTCCCTGTTGGGCAGATGGACAGAGGAACTTTCCTCGGCAAGTTCCTTTTTAGTGATAGCCACTATGACCATACCATCCACACCTAACCCCTTGGCCCAGAACTGTTTGTCTTCAGGGATGGATAGTATTTTATCAGGTCCTTTAGGGATGGGCTCAATGGTGTCTGGAGCCTTCCACATCCACTATGAAATCAACTGAATGAGTTCATCAGCAGGTGGTGTCACCTAAGAGGTAGACGGGCGGGTGCTGAAAGCCTGCAGATAAACAGATTCCTCAGCCACCCTTCTGTTTTAAAATTTCCTGCATATCTCCAAATAAGACATTTTCAAGAGGTGACCGTGGTGACCCTTCCCCTCATCAAAATCTGTATCCTTGGTGATTGATTCCTGGGGGGAATCCAAGTGCTTCCTCTTGCACTTTTTTTTTCTGAGGGACCTCCTCAGGGGGATAATCTGGGGAGCTATGAGAAGATGACAGTACTTGTGCCTGTGAAACCTGAGGCTTCATCACCCGCTGTCCCTGTGGAGAGGCAGAAGGAATAACTGAACTAGAGGGGGGTACCTGCTCCAAGGGGGAAAGTGCCGAATGAGTCTCTGCAAGAGAAAGGGCCCCCTGCATAGGCACAAAGGCCACCCCTCCAAAGATGGAAGGGAGCCTGGAACCGAGACTATCTTGGAACCAGGGTAATTTTCACTCAGAAGAACCAACCCTCGAGACCAAAGCCGGAGCTGAACTAACTCAAGGCAAAGCTCGAAGGAGCAGGGACAGCTACAAAAAACCTAGAGTTGAGATCTGCCCCCCAGAACAGACAGGGTAGCTACGGCTCTGGGAGGTATGTGGTTCTAAAATAACCAAAGAGCTCAGGGTAACTACTGGTTCCAAAGAAGTGAACTCTGGTGCTGGTACAGATGGTGCCAGGATATCTGGAACAGATGACTTTAAGACCTCCAAGAAGGTTAGAGTAGGAGTAGTTAGTGGGGTAAAAAAAGCTTTGGTGCCAAGACCCGAGGACGTCGGAATTGAAAATGGGCCAGAAAGTCCTCTAGTCCATAGAATTTTATTCACTTGCCTCTTCACGTTGAGTTCTGAAAGACTTTTGGTGGAGCGGACTGACAAAGTAGAACGGGACTTGGACCTCTGCAGAAAAACTTCTGGAAGCTCCCAAGCAAAAGGATCAATAGAAGGTGACTAGATAGTGCTACTAAATATGTCCTTGGTCATAGCAGGAGCAGCAGTAGTGATTTCCTGCACTGAGGCCTTCATCGTCAAAGGACTTGAAATAACACTTGGTGCTGGAGTGGATATCGGCACCGATGAATCAGTAGCAGAGGACTGAAGTTCCATTGAAACTTTTGGAACTGACGGTTTCAATTTTTTTGCTTTCAAAACCAATGGGTAAGTCAGAACCAAGAGACTTCTTTTCTTGCCTTTGTCCACAGAAGATGAGGACAAAGGAGATGAAATGTATGTTTATGCTTTGTCTACAGAAGATAAGGCTTCACCAAAAGCTGAGGGAAGCAAACCTTTTAAAATAAGCTTATTTCACCTTTCAATAAGGGCTCGGTAGCTAAAGGTGTGTCACATGCTGCAGTCTTCCTGTAAATGGAGTGTGCCAGGACAATATACGCAGAGAGAGTGAAAATCCAATGAGGGCATTTTATGGCCACACTTCTAGCATTTTTTAAAACCAGAGGGGCCCTTACCCTTCTCAGCCATGTCAACAAGAGTAGAAGAAGCTAGAAAATAACCACTTACACTAACACTCACACTACAGAAGAGAAAGAACGGGCAGAGGAAAGAGAAGATTTATTTTTATTATTATTATTTTTATATATATATTTTTAAAGGAGAGAATAGGGAGAAAGGACTATCAGTAATGATAGCCAAAGAAGTACCCAAGCGTGTACAGGAAAGGGATAAGACCTATGAGGGGAGGGGTACTATCACTGATAATACTGGGAAATACACAAAAGTGTAAGGGAAAAATGTATCAACGATGATACTTTAAAGATTACACTAAGTGTACGCAGAAAAATTAAAGAAGATATAAGAAATTCTGAAAAAATGACAAAAGAATTTACCTAAACCCACTAAAGCTTGAGAGCAGTAGCTAAATGTGACCATTTTGGAAAGAGGCAAACGAGATCTGAGGTAATTGAGGGAGAGGGATTGTGGGTATAGGTGAAGCTCGGGAGTTTTTGGCTGACGTGAGCTATAGTAATGGCCGAGTTGGTTCCAATATCACAACTGAACCCATCTGTCTAGGACAAAATGAAGACTGACAACATCAGACTTATATATTAACTCTAATGAGAATAACTGGGATCAAACTATAGATAACGTGTGGGGACCCATGTATGGGATAAAGTATTTAGGAGCTGCATCTGTCCATTAGTAATGTAGGGGGCAGTCCTGGGGTAAAATTTCTGTTTCCATCCATACATCTAAGTTTTACTTGAATATGGACACAGATGAACTTTGTTTTATGTGGATAAGAAGCCTTTTCCAGCGCAGTGCTATCTTCTGAGAGATATACTTGTCCCTCCAAAACATTCTGTTGATAGTGCAGAAGAGGTTTGATCCCTAGACTAACTATTTCTGATGCCATATGACTTGCTGATATGCAGCAAATCCATCAGTGATAGGTTGAATGATGTCTTGTATTCCAGACACAGGTCACCTCTTAGCAATATGAAGTATACAGAGTATAGTGACAAGGCTTGAGTCAGTCCATGTAGGACATGCTGTTTGCACCTTGTATCCTTTTGGTAAGGTATCTCTCCGGGTGTTCCAGATGTTGCACATGGCTAGTCAGATACACACCAAAGGGGGCATTATATTCAATGTCTGGCCTATTGAGGGCTAAGTAAAGGGGAGCAATGGCATCCCTATATCTAGAAACAAACATTTTGTTTATAAGTTGTGCATTATAGAAGGACTTTCTTACAACAATAGACACATGTGGGTCAAAAGTTAGGTCACTGTCCACATAAGTTCCCAAATTCCGAACAACTAGGTCAACTCTTAGGGAAGTATTGTCAATGTGGTAGTTCCCTGGGGTAGAGGACTTCTCAAAGGGTACAATAATGCATTTTCTTGGCATTTAGTCGCAGTCCATGATTCTGGCACTAGTTATTTATTTTGGACAACCTACATGCAAGATCGCCAAGTCATTTGGGGAATCAGCCAGAGCCCTTTAGTACTGTCTTTTACTTCAGAAAAATAGATCCAAACAGGAGAGGTCCCAACACAGAACACTGGGGGACTCCACTCGTGACTGGTCTTTTTTGTGGAGGCGAATTCCCCTATCATGATTTTTTGCATCCTACCTACAAGCCAGTTGTCAACCCAGTGGGTGACATAGGAGTTTATTCCCAGTTTATTTAGCTTTTCTACTATGCCTAAGTGGGGAACTATTTCTGGCTTTGGCCAGGTTGAGCTATGTGGGGATGTATCATATGTTCATCCATTGCTTTGGTGACCTTTTCAAAAAAATCCACCAAGCTGAGTAAGCATGACCTGCCTTTGATGATGACAAATTTTGACAGGTCCAGTGTTTGGCCATTCCCTATGTCGGGTCTATATTATAACATCGAAATCTACAAAGATCGAATGTTATAATATAGAACCCTAAACATCGAAATCCGCAAACAGTCAGAACAGTGATTTTTTCCCCAGGGAAAAAAAATCGCTATTCCGAGAAACATACACACAACACAAACGCACACAAAAAACAGCAATCCACACACACACACACACACACTTAAAATCCTACACCTAAACTAAACTTTGCATACACTACTAGCTATCCACTTAGCTTAACCCGACCCAAACCCTAAGGTCCATCACTATCGCACACTCACCTCACCCGCACCTTAACCCTAACTCACCATTCCCGCCCCCCTAACCCTAACCTACACACAACCGCACACTTACCTGACCCGCTCCCTAACCCTAACTCACCTAACCCGCCCCCTAACCTACACACAATCGCACACTTACCTGAACCCGACCCGTAACGCTCCAACATATCGAACGCTGAAAACAGCGAAGCCACATTAACGGCCCACCAAATTCTTTCCCTGGGAAAGAATTCAGTGTCCTGCACCTTCAATGTTTTCAGCAATCGACAAAACTGGTTCGATATTATAACATTCAAACTTTATAAAATTCGATGTTATAATATAGACCCCCCCCTATGCCCAGATTGATTAGGTCCATGCTAAGTCTTTCCATGGCTTTGCATATGAGGCTGGTCAGACTTACAGGTTTGTAACTGCTTGTGTTTGTGAAAAGTCCTCATTTATGCAAGGAAATCACTGCAGCTGTTCTCCATTCACTTGGTACAAAACCTGTACAGAAGTTGAGACTGAACAGTGTTATAAGGGGTGTGGTTAAATTGTGCTTCGTGCTATTTAAGATGTATCCAGGGATCCTGTCAGGACCAAGGGCAAGAAAATGTCCCTCAGTAGAAACAGAGATGAAATAATAAATCTAAACCAGATTGGCTAGACAAAATGATCCTCTAATAACACAAAGAAATCAACATGCACAAAGCACCTCAGACTGAGCGCTTTCGCCTGCTAACAGTCAGGTATCATCTGAGCCATACTGGTGCAGTTCAAAATGCATTTAAATAAGGAATCAAATACTGACATCATATCCTGCTAGTTTAACATGTAAAAAGACTTGAATATTTAAATTCTTAGCACAGAAAATATTTTTTATATAAAAATGGTAACTGTTAAAATACACATAAAAATGCTTTGACTAAATTAAAATTAACTAAGATTTTTATATATACACAAATATAATGCCCTAAAACCACAATTCTTACTATTAAGACCCTTGTGAATTAAAATGCATTTTTTCAGCTGATATTGAAATACATAGCATGTATCATATACATATTTCTAAAACATTTTCTGATGTCTTTCAAATATTTTACAAACACTTTAAGCATGCTGAAACACACTTCTTCTTATACACACTTATACACATTGGGCCCTCATTTTTAGGACACCAGCCATGAAAATGGACTCATTAATGCCTGGTTTAACCTTGGCATTTAGCCTTAGTTGCCATTCCATTTCCTTCAGCCGTAAACACAGATCCTGGTCACCTCCACTGGCATCGGTGTATACTCTGTCTATTACAAAGAAAATAACTTTTTGAAATTAGCACAAACACTATGTATGTACAAAGCACTGGCTGTTTTTGCATTTCTAATGTCTCTATTGTGCTCTAGAATTCTCACATGCAACCTCCTAACAGTCTTTCCCACATAAAATGTGGGGCATGAGGTGCATGTAGCCAGGTATACCACTAATTTGGTGTTACAGTTGCAGCGCCCTGGACACCTCAAAGTCTTATTGTAAGAGTCTCCCTGAACATACAGTCCATCGTTGATGAACCTGCATGTTGAATAACTTTCACACTTGTGCAACTTGGGTACTAACAAATTCCTAGTCATACCAGTGTCCTTTTCTAAAATCTCTTTGATATTCCTGGCCCTGCTATAAACCAATTTGAGCTCAAGTTCAAGTCTATTCTGAAAGTCAGCATCAAATAAACCTTTCCAAGCTCTCCTGATACTTTGTCTTAAATCAGAGGCATCATGATTATATGGAACAACCATAGCATCAAACTTGTTTGTATCATGCAAGTTGGTATACAAATGTGTTCTACCAACACATTCATCTGCAGAATTATCCAAACTAATCTTCAGAATAGGTCTAAATTTAGTGGTCCGATTTCTAATTACCTCCTTTCGAGTGTCAAGCAAGAGCTTAATAGGGTATCCTCTTTCCTTACACATTCCTATAAGTTTATAAAGTTCCTTGCCAAAATCTAAATCACAACTCACCAATCTGGATAGTCGAACCATTTGACCCTTCGCTATGCTCTTATGTTGATGTAAAAGTGTATTACTATACATTTCCTTTCTAAATAAGTTTGAAATTAATTCTCCTGAGTTGTTGCCTTTAGTTAATAGAATATCAAGGAAATCTATTTTCTGGGCATGAACCCTGTAAGTAAATTTCAAATAATTAGACACTCCGTTCATATAGTCTAGGAATTCCACAACTTCTTTGTGCGCACCTTTTCAAACCACAAGTATGTCACCCAAAAATCTATAATACACTTTAATTTTGGACATACAGGGTGATGAAAAACATTATTCCTTTCCCATTCGGCCAAAAATAGATTTGCAAGCACTGGGGCACATTTTGCCCCCATCGCCACACTAGTCTTTTGGCAAAAGTATTCCCCCTCGAACATGAAAAAGTTGTTTTTGAGCCTTATCTATAACAATTCTGTCAGTAAGTTGATCTTTGTTTGGTTAATTATCCCACTGTTTGTCATGCACTCCATAAAATATTCCAAACCAATGTCGTGGGGGATCACTGTGAATAAACTCACTACATCAATAGTCACAAACCAATCATCTTTTTTTCTAAGTTAATCTCTCTTAGCAATTCTAGGCAATGCCAAGAATCTTGCAAAACATATTTAAAACTACCCATCACAGTTTTGCAAAATGAGCAATAAAGGTTGCTAGTGGTTCAGTTTTAGAATTATGTGCTGCATCAATAGGCCTGAATGGAGGGTCACTAGCATTCTTATGTATCTTAGGTATTCCGAATATAATCTGAATCCTGTGTATAGTAATACACTTTTACATTATGATAGTTACCAACTGGCACATCAACATAACAGCATAGTGAAGGGTCAGATGGTTCAACTATCCAGATTGGCGAGTTGTGATTTAGATTTTGGCAAGGAACTTTACAAACAAGTTTGATGCTATGGTTGTTCCATACAATCATGATTCCGAATTCCCCTCTCAGTAATGTTTATGGTAATAAAAATAATACAGAAGGTTATGTTGAGAATAATGTCAACCACAATGAAAATGCAAGAATGGTGGCTGACAACAATGAATATTTTTCAGAAGAAGCCCGCCTGAGACACTCTGAGTGTTTGATGAACAGACAGCATCAGGAGCAATGTGGTTGTTCCTTTTGGGGAGCACCCAGGGGTCATTCAATGAGGGGGAGAAATTGGGGGAAGCATTGATGCACTTTGACAATGTTACACTGCCTTTTAATACAACTGTATTTGAATGTGACACTGCTTTTTCATTCAGTAGTTATTCTGGCAATGTGAACACTTCAATGAATCTTGCTGGATCTGGTATTAATGAAAATGCTTTGAATGGACCTATTTTGAGATGTAAAACTGGCACTATTTATAATTTAAGTGATTTCACTTTAACATTTGAATATACTAGAATTTTAGGAAAAGGCTTCAACTTTGTGCCTGCATTTAGAACATACATTGCAAAATTACTTGTTAATTTAAGATTTTTTATGCGTCAGTTAAACTTAAGGGTATTTTTTTCCTCATAAAAATCAAGGTCCAATTAGTGAACCATTTACATTAAAATGTAGAAGTACTTATACCTCCCAGCAACCTGATGGTATGGTTGTTTGCATTGTTTGTCGAGAATGACTTTTTAAAGAATAGTAGATTTAGATGTAATAACTTTACTAAAGAAGAGAGTTTGGCACTGAAAGAATTATCAGTTAACAGGAATTACAGGGTGATGAAGCCAGACAAGGGCGTGGCATCGTGATTATGAACCAGATTGATTATGTATGCAAAATGTATCTTTTGTTGAACAATGAAGAAAGTTATATGAAAGGGTGAATTAAATGAGATACATAGGGCATATTCCAAAACTGATATCATGCTATTTGACACCATTATGCAAGATGCACTTATCCTTGATGAATGAATATGATTTTTTGAAAGTGGATGTACCTAGGATTCCGATTATATTAGAAATACCTAAGATACATAAGAATATTAGTGACCCTCCATTTAGGCCTATTGTTGCAGCACATAATTCTAAAACTGAACCACTAGCAGCCTTTATTGATAATTTTGCAAAACTATGATGGGTAGTTTTAAATATGTTTTGCGAGATTCTTGGCATTGCCTGGAATTGCTAAGAGAGATTAACTTAGAAAAAGATGATTGGTTTATGGCTATTGATGTAGTGAGTTCATTCACAGTAATCCCCCATGACATTGGTTTGGAATATTTTATGGAGTGCATGACAAACAGTGGGATAATTAACCAAACAAAGATCAACTTACTGACAGAATTGTTAGAGATAGGGCTCAAAAATAGCTTTTTCATGTTCAAGGGAGAATACTTTCACCAAAAGACTGGTGTGGCAATGGGAGCAAAATGTGGCCTAGTCTTTGCAAATTTATTTTTGGCCGAATGGGAAAGGAATAATTTTTTTTAATCACCCGTTATGTCCAAAATTAAAGTGTATTATAGATTTTTGGATGACATACTTGTGGTTTGGAAAGGTACACAAGAAGGAGTTGTGGAATTTCTAGACTATAAGAATGGAGTGTCTAGTTATTTGAAATTTACTAACAGGGTTCATGCCCAGAAAATAGATTTCCTTGATATTCTATTAACTAAAGGCAACAACTCAGGATAATTAATTTCAAACATATTTAGAAAGGAAACGCATAGTAATACACTTTTACATTACGATAGTTGCCACCCGTGACATCAATGTAAGAGCACAGTGAGGGGTCAGATGGTTCAACTATCCAGATTGGTGAGTTGTGATTTAGATTTTGGCAAAGAACTTTACAAACCTATAGGAATGTTTAAGGAAAGAGGATACCCTATTAAGCTCTTGCTTGACACTCTAAATGGAGTTTCTTCTTTAGGTTCCTAGCATTGATAAGCAACACCTTCATATTTTTCTTTGCTTGCTTTCATCATCCTTCTCCAAGGATGATAACACCATATGAGCCAAAAATAACTGACTTCAATAATTGGTTTAGTTTTTGCTGCCATTCAAAGGATGTCAAATAACTAAAATAAAAATATAAAACAAAACGGCTTGGCAATAACACAATATCCACACTTTATTCATTTAAAAACAGCCAGTAAGTGCTTTCATTCACATGGAACTTCATCAGACCTGGTTTTGTAACAGAGAATTCATTTAAGTAGCATTGCTCACATCATATGATGCACCCTCAATGTTTTAACCCAGATCTGCACCTGTATTAAGTCTTACTTGCCAGCAGTATTCCTTCCAATTTAACTCATCTTCTGCATCCCATCTCTTGTCATCATTGACATCTTGATCTATTATAGAAAATCTAAATTCCACTTTCTTATTTTTATGATGTGCTACCACATGCCTTGCCAAAGCATTAGTTAAATCTAATTTTTCAACTCCTCTCAAGTGCTCATAATTTTTGTAATAAAAATTCCGTACAGTTCTACCTATATAAAATGCCTGGCACCAACTGCATAACACTAAATAAACTACAAATTTAGACTTACAATTAAAGTTTCCTAGCAATTTAATAGTATAACCCATAGCCTCCATAAGAGATGGGATGCAGAAGATGATTTAATTGCTGGCAAGTAAGACTTAATACAGGTGCAACTCCGGGTATGAATGATATAGAAAACTTTAAGGTAGTTTTGAACAGGAAAGAGTTAAAGCATTGACGGTACATCATGTGATGTGAGCAATGCTATTTAAATGAATTGTTTGTTACACAGCCAGGTCTGATGAAATTCCATTGAATGAAAGCACTTACCGGTTGCTTTTAAACAAATAAAGTGTGGGTATTGTGTTATTGCCAAGACGTTTTGTTTTTTATTTTTAGTACTTTTTTTTGTTGACACTGAAGTTTTATGTTTGGAGTCGAATAATTGCCAGCCTGGTAGGATATGATCAACAGACTATATTGCTTCACCAAGGATCGACTGCATCTGTACCCTCTAAGGTTTCAATTACTGGCAAAGTCATTGTCCACTCCAGTAGTGCCTTTCTCCACATATCCTTAGCTTCCCACTCATCCTTAGCTGCCATAACAGAAACCTTTTTAATTTATACTCCTAAATGCTTCATCTTATTGTATCCCCATAAATATGGGTATTGCTGAATCAATTTATATGTCAGTACATAATTTACAGCTAAACCCTTTGTTTTATCTTCATTAATTTTACATCCCAAAAAGAGGTGAAATTGTCTTAAAATGTTCCACAACATCGAGATGTCCTTTTATGCATTTATTAGGTATGAAATAATATCATCTGCAAATAAAGCCAACTTTTCTTGATTACAATACCAATTATATCCTTGAATTTCTGAGTCCTTTATTTTTCTTGCCAATGGGTCTAAATATAAAGCAAATAACAAAAGGGAAAAGGACACCCCTGCTTGGTTCCTTTGTACAAACACAACTTATCAGAGAGGAACCCTCGTAATTACTTCTATAGGGATTTAAGACATTGGTTCTCACTGAAAAGTTTGAGGGAACCAAGCTAGCTTGTATTGGTCATAGTTTTGAATGATAAGCATACTAAAGATCAGAAAAATACATGTTCCTGGTCAAAACAGAAAAGACAAGTTGTATGGATATCTCTATAAGGGAGGTGATGTCCACACAAGCACTTCCTGTTTCTCTCAGGCATAAGCCAAAAAATAAAAAGGAAGTTATGTACTTACCATAATGTTCCATGTATGCTGTCCATCTTGTCCTTTATTCTCACTGATGGGTCAGATCCGATCCTGTCCCTCTTTACCCATAATGCAACCCCCTAGCTTCCTCAGATCTTTTTTGCCCCAAGTACTCTTACAAAGGTAAGACAGAAATATTATGTATATATAAAAAATATATCTATACATATTAAAGTATACACCTGAGTATAAATTCTGAGGTTATATGTATCTGTAGGACCCAAGTTATGCCTCTCGGTCTCCCAGGAGTATAGGCAGGGGGTATGGAGGGAGGGTTGTGAGAATAATGGACAAGATGGACAACACATATGGAATGTTATAGTAAATACATAACTTCTTTATGTGATGTTGTCAATCTCGCCTTTATTCTCACTGATGGGACTGGATCCCTAGCAACCTGACTATTGGGTGGCTCATGGGAGAATATTCCTCAGAACCACAGACCCAAAAGAGGCTCTACTCCTAGAGGCCAAATCCACTTTGTAATGAGTAACAAAGGTATGAGATTTTACCCAAGTTGCTGCAGCACAGATATTATACACTGGTAATCTAACTTGAAATGCTGCAGATGTGGCTACAGACATTGTGGAATGAGTTTTAATCTTATCTGGAAATGCTTTATTCTTTGAGTTATAAATGTAGGATATACAAAGGGTAAGCATTTTGATAAAAATAACTTTTGTGACTAAAAGACCTTTTTCAATGTCAGAATAAGAGATGAAGAGTTGATCCGATTTTCTAATTTCAGAAGTTCTATGTAAGTAGAAATGTAACTGTCTATGAACATGTAGAAGATGTAGTGAATATTCTTCTCTATTCTGGAAGTTAGGAAAGAAAACTGGCAGCTCTATAGATTGATTGAGATTACTTTCTGAGGCAACTTTTGGTAGAAATTAAGGGATAATGCATAAAGAGTCTCTGTCCTCATGAAAGACTAGGTATGGGGGCTTAGCAGACAAAGATTGTAATTCAGACATTCATCTGGCTGAAGTAATACCCTCTAAAAAGTGTGTTTTCTAGGAAAGGTACTTCAACTCACATGTAGATGATGGTTCAAAGGGAGGATAGATAATGTTAAACAAGATAAAAATTCAAATCCCAAAGGAGTGTTGCATTTTTATATGGGGGTCTTATTATAGTGGTTCCTTTCAAAAATGCTTTACAGAGTCTGTGTGACATGATTGCAGAACCATTCTCTCCTATATGAAAATTGGAAATTGCTGCCAACTGAACCCTAATAGTTGCTGCAGCAGCTCCTTCATTGAAAAGTTTTGTCAAAAATTCTAGAATAGAATGTATGGTCGCAGAAAAAGGGTCTGTCTGATTCTCCCTGGCCCATGTAAGAAATCGTCTACAATTTTCATGCAGAAGTTTTATGGGATGATAATAAAATATGTTTGACTGGAGAGGAAAGGGACAGAAACCTGGTGATCAGGGGAACTAGAGCACCAAGCTGTTAATTTGAGACTGTCCAGGTTTGGATGAGCCATTCCTGATGGGTGAGTCAGAAGGTCTGGAGCAGGGTCCAGAATCCATGATTTATCTGAAGGGGAGGTTTTAGAAAGAGAAACCAGACTTGACGAGGCCAGTAGGGGACAATTAGAATTATTGTCGTCTCCAACAAACTTGCTTTCTACAAAAACTTGGGCATCAGGGGGATTGGAGGAAAGGCATAAAGAAGTCCCGAAGGCTACTCATGAACAAGTGCATCCCTTGGTGACTCCCACGTGGGGAGGATCAGGGCAAAATAGTTGCTACATTTGGCATTGGTGGGTGATGCGAAGAGATCGCAGAAAGGCTGGCCTCATTTCCAGAATATCTGCTGTGTTACCTTCTGGTTGAGGGACCACTCGTGAGGCCATAAAATGGCTCTACTCAATTTGTCCACAATCACATTGGATTTCCCTGGGATATGCATTGCTGTCAGAAAACAGTTGTAGACAGTAGCATATTTCCAGACCCTCACAGCTTCTCTTTTGGTCCCTTCCTATTTGTTTATGTACCAGACTATGGACAAATTGTCTGACTGGATTGCTAGAGGGAGAGTGTCTTGAAATGCTTGCAATGCTAAAAGCACCGCCCTCATCTCCAAGATGTTTATGTGCAAGTGAGCCTCATGTTCCTACCAGATGCCTTGGATTGTCTTACCTAGATAATGCACCCCATCTGGAAAGCGTCTGTGGTCACCATGGCCTGGGGTTGAGGGGAGATGAATGGAGGACCTTGAGATACTAATAAGGAGTGAATCCACCATTGGAGGTCCTTTTGCAGGAGTTGGTTATCAAGACTTTGTGTGACATTGGAAGTTCCAAGATTGACCATTGTGTGGAAAGTAGCCATTGAAGTATTCTCATATGAAGAAGAGCTAGAGGAATGATTACCGCAGCCATTTTCCCTAGTACCTGAAGAACCAGTCTTGCAGATGGTCATGTATTCCTGATTAATAATCTTACATGATGCCGAAGATCGTCTACTCTGTCTATTTGAAGTCTTGCTACCATTGTGGTTGTGTTTAACTCTGCTCCTATGAAGTTTAAGTTCTGACATGGCTCTAGAGCAGATTTTTCATAGTTTACAGTAACACCTAGGAAGGAACAGAGTTGAAGGTTATAGTCCTTGGCTTGTAGCAGAAGATGCCTGGGCAGAGCAGTTATGAGCCAGTCATCCAGACATGGAAACACGTGGAATCCTAGGCTTCTCAGGTGAGCCACCACTGCTATACACTTAGTGAACACTCCAGGGGCTGTAGTGAGTCCAAAGAGCAGAGCTCAAAACTGGAAGTGAGTGGCTCCTAGCCAGAAGCACAGGTACCTTCTGGATCTCCTTTCCATTTTGATGTGGTAGCATGCATCCTGAAGGTCTATACAGCACATCCAATTGTCATTTCCTAAGAATGGAAGTACTGACTGCAGTGTCACCATCCGGAACTTGGTCTTTTTCACAGATTTGTTCAGATTGTTGAGGTCCAAAAATGGGTTTCCAGTCCCCTGTTTTCTTTGGAACTAAAAAGAATCTTGAGTAAGTTCCGGATCCTCTATAGTCTGGGGGGGGACTTCTTGAATTACTCTTTTCCTTAGCGACGTTTGAATTTATAATGTTGCTTGTTCCTTCTGACTGGGTGGAACATCTGGAACTGACTTGTTTGCAGGAGTGGGGAAAGAGAATGAAATGACATATCCTCTGGATATTATGTCCTGCACCCATTTGTCTCTTGCTATCTTTTACCAGGTTTAGGTTCATAAGTGTGTACTAGGCTAATGGCCCTGGAGCCTTTACAAGCCTAGCCACATAGAAGTGCCCTGGCATCGTACTGCCAGACGTTAGTTCCCAGTGCCTCTATCAAGTAGAGCCACTGGAGTGATCCCTGGGGTGAACTTTCTATTTCCCATAGACCCATCAAGATTTCTCTTGAAGAGGGCCAGTGAGGTGTTCTGCTTGACACGTATGGGAAGTCTATTCCAGAGCATAGGCAGTCTCTGGGTTATGAACCTGTCCCTTCAACTTGTTCTGTTGACTGTGGTAATGAGGTTGAGGTCTCCAGAGCATGTGGTGTGGAGGGATTTGGATTTCTTTAGATGTAGCATTTCTAACAGAGCTGGGTCAGACATGACTTTGCAAGTGAAGCAGAGATCGCCTCTTAGTAGACAACATGAGACACAGAATAGCTGGAGTTTTTTGAGTCTGTCCATGTAGGACATGTGTTTAAGGCCTAGAATCCTCTTCGTGAGGTACTTTTGTGGCCTTTCCAGTTGTTGCATGTGTCTAGTGAGGCTCTTGCCAAATGGGGCATTATACTCCATGATTAGCCTAATGAGGGAAGAGTAGAGAGAGAGAGATGATTACCTCTTTCTTCCTGGATGCAAAACCCTTGGTAATGAGATGTACCACACAGGACTTTCTGACCACAGTGGCAATGTGATGGTCGAAGGAGAGGTTGCTGTTAACCTGCGTCCCCAGATCTCTTATAATGCCTTCAGTGTTCAGTGGACTCCCATCGATGTGGTAATTAGTGGGGACTGAGTTTTTCCCAAAGGGGATGACAATGGATTTTTGGCATTAAGCTTAAGGCCTTGGTTTCGACACCAGTCATTGGTGTCAGTGAGACCTTTCTGTAGGATGTCTGTATCACTTGCAGAGTTAATAATGGCTCCCAGCTTGCACTCATCTGCAGAGTTGATCAGCCAGAGTCCCTCCGTGTTGGCCTGGACTTCTGAGAAGCTTGGCCTGGACTTCTGAGAAGTAGATGTCAAAGAGGAGAGGACCCAAGACCAATCCCTGTGGGACTCCACTCATGACTGGTCAGCAGTCTGACTTGATGTCCACTACTTTCACACTGTGGGTTCTATCTGTGAGCCAATTTGCAACCCATCTAGTGATATAGGGGTTGATGCCTAGTTTGGTGAGTTTATCAATAATTATTGAGTGGGGAATGGTATCAATGTCCTTGGCCAGATTGAGGTAGGCTGTATGACCTGCCTTGCCCTCATCCACAGCTCTGGTGACTGACTCAAAGAAGTCAACCTGGCTGAGCAGGCATGATCTACCTTTCACAAAACCAAACTGAGTGGGATCTAGAGTTTGGAGATTCCCAATATCCTTGTTAATTAGGTACATGATGATGTGCACCATAGTCTTACATATCAGACTCATCAGGCTAATGGGGCAATAATTCTCAGGGTCTGTAGTCACTCTCCCTTTATGGAGAGGGATGACTGTAGCAGTGTGCCATTCGGTAGGGACAAAGCCTGAGGTGAGGCTGTGACTGAACAGGGCACACAGATGTGGTGCCATTTCACTTTGTAGTTCATGTAGAACACAATGTCCAAAAGAATGGCCGAAATCAGAGTACCAAAACCAAGTAAAAGAACAGAACTGGACTTCTATAGTATAAACCAATAAAATGAAATTTTAATAAAAAAATGAAATTTTAATAAAAAACACACAATTTCATGAGCGCTTTCATCTCCCAAGGAGTATTTTAACACTGTGGTATAAAAGAACATGTTCTGTGGAATGTATTTATCTGATGAAGTCTCCTTGGGAGGTTAAAGCGCTCATGAAATCATGTAGAACACATCCAGGGATATTGTTGGGTCCCATGAAAACTGTATTCTTGGCCTTGGACAATGCAGCTTTAACCTGTGCTGCAGTAATGCTGGGTGCCTGGCTTTCCTCCGGTATTGTGGTTGGTCCTTGGGGGGGGTAAAGTTGGCACTGAATCTGTCAGCCAGCATGTTGGCAATATCTGTTGGCTCAGTATAGGAGATACCATTGTGCAGTAACTCAGAGCAAACCTGGGTATTGCCATGGAAATTCTTGATATAACTATAGAAGGCTTTGTGGTTGCTTTTAGTGTCTGCCACAATTCTGCTTTCATAGCTGGCTTTAGAGGTTTTATTGAGGGATCTCAATTTTTTGTTGAGGCTAATAAGGGAGTTTTTCCAGTCTTGGGACTTCACCTTTTTCTGCAACAGTTTCTTCATTCTATTGTAGATTTTATTAATAGCAGGGGACCACCAGATTGGCTTCCTTTTGTTGGAGGAAAGCATCTAGGTTCTGTTGGGTATAGCTAGTTCCATGCATTTACGTACGTGTTCGTACAGTGCATTGGTGCATGATTTGGCAGTCATGCATCTATTTTCAATTGACATGGGTGCCGTGAAGTTAGCCACCTCTGTTTTAAGGAGCCCAAAGTCAGCTTTGGAACAGTTTTTCATGGTGGTTACCTTTGCGGGGGCTATGGGTGAGATGTGGATTTCCATGGTAATTAGTTTGTGGTCGGATCTAACCAGGGAGGAATTGACTATTGATGTAGAGCAATGGTTGCCCATGTTAGTAATAACCAGGTCAAGGATGTTGCTTCCTCTAGTGGGGATAAGAATGAGCTGGTCCAAGGCATTGGAATTGATGAATTCCAGGAAGCGTTGGGGCAGTGTATTGGTGCATGAGTAGTTTTCCCAGTTGATGGAGGGGTAGTTGAAGTCATCTAGTATGAGAGTGTTGGGTTGGACCCTAATAGCTGCTAGGGTGCTAAGGAACATGGAGTGAGAGTCTAGAGTTGGGGACCTATAGCAGGCTATGACCTGAATCTTACCCAATGTTAGTTGTGCCTGAAGTATCTCAGATGCATTATGCTAGGATACTAGTCAGGAGGTGTGCATATCCTTTATGAATATGGCAAGATGGTGCAGGGACAATCAACCACAGAATGCCTCCAGAGGTGAGCAATCGGGCCCTCCTTCAGGAGTGCTGGAAGGGTCTACCAGAGAAAGACTCTTTGGAGCCCTGACTCTACAGACCTCCCCTGCTGTGAAGGTGGCATCTTCTGTTATTATTCCCCCCTCTGCCTTTAGGGGAGCTTTTAGCTTGTGTGTCCTAGAAAGACCTTTGTGATTTTCTGAGCCACATTTTCCCACTACCTCTCTGACCTTAAGGAGAGGGTATGGTAGGTGTGGAAAAATGCACTCCAATGGCTGATAATGTCTTCCCCTCCTGTTAACACCTGCTGAGCATCTCTTTAATTTTTGGCCCAAAAACGGAGGAGCCAGCAAAGGAGGCATTCTCGAAGGAAGACTTGAAGGGTTACGCAAAATTGCAGAGGCACATCCAGGCCTGTCTCCTAACAGAAATGCCTGACCTCGCCACTCTACTCACTCCATCTGCTGTATACGATACGAGTCTCCTGGATGAGTTGACAACAGAATTAAGGGTGGTGAGCTGAGTGTTGACTTTATCTGTCACCACATCAGCTACAGCTCCTTGCAGAGAGTATGTAAGTTCCTTTAAGAGATCCCTCTGTAGTCTTGTAAAGTGGGTGAGGTAGTTCAGCGACCACAAGGAAAATGTCACTGATGAAAAGCATGACATGCTTCCAGTACCTATCCATGGTCATGGAATCTTTGTTAGGAGGATGGCTAGAGGAAATGGTCTCTGACAGTTCTTTTTTGGTGACCGCCGCCATGATCATGGCATCCACTGCTACACCTTTTGTCAAAAACGGTTTGTCTTTTGGAGCTGTGATGTATTTATTTGGCTTCCTAGGAGTAGGTACTATAGAGCCTGGGGTCTCCCAAATCTTTTGATAGATTAGCTCAATAAGCTCATTAGAAGGAGGGGTCACCCAAGAGGTTGAAGGGTGAGACCCAAAGGCTTTCAGATACATCGACTCCTCTGCCAAAGGGGTTGTGGACTGCCAGTTACCCCTCTGCTTCAAAATTTCCAGGATATCTCCAAAACAGACATCTTCAGAAGGTGACTGTGGGGACCCTTCTGCTTCATTGAGAATGGTGTTCAAAGTGATAGACTCCTCTGGGGAGTCGAGTTGCTTCCTCTTGCAGGTACTCTTCCAAGGGACCTCCTCAGTGGGATATTCTGGAGAGGTTTCAGAAGGGGGGGGCCCTGTTGGACAACCAGAGGCCTGTGGTCTCTCTGCGGTCCCTTGGACAGGGTACATGAGAGGCTGGAGACACCTGCACAGAGTTGGGAGGAAGAGTCAAGGGGGACTGTGTCTGAGACTGGGAAGTAGTCAGCACCCTCCTCATGACTTCAAAAGCTGTCTGTCCCTGCTCTCAAAAACACCCCGGTTGTGACAAAAAGGTTGTCGGAACCAAAGGCATCTCCAGCACAGAAGACAGAAGCTCTGAAGCAGAGGTAGGAGTCGAACTCACACATGCTGAAGCCTCCAGAGGCAGGGTCAAATCTGGAAAGATCCAAACCAGCTCCATGGACCTGAATGGAGAGTGTCAGCTCCCAGAGGTTCCCTGCTCCGACTGAGTGGAAACACTTGTAGCAGTTATCAGATCTGAAGAACCTACAGGTTTTGGATCTGATACATATATTAGATGGATGTCAGAATCTTCCATCTCCAAAACCAAAGGATGGACTGGGGGAGGAGCAGGTGCTGAAGGGGAAGACTGTCTTATCCAATGCCTGTGGGTTTGGATCCAAAAGTAATTTGGCCAAAGCTAGTATTTTTAGTAGCCTTTGCACCACACTGTCCACAGCTTCATTGGACTGACTCCTGGCCGACCAGGTGGAGAGGATAGGAGAGCTTGACCTTGTTAAGAAAGGTGAAGGGAGCAGAGAAAGGATCAGCTCTAAGGAAAGAGATCGGCTCTGATATCTAAATTCAGTTGGCAAAGTCGTCTTTGGAGCTGAAGATTCAGATAAAGTAGACTTTGAGCTGTAAGTTCTGATTGCACTGAGGGAGTCTTGGATCTGATTCGACCTATCCGCTCAGATGGCTCAGTTGCAGCTGGCACTTTAGTTACTTTCTGCTTCAGCTCCGAAGATTTCAGAACCAAAGAGGATAATTTTTAAAGACTTCTCTGATTTTGGTGAAGAGTCGGTAGATATAGCCTCAGAAAATGGGTTTAACAACCTCTTCAAAATAAGCTTGTTCTTGCACTCCAAGGGTACTCTGTGGTTAAAACCATGGCAAACTGAACAGGACTCTTGCAGATGAAGAGGCCCCAAGCAATACACAGGTAAAGTGTGTGAATTGCTAAGAGGCATCTTTTTTCCACATTGCTCACACTTTTTGAAGCCAAGAGGCTTCCCTTCTTTTTGAGACATATTTAGAAAAGAAAAGAAAAGGACACATTCGCACTTTCAGACCTCTAAGCTAAACAAGACAGGTTAGAAGAGTGGAAGAAGTTTTTTTTTAATCGTCCTCTAAATTAAATGGATGAAAAGGACAGCAAGAAGAGATCAAGAAATAATGTCTTCTAACTAAAATGGACATTAGTTAGACAGCAATAAGGGATAAAGAAATAACATCGTCTAACTAAAATGGATGTTAATTAGACACCCTCTAACTTAAATGGACGCTAATCACTGAAAGAAAGGTATAAAAGAGCTAAAGAAAGGCCTATTACTCACACTAAAGAGTAAAGACACAAAAATTGTTTTAAGAGAAAAAAATATTAAGAAACAATAGTTTAGAGAAACAAACGTAGACACTTAGCCCAGAGCTTGCTAGTAGAATTTACCTTTTTGCAGAGTGGCAAACAAGATCTGAGAAAGCTAGGGAGTTGCATTATGGGTAAAGAAGGATGCCCACAAGCTTTGTTGAAGACCTCAAGCTTTTAGAATGGCTGAGACAGATTCGATGGATCATTTCTAACCCATCAGTGAGAATAAAGGGGAGACTGACATCACATCATCACTTTTAAACGAAAAATGGAAAAAATGTTCCCAACAAGGTGCGTATCTGAGTTCTCAAAACTAGCTGACTGCTGAACCACTGAAGATTGAGTCTTACTGGTAGCTTCAATGGCAACAAAGTTCTGAAATTTGCTACCCGTATGTCTGGTTTTATACTGCCATGCCCTCATGCCTCCATGGATGTACAGGTACATGAAAGGCATTCTAAAGCTCTGGATACTGGCTAGCCAGATGTCCATTCCTTGTCAGGATATGGCCCATATAGCTTAGGCTCTTGCAACAGTGATCTAATGATAAACAGAAAGTAGTTGCCACTCAAATATCCACGGTTACACTGTGGAAAAAAGCTTGAGAAGTAGCGACTGCTCTAGCTAAGTGGACCTAATCTGGAAGAAGGCTGCTTTAATATTTAGTGAAATCAAACTGAAATCAGTCTGTCAGCCATCTAGCCATAACATATATATAAATAAATATATATAGATAGAGATATTTCTTCTGGAAATCACAGTTGAGCAAGTCCTACTCATCTGTAACAGTAGATGTTCAATGGTATATTGGGTTACATGCCAAGGTAACCCAGTACTTGCCAGATTTCAAAAGCTCAGATACCCCTTTCTCTCTCTTCCTGTGAAAGTTTATTGCCCGAGCATACCCTGTGAGGGAAGCCTTTAGCTGTCACAGAAAGTAAATATTCAGGCTTTTTCACTTACATAAAAAAGAGGAAAGTACCTGAAGCTAGAATCTTCTAGCAAGAGTACATGTGCAGCCAGTCACAATGCCATACAAAAATCAAATCCAACAACTAAATCAAAGAGGTTGAAACCCACTCGAGTTATGCAGAATCTGAAGGATGGGTGTTGTCACTGAGGCAGTGAGGAATTTGAACATCTACTGTTACAGGTAAGGAGGACTTACAACTGTAATATTTGCATTCCTACTGTCTCAGTGGTATTTTGGGTAGATTTCCAAAGCCTACCCTAAATGGGAGGTGGAAGGACAATAATCCAGGAGTACCTGGAGAGTGGTCTAAGCAAAGTCTCCTCCGGACTTCAAAAAGGAATCCAGTTTGTAGTGCTTTGTGAAGGTTTGAATGCTTCTAGAGTCCACCCCTTTTTAATATGCCATAGAAGATTATAAGTCCCTAGATGAGTAAGCCTTAAACTTGTATGGAAAAGATCTACCAAGGTGGGAGCAAAAACAAACAATAGCAAAGGACAACCATTATACAACAGTTTGCTTAGAGACAGGGTGACCTTTCATAGCCTTCACATAGGAGACACACAGCTGTTCAGAATTCGTAAAGGGAATTGTTCTGTTAAGGTAGTACCTGAGCTGCCTGTGCATATCCAAGGCATGTAGAATATTTTCTCCCTTGCTTTTTGGATCAGGATAGAACACTGGGAGATTTATGGCTTAATAACAATGTTAGGCATGAATGATAGATTACTGTACAACACAACCCTGTCCTTTTGAAAAATCAGATAGGGTTGGCCCTTTTTGATAGCTTGCTGCTCAGAGACTTGCCTTGCAGATGTCAGAGCAATAAGTAAAACAGTCTACAGAGTAATGAACCATAAATCAGTCTAAGAGGCAAGTTCAAAAGGAGGTAAGGTAAAATTTTCAAGAAAAATGTTGAGATCCCAGGGAGGAGGAATTTGCTTTTGAGGGAGTCTCATATGCAACACTCCTTTCATACACTGTTTGACCACAAAAAGAGATAAGAGATAAAAGAGAGGGATCCATGAGCAGACAACCAGAGATGGCCACAAGATGCACTTTGACAGAAGCAAATGACAAACTATTGATAAGCTGCTCACACAAATATTTCAAAACCAGATGGATCAAGACACCATTTTCAGGACCTCTGTTATTGGCCAGACACCACCTAGAAAATCACTTCTACTTGTAAACATAAAAATTTCTAGTTGCTGGTTTTCTTGCCTCCATAACTACCTGCTGCACATCCTCATAGAACAAGTGCCTAAAAGGTATCAAAATAGAATCATCCAGTCTGTCAGCTGGAATTGCTCGAAGTTTGGGTGTACTAATCACCACTGATGCTGTGTGAGCAGATCCATTCTATGTGGAAGCTTGCAGTAATTGCCCTTGACCAATTAAAATAAAAGGGAGAACCAACTTTGGCTGGGCCAAAAGGGAGTTGCCACAATGATCCTTGGTAATTCTTTCTGAATCTTTAGAAGTATCTAAGGAATAACTGTAAAGGGTGGAAATGTATACAGGAACATTCCCAACTATGGGAATTGATAGAGCGTCTATCTTTCAAGCACAGCTGCAAGGATGTCCTAAACAGATTTGTTTTCATTTGTCTGTTTTGAATGGAGGAAACAGATCTACTTGAGGTGTTTCCTACATCTGGATCAAATCATGGAAGACATCTACATGGAGCTTCCACTTGTGAGGGTCTGTCCAGGATCTGCTTAGTCTTTCTGCCACTTTGTTTTGCTCTTATGGAATGTATAAGGCTTGAATAGTCAGAGGATGCTGTACAACTAGCTCCCAGGTCATTACTGCCACCTGGCAAAGAGGGTGTGAACTTGTACCCCCGTATATGTCCTAAGGAATGCCCAAGCCATGCACTTGAACTCCTATGGTCACTGCTCCCCACTCAAAACCTGAAGAGTCTGTCTGGATATATTGGACTGAGGTCTGAAGAGGGAAAAGGAGTCCTGGATTCAGAGACAGTTGGTCCCCTCCAACACTGCAGTTCCTGTTCCATAAATCCCAGTATCAGTACATGGAAATCCATGGGATGAAGGTGCTGGGTCTAACAATTCTTCAAGCACCATTCAATTTTTCTTAGGTGTAGTCTGGCTAGTGGTATCATGAGGATCCCTAATGCCATGAGACCTAGAATTTTGAGGAACCCTCTTGTTGAGGTCATGTCTACAAGAGAGAAATCCAAGAAAATAGCCTGACAAGACAGAACTCTGTCTTTTGACAGGAAGGCCATTCTTTTTACTATGTCTAGCTAACACCTCCAGAAAAAATATTCATCAAGACATTGCGCAGAAAGACTTTTGAAGATTCAGTTTGAAGCTCAGGTGGGAAAGGAGGGATGCAACCTTGTGTAAGGGCTCCAAGTACCTGGATAAAGAATCTGCACAAATCAGCAAGTCATCTAAATAAAGAAAAAGGTGGATGACTAGAGTTTTGTAAAAGGCAACCACTGGGGCCAGACATTTTGAAAATAGTTAAAGTACACTAGATTTAGAGTCACCATGAAAAAGTGGTCTGAAAACAACTCTAGGACCAACTGTACGATGAGAATTTCGAACTTCAGAACTTTTACAAAGGTGTTTAAAAAGGACAAATCATGGATGGGTCTACAAGAGTGCTCCTTATTTGGTACCAAAAAGACTCTGCAGTAAAATCCTTTGCCTTAGTGTATCAAATGCACTGGTTCTATGACCCATGGTTCTACCAGCCCTCTCTGGTCTAATAAGTGTGCAGGAATTCTTCTGAAAAGGGAATCATTTCTATCCACTGACAGTAGTATCCTCTTCAAGTTATTCTCAGGACCCATTTGTCTGAGACTATTTGTGGCAAGGTTGCAGAGCTGAGACAGTACCTGGGGGAAGAAGGAAAAGAACAAAGGAAGTGCAGGAGAGGTGCTATGTAACTTGATATAGCCATTCCTTTGCAGAGGGTTGATCCTTTTTTCAGTAAGGATGCCTTTTGTTTGGTTTCAAAGAATTATCCTCTTGCCATTTCCTTTTGGATCCCAGACTTTTGTTTGGCTGTGATATTTGTTTGTTTATCCTTGCTTGTGTAGAACTTGGATACATGAAACATCACAGATACCCCATGCATTAATGTGCCTCTATATTCCCTCTGTTTGAGAATCTGTGTAACAGACAGCTTAATGACTAAGGTGTTTTCCTTATAGGCATGAGGTACAGGATTTGATTCTCATTAAGGGAAATTACCTAGTCTTTACATGGTTCACAAGGCCAGCTAACCTAATAATTACCTATGAACAAGCTTTGATAGGTTGGGAGTTGGGCTAATTGTTAAGGTGTTTATCTCCCAGGCACAAGGTACAGTATTTAATTTCCACACTGAGAAGCAGAAACAGGCTTAAAAAGGCCCCTGAGGTCATTAGCCTTGTAATCACCTATTTGGTTTGGGACTGGTATAGTAGTTAAGGTGTTCAACTTGCAGTCTCAAAGTACAGGGTACAGAGCATGATTTTCACCATTGAAAGGGAACTTGGCTAGGCTTAAAATGTCCCACAGGGCAGCTACTACTTATTACTTACCTTTGAACCTATATGAATTTAAAGGTGCATTCAAAATTTTAGCATTTAAGTCATCAGGGAAGTTCTGATTACATAACCAAGCATACCAGCATAATACAACAGACGAAACAGTATTTCTCAAGACTCTACCTGTACATTCACACACCTCTCTAAACCTGAGTCAAATTAGAAAATTTCATTCATAAAACACTTTTGCTCTGCAGGAAAGGATGCACCAAAATCATCCAACTGAACCCACACTGTAAAATACATTTCCACATATAGCCTTGATAATTTAACATTGTGAAGGCTAAATTACTAGACAGGAGCATCCTGTTGTCTTGCACATCTAATAATTTTTCCCTTCCTCTTTATGAGGGACATTAGAATAGATGAAGCCAGAGTTTTTTGCATGAGCAGCAGCTGGGGAGACTACAGCTGGGTCAGCAGTCTAAAGAGAAGAGAGACATTTCATATTAAAGGTGACCCTATATTTTCTCTGAGCTATTTTACGGACTACTGGAATAGATATTGGTGTTCGTCAAGCAGCTTTATAAACATCTTCGAAGACTAGTAAGAGAGGGGGGACAGACACAGAATTGGGCATCTTGTCCTCTGTAAGGTCACATACCCTGCCTAGTTCTGGGACAGTTCCTGAATGCTTCCAAGCAAAATCGCTAAATCTTATAATCATTTGAGGAAAAGTGAACACTTGTTTGAATTAAGCTCAAGTTCACCTTCTGAAGAATCTGTGCCTGGACTCACTGGCAATCAGGAAAACACCATTGTCCTCATCATATTTCTTATCATTCTCTGACACAGCAGAAAGGTCTTCAGCCAAACAAGCACTAGAACCATGGATGGGAACACAACCATTAGAACTAGTTGTCTGCAGAACACTCTTGGTCAAGGAAACCACATCAAGCTTATAAACTGCTATAATCTGGCTATCAGCTGTATAATGAAGCTTCTGTTTCTTTCTCTTGTGACCTTCACTACTAGATAAAATATCTGAGAACAGGGTATTATGTCTGTCAAGGGGTTTCATCCCAGACTGCTCCTGCACCTAAGGACATGGTTCTCCCATATCTGTACAAGGTATTGGAACAACCTCAGAGGATGTGTCTAAACTCCATTACATAGTGGCCAGCAAAGCTACACTAGATGTAGACAGGGTAAATAAGTGGTCTGTGGGCACAGCTGTGGCCCTGACCGAATCACTAACCATAGGCTGACATATTTTTATTGTTATTTTTTTTTCTTTTTAGGTGCAATCGGATTTGTTGGGGGTGGGGCACCAGAGTGAGGATCCATCAGGTCAGGGGAGAGAACACTATCTAGAATAGTAAACTGGCAGTACTGGATAATGTATCACAATAAGCACTTAAAGTTTTTAGTACTATGTCTCCACACAACTAAATTCTGCCAAGCTAAGCTATTATCACAAATAAATCACCTCCACTGGAAACACGGCAAAAAACCACTGTAACTCGGCAAGAACAAAAAGCAAGATCGCAGGACTCAGCTCCTCGGAAAACAGTTTATTCAAACCACAGATGTAAAACCATAGAGTAAAAACACCATAAACGCCTTTCCAAGCACAGTTGAGCACACAGCGTTTTCGTCAAATTCAGTTGACTTCATCAGATGACCAGTACCATTTCTACATTTCCTTTATATCATACCATCAATTTATTATCACAAATAACTGTATGAAATGGGTTTTGAATTTTTTAACAACTGGAAGAAGTTAAAGAATTTCCAGTACACAAACTCCAAACACCATAGCAGCCTGTCTATCAAACCAATATTCAAACTTAGCTCCACATAGTTTAACTATATTAAACTGCCATGAAATAATGTTTAATAGCAATTGAACTATATTTGCTTGTCAAGTCAAATTTCCACAGCACTTTCAAATAACAATTTGCAGTAAAACTGTAATATAGTAAATAATGTACAAAAGCTAAAAACATCTAAGTTCTGCAAGATTAACTTTTCAAAAGATAAAAAATAGAAAAAAAAAAGCAGAAAAGACAGGGATTATCAATTTGTGGTTCTGACTGCATGAGACAGCATCCAGTGTTTAACAGCGCACACACACATTGCACTTCTGACAGAAAAACTGAAAAGTTTCCTCAGAAACAGTAAAAACATTTGCCAAAGAAAGAAGCCAAATAAACGCTGCTACAAACAGAAATTTCCACAGGAGATATATATATATATATATATATATATATATATATATATATATATATATATATATATATATATATGTTTGTCTTTTCGGCTTTTCCCGGTTAGGGGTCGCCACAGCAGAACTCCGGTCCGCTAATGATTGTCAGTAGATTTATGGTGCCGAGTTGCCTGCCCGACGCCCAACCTTTAGCCAAGGCACGCCCATTCCCGCATGTCTTTTGGAGGTCATTCGACCGCGGGGAGGACATGCAGACTCCACACAGAAGGCACTCCAGCCGTCGTGAATTGAACAGGAGAATCTCTTGCTGTGAGGCAACAATGCAACCGCTGTACCACCACGGATTTGTATATGTATATATATATATATATATATATATATATATATATATATATATATATACACATACATACATACATATATATATATATATATATATATATATATATATATAAAAACACACACACACAAACACATTTATACATATGTATACACACACACACACACACACACACTATATTATATATATATATATGGTTACCCATCAAAACATCTACTTTTCATAACATCTAAACTCAAAACATCATGACCATAACATCTAAACTTCAAAACATCTAAAACTCATAACATCGAATCTCAAAACATTGAAAACTACAAAGCAACTATAAATAACATTCCACACATTGTTTGCTACATTTATGCAGGGGGGCAAGCCACCCTGCAACCCACAAGTGGGGGGGGCGCCAGCCCACACACACCCCGTAAATTAAATATACCAACTCCAAGGTTGCACAACAGTGGGGTTAGGAAATGAACTTTTTCCCCCATTGTAGTGCAACCTTGGAGTTGGTATATTTAATTTATGGGGGGTGTAGGGGGGCTTGCCCCCCTGCATAAACATAGTAAAAACTGTGTGGGATGTTATTTATAGTTGCTTTGTAGTTTTCACTGTTTTGAGATTTGATGTTATGAATTTTAGATGTTCTGAAGTTTAGATGTTATGGTCTTGATGTTCTGAGCTTAGATGTTATGAAGAGTAGATGCTTTGAGAGATAACCACACACACACACACACACACATATATATATATATATATATATATATATATATATATATATATATATATATATATATATATACACACGTGTGTGTGTGTGTGTGTGTGTGTGTATATATATATATATATATATATATATATATATACATCTGGGTCTGCTTTGTTTGACTGAAAACACATTTCACTGAAACGCATTTCGTCAAAGCCTCATCTCACTAAAAGTAAATTCCCTCAGCACAGTTCACTGAAAGCTCACTTCACTGAAAACTCATTTGACTGAAACTCATTTCATCTAAAAAAGTATATGCCCTGTTCCCCACTGTAGTGTGATCCTGGAGTTAGTATATATAATAATGGAGGCTGTGAGGGGGGTGTAGTCCACCACATAGTTTGGGTATATATTATCTTTTGGAAAGAGTCATTCATTCGACTTGTAAGTATCCATGTTTATGGTTTACAACATTTAAAATAGGTGGGGGCTACCCCCCACACCCCCCAATGTGGGGGATGTGCCCCCCACACCCCCCATTACTATATGTACTAACTCCAGGATCGCACAATAGTGGGGAATGGGCATATACATATTTAAACGAAATGAGATTCAGACAAATGGATTTTCACTGAAGTGAACCTTCAGTGAATTATGCTCAGTTCATTTGTATCAGACTCAGCACAGCTCCTCATGGTGTCCTGCAGAGTTCTACAAGCAGCAAAGAGTGAAAGAGAGACTTTAAAAGATTATAAGTATATTTTTTCTGCCATCCTACCTGCGACTGTATATTCTCGCCGAAAAGCGAGTTTTCTAACTATCTGAGATCTGTAAAGCAATGTTTTCTGCATTTTTTGTGTTTGCACTTCAAAAGTCATGTTTTTGCCATGTTTAATTGTTGTAGGCTACACACTCAAGTTCGCTAGCAGATTTAAAGCATTTACAGTGTTCTTCTGCCTAGTTTCTGTTGTATTGTAAAAAAGAAAAAATATCCTTGTTTCCTGCCTTTTCTGAACTAGAGTAGTTCAGTTTTCAGATCTTGCTGAATTCTAGGCTGTGTTATAGTTCCTGTGTTACCCACATCCTTACTTGGATAGGAGGAAGCTTCTCTGTTCACCAGTGAGAGTGGGGAGCTTTGAGCAGCCTATCTGTCCCTAGAGGAGTGGTCTCAGCCCAGTAACTAGTAGCTTATTGGCTGTTTTGGGCCATTTCCTCTTTCAAACTCCCTGCCTTAAAACCCGCTTTAGCATGGTTTTGCGCTTGTATCAGACTCAGCACAGCTCCTTGTGGTGTCCTGCAGAGTTCTACAAGCAGCAGAGAGCGAAAGAGAGACTTTAAAAATTTATAAGTATATTTTTTCTGCCTTCCTACCTGCAATTGTATATTCTCACCGAAAAGCGAGTTTTCTAACTATCTGAGATCTGTAAAGCATTGTTTTCTGCATTTTTTGTGTTTGCACTTCAAAAGTCATTATTTTGCCATGTTTAACTGTTGTAGGCTACACACTCAAGTGCGCTAGCCAATTTAAAGCATTTACAGTGTTCTTCTGCCTAGTTTCTGTTGTAAAAAAGAAAATAAATATATCCTTGTTTCCCCCCTTTTCTGAACTACAGTAGTCCAGTTTTCAGATCTTGCCGAATTCTAGGCTGTGTTATAGTTCCTGTGTTGCCCATATCCTTACTTGGATTGGAGGAAGCTTCTCTGTTCACCAGTGAAAGTGGGGAGCTTTGAGCAGCCTATCTGTCCCTAGAGGAGTGGTCTCAGCCCAGTAACTAGTAGCTTATTGGCCATTTTGGGCCATTTCCTATCTCTTTCAAACTCCCTACCTTAAAACCCACTTTATCGTGGTTTTGCGCTTGTATCAGACTCAGCACAACTCCTCGTGATGTCCTGCAGACTTCTACAAGCAGCAGAGAGCAAAAGAGAGACTTTAAAAGATAAGTATATTTTTTCTGCCTTCCTACCTGCGACTGTATATTCTCGCCGAAAAGCGAGTTTTCTAACTCTCTGAGATCTGTAAAGCATTGTTTTCTGCATTTTTTGTGTTTGCACTTCAAAAGTCATTTTTTTGCCTTGTTTAATTGTTGCAGGCTACACACTCAAGTGTGCTAGTCGATTTAAAGCATTTATAGTGTTCTTCTGCCTAGTTTCTGTTGTATTGTAAAAAAGAAAAAAACAAAATCTTTGTTTCCCGCCTTTTCTGAACTAGAGTAGTCCGGTTTTCAGATCTTGCTGAATTCTAGGCTGTGTTATAGTTCCTGTGTTGCCCATATCCTTACTTGGATAGGAGAAAGCTTCTCTGTTCACCAGTGAGAGTGGGGAGCTTTGAGCAGCCTATCTGTCCCTACAGGGGTGGTATCAGCCCAGTAACTAGTAGCTTATTGGCCATTTTGGGCCATTTCCTATCTCTTTCAAACTCCCTGCCTTAAACCCGCTTTAGCGTGGTTTTGCACGTTTTGGCGCATCGCGCAACATCGCACAGCGCCATTTAAGCTGTTTTAAACTATTTTCGGCTCCACAAAGTCTGCTCTTCAATTTTTCCCTTAGAATTAGTCAAACTCTCAGAATAAGTACTCAGCCTTCATTCTACAGCCCAGCACTTGATCAAATTTCTCAGTAAGCACTAACAAAGTCCAGCATTACACCCTCTTATACTATCCAGAAGTACAAGTTTCCCTAGTTGTCCATTCCGGAAATCAATAAATCAGTTCTTTAAACCATCCAGGCATGTCCAAAGCACAGTTTCAGGTACACTCTCCAGTCCAGCTGGTGAATCTGGGAATCTTGAGGCAATGTTACAATTGCCTTATGTACACAGACAACCTTCTCCTCCTTCCAACAAACACAAATATATGTGAGAGATGCAACTATACAGCCAAACTGAAGGCTGAGCTCTCTCAACCTAAGACTGGCACAGTCAGTCAGGAGGAGAAGGAAACCACTCGCACCACACAACCAGTCTCACACAGACAAATCGCACCAGCAAACAAGACACAAACTCACAAAAACATACTCGGAGGCTCTAAATAAAAATCTGCCAAAGCAACAGACACCTCCAAAACAGACATCCAAGCAACCACTACCCCACAACAACATTCACATATCACATACTTCACAAAGTCAGTGTGCCACGCAGTCGCAGCCCCCAAGGCTAAATAACACACCTAATACACTAGTAATTGGAGAATCTATTGTCAGGCACACTGATGTCCCACTCACCAGACTGAGCAAGGAGAAGGTCACTGTAAGCTGCCTGTCAGATGCCAGGATCCGCCACATAACACAAGCACTCAGATCACTCCATAGCAGGTACAAATATGACTCTGTTATTGTCCATGTTGGTGTGAATGACCTAAGATGTACCTCCCTGGACTACATGTAAAGAGACATAGAGGAGCTCTCTGATCATGTATCCCAGGCTGGTATGACCCTGACCCTGAGTAGCATCTTGCCCTCACCAAGAATGATGCCACAGTATAAAGACAGAATGATCAATTTTAACAATTGGCTAAGTTATTGGTGTCATTCAAAGGGGATCCAGTGTCTGTCAGCCTGGGATGACATGCTCAACAAGCCAGGTTGCTTCACCAGGGATGGCTAGCACCTGTCATCCTTAGGCTTTTGAATACTGGCTAAGGCTCTTGCCACCCCCATACTGCCTTTTTTAGGCAAGGCTCAAAAGACAAACCCACCTCCACAGACAATACCAGAAACAAAAAGTTAAGGGTAATGCTACTCAACGCCAGAAGTCTAAACCTTAAGATGCACGCACTCGAGGCTCTCCTCAGTATGGAGAAAATCGATATCTGTGCAGTAACAGAAACCTGGTTCAAGGCTCCAGAGAGCACCCCAGCACTACCAGGATTCAACTCATACCATTCTTTTCGGCCCCAGAACTTGGACCAAATTACTAATGGTGGGGGAGTACCCATTTTCATCAAGGATACCCACACCTCCAGGTTAGTGGCACTGCACGAGGCAGCGGAGACCATCCATGTGCAACTAACAGTAGGTAAAACTGCTTTTCAGTTTGTAGCCTGCTACAGATCACCCACCTTGTCTCAGGACCCCCACTCGGCATTCCTGAGAACAATGGAGAATATGAAGGTCTCACCAAACACCATGATATTGGGGGATTTCAACTACCCAACATTGACTGGGAAAACTACTCAAGTCCCAATTCTTTTGACCAACGGTTCCTGGAGTTTATAAACTCAAATGCCATGGAACAACTGGTCACCACTCCCACAAGAGGGGACAACATATTGGACTTGGTCATCACCAACATGGGGGCTAAATGTTCCACACCAGAGGTAAACTCCTCGTTGGTAAGATCAGACCATAAACTAATCACAATGGACATCCACATCCCGACCCCACCCCCAGCCAAGGAAACCATTGTAAAAAAAACTTCTCAAAAGCATACTTCACACTTCTCAAGACCTAGGTGGAAAGTTTCAAAGCCCCCGGGAAAATGGAAAATGCTACCCAAACTGCAGAATCCTTTACAAATGCACTCTATGAGCACCTACAGGAATGCATGGATCGTGCCATCCCAAGTAAAACCAAGACTCACTCTGCCAAAAACAGGAGACCAGTCTGGTGGACCCCGGCCATAAATAAGCTATACAACAGAAGGAGGAAACTATTACATAAGGCAAAATCCCAAAAAGGTAAGGCAACCCTGATCAGTACTAGCAAGAAACTTCGATCCCTCATAAAATCATCAAAGGCTAGCTTTGAAAGAAAAATCGCTAAAGACTCTAAAGATAATCGCAAGGCGTTCTTTAGCTATGTCAAGAATCTGGGTGGCAACAGCTCAGATATGCTCTGAGCTGGTGCAGAATGGCACAAAATATACTGAACCCACTGACATTGCCAACATCCTGGTGGACAGGTTCAGTGCAAACTTTACCCCCCCTTCCCCCACAAAAGGACCAGTGTCTATCCCAGAAGAATGCAGTCCCCCATACATCACAGACACACAGGTGAAAGCAGCCCTCTCCAAAGTAAAAAACACAGCATCAATGAGACCAGATGGTATCCCGGACTGCGTCTTACACGAGCTGCAAAATGAACTAAACCCTCACATAAATTCACTGTTCCAACTCAGCCTTACAACAGGTTATGTACCCAACGAATGGCGTAGAGCAACAGTGATCCGGCGCCACAAAGGATCCAGGGAACTATCGCCCTATAAGCCTGACTAGCCTGGTCTGCAAGGCTATGGAGTGCATCATCATGGATCTCATAAATAAAGACATTGGGAACCTCCAAACACTGGACCCTACCCAATTTGGCTTTGTTAAAGGCAGATCTTGCCTCTTAAACCTAGTTGACTTCTTCGAACCAGTTACCAAAGCCATAGATGAGGGTAAGGTAGTCCACACAGCCTACCTGGACCTTGCAAAAGCCTTCGACGCAATATCCCACTCTGGCATCATAAATAAGCTTACCAGCTTAAATATTAACCCATATGTCACAAGATGGGTTGCAAACTGGCTCAGGGATAGAACTCACGTGGTTAGAGTCGCATTTACCATGTCCGACTCTAAACCGGTTACAAGTGGCGTCCCACACGGCTCAGTCCTTGGACCACTCTTGTTCGATATATACTTCTCTGAGGTACAGGCAAACACGGGAGGACTGTGGCTTACCATGTTCACAGATGATTGCAAACTGGGAGCCATAATCGACTCTCTGGCTGACACAAGCATCCTCCAGAAGGGCCTTACAGAGACGGATAGGCCTCAAGCTAAATGCCAAAACGTGCATAGTCATCCCCTTTGGGAAAAACAAAGTGCCCACAAACTACCACATAGGAGGTAATCCACCAAGCACGGAAGAAGTAATTAGGGATCTGAGGACCCAAGTAGATAGTAACCTCTCCTTTGACAATCACACTGCCAAAGTGGTTAGATAAACCTTCTATATAGCTCACCTAATCACAAAAGGGTTCACATCTAGATCAAGAGAGGTCATTGTGCCCCTCTACTCATTGCTCATCAGGCCCATAATTGAGTACAATGCCCCATTTGGGATGTACCTTACCAGACACCTGCAATAGCTGGAGAGACCTCAAAAATACCTCACCAAGACGATCGTGGGCCTCCAACAGATGCCTTATGCAGCTCGACTAAAGAAACTCCAGCTCTACTCAGTTGCTTACCGCCTACTCAGAGGCAATCTCTGCCTGACATTCAAGGCCATGACTAACCCAGAATTGTTGGACATCTTCCACCTCAAGAAAACCAAATCCATTAGAGCTACACGCTCCAGGGATTTAAGCCTTAGCACAACAATAAACAGGACATGCTGGAGGGATATATTCATATCCCAAAGGCTTCCCTCGCTCTGGAATAGAAACCCAGTCCATGTTAGGCAGAGCCCCTCGCTGACCCTCTTCAAGAGAAATCTTGATGAGTGGATGGGAAATCGTAAATTTACTCCTGGGATCACTTCTATGGCCCTGCTGGACAGAGGCTCAGGAATCTAGTCTAAAAGGGAGGCGAAAGCCAACAGATTCTAGCTAGGCTTATAAATGCCCTAGGGCAGATAGCCTAGTACTTACCTATGAACCAAATTAAATGAGGCTTCGACTAAATCAGTTTCTAGGTTGCCTAATAGACACTATGTCTCAAAAGGCTGCTCTAAAAGATGGGAGGAGGAAGAAAGAACTGAGGAATACTCCAAAAACCTATGGAGGATGGACATAGTAAAAGTTGCACTAGTCCTAGAAATCACACACAACTTGTATTGCTTAGTAAACGTATGCACAGAAGACCAAGTAGCAGCTTCCAAAATGGATATAGCATTGAGACCCTTGGAAAAAAGTTCCAGAAGAGGCAACCACCATAGCAGAATGTGCACAAACAGAAGTATGAAGTTGTTTGCCATGAAAAGCATAACAAAAGGAAATAGCTTTAGAAGAAATGGCTTGCTTAGAAACTGCTAAATCCAACTTCTTGTCCTGAAAAGAAAAAAAAAATGCTCACATTTTTAATATCATTAGTTTTGTGTAAATAATACCTGAGATATCTATGCAAATCCAAAGAAGGGAGGATCCTCTCACTACTATTTTGATGGGAAGGAAATAAGGAAGGAAAGCAGATGGCCTGACTGAAATACACATCACTTTAGGAATAAAAGAAAGATTGATTCCAAAAGACAACCTGTCTCTGTGAAAAACTAGAAAAGGAGGAACTGCCATAAGGGCCTGAAGATCAGAGACTTTATAGGCATATATCAGAGCCACCAGCAAGACAGTTTCACAAGTACAGAGTTTTAAGGAAGAAAAAGCTGCTGGTTCAAAATGTTGCTAAATTTTTTCTAGAACAAAATTAAGGTCCAAAGCAGAAGAAATTGATCTTCTTGGAGGCCAAATATGAAGGACAATTTGTAAGAACTGTTTAACCTCAAACTTAGAGGAAAGTGGTGGATCCAGATGCAGGTGAGCAGAAATGTCTCACAAATGAGCTTTAACAGAACAGTACTATTCAAGACTGGTGTGGTATTCTTCAAGGCCCCCGAGCCAGTGGAAACCACAACCCAAGCTGCGGAAGCCCTTACAAATGCCTTCTACGAACACCTCCAGGACTGCATGGATCAGGCAATCCCTAATAAAACCAAGACTCTTTCCACCAAGGGCAAATGTCCAGTCTGGTGGACCCCAGCCATAAACAAACTTTACAATAAGAGGAGAAAGCTGTTACATGATAGAGCAAAATCCATAAAAGAGAAGACACCTTTGATCATTATTAATAAAAAAATACGAGCACTCATAAAATCATCCAAGGCCAACTTTGAGAGAAAAATTGCCATAGATTCAAAAGACAATCATAAGGCCTCCTTCAGCTATGTTAGAAACCTGGGCGGAAACTCCCAGATATGCTCAGAATTAGTCCAAAATGATACAAAAATCACTGAACCCACAGACATTGCCAACATACTGGCAGACAGGTTCAGTGCAAACTTCACCCCCCTCTCCCCCCCAAAAGGAGAGATAACTATCCCAGCAGAGTGTAGCCTCCCAGACATCTCCAATGTGCAGGTGAAAGCTGCTCTCTCTAAAGCTAAAAACACAGCATCAATGGGACCGGATGGTGTTCCCGGCTGTGTGCTACATGAACTCATTGAGGAACTAAACCCGCACATAAGGCAGCTGTTTAATCTTAGCCTTACCACAGGATACGTGCCCAAAGAGTGGAGTACGGCAACTGTGTTCCCACTCCACAAAGGCGGTGCCTCTACGGACCCTGGTAATTACCGCCCCATAAGCTTAACAAGCCTGGTCTGCAAAGCTATGGAGAGGATCATAATGGAACTCATAAACAAAGACATAGGAGACTTGCAGACATTGGACCCGACCCAGTTTGGCTTTGTCAAGAGCAGATCATGCCTTTTGAACTTGGTCGACTTCTTCGAAACAGTCACCAAGGCCATTGATGAGGGAAAGGCAGTCCATAAAGCCTACCTTGACCTTGCAAAAGCTTTCGACACAATACCCCACTCGGGTATTATAGAGAAACTTACCAGCTTAAATGTAAACCCATATGTCACAAGATGGGTTGCAAACTGGCTAAAGGACAGAACCCACAGGGTTAGAGTAGCTGGCGCCATGTCAGACTCCAAGCCAGTCACAAGTGGTGTCCCACAGGGCTCAGTCCTTGGCCCCCTGTTGTTCGGCATCTACTTCTCAGAAGTACAGGCAAACATAGGAGGACTATGGCCTACAAAGTTTGCAGATGACTGCAAACTGGGCGCCATAGTGGAAAGTACATCGGACACAGATATCCTTCAGAGGGGTCTCACGGAAACTGATAGCTGGTGCCAGAGCCATGGCCTGAAGTTAAATGCCAAAAAATGTATAGTCATACCCTTCGGGAAAAACAAGGTAACCCCAAGCTACCATATAGGTGGCAATCCACTAAGCACAGAAGAGGTTATCAGGGACCTGGGGACCCAGGTTGACAGTGGCCTTTCTTTTAACACTCACATTACTAAAGTGGTTAGAAAAACCTTCTACATTGCCCACCTGATCATGAAGGGATTCACATCCAGATCAAGTGAGGTCATTGTTCCCCTGTACTCTTCACTTATCAGACCAATGATCGAGTACAATGCCACATTCGGGATGCATCTCACTCGACACCTGCAGCAATTGGAGAGACCCCAAAAGTTCCTCACCAAAAGGATAAAGGGACTCCAAAATATGTCATATGCTGCCAGACTGAAGAAACTCCAGCTCTATTCAGTCGCATACCGTCTGCTCAGAGGTGACCTGTGCCTGACATACAAGGCCATGTCCAACCCGGAATTAATGGACATGCTCCACCTCAAAAAATCCAAATCTACCAGATCCACTAGAGCAAGCGACTTAAACCTTAGCACGGATATAAATAGGACATGCTGGAGGGATAGATTTGTCACCCAGAGACTCCCTATGTTGTGGAATAAAATCCCGGTCCATGTGAGGTAGAGCACCTCGCTGGCTCTGTTCAAGAGAAATCTTGACCGGTGGATGGGAGATCGTAGGTTTACCCCGGGAATCATCTCTGTGTCACTGCTGGACAGAGGCACAACAAACTAATGGGCACAGTATTTTTTAACATAAGGGGTGGCGTAAGCCACAAAACTATGGGCTAGGCTTATAAATGCCTAAGGGCAGATAGCCTAGTATAAACCTATGAACCTATGAACCTATAAGTATGTCAGACCAGAATTGAGAAACTCATACAAAGAAAGAAAGAACAGTAGGAATACCCACTAAAAGAGGGTCCCGTTCATTGCTGACACCAAGAAGAAAATCTTTTCCACTTCACACTGTAAGATTTTCTTGTAGTGGGTATTCTGGCATCCTACAAAACCTGAAGAACATCTTCAAAAGCTGGTGCCTAAAAGGAATTAAAACCCTATTACCCAGACAGTCAATGGTAAGGTGAGAGGATGAAGGTGAATTAGAGAGCTCTAATCCAGTGGGAATAGATCCATCCTCTGGAGGAACTGTTGATGATTGCAGCTGGCTAGGTGAAAAAGAAAAAAAAAACAATGTTGTCCGAGTAAAAAATGAGTCACCAAAATATTGGGCTTGTCACATGTGATCTTGTAGATGACCTTTGGGAACAGAAGAGGAGGAAAAGGAAGAAGGGGATATGTATATAAGAACATCCCTTTCCAAGAAAAAGACAAGACATCCAATTTCCAAGCCGGAAGACTAGGTACTCTAGAACAGAACTTGGGAAGTTGTCTGTTCTGAGGGGAGTTAAAAAGATCTACCTGAGAAGTACTCCACCGATAGGTGATGTCCAGGAAAATCTCACTGTGAAACATCTACTGGTAAGGATCTGCCCTGGATCTGCTCAGATTGTCTGCCACAACACTGTTTTCTGATGAAATACAGATGGACCAAAAAATCAGTTGATGGCAGATGACAAAATCCCATGTGACAAGGGCTAGTCTGCAAAGACAATAAGACTTTGCTCCCCTCATTTGTTGATGTATCATATGAAAGTGGCATTATCTGTGAAAACTCTGAGTGGACCTGGAGTCCAAAGGTAAAGCACAGCCTGAAGATCCAGGAAAAGAGTTTTTGTTTCTTTGAAGTTTATATGCTCTTTTACCTTCTGTGATTACCAGAACCCCTACATACTGATGTGGTTGGAACAAGCCCCCGAGGCTAGGTCTGAAACATCTGTAAACAGCTCCTGAGTGGATAAAGGTACTCAAAGGAGAAGACCTGGATTCTGAAATATCTAGTTAATCCACTGTAGAAATTGTTATCTTAGGCAATGCAAGAAAGGAATAGGAAAGCCCAGAGGGTGACAAAGCTGCAGCCAAACTGTCTTCTGATAGCACTGGAAATTCCTCATATAGAGTCTTCCAAAAGTAACCACTAGAATAGTGGATTATATGAACCCCAGGACTCTTAGAAACTCTCTTGCTGAGGTCTCCTCCAAAGGAATAAGAGAGTGAAAGAAAGCTGTGAAAGAGAGGACCTTGGGATGAGTAAAAAAAGCTGTCATAGTAAGGGTCTGAATCCTGCATTCCAAGAGTCCCAAGGAGGAGTCAGAATTGACTTCTTGAGATTAAGAGTAAAGTCCATGCTGTGAAGCACTGTGAATTCTAGGTTCTGCAGAAAAATCTGCAGAGAGGGGCATGAATGAAAAGGTCATCCAGATAGTTGCAGAAAAACCAAAAGGTGAAGCAAAGTAAAGAACTGATAATTTAAGGAAGATACAGAGAACTGTAAATACTTCCTAAAAGCCTAAGGAAGAAGGCTAGGGAACAGAGACTGGAGAGTCAACACCTCTTTGAAAGAAGGAACTTTCAGAAAGGAGAGTCTAGAATGGGCCTTCAAGAACCCTCCCTCCTGGGAGTCAAAACATCTTGGAGTAGAACGCCTTGCTCCTCTGGCAAGACACCAGCTGAATAGTACCTTGAGCCAAGAGGTCCTGAAGAAGAGAAGGAAATTGAGGCAAATGGCAAGAGGAAGTTGATAAATTCCTGAAAAGGGAGGAAGAGGCTTCTATACCCTGAAGCCACATTTGTGAATCATTGATATAATCAAAGAGTCTGTGATGATCTGTTGCCAAATGGGAAAATACATTGGTAAACTTTGGGAATGAGGAATCTGGCCAAGTAGAAGAAGATGGTTGTCAAACAGAATCTGACTTGTCTGGAAAGAAAGTCTTTTGTCTCCTGGAATCTTGATCAGGTTTCACCCAGAAAAAAAATCTCTCTTAGTAGGTCTTTTACCCTTTAAAGACTATTTATGATGCTTATGTAAAAAGGTGACTTAGAAGAGTAATTCCTCTCTTACTTAAGAAGAGGTAAGAGGAAATTTTATTTAAGGTCTTGCATGACTTTCCTTTTGATTTGCAATGCTTTAAAAAGATATGCAGCAGAACCAAACACATTTTGGGTATCTAAAGGAGAATCCAGTAATTTCACCTTCACATCCTCTGGGAGGGATTGACGCCTAAGATGAGGATTCCTTCTAAAGATCAACCCTGATGCAGCAGCCCTACTGAAATCAGCAGCAGTGTTACAGCTGCATTTTGCGGGAATTGTGAGCTACCCGAGAAAAATAATTCAGCAGAGAAAGAGAAAAAGTCTCAGAACAAGACTCTTGCATGTTAATCAGCATCCCCACCCTGGTATAGCATGAAAAGCAAGCACATAACTAGTCATATGTGTGTGATAATATGTTAATTTGAGCACAGAAAGGGAAACTGACTAGGCTTAAAATGGCCCTAAAGGACAGCTAGCCTAAAACTTACCTATGAACCTATAACTGAAGGCCCTAAAAGCTAAGGTTGCTCTACCTATCTATTGCTCTACTATCCTTGTCTGAAGATATGAGTTTGTAAAAGGCTAGCAGTTTAGTAGGTTTGTCAGTTGAGAGGAATATCACAGAAGGGTATGATGAGAGATTTTTATACAAGAGTATGCACTGCCCCCTCTGCTCCTGAACTCCAAACCATTACTCAAACTGTATTTAGCTCAGTCGAGAATTGGTTCCTACAATGTTTCCTCCTACTAAATGCCAAAAAAACAAAGCTACTACTTTTTACCCCAACACTCAAGTCTTCCCATATTCACCTCACCGTCAAGACCAAAAACTGCACCATCATTGCACCAGACCCAACTACCAAACTATTAGGCATAACAATTGATCAACATCTTAACTTTGAGTCAAACAATAACATGATTATCAAAACTGTAAACAGAAAACTTGACTCTCTCTATCGAATAAAAATCTTTTCTTAACCCTGTAGCCAGAAACACCATTGCCCATACCCACCTTATTTCTACCCTCCTCTGTGCTTCCCCCATTTATACCAATCTCTCCAAAAAGTGACCTTAATAAACTGGCAACCTCCTATAACAACATTACCAGATTTGCCACTGGCTCCCCATTTAAAACCCACCACTGCCTAAATCTTAAACAGCTTGGTTGGCTAGAACTTCAAAACCAGCTACTTTTTCAACAGCTTATCATCACCCATAAAATATTACATCAGCCCACCAACACTCCTATTTTCAGTAGTCTAATCTCTCCCTATAGTAATCTCACTACCCTTCGTTCAGCGAATAAATTACAAGTAACCATCCAGAAATCCTTTAACAAAGCAGGTGACTCCCTCTTCTCTAATTCAGTAGGGAGAATCTGGAACAGGCTTCTCAGCAATCTACAATTACTTTCATCATTACCAATCTTCAAGAATCAAATAAAACTACTCCTCAAAACCCAATGGCTTTCCCATGCACTAACCCAGATTAAAACCAACTGTAGCATTACTGTTTTCACCCTCATTCAATAACCAAACCTGATTACTAATGTCGCTCTTTGGCTTTAATCTTCTCCAGTTTTCTAGTGCCTACAAACTACCCTGTATTACATAAAATAAGAAAATTCCCCCTACTCCAGGCACCTGCATTCCAGCCTTGTATGTATTTCTTTCTGTTTTACTAGTGGGTATAATCCTGAACATACCCAATAACCACCTTAATCTATCTTACCTTTCCTACTTTTCTCTAAAACAAATGTCTAACCCTTTATCTAATCATCTGCTTACATTGGAAAAAAGACTTTCCGAAATACTATCAGTGAAGAAAATGTATATGAATGTTTAAATTGATGTGTTTTTTTGGTCTTCTGTCTTTATTGTCTGTTTCTTTTTTTCATTTATTCTTTGTAATATTGTTATTTAGCATAGTATGGAGCTTATCTCTCTGGGCCTCTACTGAAAATGGACATGTATCCAGTTAGACTAGCCCGGTCAACAAATGTAAAAATAAAAATAAAAACATTAAAAAAAAAAGACTTTCTAAGCCTCTGGACCCTTATAGAACCTGTTTGTGTTTTAAGAGGAGGGGACTGAGACTCAGAGGCTTGGGACATAGATGTAAAAGTGTCTAGAAGTGTTTCAAAAGCAAAAGAAATTGTAAAAGGTCTAGGAGAAACCATCTGGAAGAGATAGTAGTATCTCTTCTGGACATCAGACATCTGGGAGCTTTCCCAATGAAAATGTTCCATCATTTTAATAAAGGTGTCCCCAAATGAAAGTTACTCAATTGGCGAGTCAGGGGAAACTGTATACTCTTCATCAAACCCTATAGCAAGAGTACAGTGAATCTGAGAGGAATAAGCCAAAGATTCCTCCACAAAATCCAAATTCTCATCCTCTTCAGATTAATCAGAATCCCTAGGTCTTTTAGAAAGAGTGGAAGAAGGAAAACCAACAGGTTTCTTGCTTTTGCTTCTTTTGTACAGGAACATCATCCCTAACAAACCTAGAAGGTTCTGAACCCTGTCTTACCTCTATAAGTGACCCTGGTATTTTTGGCTTTACAAAGTATCTGTGGAATTCCCCCAAGGACATTCAGAAATTACCATCCACTGTTCCTTCTTCTTGTCCACAATGGATGTCAGCTCAGATTTAGAGAATGTGCAAATGGTATGCCCCATGTTGGCATCCAACAGGGTCATGAGACAGGGAACAGGCATTAGAACTGGATGTTTCTCGAGCTCTTCATCTAACCATACAGAGACATCTAGCAGAGGCTTGACAGCTGAAGTTTCTGGCCATTACTTTTTAAATTATTTTTTAAAAGGTGGCTAGATGTCTTGGTGGGTGGATTCAGAAGCCATGTTCCCTTGAGTGAGTAATTTCAACTCCTGATTCCCTAAATAGGCAGAAAGAGAAGAAAGACAGCTGTGCAAGGTATTAGGATCTAATGTCTGGCAAATATCATACTGTTTGTTGTTGCGATTTGCATAAAAAATGCGCTTCTCATATCTATCCTCACAGAGAATCTGCCTCCTCAAACTCACATTTCCACTTTCTGGAAGACATGTTCCTTCAATAAAACAAATGCACTGAGAAAAAAGGAAGGGTCCCCAATGGGGTACTCATCTACCTTAGGACTGGAGAACTGTACAAGATGAATGACTTTTACACCAAATTCAAAACACAGAATTCAGACTGGTGGCAAAGAAGTTGATGATTTGGTGCTTGTACATCACTTATGTACCTTACATCTTGGACAGAGGATATTCCACAGTCTTGTGGCACTTAGAAGGACCCAAAATGTTGATATCCTAACCGGAAGTATGACTATCCTCAGCAGGAATATTGCAACAGTGATTAAGGAAGGATAGCATTAAGGATCTAAACGCCTTAGTCTGTACAGTGCAGTGGGCAACATTACAATAAATCACTTTATTTATAACACAGAAAATAAGCAACAAAAAGCTCAGTAGAGAACAACAACCAATAGCAATACATATGAATTTAGGCCCGGTATCATAAAATGCTCACAACTTGCCTGGGAATCTTATTGTGCAACCACAAAGAACCAGTAAACTAATTTCAGTGAAAACTCACTAATTTCCACAAAAGGTAGTAAAGTTCGGCACCAATAAAGGCTGTCTTCCAAAACACAAAATCAAAGCCTTGTTCCACAAAATCAACTCACTGTTCCACAGATAAAACACTATTTATTGGACAAATAGAACTCAGCAAAATTGGATTTAGCACTTTCGTCTCCACACTGGAGACCTCATCAGAATCAATTGAAAGCACCTCTCCCATTCCTTTTATACATCCATTGAGTAGTAATAATTAAACAATTAGACAATTAGATGGTAATTCCATAAATACATAGTGAAATGCAGTTGAAGTCAGAAAGTGTCAATACAACATATATATATATATTCCCCACAGAATACCCTTGGACTCGGTCAGGACATTGTCTTCTTCTACCACCCTCTACCACCAGAAAAAAGAGACTATCCCCTCCACGACCCTGTGTCTTTGCCTGGGTTGTATCCCTCTAATTTCACTATTAGGGTGTTCCCCACAGAATACCCTTGGACTCGGTCAGGACATTGTCTTCTTCTACCACCCTCTACCACCAGAAAAAAGAGACTATCCCCTCCACGACCCTGTGTCTTTGCCTGGGTTGTATCCTCTAATTTCACTATTAGGGTGTTCCCCACAGAATACCCTTGGACTCGGTCAGGACATTGTCTTCTTCTACCACCCTCTACCACCAGAAAAAAGAGAGTATGTCTACCTAGTCATGCTATATTACGTTTTAACTAAATGTTCCTGCTAAACTTTCAGACTGCCACTAGCTAAGCAGTCAGCAGCTACCCCTCCTTACTCCTTCATTTCCCTCACAGTCTCCTCGGATGGCCACATAGGCTATCCTCTCCCTTCTAGTACAGCTCCACGCCTGGTAGCTCCCTTGTTTGCTTACTGCACTACTACTTTGTCCACTAGATGTTATACTTTTCTCATCCCTATTTGGGATATTAGTACTGACTTCTGCCTTACACTTTTATTCTCCCTCCTTATACTAATCCTTTTCCTCCTTTACCTCTCTGTCTCATCATCTCCCCCGAGGATACTTTCTCTTGCCTGATTCCCCCTTCCTTCCCTGATACTTTTTCCACTCTCCTCTGGTCTACTTTGTGTTTTGCTCACACCCTTTCTCCTTGGGCTCCCTACTTGCTTCTCCTGTCTCCTTTGAGCCCAGGTCTGTACTCCTGTTTTACCCTTTTTCACATACTATTGTATTTACTAGGCCCCAATATCTGTATGCTTTATTACCCTTAGATATTACTCCTGTTCCACATCCTACCCACTTAGCCTCTTATCTCCTTCCCTAGCCTATTGTTCTCTTTACTGAACCTATTACTATTCTATCCCTTTTCAGCCAGATCTCTGCACCCCCTTCCTTTCCGGTCTACACCTGCCTCCCTGCTATCTTCCTCCCCTCCCCTTCTATTAATTTTTCTTCTGTAACCCTATTATCCTATTCTTTTTTTTGCCAGGTTTTTTCATCTCCCCTCCTTTTCCGGTCTATACCTACCCCCTACTATCTCCGCCTCCTCCTCCCTAGGGACTTCCTGTGGAAGTTTTTAAAGACTGCCCATGTCCCAAAGGCGCCATCTTTAAATCTGCCCTCCTCACTGCTGCTGAGTCTGCTTGGCTGTGTGCGACAGCTCTGAAGTAAGTTTTAAGCTGTATATTGCACTCCAGTTTTCAGGAATTGTATTGTAACATTTCTAGAAGTCGGTGTTTAACTGCTGTTTATGTTAAATGTGTTTAACTTGTGCCATATTGCTGTAGTAACCTGCTATCTACCTATAACACTCCAACTCAGGTGAAACTGATGATTATATGCTATTCCAGCTTATGTTCAGGTTAACGCGACTGTGTTTAGTATAGCCTTAGTTGAAGGACCGCTCTTTTACTGTCTGGATTTGTGCTATAGCGTGTGTACTTTTTCTAGTGTAGGACTGCTCTTTTACTGTCTGGATTTGTGCTAAAGTGTGTGTACTCTTTCTAATGTAAGTGCGAATGTGTTTAGCACTTGGGTGGTACTGAATACATGGGACGGCTCTAGTACTGTTGTGTTCAGGTTGGTGGGAGTTGCGTTGATGCAGCCTCTGATATAAGACTACTCATCTACCTCTGATACTGATAGAACAGCGTGTTTACTATTACTAATCCAAACGCGAATGCGTTCAGCCTTAAGGTGGCACTAAATTGGTAGGATTGCAATAATATTGTTGGTGGACAGATTAACGCGAATGCGTTTAGTATAGTCTTTCTTGTAATGCTACTCCGCTACTGTCTGCATTGATTCTGTAGCACGTGGATCTTTGCTCAGCTATACGAATGCGCTTAGCTTTCAGGTAGCGCTACATAAGTGGGACCCCTCTGATACTGATACCGATACTGCTTAAGCTGGTATAGGAACCCTTTACATCTCACGCAAATGCTGGTTTTGTATGCTGTGCTGTTCCAACCTATGAGTACTTACGGGCTGTGCAGACATGAATAATTTTAGATAGTTTGGCTAGCTTTTAAAGTGACTGCTCTTGACTTTGTTGCTAACTTAGAAGTGAATGCATTTAGTTATTAGGTTTGCCTTACATTGGGACTGCTCCTATCCTAGTCCTCACACCTATTGCTTTCACATATCATATTTCTGTATACGCAATAGCGTTCCGTGTTATGACTTGCTATTTACACCATCTACACCTCCTAAAGAGACTGGAAAGTGTTTCAATTGAATTGTTTATGTTAACGTGAATGCGTTCACTGCATTACTCTGGTGTGTGTGGTGATTTGCTGTAACACTAGGCTCTATATATTATTAGCTATACAGTTATTTATTTGAAATGTACTTTTCACCATTAATATGTACATCCTAAAGAGTTATATCAACTATGTGTAACGTTGCTTTGCTTACCAGTTGCATAACCTGTCTTTTATTGCATTTTGACTCTGAATTGTAACCCTGTATGTTAATATTGTACTCTAACATTATCTTTTGTCCTCTCTCCTCCTCTAACAGCTATCCCTCCACGACCCTGTGTCTTTGCCTGGGTTGTATCCTCTAGTTTCACTATTAGGGTGTTCCCCACAGAATACCCTTGGACTCGGTCAGGACATTGTCTTCTTCTACCACCCTCTACCACCAGAAAAAAAGAGTATGTCTACCTAGTCATGCTATATTACGCTTTTAACTAAATGTTCCTGCTAAACTTTCAGACTGCCACTAGCTAAGCAGCCAGCAGCTACCCCTCCTTACTCCTTCATTTCCCTCACAGTCTCCTCGGATGGCCACATAGGCTATCCTCTCCCCTTCTAGTACAGCTCCACGCCTGGTAGCTCCCTTGTTTGCTTACTGCACTACTACTTTGTCCACTAGATGTTATACTTTTCTCATCCCTATTTGGGATATTAGTACTGACTTCTGCCTTACACTTTTATTCTCCCTCCTTATACTAATCCTTTTCCTCCTTTACCTCTCTGTCTCATCCTCTCCCCGAGGATACTTTCTCTTGCCTGATTCCCCTTCCTTCCCTGATACTTTTCCACTCTCCTCTGGTCTACTTTGTGTGTTCCCGCCCGCTCCCCACCCTACCCCCATATCCCACCCACCCCAGGGTCCTACATTTATATTTCTACAAGCCACACCTCCTACTACTGCTATCCTATCCAATTCACAGTCTCACAGATTGTGTAACTTCCTTCACTTAGTCACACCTACATACCACTTTAACCAACCCACCACTATCTCACTAAAGTCCTATACCATTACAGCCCCTTCCACTCTACCCCTACTCCCACCACACACCCTCTACAACATATCAGGAAACCCTACTTCACATACAACTATTTTATCATGTCTACAACTATCCTCCACTCACAACTTAAACTACCTATCACCTTCTTACTATTATTCCTTCTCATTACTACCTACTTCTTAACCTCCTATGAACACTCCTTAACTATTTCTCTCTCACTTCCCTCAAAACATACTAGTACACCTACAACATACCTACCTTCATCCTATTTACCTACCTCATCACAAACCATATATCTACTTCCCAAATACCATAGACTATTTCATTGTAAACTACTAATAACTAAATCAAAGAAAGTATTTGACACATCTCTAAAACACATATCCAAAAACTTTGGTCTACTACTCCATCTACTTCAGGACGGTGACATACACCCCAATCCAGGCCCTCAACCTACAACTACTGAAACACACAGTCACCATATAAAAGCTCTCCTTCCTCCATCAACTATAACTACAAACATACTATCCTTGGCCCACCTAAATATACGCAGTATCTGTAATAAAGTTAGTCAAATACACGCCCTACTAGAAGTACACAACTTTGACATTCTATGCTTATCAGAAACCTGGCTAAAACCATCTATTAAAGATATTGAAATTACCCCACCTGGATATAACATTGTTAGACTTGATCGCACCTCCAAGAAAGGAGGTGGAGTAGCTATCCTATATAAATCTAACCTGAAGCTTACTCTTCTTGACCTTGCTCTTACCCAAAACAATAATGTCGAAATAATCTGCTCTAGAGTTCAAATTAATACTACTAAATCAATAAACATCATTTGTGCTTATCTGCCTCCAGGAAATAATATCCCCACATTAGAACAACTTCTTGAACAACTCTCAAATTACCTCGCCCAAGAAACACTACTTCTTGGAGACTTTAACATTGACTGGAAATCTTGTAACAATGCTAACCCTACTTCCCATTTAAACCTTTTTGGTTTCAAACAACTAATTGATAGTGCCACTAGAATAAATAAAACAAGCAAAAGAGAAACCACCTTAGACTGGGTTCTTACAAACTCCCCTCACAAAGCTACAAAACTGGCATCCTTCCTGATGACCTTAGCGATCACTCCCTCACATATGTCATTAGAGCTAAAACTCATCAAAACTTACCTACCTCACATAGAACACTATATTCAAAGAAACAATTTAATCCCCAAAGATTTCAAACAGAACTCTCACAATACAATTGCACCCCCTCTAAAGCACCTCTCTCTCAACAAAGCCATAGAATATTTCAACTCAGCATTCCTTACAATCCTAAACCACCATGCCCCAAGTCATACCATTAGAATAAAGACCAGAACAGCACCCTGGCTTACCTCTAATACTAAACAAAAGATCAGGCTTAAAAATAAATCTTGGAAGAAATGGCTCCTCTAGAAACCCAACAGACTATCAAACCTTTAGAGAGCTGAGAAACAAAACCAAAAATGCTATTATTTCAGACAAAAAGAACTACTATGTAGAACTTCAGCAATCCGCAAAAAGAACCAAAAAGGTTCTGGTCTATCAATCATCTACTTACCCCAGGTAAAATAGTAACACCTAACCCACAGAATCTAGACCCTGATAATCCCTCTTTAATAGCCAATAACTTCAATAGCTTCTTTACTACTTCCATACAAACACTAGCAAGCCATTTATCCCTGATGCTTCCCAACTGATCTTAAGTAACACCAACAATGTCATTCCTTCCTTCAACTTCAACCCATACCCACCTCCTACATACAATCTCTCTTACAAAAACTTAAACCCACTACCCCTCAGCAGATAAGCTTCCTGCTGAATTCCTTCAGGTAGCAGCAAAGCTATAGCCTACCCTGTTTCGATCCTAATAAACAGATCCATAAAAGAAAGTGATTTTCCAGCAATCTGGAAGATATCACACATCATACCCTTACATAAAGGAGGCAAATCCACTGACCTCTCTAACTACCGCCAATAGCACTATTATCTCCACTAGCTAAAATCATGGAAAATGTATACACAAACAACTACTTAACCATCTCCTTCAAAATAACCTACTAGCAAACACTCAACATGGATTTAGACCCTCACATAGTACAACCACTGCACTACTTTCCTTTACTAACACAATAAACTGTAACCGTAATAATAACAAACTAACTGCTTCTCTTTTCCTAGACCTGTCAAAAGCCTTCGACATGGTCAACCATAAACTTCTCCTACACATACTAAACTCACTTGCCTTGGATTTTTCCTCCTTAACGTGGTTCTCATCCTACCTTGAAAACTGACAACAAGCAGTACTCTGGAAAAATTCTCTATCTGCTCTACTACCTATCTCCTTAGGAGTACCTCAAGGATCAATATTATGCCCACTCTTATTCTCTATCTTTATTAATGATCTTCAATCATCTATCCATAACACTACCTGCATACAATATGCAGATGATTCTACCATCATCTGTACAGCTCCCACCCAATCTGAACTCCAGTCACTCACACAATCTACCTTTTCAACCGTTGAACAATGGTTCTCAAAAAGATGTCTCCTTCTCAACTCCAAGAAAACAAAACTATTACTATTCTCACCTACCCACAAATCTCCTCAACTAAATTTTACTATTACTGCAGCTGACAATTCTCTTATCTCCCCAGACTCTACTACCAAACTGCTTGGTGTTACTATTGATAATAATGTTAACTATGATTGTCATATCAATAACACTATAAAAGCAGTAAATAAGATAGCTTCACTGTACAGAATAAAACCCTTCCTTACTCCAGAAGCACGGACCACCTTAGCTCAATCACATCTTATCTCCACCCTACTGTATGCTTCCTCTATTTACACCAATCTCTCTAAAGGTAACCTGAAAAAACTAACTACATCCTATCATAATATAGCCCGTTTTGCCACAGCATCCCAGTACAGAACTCACCACTGTAATAACTTAAAACAATTACAATGGTTAGAACTACCTAACAAGCTTATCTATCAACAACTCTTAATTACACATAACATTCTTTATCAACCAACAAAAACACCAGCTCTCAGTAACCTCCTTACTCCCTACAAAACTTGAAACAGTTATGATCTGCGAAAAGATACAAGTCACCACAACTAGAATTACAAATTCAGCAGGTAACTGTCTATTTTCAAACTCCATAGGGAAAGTATGGAATAAACTCCCCAAACACATTACCTCACTAGACTCCTTTCAACTTTTCAAAAAACAACTTCTATTACATCTTAACAACTTCTGGCTCTGCTCCTGTACCAATCCAGACTAAATGACTTCTTCGCTCTTCAGCCATACCTCCCTACGTAAAAATCACTATCTTTCCCTGCTATTTCAAATGACTAAATTACTGTACTGTTCTAAAAAAAAAAAAATAATAATATGAATATATAGCTTAGGCTATTTGTTTTTTACCTGTTTTTTTTCGCTGTATTTTCTACTACACTAAAATGTATGCATTGTTGCTTAAATGTTTAACCTTGTTTTAACTGTGGAGCTTTTCTCCCCGGGCCTCCACTGAAAATGGAAATTATCCAGCTGGACTAGCCCGGTCAACAAATGTAAAATAATAAATAATAATAATAATAATATATATATATAACTTCCATATAGGATTTCTCTATGAAATTATTGTGTTGTGTTACACATGATGCACCAAAACCTTTATATAAAAAATATTTAGAAATATCAATTAGAATGTATGGTATATAAAATACAAAGAATACAGACATTGAATGTTCAGCGTATGAGGTTTTTTTTTAAAAACTCATGTGAAATGAATAGTTTATACAAACTAAAAATTCATACATAATAAATCACTAAGGTACATAAATATCAATATTTAATATTTAATTTCCTAAAATCTATGAAATTTTTTAATGTATTTTAAGATTTGTGTCTCTAAGGGTCTTCCGATAAAATTTTCAGAGCTGGTGTAATTGAAATATGATTGTTAAGACCCTTACCACTACAAGCATCAAGTTTAAGCTGCCATATCATCTCTCTATATGCTAATTTGGTCTCCCAATCACCCCCTCTCTCAAGATGTGGGACTTCTTCAAGGACCCAAAACTTAAAATTAGCTTCGTGACATGTTTGTGAGTGTCTAAAAAGTGCATTGTTTTCATTCTTCCGGTTGATATCCCTCATGTGTTCATATATTCTTTTCCTTAGATGTCGCTCTGTTTTGCCAATATAGTATGCCCAGCAGAATTTACAATAAGCTAGGTATACCACCCCTTTGGTGAAGGGTGAATTATAGAAGGCAGGATGTGGATTTTGCACAAGAAAAACATAAATATACTGAACCTATTGATGTTTTGGGTGATAGCAGTGATAGGCTCCCTTTAGAGGGGGAAGGACCGAGGCGGTCGGAGAGGTTGAGAAATCGTGTCCAACAACCCTCATATGCCCAGATTACCAACAACAGCAACTACAACCAATATATGAGAAGACCCTACAGGTAGAGCAGCCCTTCGGTAGCTATTCCAATGTAGGTCCCTCGATAGAGACAGAAATCAATTAACTATACATTTCAGGAATGATTTTTATATTTTCAATTATACAGATATGAATATAAATGAGGTGTATTTTAAACTTTTTACAAAAGGTTTCACGTTTATACCCAGTAAGAAGCCCAATATTGAAAACATTTTACTGGATGTAAAGATTTTTACTAGGAAGTTGAATTTTCTACACATTTTTAAAGAGAAAGGAGACCTATATGATAAAGAAAAAGCGGTGTTGATTAGGTGAAGTAAATACAACCCCCCCCCTTCACCATGACATTTATAATTTTGAAAATACCCTCATTAGAAGGATTCGGAGTGAATACCATGACAATAAGAACAGAGATGGAAGTAATTTAACTGATGATGAGTACAAGCTTCTTAATGAACTAAGAGGAAATGATATGATCCGGGTGATGAAACTGGATAAAGGTGGGGGGATTGTGCTTATGGACAAATGGGATTACACCAACAGAATGCTTAAAATTCTAAACAATGTTAGTAGCTATACAATAGCTTCCAAGAATGAAATTAACATCTCTTATCAAGAAATAGATTTTATTATAGAAGATAATCTACTACAGGGGCTCATTGATTTGGACTTGTATAACCTCCCAAAAGTAAGTAAACCTGTCATCCCTGCCATTTTTGGTATACCAAAAACCCACAAATGTATTACAAACCCCCCTATGAGACCTATTGTCTCATCTAAAGGATCCAAAACCCAACCTTTAGCCATTTATATTGACACAAAACTTAAAAAGTACTACAGCAGATATCCACACATAGTAATAGATTCCTGGGACTTTTTACAGAAAATCAACAATGTTTTATACAGTGATGATGTCAGGTTTATTACAATAGACGTTAAAGATTTGTTTTCGGTTATACCCCATGCAATAGGTATGGAATGGTTTGAAAATATGTTAGTAGAGATGAATTTGTTGACACAAGACGAATTTAAATTGGTACTAGAATTTATGGAACTGGTGTTAAAAAATAACTATTTATTTTTTCAAGGTGAAATTTATCACCAAAAAGAAGGGGTTGCGATGGGGGCAGCTTGCACCCCCATCTATGCCAACATTATTATGCTGTATTGGGAAAGACATTATTTATTTAAATCAGAGTTTTTTAACCGGATTAAAAGATACTACCGATTTTTGGATGACATTCTCATTCTTTGGGAAGGTTCTGAGGAAAAAAATAAATGAATTCACCAAGTTTATTAACAACAGTACTAACTTTTTAAAGTTTACATATCAAAGTGACCCACAAGAGATACATTTCTTAGATGTCAGGTTACAAAAGAATTATGAAGCCAAAAGATATAAATCTACAATCTATAGGAAAGAATATTACTCTAATGCATATTTACACTTTGACAGTGACCACCCAACCCAACTAAAAAGAAATATTGTAAAGGGACAGATGATCAGGGCAGCCAGAATGACATCTGATAAAGATGATTTCCTTTGTGAAATTGATATGATACAAAATATGTTTCAAAAAAGAGGCTACCCTATTGAGGTAGATAGATGATGGGGTACAACCTATATACCCTTACTAAATAATGTCAACAATAATAATATAAACAACATAATAGATGTTGTGAGTTATGATAATGGAGTTTCCCAACAGTCGAATAGTAAACATGCATTGCCCTATATGACTCTTACTTACTATAACGGTATAGGATGGCTCAAAAAATGCATTAATGAGACCTGGGAAATGTTCAAAGCTATGCCCACCCGAATTATGGTTTTCCAAAATAAGTTGACATACAGTTTTAGGAGGAATAACAATATGAAGAATATCTTGGAGAGCAGAAAGCATAACAATGAGAGTGGAACTGTTTCTAAGAAAAAGGGTACTTTCAGATGTGGGAGATGCCCACAATGCCCATTTATAGCAGGTGAGAAAGAACTTCTAATTCCTACATTAAGAACAACATTGAGGGCTAAGAAATATAGCAGTTGCTACACCAAAGGGGTGGTATACCTAGCTTATTGTAAATTCTGCTGGGCATACTATATTGGCAAAACAGAGCGACATCTAAGGAAAATAATATATGAACACATGAGGGATATCAACTGGAAGAATGAAAACAATGTACTTTTTAGACACTCACAAACATGTCACGAAGCTAATTTTAAGTTTTGGGTCCTTGAAGAAGTCCCACATCTTGAGAGAGGGGGTGATTGGGAGACCAAATTAGCATATAGAGAGATGATATGGCAGCTTAAACTTGATGCTTGTAGTGGTAAGGGTCTTAACGATCATATTTTAATTACACCAGCTCTGAAAATTTTATCGGAAGACCCTAAGAGACACAAATCTTAAAATACATTAAAAAAATTCATAGATTTTAGGAAATTAAATATTAAACATTGATATGTATGTACCTTAGTGATTTATTATGTATGAATTTTTAGTTTGTATAAACTATTAATTTCACATGAGTTTAAAAAAAAAAAAAACTCATACGCTGAACATTCAATGTCTGTATTCTTTGTATTTTATATACCCTACATTCTAATTGATATTTCTAAATATTTTTTATATAAAGGTTTTGGTGCATCATGTGTAACACAACACAATAATTTCATAGAGAAATCCTATATGGAAGTTTTATATATATATATATATATATATATATATATATATATATATATATATATATATATATGTGTTGTATTGACACTTTCTGACTTCAACTGCATTTCACTATGTATTTATGGAATTACCATCTAATTGTCTAATTGTTTAATTATTACTCCCCAATGGATGTATAAAAGGAATGGGAGAGGTGCTTTCAATTGATTCTGATGAGGTCTCCAGTGTGGAGACGAAAGCGCTAAATCCAATTTTGCCGAGTTCTATTTGTCCAATAAATAGTGTTTTATCTGTGGAACAGTGAGTTGATTTTGTGTTTTGGAAGACAGCCTTTATTGGTACCGAACTGTACTACCTTTTGTGGAAGTTTACTTTTTTGTTTAAAACTCACTAATTTAGTCACTTACTAGCTTAGCCAAGAATGATACATAGTGGCAAACTGCCTATTGTCTACTACCTGGCTACTATGAGTGCTGTTCTCAATGCAACTACATTCAGCTAGGAATCATGTCCCTTTGCTCCTCCTTTCATCAGAAACAAAAAAAAAAGAGTATCACTAATCCAAATATGGTTCTTAAGAAGCAGGTAATAGGCTATTTAGTGATCAGCAGTTTCATTCCTAATGTTCTGTTGGTCTGCAGGCTTGTAGCAGCTTTCCCCTGGTGGATGTCTTGGATAGCATGTACAGCAGCTCAATGTAAGAGAGCTAAGCTACTCAATGGTGTAAAACCAGACCAGTCAGGGAGGTCCCATACACACTGGCCAATCAGAGATAGTCATAAATCAATGTTGATATGCTCCTTCTCTCACCAGCTCCTTCTCTCTCCAGGGGAAAAACAGCACTATTCTCAAGCAGATTACTAAGAAGCAGGTTTTGGAGTTTCCAGTTACTAGTAGTCTACAGGAAGGCTAGAAAATGGTGTCCCTGTGCTCCTTTTCTCAAAAGTTGTTAAACAAAAGCAAGTTGATTCCTCAGATATCATTTGCAGGCTACCAGTAATTGGTAGACTTGCCCATACATTTGTGATTTAAAAAGAAGGATGGAAGAACAATTAAAGTTATGTATTACCACAACATTAGATCCACGTTGTCTTATTTTCAGCTGCTTCAAGCATATGGGTTGTTGGATCTGACATCTGTGCCAATTTTGAGCTTATTGATTCCAGAGCTCTGACGCCTCCCCTACTCATTTATTTATTTATTCATTTTACATTTGTTTACCAGGGAGGTCTAACTGGACAGAGCTGTCTGTTTTCAGTGGAAGCCCATGGAGAAAAGCTCCAGAACAATTGCTAACATTCTATAAATGAGACATTTACATCAGCACTGAGTTTACACATTCACTTAAAAAAAATATAGAAGATAATAACATATGATTGCATAACATATTTACATAAGCATAAAGGTTTATACATGCAATTAAAAGTATAGCTGGTAGTAACATATGATGGTTGTTCATACAGTATGTTTAGTAGAGATAATCTTGAAGATGTACTAAAGATAAGACAAGAAAGGAAAACTAAAAAAGGAAGAGAATATAGACAAGTTCATATGAGGTGCATTGACATTTTAAGAGAAAGCTTTTCAACTTAGCCTATGGGAGAGTTAGTGGGTGTAGATGGGACAGTGGGGAGTAGGCGGCAATGAGTTGGCAAGTAACGTGTGATAATGGGTCTACCTGAAAACGTCAAAATCGCAGAACGCCAACAACGAGAACAACAACACCAGAATATTGACCACAAAGAATACCGACAATTGAGAATCCCGACACTGAGAACACCGACATGTTAAGGTAAGTGTGCGATGGGGATGGACGTTAGGGTCAGGGTGTGGGTAAAGTAACTGTGTGATAGTGACGGACGTTAGGGTAGGGTGCATGTCAGGCAAGTGTGCGATAGTGATGGAGTTTAGGTTTAGGGGCGGGTTAAGTGAGTTAGGGTTAGGGTGCGGGTAAGGTAAGTGTGCGATAGTGACGGACCTTAGGGTTAGGGTTTGGGTTAAGGTTAG